>NC_090296.1:137144151-137778437 GCF_039906515.1 Pseudorca crassidens | reverse complement strand
GAAGAGGGAGATATTACTCATCACAGTGATCCTAACACAATGTTGATTTCATTCTTTATCAAGAGCTGTTTTTGTTATTGTCTTAAGAAAGAAACTCAGTGTCCAGATTTGACATTTTAGCATCA
Source organism: Pseudorca crassidens (assembly GCF_039906515.1). Classification (NCBI taxonomy): domain Eukaryota; kingdom Metazoa; phylum Chordata; class Mammalia; order Artiodactyla; family Delphinidae; genus Pseudorca; species Pseudorca crassidens. The sequence continues at coordinate 137,778,312 of NC_090296.1, read as the reverse complement.
CATTTCTTTCAGTATCTCCTTTTCTTGATTGCCTGGATCCAAGACTGAGGGCAGATGATTGTTTATCTGCTTGTGTATAGAAGGTAATTGCTTTTGACACTTCATTTGTACTGTTGTCAGATCAGATCACATTACAGCTGTGACTTCCTCTCTGGTCCATACATTGGGGAAATGTGTGGCTGTTCCCAGCTTTACCAGCTCACTGCTTTAAGATGTCCAGCTCTGAACTCCCAATAAACAAGTTTGGCAATACAAACTCTGTCCTCGTTTTTACCCAGAACTGCATGTGTGGACCCTATGACCCCACGGCCTCTCCTAACTGAAGTGTGTCTCAAGAATGGATACTCAGGCTTGATAATGGTCTGTTAACATTCTAAAAATACACCCATAGTCCTACAGCCTTCTGAAAGGAGGTTTCATGGTTCCTTTTGACACGAGACTGCTGGACAGCCTTTAGTGAGTGAAAGGTTATTGCTGCACATGCCTAATTCCACCTGGAAAAATTCAGAAACCAAAGGGATGCCCTACAGGCCATGGGGAAAATGCCTACAATATGCAGCCTTGTGAAAGGATTAAGACATAGACTTTGGAGCAAAAACTACATGGGATTGAATCCTGGCTGTACCACTTAGTATATGCAAAAGCGTTGGTAAATTGTTAAGCCCTGTCTGACTCAGTTTTCCCATCTGTTAAATAAAAGTAAGAATAGTGTTTAACCCATAGGGTTATTAAGAGGATTCCAAGTGCCTGCTCATAGTAAGTGCTCAATAGACATCTCTGTTAGAGATCTTCGGTTTCAGTTTTCTATTTCCACCACTCCAGCCCTTAATAACAATTTATTGTTGGTATTTGAGTAGGTTATCAAGAGTTGTCATTTCTCATGAGCTTGTGAGTTGCCCAGGTGGCTCCTCTGCTGGCCCTGCCACAGCTCATTCATATAGTTTGGGGCTCAACCCTGGGGGATTGCAGGACTCGTTGTGACAGCTGGGTCTTTCCCCATGTGGACTTTTCTCCTGGTCTCCATCACAGCACAGTTGTCTCAGATTCCAACAAGTGAGAAAAGAAACTGCAATACCTCTTAAGTCCAAGGCTCAGGAGTTACACAATATCTCCTGAAACAAATTCTCTTGGTCCAAGTAAATCCCAAGGTGAGCCCAGATTCATGAGATGAGAAAAATTCCATTTTTTTAAATAGGTGGTGTGGCAAGATCACATTGCAAAGGGGCTTGCACACAGAGGAGGGTAGAATTATTGCAGCCACCTTTGTAAACAATCTACAAAACCTCAGTTAGTACCAAGTCTCCTTTTTCTATCTATGCTCATAACTATGTAGGTAGCTGAAAACTAAAGCCTGATCCATAGAGGGTTGGAGCATCACCCTCTACAGGGCGTGCATTCCTGCCTCCCCCTCTTTCACTTGCTCATTATAGTCTGGCCTTTGCTATGGTCTCTACGGTTCATCACGCATTACCAATAACTTATGCAGCTAGAGCCACAGCCACTTCTCAATGTGACTGGTGACCAGAGCCACAGAGAGGTGATCCCTCACCTAGGGTCAGACCCCATTATTATCAGGGCTCGAGCCCAGGTCTCCTCATTGCCTATATCAGCATCTCTTCAGCATGACATAATTATCTCCTTTGCATACTTTTATTTTCTCTCTGAGAAAGATTTTCACAAATTCAGAATTAATAATAGAAAGTAATAAATAGAAATTGAATCTGAGAGTGGGACCAAGTCCAATACTTTACCCACAGGGAAATAGACATGGTTGGAGAGTCAATGAATGTTGGTTCAATTAAATGCAAACCTGGGTTTTAAGAATCAGGGAACCACTTGTGCTACCCTGATTCTTGCATATTCTTGCTGCGGTGCCACCATTTAGATTTGTGCTGCTTGAGTGTTAAAGTGATTGTGAATCATGTGGTTTCATTATGATACTGTGATTTAGCCATCATCTCAGTTTCAGTCTGGAGCAAGAGAACAATTTGAGATAATAATATTAGCATATATGTAGAACTTTTGATCTTTAAACATCTTTAAAGTCATTAGGGAATTAATTTTCCCGGAACTCTTAGGAAGCAGGTAATTATTTTTACAGTTGGAGAGAGTGAATCTGACTATGTAGTGGACCTACAAATGCTACCCAATGGCACAATGCCAGCTCGAGCCAGAGGCTTTCCCCTTGTCACTTTTGGTTCATCAGCACATCTGTCACAGGACTCTCAAGTGTCCCCAGATAATTATGATGAGATTTCATCTCACCAGCACTTATGGGAAATATTTATTAATACACTCAGCACTCTTTAGAGTTCTAATTGGGTGGAGGGGGAAATTAAAGAAGAAAATTTTTAAATTAGATAGCAAGAATTTTAGTGGGAACATGATATTCCCATAGTATCAAAATATCACCCCATGGATTATGTATTAATTATGCAAGAAAAAGGTTTCTTACAGTGGATAAATCTAGTAGGTACCAACTGACCAAAAGATCAAGTAAAACAACAGGGAAAACAGAAATCTTGTGCCCCTATTGGTTGCAATGGGAAAAGTCCAACATCATCTATGTTGCACATTTTTAAACAGATAATGGGAGTAGAATTTACAAACTATAAAATTTATCCAATTTGTTATTCAATGATTTTTAGTAAATTTATAGGGCTATGAAACCATCAACACGATCCAGTTTTAGAACCTTTCTATATTCCCAAAATAGTCCCTTCAGACTGTTTGCAGTCAATCTGTGGTCCCACCTGAAGCCACAGGCAAAAACTGATCTGCTTCTATCTCTACAAATTTGCATTTTCTGGTTATTTTATATAAATATTTAGAACATACAATATGTGATCTTTTGTGCTTGACTTCTTTCAATTAAAAACAATAGTTTTGAGGTTTACACATGTTAGAGCATGCATTAATATTTCATTCATTTTTATTGGTGAATAGTATTCCATTGTATAGATGAACCATATTATTGTATGGATACCATGTATCCATTTAACAGTTGATAAACGTTTGAATTGTTTCTAGTTTTTGACTATGATAATACTGCTGCAAACATTTATGTACAAGCCTTTATGCTAACATATGTTTTATATAACATATGTTTCATTTCTCTTGGATAAAACTCTGGGAGTGGAAGTGCTGGGTGGTATAAGCTTATATTTATCATTTTAAGAAACTGTTATCAAATTCGCTGGATCATTTAATATTCCTACCAACAAGGATAAGGGATCCTCACCAACACTGGTTATTGTCTGTTTTTTTTTTTTTTATTGTGATTATCCTAGTGGATGTGAAGTGGCATCTCACTGTGGATGTGATTTGCATTTCTCTAATGACTAACGATGTTGAGCATCTTTTCATGGGTTTATTGGTTATTTGTACATATTCTTTGGAGAAACATCTATTTAAATTCTTTGTCCGTTTTTTATTTGTGTTATTCAGCTTTTTGTTGTTGAGCTGTAAGTGTTCTGTATATATTCTGGATACAAGTTCTTTAACAGATATATGATTTGCAAATATTTTCTCCTAATCTGTGGGCTATCTTTTCAATTTCTTAATTGAAGCATAAAAGATTTTAATTTTATTGAAATCTGATTTATCAATTTTTTCTTTAACCATTTGCACTTTTGGTGCCATGCCAAAGGACTCTTTACCCCAAGTCACAAAGGTTTTCTCTTGCATTTTTTTTCCTAAAAGTTTAGAGCTATAGAATCAGCTCTTATATTTGGGCAATCCATTTGGGATTATTTTTTATGTGGTATCAGATAAGGGCCTGCTATTGTGTGTGTGTGTGTGTCTGTGTGTGTGTGTGGATAGTCAACTGTCCTAGAACTATTTGTTGAAAAACTATCCTTTCCTCATTGAAATGTTTTGGCATCTCTGTGAAATATAGGTTGTCCAACCCTCAGAATGGGAGAAAAGATTTGCAAATGAAGCAACTGACAAAGGATTAATCTCCAAAATTTACAAGCAGCTCATGCAACTCACTATCAAAAAAACACAAACAACCCAATACAAAAATGGGCAGAAGATTTAAATAGACGTTTCTCCACAGAAGATATACAGATTGCCAACAAATACATGAAAGAATGCTCAACATCATTAATCATTAGAGAAATCCAAATCAAAACTACAATGAGATATCATCTCACACCGGTCAGAATAGCCATCATCAAAAAATCTAGAAACAATAAATGCTGGAGAGGGTGTGGAGAAAAGGGAACACTCTTGCACTGCTGGTGGAAATGTGAATTGGTTCAGCCACTATGGAGAACGTTATGGAGGTTCCTTAAAAATCTAAAAATAGAACTACCATACGACCCAGCAATCCCACTACTGAGCATATACCCTGAGAAAACCATAATTCAAAAAGAGTCACATACCTCAATGTTCATTGCAGCTCTATTTACAATAACCAGGAGATGGAAGCAACCTAAGTGTGCATCAACAGATGAATGGATAAAGAAGATGTGGCACATATATACAATGGAATATTACTCAGCCATAAAAAGAAACAAAATTGAGTTAATTGTAGTGAAGTGGATGGACCTAGAGTCTGTCATATAGAGTGAAGTAAGTCAGAAAGAGAAAAACAAATACCATATGCTAACACATATATATGGAATGGAAAAAAAAAAAAAGGTCTTGAAGAACCTAGGGACAAGATGGGAATAAAGATGCAGACCTACTAGAGAATGGACTTGAGGATACGGGGAGGGCGAAGGGTAAGCTGGGACAAAGTGAGAGAGTGGCATGGACATATATACACTACCAAACGTAAAATAAATAGCTAGTGGGAAGCAGCTGCATAGCACTGGGATATCAGCTTGGTGCTTTGTGACCGCCTAGAGGCGTGAGATAGGGAGGGTGGGAGGGAGGGAGATGCAAGAGGGAAGAGATATGGGAACATATGTATATGTATAACTGATTCACTTTGTTATAAAGCAGAAACTAACACACCATTGTAAAGCAATTATACTCCAATAAAGATGTTAAAATAAAAAAAGAGTAGTAGTAGACAATGGTGCCCATCTTTACTTTCTTTCTGCAGAGGAATTTTGTTTATGTTTCAGCAAGAAAAATATTTTTGCCTAAAGCTTGTGACTTTTTCAAATTTGCAATGGAAACTGCATATCCTCTTTTTCTTGGAAAGTTATGAGGGTGGGAGAAAAATCATGACTCTGCTGTTTACTATCCATAAAAGCTTAGCTGAGATTTAAAAAAATAATAATAATAACTTGTCCATAAATTTGAAGGTTTAGTTTTTTAACTCTCAATTATGTTTATTTGATCTATGTGACTATCATTGATCTAATACAATACTATTTTTTAGAAATCTACAATACTCACTTGTTTTTTAATTTACTTAATTTATTTTATTTTTGGATGCATTGGGTCTTCATTGCTGTGTGCGAGCTTTCCTTAGTTGCGGCGAGTGGGAGCTACTCTTCGTTGCATTATGCATGCCTCTCATTGCCATGGTTTCTCTTGTTGCACAGCATGGGCTCTAGGCGTGCAGGCTTCAGTAGTTGTGGCTCGCGGGCTCAGTAGTTGTGGCTCGTGAGCTCTAGAGAGCAGGCTCGGTAGTTGTGGCGCGGTATGTGGGATCTTCTAGGACCAGGGCTCAAACATGTTTTCCCTGCATTGGTAGGTGGATTCTTAACCACTGCACCACCAAGGAAGCCCTACAATACTCTCTTGATTGCTATATCATTATAGTAAGTTTTGAAATCAGATAGTATAAAGCTTCCAACTTCATTTTTCTTTCTCAAAATTGGTTTTATTATTCTAGGTCCTTTGTATTTTATCAATACAAAATATCCCTCTTTGTCTCTAGAAATATTTCTTGTTATAAAGCTTTTTTATCTGACATTAATGAGCCATTTCAGTGCTCTTATGTTTACTACTTGCATAGTATATCTTTTTCCATTATTTTACTTTTTATCTAAAGTATTCTTTTTTAGACAGTGCAGTTGGATTATTGTTAATTCACTATGACATTCTCTACCAAATATGTTCCATTCTTAGTACATTCATACTTAATATATTTATTGGCATGCTTGAATTTACATCTGCCACTTTGCTACCTGTTTTCTATTTATCTTTGTCTTTTTTGTTCCTCTGTTTCTTGTTTACTGCCTTCCTTTTGTTAAATAAAATTTTTAGTGTACAAATTTAATTCATGTCTTGATTTTTTAACTGTATTTTTTAGTTTTTTCTTAATGGATGCTCTAAGGATTACAATATATATCTTAACTTATCCCAATGTCTTTCAAAATAATACTTATTTTTAGTAAAATATAGAAAGTTTACTATATCTCTTGTTCCTCTACCTTCCTTTTCTGTTATTACTGTTATATGTATTATATGTCTATATATTACAAATCCAACAATACAGTGTTATAGTTGTGCTTTATACAGCACAATATAATTTATATTTATAATTATATAACTATGCCTTTTTAAAGACTCTAAAAAATGAGAAAAAATAATTTAAAATATGTTTATCTACATATTTACTATATTTATTGCTCTTCATTTCATCCTTTGGATATGAATTTGTGTCTGGTGTCACTTTGTTAAGGCTGAAGACTTCCTTCAGTATTTTTCTTGTAAATCAGGTCTGTAAATGATAAATTCTCTCAGTGTTTATCTGGGGATGCTTTTATTTCACCTTCATTTTAGAAAAAAATATTATTTTTCTGGATATAGAATCCTTAATTGACAAAGTTAACTGTTAATCATATAGTTGTTCCTCTGTATATGATGAGTGACTCTTCTCTCACTGCTTTTAAGATTTTCTCTTTGTCTTTTGTTTGACTATGTGATATTTATATATGATTGTTTTTGTGTTTTTCTTACATAGGATCTTTGTACTTCTTGTATCTATAGACTAGTAATTTTATCAAATATGGACAATTTTCAATCACTAGTTGTTCAAATATTTTTTCTGCTTCTTTCTTTCTCTTCTTTTCTTCTAAAAATAACATTGTATGCAAATTGTTATTCTTGATGCTGTGCCAAAGGTTTTCAAGGCTCTGTTTAGTTTTCTTTATTCTTTTGCTTTGTGTTCTTTAGATTGGGTATTTTTTATTGATCTATCTTTGAATTTAATGATTCTTTCTTCTGCCATATCAAACTTTTTGTAGAGTCCCTTTACTAAGTTTTCCATTATAGTTATTATAATATTCATCTAAATTCTGCTAAATTATAGAAACTTTATTCCTCTATATGTCTTTTCCCTCCACTATCTTTTATGCTACTGGTTTCATATACTATATCTTTATAGATGTTTTAAACACAACAATACAGTGTTATAACTATTGCTCTATACCACCTTATGCTGTATACCTATATTTCTCTATACAACCTAAATTTCCACTTGGCTCTTTTTTATTTCTGTATCTTTATTGAAACTTCCTAGCTCTTAAATCACTGGTATCATACTTTCCTTTAATTCTTTAAATGTTGTTTCCTTAATTTTTTGAACATATTTAAAGTAGCTGTTTTGTAGTCTTTGTCTGAAAAATTCAATATCTGTGATGCTCAGACTGTTTCTATTTACAATTGTTTCTGAAATATAGTCGCACATTTTTGTTTCTTTGTGCATCTTATAATTTTTATTTGAATTTTGGACATTCTAGATAGTATATTGTTTCAACTCTGGATTTTGATATTTTTATCTGAGAGTTGTTGTTGTTTTGCTTTGAAACTTGAATGGACTAAATCTGTGAACCCTACCACCCCACTCCCCATATCGTGCAGTCACTAATGTCTCTGCTCCATTTACTTTTTAAAATATTTACTTATAAGTTTATTTTTATTAATTTGTTTTTGTTTTTGTTTTTGTTTTGCGGTACGCGGGCACCCCACCGCTGTGGCCTCTCCCGTTGTGGAGCACAGGCTCCGGACGCACAGGCCCAGTGGCCATAGCTCATGGGCCAGCCGCTCCGCGGCATGTGGGATTCTCCCGGATTGGGGCATGAACCTGCATCCCCCGCATTGGCAGGCGGACTCCCAGCCACTGCGTCACCAGGGAAGCCCTAAGTTTATTTTTTGAGCCTGACTTCCTAGTACTATGTTAGTGTTCAGTCAATGATTAGTCTGTGGTTGTGCTCAAGCACTTTAAGCCAGTAAGTCTCTCACTGTTTATTGATGGATATCTGTATGAGAGTGTAGGTATTCAGAGGAGGAGGAAGTTATGGCTGTTCAAGCAGAGATAGAAGATATTGTAGGGGAAAATTTGAAAAAGGAGTTAAGTGGAATAATGATGAGAAAATGTGTCAATTCAGAAGTAAGATTGTATGTTTTCAGGATGGAGAGGAGTCCTACATGTTCAGAGTATAGAATAAATGTTGTAGGATGGATGGGAAACAAAATTCGTGGGGAAGAATGAGGAATTAAGTCAAAGAATTCTATGTTTTCAAACGTGGGAGTTGAACCCAGAGGCCTGATGAAAGGGGAGGGAGTAACATGAATTATTTGCTGTAATTTATTTTGTGGAAATACTTCCTGATAGAAAATGAGATCATCAGTATATTAAAGATGATGGTACTAATAAGACTTAAATGCTGAATAGGAGAAAGAGCATAATGTTCAGTGATCTGGAAATGGGACTGAGAAATGAGGAGAAAGAGTCCATACTCCTCTCTCTCTCTCCTTGCTTGGTTTTGTCAGAAGAGTAATGATCCCATGAGCTCATAAAGAATCCAGGTCCCTATTAAGAAATAGAGAGAAAAGTAATTTTAGGGTAAAAGAATATTTGTACGTAACAAAGAGGAATTTTAAAAATCACAATAGAAAGTTAACAGCTAAATGTTTAGTTTCTTGGCTATCATTAAAATTTGAATTTTTCAAAATAAATTTAGTTTTCACCCTGTCCCATATGAATGTAATCTATTAACTCAGCTTCCCATATGACTTGTCACTTGCTCATTATGTCTCTTTCTTATACATGGGAATCTCACTCAGTCATGGACTCATATTACTGTTGTCATTTTCAGGAAAGCTTTCCCATGTCAAGTTAGAAAAACCTTCTCCAGCTCAAGGCAACATAGACCACAAAAATCTGTGTTCTCCCAGAAGTGATTCTCTCTAAGTCGCCCACACATAAGTTTATGGATTACCTATAATGGGAAGCAGAAATCTATTAGATAACTGTAACAGTATTTTCAAGGTAGTTCTTAAAAAATTTGACTAGTATATATTATATATATATTGAATTTTGTATATGCTGTGTGTTTCATGCAAAGATTCTAGTATATGTTCAACAAAAAAATAATAATTTGCACAATAAAAATAATGATTTGTTCACTGACACTGATAACTCATTCCTACCATCTATAATTTTTCTTCATCCATTTAATAAATCCAATTTAGATACTGTTTAGGACTGTGTTGTCTACATAGGTGAATATATCACAGTCCCTACCTTTGGGGAGCTTGGGAAAAGAATGTTTTATGAAGTGAAGATGACAGGAGAGGTTATTAACAATATATATATATATATATATATATATTTTTTTTTTTTTTTTGCGGTACACGGGCCTCTCACAGTTGTGTCCTCTCCCATTGCGGAGCGCAGACTCCAGACGTGCAGGCTCAGCGGCCATGGCTCACGGGCCCAGCCGCTCCGTGGCATGTGGGATCTTCCCGGACCGGGGCATGAACCCGTGTCCCCTGCATCAGCAGGCGGACTCTCAACCACTGTACCACCAGGGAAGCCCCACAATATGTATAATTTTATAATTTTTTTCTTTTTTGTGTGTGTCCATAACCAATTCTTAATATTTATAGTAGAACTGAATATAGTTAAAAGATGTGGTTGTAACAGTTCCTGATTAGAACATGGACACAGTACATCCACCATTCAGGGGATTACATTACAATCTGGTCTCTGTTCCATTTCTGGTTTATTAAACATGTAAGAGTAATGTAAAACACTAGAAGCCAGCCACAGGTAATGGCACATCTCATATTTCATACAACCCAGCTCTCCTGCCTGACATGTTGCTCTCTGCTTCATCAACTCCCTAAATATATGACCCCTACCTCTGTATTTTAGGTTAAATATTGACATCTGGTCCATCTCTTTGACTGAGTGATCCATTCAGTATCCCCTTCTGAATTACTGACCTTAGATTTCTACTTGACTCTCTACTTTGTAAGGACACTTGAAGAATTGCCCATGGTTTTAGGTAAAACTTGACCCTAGTCCTGACTCTGTGGAGCACCTGACAGACTGACCATCACCCTTCCCTGACTCTGCCAGTCAAGTCAGGGGCATTCAGAAAATGGTAGAGATTCAAGATTATTGAAATATTGTAATTGATTCTAGACATCTAGAATCAATGTTTAAACATACTAATGCACCAGTCCATGGCTCTTTAGATGGTGGTGATCCTTTAAGACTATTTATGTTCTATTTATGAAAAGGAATTCCTTTTCACCCATGGTTGATGAAACAACCATCGAACATCATTTATAATTCCAGTTATTAAGGTTTTCCATTGTAACTAGCCAGTTTCACTTAGACTTGTAAATTGAATAGACTCCATCTGCCACACCTCACCAATCCTGCCATATTTGCCTTCCAGTAGAAACAATAATCAATTTGCCTGCTTTAGCTTCATGAATTTAAAACCAATTTGTCACAATCTCCAAAAGTTAGTAATAGAAAGCCAGTTAAGTTGGAAAGGTTAAATAAAGTTGATTCTTGTTTAGAGGCACTCTAAAACTCTTTCATGAAAACACATTTCTTTTTTTGAAGTATAGGCATTTTAATAGGGAAGTAGATACTCTGTCCTTAATAATTCCCAAAATTGTCTTTCCCATTACACTTGGTGAATTGTGCCCTCAAGGCATGAAAATTCATTGTAATTTTAGTATAATCTGTGTGAGAGAGGCAATGCCCAATGTAAGCCTATGGGGGTAGGAGTGAGGGCTTGGTATGGGGATCATTCTCCCAAATTATGTCCAGAGCAAGAAATGTTAATTATTATCATTAGTCAATAACACTTAGGTTTTATATTCATTGCCTTGGAGAGATCTGAGAAAAGAAAACTGAGTGGCCATTTAATTATGGAAAACATTTTCCTTTTATAATTGTCTAAGAGAAAAAGAGTACATTAAAAACTGATGAATTGGTTGGCCGAAAACAAGTGAAGTGGGAGATGAATAATATCTAATTCTTATGGAATATATACTATGAGCCAGAAAATGTTTTAGATACTTGTACATGTACATATACTCATGTAATCATACAGCAACCTGTGATATAAGTATAAATATTATCCCCATTTTACAGGTCTGGAATATATTCGTGAAAATGTAAAAATAATCATAATAACAACATTTATTGAGCATTTACTACCTAGCAGTCACCACGATAATTGCTAAATATAAATTAACTCTAGGTCTCTGTGTATATTTTTTAGTTAAGTACTATATGGTGCCTATTTTATAGACCAGAAAACCTAGATTTACTGATGTTAAGTAAATTGTCCAGTGATCAGCAAGCAGTAGAGGCTTTGAACTCTTAAAACCGTGTAGCTGTCTTACACTTAATCATTTTTCTGTACTGTTGAAAGAGAGAGAATTAGACTTAATATTTAATGAGAGTTCAAATGTAGGTCAAACTTATCGGTGACAAAAATAACCTCTATGTATTATATGACTTATAGGACACAAAGTGGTCTCTGTTAAAAAAAGTATATTTATATATATTTACTTTCATTAAAACAATTTTTTACTATTTAACTACTATTAGAAATTTATTTCTATAAAGTTCTGTCCCCTTTTTTATTGAGAACACACTTATGTTAAACCTTGAGTGGTTAACACTTGGGATAAGGTATTTGCCAACTGAGAATGAGACCCTGGCATAATTAAAAACAGGACCAGGGGCTCTGGGAAATAGGTATGGCAAGGCCCAGGAAATAAACACAAATAGGAAAGAATGGACAATTTCTGGGTCTTTGGTAGTCCCAAGAAAATGAAGAGTTTCTAGCACAAAGCACAAACCTCCTTTCCTATCTTTAGCCTGGCTGCTAAGCAGTTAGGTCCCATCTAATTTCTTAGCTTATCTTCTTCTCTCCAGGCCATGTGGATTCAATTTTCCTCATATGAGTTTGCTGAGAGCAAAAGCAGAAATCCCAAAGGACTACTTCTTAAACAAAAGGAGATTTATTACTTTTAACTGAAAGGGTATTTGTTATAGTTGGAATTGTGTGTGTGTCAGCTGAAAGGATGAGGGTCCTGGCTGTGGACTGGAAGACTATAGAAAAGCTCCAAGGAACTCTTTAACTTCTCACTGTTTTTCAGTTGTCATAGATGTAGCATCTGACCTCCAGAGTTCAAGCTGGAAAGGGAAACCAGAGGTCAGGGCTCTGATGGCGTGGTGACACATATACCTATAGGCCCTGACCCTGGCAACCCCAGCCAGTTCCTTCATTGTCCTACAGCTCTGAAAGGCTAACTCTGTTTCCATTGATAAATCCCAGCATGTGGAATTTTGTTCTTCCAGTCCCTGGGAAAGAAGTAGAGGGTGGAGATGCAAAATCTTGGCTCGATTTCAGGTAGCAAGGAAAGTCTGGGCTTAGATGTTCCTGCTATGAACTGAACTGTGTCTTCCCAAAATTCGTACGTTGAATCCCTCACCCTCAATGTGACAGTTGTGGAGACAGGGCTTTTAGGAGGTCATAAAAGTTAAATGAGGTCATAAAGATGAGATTCTAATATGATAGTATTTTTGGTTTTATAAAAAGAGGAAGAGAGAAAGAGAGATCTCTGCATGTGCACATACGAAGAAAAGGCCATGTAACAATACAGTGAGAAGGTAGCAACGTGCAAGACAGAAACAGGGTCCTTACCAGAAACAAAGCACACTGGCAACTTGATAAAATTTGAAATCATGAAATAAACAAGTTCACTCAGGGAATTGTTGTAGATAGAGAAGAAATGAAGCCCAAAGATTGCATCCCCAGATGTTCTACAGAGCAAAGGTCAGTAACACAAGAAAAGAAAGAAAAAATGACTGAGGGGGATCAGACAGTGAGATGGAAGGAAAAGCAGTAGAGAGGGGTAAATGGATGAAAGAGCTGCAAGGAACAGAGAATATAGTGAACTCTGTCAAATGTGCTGATGGGCCAGGTAGGAAGGACTAGGAATTCACCAACCCATGTAACTGACAAGTGCATTTTCAGTGAAGATTAGGGGGCAAAGAGCTGATTGGAGAGGGTTTAAGAGATAATGGGAAGAAGAAATTATAAATAGCAAGTAAAAATAAATTTTAAGTGTTATTATATAGGGGACGAGAGGAGTGACACAGTCATTGAAGGAAGAAATGGGGTCAAGAGGTTTTTTTTTTTTTTTTAAATAGGTGAAGTGAGAGTAAGTTTCTTTGCTAGTGGTAGAGAAAGAGATGTGAAAGCAATATCCTTATTTCTGTGATTATTTGGCTTTTGCTAAGAGCACAGAAGTTTCAACCCATGGTAACTGGAAGGCAGGCTGAGTCTGAGGGTTGAGGGCACAGATAGGTGGGTGAGGTGGAGACACATGCAGAGAGCTTCCCCTTTTATTGCTTTTTTTTTGGTCAGAGAAATAGGAGTCAAGGTCATTATTTGAGAATAAAGAGTGGGCAGAGGTGTTGTGTTCTGAGGAGAGAGGATAAGGTCTGACATATGAGCAAGAGAATGAATGAGTTTCAGTCACCATTAATTGATCTGCTTGAGGGTGATGGTCAGGAATTTGATGTCACCAGTAAAGCACTTTTTATTAGCATTTATATTTAGCCAGTTTTACCTGTTGGAAGATAACAGTATAAAAGGACTCAGTAGTTAAACAACTTTACAAATGATAGCACACTGTGCACAAGAGAGTATAATAACATTCTTGATAAGGTGGTGCAACACAGTTGTCGCCACATGGGAGGTGTATACTCCAGGAATTTGCAAGACTGCATTGGGGTTCAAGGTAAAGCATTGAGTTTCTAGATATTTTCATTTTATCAAATCCTTTAAACATTTCTAATATATTATTTTACAATATCTATATTATATTAGTACAATCACACATGCTTATAACTTTAAAATAAATAGGGAAACAGCAGACTTGAACAACACTATTGACTAAATAAACCTAACAGACATATACAAAACATTTTATTCTACAGCACAGGACACACATTCTTCTCAAGCACACACATTCTGGCATTCTCCAGGATAGATCACATGCTAGGTCATAAAAGATGTCCTAAAAAATATAAGAAGATTGAAATCATCCCAAGTATCTTTTCCAACCATAATAGAATGAAACTAGAAATCAATTACAAAAAAATGGGAAATTTCAAAAATATATATAAATTTAAAAACATACTCTTGAATAATCATTGAGTCATTGAAGAAATCAAAAAGGAAATTAAAGAATATCTGAAACAAATGAAAATGCAACCATAACATGTCAAAATTTATGGGATGCAGCAAAAATAGTACTAGTAGGGAAATTTATAGTGATAAATGCTTACATTAAAAAAGAAGAAAGATCTCAAATAAACAGCATAATTTTACACCTCAAGGAACCAGAAAAATTAGAACAAACTAAGCACAAAATTAGCATAAGGAAGGAAATAATAAAAATAAGAACAAAAATCAATGATATAGAAAACAGAGAAACAATAGAAAAATCAGCAAAACAATAAAGAAAATAGAAAAGCAATAGAAAAAAAATTTTTAAGAACTAAGATTTGGTTATTTGAAAAAACAAAATTGGCAAAACCTTATCAAGACTTGCTAAGAAGAAAGAGAAAACTCAAATAAATAAAACCAGAAATGGAAGAGGAAACTGATTACAACTGATGCCACAGAAGTACAAAAGATCATAAAGGACTATTATAAACAATTACACTCCAACAAACTGGACAACTTATAAGAAATGGATAAATTCCCAGAAGGATACAGTCTACCAAGACTTAAGCAGAAATGGAAAGCTTGAACATAACAATAATGAAATTGAATCAGTAGTCAAAATCCTCCCAACATAGAAAAACCCAACCAAATGCCTTCACAGTTGAATTCTACCAAATCTTTAAAGAAGAATTAATGCCAATGCTTCTTAAACTCTTCCAAATTAGAAGGGAGAATACTTCTGAACTCATTTTATGAGGCCAGAGTCATCCTAGTACCAAAGCCAAAGACACCACAAGAAAAGAAAACTGTAGGCCAATATCCCTGATAAATGTAGATGAAAAAAAATCCTTAAGAAAATATTAGCAAACCAAATTCAATGGCACATTAAAAGGATCATACACCATGACCAAGTAGGACTTATCCCTGGGATGGAAGGATGGTTGAACATAACACAAATCAATCAATGTGATATGCCACATTAACAGATTGAAGAATAATAATCATATGATCATCTCAATAGATATAAGAAAATCATTGGAAAAAAATCAATGCCCTTTCATGATAAAAACTCAACAAATTAGGTATAGAAGGAACTTAATACAATAAAGGCAATATATGAAACACCCATAGCTAATTTCATACCTAATGTAGAAAAACTGAAAGCTTTTCCTCTAAGATCTGGAACAAGGCAAGGATGCCTACTCTTGCCACTTCTATTCAATATTGTTCTGGAGGTCTTAGCCAGAGCAATTAGGCATGTAAAAGAAAAATAAAAGTAATCCAAATTGGAAAGGAAGAAGTAAAATTATCTGTTTGCAGATGACATGATTTTAAATGTAAAAAAACCCTAAATACTCCATACATACACACACACACACACACACACACACACACACACACACACACAAACTGCTAGAACTAAAAAAGAAATTCAGTAATGTTACATGTTACAAAATCAACATACAAAAATCAGTGGTATTTCTATACACTAACAATAAACTATCCAAAAAGGAAATCATGAAAACAATCCTATGCACATTAGCATAAAGAGAATAAAATACTTAGGAATATATTTAACAAAGGAGGTGAAAGACTTGTACATCAAAAACTATAAAACATTGATAAAAGAACATTTTAAAGTTACAAATAAATAGAAAGGTATCCCACATTCATGGATTGGAAGAATTAATATTGTTAAAATGTCCATATTACCCAAAGCGATCTCCAGATTCAATGCAATTCCAATCAAAATCCCAAAGACCAAAATCTCAGAAATAGGAAAAAAATATCCTAAAAGTCATATGGAACCAAAAAAAGACCTGAGCAAGAAGATCAATGCTGAAGGCATCATACCTCCTGATTTCAAACTAAATTACAAAGCTAGTTCTCAAAATAGCATGGTACTAGCATAAAAACAGACATAAAGACTAATGGAACAGAATAGAGAGCCCAGAAATAAACCCATATATTTAGGGTCAACTGATCTTCAACAAAGGTAAACTGATAATCCAACTAAAAATGGGCTAAGAACTTGAATAGACATCTCTCCAAAGAAAGCACACAAATAGCCAATAAGTACATGAAAAATGCTCAACATCACTAGTTATCAGGGAAATAAAAATCAAAGCCACGATGAGATATCACTTCATACCTGTTAAAAGGCTATTGTCAAAAAATATTATAAGTATTAGTGAGAGTGTGGAAAAAAGGAACTCTTGGACACTGTTGGTGGGAATGTAATTGGTGCAGCCACTATGGAAAATAGTAAGAAATTTCCTCAAAAAAAATAAAAATAGAACTACCATTTGATCCAGCAATCCCACTTTGTTCAAAGGAATTGAGATCAGGATTTTAAAGAGATATCTACACTCCCATGTTTATTGCAGCACTATTCACAATACCTAAGACATGGAAGGATGAATGAGTAAGCCAAATATGATATATGCATTCAATGGAATATTATTCTGCTTTGAAAAAGAAAGAAAGAAAATCCTGCAATTTGCAACAACATAGATGAACCCGGGGGACATTTTGCTAAGTGGGACAAATCAGACACCAAAGAACAAACACTATATGATACCACTTATATGAGTTACCTGAAATAGTGAAATTCATAGAAGCAGAGAGTAGAATGCTGTGTGTCAGGGGCTTATGGGAAAAGGAATTGGGAGGTAGTTTGACCCAAAGATACAAAGTTTCAGTTTTACAAAAAAAATATGTCCTGAAGATCTACTGTACAGAATAAGGTCTTTAGTAAACAATACTGTATTATATACTTAAAATTTTGCTAAAATAGTAGATCTTATGTTAAGTGTCCTTATCACATGCATAAAATTAATAATAAAAATAATAATTAAAGAGGTTGGAAAAAACTTTTGGAGAGGATGGATATGTTTATGACATAGATTTCAGTGATGGTTTCACAGGTACACACCTCCAAACTCAACAAGTTGTATATATTAAATACATTCCTAGTAATACTACATGTGGTTTCACTTGCCATTAGTGATCAATTATTTTAAAGATAGTTTAACATCCTGGATTTAACAGAGGAAATACGAAGTAAAAATATAATGAAATATAGGACTCCTGGTACAAATATCACATCTTAGAATACAGCTGTCATTTCTCTGGTCTAACATAAAAAATTAATATGTAATGAAAATTTTTTCTTTGCTTACAATTTCTTCCTCTGATAGAGTTTTACCTCATTTCTTTGTTCCCTTTCCATATACCCTTATAATTTTCCATTTACAAATATGTAATTTTTAAAAATTTCTATCTCCTTTAAGAAATAAATTTAATTCTATGAAGTTTTATATTAACATGTCTGTTAATATATTGGAGAATTATTTAATCTATCAATCTTTTGGGAGAAAATGATATTTCTGGGAATTTATTGGATTTTCCAAGCAAATTTTTATATTCTTATCATGACCCTGTTTATCTTATTCTCATTGGTTTAAAAGACCATGAATGTCTCTTAATTTACAATGCTGAATTTCCTTTTGCTTTCCCCAGGGTCTCATTTCTCCCAAACAATCCCTTCAGCTGCACACCATTGAGCAAGAGAGACACTACTGATAATGGAAAGATCCACAGTGAGGCTGGCTGCCTGCCTTGTTTGAGGAAATCATATTGGACCATCCTGCTCTGCTAAACCAGATGTCCTCCGCTAATCCACTTATACAACTATGGTCCAGTGAGCTCCTATAAGAAAATGATTGAGAGCCTGGACCTAAAGAAGGAATAAATACTTGACTCACAAGTAAACCCTCTATACTTAGGTTTTTAAGATATGCAAAACTAAAACATTTTTAAAGTCATGATTTTCCTGGAGACTTTAACTGTATAATGTCTTTCTTTTCTTGATCTCAGCCGTCTTTATTATAAACCAAAAGATCCAATTTGAGATTTTCCCTAAGGTTTTATTTTCTATGCTTGTTAGAGGTGGGGAAATGAAAATGGCAATCTGTGATGGTTCTTTAGATTCAAGAGCCTTATAAAAATAATACTGTGCTTTATTTTTTTCTTCCCTTTTCCCCAAAGCCAGAAGAGCAAACTGTCTTTAAAACTATTAAAGGATGATTTTTAAGAGATAATATAATTGTGCCTCTTGTACAGATATAAAGCAAATGCATGTCAAAGACAGGTAAAATGTTATCACTTGTTTAAAGGAGATCTCAAAGAGCAGAGACGTATGTAGGGAACTGGGAATTCTGAAATGAATTTACAAACTGATGCAAAACTGGTCTATCTACAGGGCAATAATCAGTTGCATTCCGTTAGACATGATTGATTTTCAAGAATTATTTGCAATATTATCAGTTTTATACAACTTAGAGAATTGTAAAATTGTTCGAAGACAATGAAAGGTTGAGATAACTTGGATGGGTGAGCATGACAGGACTCTCATTCTTTTTTCTGTTTTGACTTATTTCAAAATCTTACAACTTTTTCCTTACTAAACTAACCAACTTTAATATCTTGGAAAAATTATAAGTATATATACACATATATGTATATATATATATATTTATATATGATTCCTATGGAAATTCCTTCTGAAAGGTTTTCTACAGCTATACCACTCTTTCATAAAAAGCAATAAATATTGTGGCAGAGTTTTAGTTATTGGGTGATGAGGTTTGCTGGCATGTGAGACTTCAGGAGTAGTATATAGACCATCTTAATTCCTATGCAAAAGAGTAAAATGTTCCTAAGTAATGCAAGATCATTCTGTTAAAAAATGTACATTTGCAGACTTCCCTGGTGGCACAGTGGTTAAGAATCTGCCTGCCAATGCAGGGGACACGGGTTCAAGCCCTGGCCTGGGAAGATCCCACATGCCATGGAGCAACTAAGCTCGTGTGCCACAACTACTGAGCCTGCTCTCTAGAGCCCACGAGCCACAACTACTGAGCCCGCGAGCCACAACTACTGAAACCCGTGTGCCTAGAGCCCGTGCTCCACAACAAGAGAAGCCACCGCAATAAGAAGCCTGCGCACCACAATGAAGAGTAGCCACCACTTGCCCCAACTAGAGAAAGCCCACACACAGCAACGAAGACCCAACACAGCCAAAAATAAATAAATAAATATATTTATTTTTTTAAAAATGTACATTTACAATCACCTCAGTTATTTAAAAAAAGTAGTCATTAGTTATGCTTATTTGACAGAGGGGAATGCTGGTCTAAGACCCTCTGAACTCAGTCATATTGGAAAAAGATTGAGTTAAGAGGAACGATAGAAAAGTGAAGTAATATTTACTGAGCATTAAACTTCGGTTAAGTGCTTCACAGATCACGTAAATTTGCATCTAAAAAAAAGCTATAAAGTACTATTTTATTTTATAGAATGAGGAACATTAAGTAATTTAACCAAGGGAGAATTGGGATTCAAATTCAACAGTTCTGATTCAAAACCCCATATTTCTGTCTGATCCCAAAGAAGGGGTAGAAAGACATGGTGACTCAGGATCAGATAAAAGCTTCTCACAGGTTGGGGTAAAATAATTAAATCATAAAATATCAGAGCAAAATAAACTTCTCTTAATGGCTATGTTCCTGAGAAGCAAAATACAGACATTAAAGGCAGATGGGCTCTGAGGAAATGTAGATGGAGACCAGTGCTCCCTATATTCTGGTCCCCCCTCTCCCTCTCAACTATTTCCTAGGGGCCCTAAGGATCCTCAGAAAACAGTTTCAAATCCTGAGTTCATCCAATCTCATCAAAGACACCTCTATGTTAGAAACATATTTTCTGATTCCAAAGTTGGTGCTTTTCCAAATAATCCATGTTGTCTTTATTGAAAATAAGAGTTGCACATGAGCCAGTATTTTAATTTCAAATCCAGTGCTGTAACCAGACAGCCCTCAGATCTGATTTAAGGGAGACCTGCTCTTTTGTGGCTTTCTGAGCCCATCTATGTGGAGTTAGGAAAGCATTTCCCAGCTTCTTTTGTGGACAATTTCCATGTAGGAGGCCATATTAGGAGAGCTCTATGGGCTGCACAACCAAAGAAAGCCAGCTTGAAGTTACAGTCCAATTTGACTAGGGACAAAGGTAAGAGACAGAAGATAGGATGAGTGAAGAGGAAGCTTAATCCAGGAACACAGATGTTATTGACAAGCTAGAACATGTCCATTTGCCTCCTATGACAAATCTACTGAGGCTGTGGTGTTTGCAGCTAGTCATGTACTTCAGGAATCTAAAACAGCCTTCCAAATACCTCCAGACATATTAGCAGTTGCAAGAGCATCAGTCAGTCTAGGTTAGGTTATGCTTCAGAAACATATAATTCCCCAAACCTGGTGGATATTACAACAAAACTGAATTCTGAATTATAATAGATATCCAGTGCAGATCATCAGTGGGGTTTTGCTCATTGTGGTCCTACAGGGACCCAAGCTGATGTGCTCAATATCGCAACATGTACTTCTACCATCTCCACAGCAGTGGGAGGGGAATGTGGCTCTTAAAGCTTTGTTCATATGTGACGCACATCACATTAGTCCTTTCATTAGCCAAAACAAATCACGTGGCTATACCCAGCTTCAGTGGGGACAGAGACGTGCTATCCTCTCATGTACCCAGAAGGAAAACTGGAGCAACCCAATGACCACCGCCGCACCAAGACCAAAAGCACAGGAGAACTTTGAATTTGCATGGTATGCAAATGCATACTTTTCTAAGTGTATTATGCTTTGTGCCTCCTTAATTCTCTTTTGTGCATATATTGTCTTTAGTCCCTAATGTTCCTGCTTTTCTCAGGATCTCTCATTTACAACAGACTTCTTCACGTATGGTACCAATCCCATCTTATTCCCCAGTTTGTCCTGAAGAAGACTGGCCACCTCTCACTGGAATCACTCTGCGGACACTGCCAGAGTAAAGGACATTGCCCAGGCTAGAAGCTTCCAATTGTCTTCCCATCCACAAATTTGGACTCATCTGACCTTTGGCACTGAATGTATCCAGGCTGACTTTGCACAACCCTTAGTACTCTGACATTTGAATTCTTCCTTCAATCCAAAAGGGAGGTCCCCACAGATCCTCACATGTCCTGACATCCTCCATTTCATCACTGGTCTAGTGTTTAGGACTCTGAATGACTCATGGCCACGTATTTAGATATAATACTTCACAGCTTTCTCCTAATTCTCAGACCTGGTAAATTATGACACAGGTGTTTACATAAATAGCAAATATAGTTTAATTTCCCATTGGGTTGGTGCTGAACAGTGAGTGTGGAGCAAGTGTCTACCTGACTGATATCCTCAGCATCTTCTCCTTTCCTCCCTGCCCCCACTGCTTCATCCTGCTCTCCTCCAGAGCATGGGGGTAGAGGAGATGAATGAATGGACGGAAGAACCATGAAGATGAGGCAGGTACGTGATTCCCCCAACACAGGACTACTCCATTTAAATTATTTGACTGTTTCATTTAAAGTTCTCAAAATTCCTTGGAAGAATGTTTGAAGAATTTAAAATCCTCAGTCCCTCATTTCCTTACATTTGCTCAATGTTACTGAGCTCACTTGTCAGTGTATATTTTAAAAATTTACTTGGAAAAGATGAGACATGAGAATTGGTTGACCTCTACATGAAAAATGTATTCTTTGCAATTCTTTTTATTTGTCCCTTTAGAGCATATACTTTTGTCCCAACAGCCTATGGCCTAGGGCCCATACTGACACCTACGATGGAAAAGCAGCAGAGGAGGAGGCATCCCAAAGTCTTCACCTCTGAGAGAATTTTGGAATAGTGTGAGTCTATTTGGGAGTTTGCTGGAGATCCACCCCATCGTAACTCCAGGCCCCACTTACCATTTGCCTCTACCTCTATAGGGATGATTTCTCTCTGCTAAAGTTTTCTACATGAAAAACATGGTATATTAGAAGCACTCTGGTATCTAGTCTCAGTTCAGTTGCTTACATTTAATGCAGAAATTGGGCAATCTTTGAAACTCCTTGAACCTTAGTTTCTGCATACATCAAATGTGGATAATGTTCCCCACCCCCTCCACTCTTGTTCACCTTAGCAAAGAGTTTATTCTGCTAACACTTAAGATATTAATAGCCAGGACTCAGTGAGCATTGTGCCATTAGATTTCATTCAATTTTCACAATACCATGAAGTAATTATGACAATTGGTCCCCCTTTTAAGAGGAGGAAGCTGAGAGTTAGCACGGTGCAGTAGTTTGTACAGTTACAGTGTTGGTAAGCAGTTGAGCTAGTAAGAGCCATACAGTCTATTCACTCTGACTCGAAAACCCAACTCTTAATTATTAGGAAGTTCCACTCAAATAAGCCAATGGACTAGTTCAAAAATTATAGGAATGGCTCCACAAGTATGATAATTGCTGTTCTCTGTAGTGTACCCTCATATCAGAAGGGAACTTGGCCTCCAAGTGATGGTGGGAGTTGGATGAAATTGGAAAGAAGTAGCAGGAGGTCACAGGCACCTAACCCATCTGAGTTAATCAATTCTGATTACTAAGCTGTGATTTTTGTCACCCTGGAGTAGTTGTTTGAAGTAGAGTTATTAGGCAGCCATGTAGGGGGAAACTGGTCTCAAAAGGCAATGACAAAGGAGCAGACAGGCAGAAGGTGGCAGAGATGAGGCCAGGTGACAAAGGAAAGAAAGGGTGGAGAAATATGCTAATGGCTTCTACATCCATACATAATCCCTTTCAAAGGTCAGAGTCACTCTCAGGTTTCGGGACCATAAACTAGCCCTAACTCCTCCCCATATCTTGCTCGAGCTATTTTGAGTGGTTTTGTGTTACTTTATCCAAAACTCAACATCACCCTCTCAAAACAACCCTATTTTCACCCCCAAACTCATATTCTAGCCTCTGCTATTCAGATGTTCTCTTTAGGTTGTCGTTGGTCATTTTGGTTGATTATTGGAACAAGTAAATTGCCTTAATTTTACTGAAAAATTAAACTGGTTGAGATTACTAGCTTTGGATTCAGACAGACCTGTGTATAACTCTGAATCCATTTCTGACTAGCTGTGTAACCTTGAACAAACTGTCTGTTAGAGCCTCAATTTCCTAATGTGTTGAAAGGGAAAACAATAGTAACTTCTCTATAGAGTGATTAGGAAGAATAAAAGGGAAAATGCATAGCAGGCATATCTTGGATGGCAGAGCATAGCATGTCTTCAGTAGCTAATAGTGCAATTTTTAGTTTGAAATGATCTTTCTAGATTTGGGTTCTGGAAAAGTCATTCCCTGTGCTCATTTATAAGCACTAGGTAGGTGGAGACCAGTGAAATTGTATTTCTTGGCCAATTTCATTATACAAAAACATTGATCAGAACTCAGTCATTTTAGGATAAAAAGCCCTGATTGTCCTTTGTTGTTGAAAGCACTATCACCCTTGTTGGCTTAAGGTCAACCTGATTTCTCCACTGGGAGGGCTGCTTTTTGCTCGTAAAAAGAATATCGGCTGCCGGGAACTCCTCAGATGCTGTCTTCACTGCAGATGGCAATAAACATCTGCGGGGAATGTGTTAGTTGGTCTTGATCCTAGTCATTTTCTGCCTCATGACTGAGCCAATGCCAGGTAGACAATGTCAACAAGCAGACAACAGTGAGAGCCGCCCTGATATAGGGTAATAAAGAGCTTTGGCCTTAGCTTGCTGCATTCCTACTCAATCTCATTGACAGAATAAAGATTCCCCCACACACGTTTCAATCGCTAGGTTAATATATATATGGGCATTACTTCACTGACTTTGTTTATCACCCATCTGCTTAAGAGATGGAAGATGATTTACTGCTTTGAAGAGGTTTATTTAAAAACCACTTCCTGGAGTCAGAGAGAGCTGCAATACCCAAGCCAGATCTCTAAATACAGGGTTGAATGCCTGCTTCCCCTATTTTATAGTTTCCCCTCATCCCTTGTTATAAATGTGGGGCCAAATGTTATAAATGTGGCCCATGAATTTATGCATGGGCAGATTATCAGCTGCTGAGGACCCATGGCACCTTTCTTATCGCTAATTAGATGTGTGACCTGTGACAACTTACCTCACCTTTTTGAGCTTCGGTTTCTCTTTCCTAAAATATGGGGATGGATTTGCTCTGTTGAGAATAGGTGAGGATTAAAGGTTATGAATAGCTATAGATAATAACTAGTGCATGGTAAGATGATAAGTGCTGACAAAAACATTGTTGTTGTCATGATGATGAAATGAAATGATGGTTTCAAATGATGAAACCAGCAGTTGTGCTGGTAATGTCAAGGAGCTTAAAGTCCTCTTATGCAGGGGGTTGGTGAGACATTTAGAAGACACCTGCCCCTTTTAGGTCATGAGTAGCAGTGCAACAGTCTTTCAGCTCCTTCTACCCTCATGTCCATGGCTGCCCCATAGACTATGCACCTGCATCTTTGTGAATTCTCCTAACGGGAGTTCTTCCAACTGAAGTTGCACCCAAGACTTGGGTCCTATGAACAGATTTGACACTTGAATCAAAGGCTTATTTTGTTCTTAAATTTTTAAGCACAGTTGGCCCTCAGATTCTAGCTAAATAAAACATCCTACATGAACCATGGTCTTCCAAAGCCACCCATACAGGCCTCTGCCAGAGCTGGTGAGGGACTTGGCTTGGAAAAGCCCATAGAGAATTCCTGGTGGTTCTCCAGGGAACACGGCAACCTGTGTTCGCTCAGCCCTGTAGTTAGATAAGAGAGGTACCTCGATGATTCTCTCCTTCTTCTGGAAAGCTATCACTGGATGCATCTTCTTCACCTGGTCTGAAGGAGGATACAGTGAACACACCTCAGAGGGGAATTCAAGAGGAAATAGTGGCATTGTCCTTTTGAATTACTACTATACAGTAATAATCTTTGTTTGAAATTTCAAATTATAAATAGATTATTTATAATCATTTTGGAAATCTAGTCAAGACAGTATTTACGAATTCATTTTCAGAGGCCAATGAGGAAGTCTAAGCTATAGCAGCTACACCCACGATTTCTATTTCTCTAAGTTGAAAACTGATCTCCCTATTCAATTTCAGATAATTGTGAATAATTCTGTATATCCAGTAACATACTGCCAACCTCAGCCTTCCTTGCTTAAGCTCATTATTTGCTAATGATTTTCTCAGCCACGAAACTCCTAAAATTCCCTTGAGTTACGTTTTATAAAAAACTCACAGGACATGCATTCCATTTGCTCAGCATCTGTGCTGGACAACATCTGGAGCCTGAGGAAATTCCACTGCTCGGGGTATGATGCGTAAATGAAATTACTTTTTCATGCACTTCAGAAGAGATTCAAGAGCATCCTTCTGACCAAACAAGCCCTTTTGTTCTCTTCAAGCAAGTGTTTCTCATTAAAAATGTCATATCCCTAATAAATTGTCTTATTGCCCCTGCAGCTGGGCCTATTGTTTTCACGGTTTTGTGCACTCTCTGATTCTCACAGGGAACAGAAAGCAAGAGAAAAATGGGATTTCCACCCCATTCTGTCTGGATGAAATGCTTTTTGTATTTGAGTGAAAACTTGTCTTTTATAGAAGTCCTCTATGCTCTCAATAGTCCCTGCTTTTGGCAAATTGTCCTCAGACACATCCTGTCAGATTTACTTTTCCTATCCAGATATTGGATAGTGGCAGTTTGCTGCTAGTGATTGCAACTCAGTCTGAAAAGTGGCATTTTTTTTTCCTAGTGATTTATTTTTTGCAAGAAAATGTTCAACATGGCCAGTCTTTAGTCTGCTATAAGATATAGTTTCAGGGAAGACAAGATCAAAGAACTTAACTGAAGAATAGAGGATGGGAGATGTCTCTGTGTGTGTGTGTGTGTGTGTGTGTGTGTATGTGCGTGTATATATAATCAGGGGTTCCTTTAGAAGCTACACAGAAGTGTTAGAACAATCTTAGAAACAATAATCCAAACTGTGTCCCAAGTTGAGGTATGAAAAAATATCTGGTTTTTGTATCTCTGGTCAGAACCAACCTTAAACGTGAAGGGTTCAACTTTTATCAATTTCTTTTCCCCACAGTACTAACTCCCCTCACGACTGGCTTTTATCCACCAGGTCACTGGGACTTTGTACACCCAAACTCATTTTTCCAGTTATTCAATCCACTTTCTACATGTGACATAAAAAAATAAAAAGAATGGCCTAACTCGAAGAGACAAAAGTTGTTTCTGGCACACAAATTTCTTTGCACTGGGAATTATTTTAGAATCTCTAAACTTCCTCTGACTTTTTCAAAACCTAAAAGGGGTGGATACGGGAGGCCAGTAGACAGAATTAGTAGGTTGTCATGAGCTGCGCAAGTGGCCTGATTTTTCATTCAAGTTCCCAGAATTTTCTTTATCAAACACAAACACAGGTCATCATTCACATCTGCTTCCTCTGATCCTTTTGCAACTGAGCTGTACAGATCCCCGAGGGCAAGGTCCGTGAGCAATATGGGCAAATGAGTCTGCCTTGTGCCCCTGGGGGCTCTCAGTTTCGAACTGAGGAGATTCTAGACTGGCATGCCCCTGACAATGTTAATCATCAACAAGCCATAAAGAGACCTCTGGGGGCACACAGTTCAATCCAAAAACTGTCTACCTAGGGTCTTACAAATGCCTATGAAAGCCTACGCTGGCCCCATTAAAGTCCCACCTCTGTCCCAGGGTTCTTAAAGTGTACATTGGGACAACTTGTTAAACATTTGCACATGTTATGATAATTATAAATCCAATTCACAAAGACAGGAGAAGCGAAGAGTTTCACGTTAGCTTGAAAATCAAGGGAGGATTTACAGTGGAGTTAGATTGAGATAGATTTCAATGCACACATCAGAGTTCCTAGGGAAGACAGGTGGGGAAAGGCTATTTTTCCAGAGACTAGCCTCTGAAAGCACAGAGGTGTGAGACATCTGTTTATTTGTTCCTTCGCTTATTCTTTGTTCTTTTCTTCCACAAAGAGTTAGCACATACTATTAGGCGGGCACCATTCTAGGTGTGAGCAATACAGTGACGAGCATGACAAATAGTCTGCCTGATGTTCTTTTTTGTAGGGGATACAGATTAGGAATAAATATGCAAGTCAACATATAATATACAAGTGCTATAGAGAAAAATAAATCAGCATAAGGGGAATCAGAATAACGGTTAGGAAAAAGAGAGCTTACCATGGTGGTCTAGAACGATCTCTCTAAGGACAAGACATTTCTTATAAGACATGAATTTGAACAGACACAATGTGATGTGTTCCAGGGACCATAAGTACTTGGTCTTTGATGGAGCATAAATTGGCAGGAGAGTAAAAAGGCATGAAACTCCTGAAGGTATGCAGGGCTATATAACAAGGGACATTCTTGTGCACACTTTGTAACATTCATGTAAGTAACATAGATAAGACCAGCAGTGCAATGATTAAGGGATGGTATGCAGGTGGTGGAGTGAAGGTGAAGATGAGACAAGTATCTTAGAAATACAACCAAGGACATTGCTTTCGAGTGGGGAGGCTCTGGGTCCACAGACATTGGGTTATAAGATACTGTCCTCGTTGTGGACATCGTAATCAACAGCAGCAGGTGCATTCTTTGAATTCCTCTTACATTTAAGGAACTGTTTAAAGCGCATTACTACTGAGAAATGAAATATTTCCTGCCATATCAGTAAACAAAGGATGTCACAGTCATCAGCAATTGCAGCCCTCCCATGTGAGCTGGTGAGCTCTGAGGAAACTCAGGAAGGAAAGAATACCTGCCATCTAGCAGCCATCAGACTGCAGCCACTCCCAATGGTGAGCCCTGAGGAAACTCAGGATGTGAAAACACAGGATACTGGCCCCAGATAGCTGAGGGCATATCAAAGGAATGATTTCAGTGAGCCCAGACTCTTGCATCTTCCCTTACATAGAAAAGAGCTAAATTCCTTAACTTGGGATATCCGGTTCTTTTGATGTTCCGGACTACTTGCCCTTTGTTGCAAAACTCCTATATATCCTAGCTCTCCTCTCACCTCCATCCTAGCTCTCCTCTCACCTCCATCCTAGCTCTCCTCTCACCTCCTCGGAGCAGTTTCTCAGAGCTATCTGAGACGCTGTCCCCTGGGATGCAGTCCTCACTTTGCCCCAAATAAAACTTAACTCGCAACTCTCACATTGTGCATTTTTTTAAGCCTACACTGCTATGGACTCTTTAAATTCCTCAACAGTACTACGAGTCAGAAAGTTTAAGTACCTTGACCAAGGGGTCGCAGCCAGTTTCTGGCAGAGAAGGAGCATCACTCCAGGAAGTCTGGTGGGTTCAGAGCCAGAGCTGCAACCACTTTGCTATACTACCAGACACAGTGAGAGACCGTCAGGGCTGGGAAGGAAGGTATTTTCAGGGGCACCAGAGAGCAGGAGAAAGCTTTAAGGTACAGTAGTTGGCAGGACTTGCTTAATTGATTAAGATGTGGTGGTGATGGAGAGGAAGGAATAGAAATTGATTCCAGGGGGTCTAGCTTGGCGAGCCATGTGGACCAGGATGATACCAACAGAGACATGCCCTGGTTAGCCAAGGTCCAGTCAGACTGCCCTGTGAGTTACACAGGAAATAGCTGGATCTTTCTCACAAATGAGTTATTTCATAGTCACCTAACATGACCAATTTTTGCTTGATTAGGGAGTAGATTCCTTCAGGATATGGCAGAACAAGTCATGTCTCTGCACTACTCAAAAACTTTTGATAACTCGACAGTGCTTTCCAAACAGAGTACCTGCTTCTCTTTCTGGTATTAAAGAAAACAAACAAAAAACCTCCATATTATAGTTCAAATAACCTTGTTCATCCAATTTCCATCTGTTTTCCTACTAAAAGCCCAGTGTCCAATCAACTGGGCCCAGCAGAGTGCCTGGTCACTGGTGGATGTTCTGTCATTTAGACCCTGCAAGGTCTATTGGAAATGGCATGGGTTCTAATGTTGGATAGACTGGGTTACTGTACCTAGTAAACTTTGAAGAGTCATTTGATTTCCCTTTCAATTTCCTGGCCAGTCCTGGGATGATTTTTGACCCACCACCTAATGGAGACGACCAAATAATAATCATAACATTTGTCATGCCCTTTTCAGTGCCTCAAATTCTTCTAAGTTCTCTGAATGCAGTTTTCTTTTTTTGAAGCTATTGATTTATTTTTATTTTTTGGCCGTGTGGTGTGGCATGTGGGGATCTTAGTTCTCAGACCAGGGATCAAACCCATGCCCCCTGCAGTGGAAGCACAGAGTCTTAACCACTGGACCACCAGGGAAGTCCCTGAACGCAGTTTCTTGTCTGATCTTCCAAAGACCTTCTGCACAAGGTATCGGTGGAGAAAACTGAGACACAGGGCAGTTAAATAACTTGCCCAAGGTCGCATTTGACAAGTTAGCACCAAGCATAAATTAAACCCCAGGTGGTCGGATGCTATCCTCTTAACACAACATTAGGTTGACAAAGTGAGAATGCATATCATATATAAAGCATCCTGCACATAACAGACCCTCCACAAATGCCCTTCCCCTCTGCTCTCTTCTGCTCCTGTCTGCAGCTCCTAATTCAACTGCTCTGTAGTCTAAGGCTGGTTTCACCACCAAATATGCTGGGTATACTGGACTTGGGCCACTGAGCAACTTGCCATATTAATCATACTGTGCAAAACAACATCTGTCACTTTGTAAAACACCACTCCCGTAACCGGAGAAAACCACATGCACAGGAATACCTCCATTGTTTTAGGTCAACATCATCATTGTTGTAAAACCATGTGGATTTTGAAGTGTTTCTGGATAGTAAATCTTAACCAGGTGCACTGGTTGTACATTTTTGGATTCTTCTCAAACCTTATGTGTCATCACAAGAAGGTGATCACTTCTCACTATCACCAGTAATTGAGTATACTGGTGGGAAGGAATCTGTATGCTGAATTTAGTGAGTGGATCCACAGGAAGTAATTGTGGGTTAACTTTTTCAGCAGAATGGCAAATGAAATGTACTATAGATGTTCAGCTGGCTGCTTATAAAGTTGATAATTTGTATTGGTAAATAATGTAAACCATGTGTTTCCCATTTGACATTGATTTAAACTTGGACAATGGAAAAAAAACTTCCAAACTAAGCGAGTAAGTATTATTATTGAATAGGTTATCTTTTACTGGAATACAGATCAGTATTAGGGGTAATATTCACCCAGATCCAACTGCAAAGCATAGCCCATGGAGGACTTTCTTTTCTTTCTCTAAGCTTTCACTGAGTTAAATATTCCCAAAGAAATACAATGGAGAGGTATGGTGGCTTTGAGATATGTCAACTTGACTAGGTTTCTCTTTCCAAGAATTCTCTTCTCTGTATATTTCCTATTAGAGTGGGTCACAGGAGGAATTAGATTTGGAAAGAGGAAGTGAAGTAGCAGCCATTTTTTAGCTTACGTATGATCATGTAATGGCATGAAATGGGAGCTGGGCCTGCACCTGCTCCACCTTCCACTGAATCCTCCTTCAGCTTCTCTAACTCCTGGGCTGAGTTTGTGTGCTCAGCTCCGTGATGAAGGACCCGGCTTCTGAAGGACAGTCTCACCAAGTTCAGAGTCAACAAGAACTGACACAGGTTTCAGTCCTTCCTCAGGGGCTCCAGCCTGTGCCTGTGGGTTCCACTTTGCCTTTCCCACCCCCCTCCCTGAGCTTTACACCCACCCACCTCTCCTAACTGCCTGTCCTGGGAATTCGAAGTTCCAGCATTAAACACAAAGCCAACAGTCTTACAAATATCGTCTTGCCTCATTTAAGAATATTTACTTGCTCAGTTTGTAAGGTTTTACAAATGTCCAAATTTAAATCAATGTCAAATGGGACACATTTGTACAACAGTCTTACAAAGATCATTCTAGCTACCTACCATGGTTTTTCTTCCCTGGTTGTATCTTGACTACACTGAGGAATCAAGTTTAAGAGACCTGGGTTCAGTGACATACTGGTAACTGCTCAACAATTGGCTCTCCAGAAACAAACAATAAACAAAAAGAAATTCTGATTTGTGATGTTTGCCAATTTTCATGGTGTAAATACCCACACCATGGCCACTTTCAAGCTACTGATGTGATATCACTGAATGCAGAATTGGGAAGTGATGTGCAGTAGCACACCATTATGTAGTGTTTCCAACCTACAAATAAAATGGATGCAAATGACCTCAAGATCTCAGTCAGGCATTGGTCAGGACCAGACTGTAAATACTTTAGTCATTGCAGGTCATATAATCTCTGTCACAACCATTCGACTTCACCATTTTAGTGGAAACCAGCTACAGATAAAACAAATGGGCCTGGTTCTATTCCAATAAAACGTTATTTACAAAAAATAATTGATGGAGCAGACTTCACCAGTGGGCTGTAATTTGCTGACTCCCAACATAGATAATAGTAAAATGTAGGAAATAATTAGGAAGTGATTAATTTTAAGTATTTTCACTTTTGTTTTTAATAATTCTAAAGTTATTATACTTTAATTTGCACAATAGCTCTGCTTAACAGCTGGCTCACAAAATTTTGGAAAACTTAGCAATCAGCTCTCAGACCCTTGAAAACCCACTTCCTGGGTTCCATTCTAGATCGGCCCCTTCCCCACTGTGTGGTGGGGGGCAAATGATCTCAGTCCTTTCACCTGGGAACCAGGGGTGGGGCCTCTCCAGCTGTGCTCTAAAAGGATGAGACATGGTATATAGGAAGACCTAGCAGCTGGGGTTAAATAATTGATGAAAGGGAGCTGCATTAATAATTCATATCTTTCTTCAGTTATGACCTTCAGGCCAGTCCATACAGGATAGAAGTTGGAAGGAGGGGAGGAGAAAGCACAGGAGATACAACCAGCCTGTATTGAGTGCCTCCTACATGCTAAACACTACAAAGAGCTTCCAGTCTTTAATTCACTTAATCCTCACATCAAACCTTTGAGTGTATTGTCATCTCTATTTTACAGATATGAACCACAATATTCAGAGAAGTGGAACGTGTGCAAGACCATTCAATGGGCAGGGCCAGAGCAGAGTTTAATACAGGTCTGAGTGATTCAAAACTCCCTCCCTGTTGTGTGGGTGAACCCCTAAGGGAAACCAGGTTCAGAGATGAGTTGGTGATATAAGCTCAGTGGTAATCAACATTTTATTCCAGTGATACCTTTGGATGGAAATCAAGTTGAGAGGCTTGTTTTATTGAATAGCTGCGTTGACTGATACTGTTTATACAAGGCCTTTACACTGACAGTAAATGCAGGTAGAGCTAGATCAGTAGGCGTGTATTGAATATGCACTGAACTGGGTACTACTGATGCTCAGATAAATGCTACAACCCTCTCTTCAAGGGGCTCATAGATCAGCCAGGGAAACAGACTGATCAAATAATAAGAACAGAGCAGCACCTGATAGTGTGAGAGGATCTATGGGAGGGATCATATAAAGTGAAAATGAAGGACAGAGGTGTGTTCCTAAGAGGAGAACTAGTAATTCCAGGAACACACTTGTTCTCTCATCTCTCCCACCTCTCAGACATCTGCACATGTTAATAATCCCTTCTCACCCACCTTCCCTCTTTCTCATCACTGCTTTGTCTGCTCCCTTCTCTTCATTCTTCAGGGAACATTCCAAGCAGAACCTCCTGTGAAAGCTCTTTTGTGAGACACATAGTCTAGGCTCAGAACCTCTCTTCCCTGTCTCCGTAGGACTGTGACACATGGATCATTATTGTAGACTTATTCTCTGTCCTGCAATGGTCTATTTATGTATGTGTCTCTCCCACTAGAAGAGGAGTGCCTTGAAGACAGGGACTATACTACTTGACTTTGTATAGGTATCTCCATGCAAGATGTCTGGTCTATAATTGTGTTTGACAAAATGCCCAGAGAATAAATAAATGAGCAAAGTCTGAGCTGAATCCTCAGGAATATCAGGGACATAACAATGGAAAACATAGAGAAAGGGCAAGAAAGATAACTAAAGGTTCAGGAAAGTTACCCAAAACTCTAAAGACGCTGTCCTTAACAAAAGTTTCTTTCTTTGTCTTTACCTTACATCTCATCAGAAATAATGCCACCTCTCACTGGAAATATTTTTGTCCCAGGACTTAATTTTATATTACATTCAGATGCCTCCTGAATGTAAGCCTGAGAATCACCTAATTTTATTTGGGAAAAATCTAGAAGTCTCTGGGTGATTGAAACTTAGTTGTTTCCAGCCATACTTTCCCATCTCATCCTTCCCCACCAAACCAATCATTCAAGGTGATCTCATGAATTGACTGTATAATAAATACATTGCAATTCCATGCCAGAAACTTTTTATTTATCCTCCCTCTATTTAAAAAATGTAGATTCTATTTGCTGTCTGGGATTCTTGCCTCCTGGCCCAGATTCCTGATTATTTATTCATACCTCCTGGGTTGGGTTCTTCTATGTAGGATGATGTAGGGAGGTCTATTCTCCTCCTTTGTATGATAGACCCCTCTTCTCTGACGATTCTCTAGGTAGCACTCCATCAACTTTGAAATGTCCATGTTCCTTTTTCTCACAGAAAAATAAACTCTGGATCAGCGACTTCCTTTCTAATTAGGTCCATCTTCCACTTGTTTCTGACTTCTCTACAGTGGCTCTTGGGGAAGAGAAAGTATTAATACCCACTTGCAAATGATTCAGGAGAACTCAAATTTAAAAAGGGCACAGTGGGGATGACCTGATCAACTCCACAGTGTCTGGGGCCTCAGCTATAAGAGAATGAGAGAATGGCCGGGTTCCCAGAAACGGCTGGGAGTTGGAATCATCTGGAGACCTCCCTACTTACACGTTGAGAACCTGGGCTGGTTCACGAACTTCATGAACTTGAAGGTCATGCTCAACTGGGATTTTCAACTGGAGCACCATCACATGGCCCTTCCATGTGCCTTGGGCTTCCTAGAGCATGGCGGCAGGGCTCTGAGAGAGTCCATGAGACCATGGCAGAAGTTGGCTTAGCCTTGAAGGCCATTCTGCTGCATTCTAGTTTCACAAGCAAGTTAGCCCAGAGTCAAGAGGAGGGAAATTTGACTTTGTTTCTGGATGTCTGGGTTAGTAGGGTGGGTGGGAGGGAGGTCAATTTACATAAGAGCATGTGGGATAGAAGATATGGTTCTGGCCATCTTTGGAAAACATGCTTTTCACGTGTTCTACAGCGTTCTCTGTGCAGCCTCCTTCTGCCTCCAACAGAAGGAGTGGTTCATCTTGGAGTGGTTTGCTCTGACATCTCCTCCTCTACTTCCTTCCCATATTAGCCCTTTCCCTCTTTCTTCCCACCTAGATTATAGAAACAGCCTCCTACATGGGAAATTCCAGTCTCTGCCCTCTTATAGGTTGTTCTGCCCTGCAGTCAGAGAGATTTCACTTAAATGCAAACCTTTCCATGTGACTCCCCAACTTAATCCTTGCAGGGTTCTCTTGAGGTCTTGCCGACTGCTCTGACAATTAAAGCCCAATCTATCCAAGACCTTTCTTGATCCAGCCCCTGCCTATTCTGCCTCTTTTCTCTGACTGCTCCATGAATTTAAAGTAATTCTCTCAACACAAAAGTGTTGCATCATGCCTCAGTACCTGGCAGACAGCAAATGCCTGACAAATTGCAGCTCTTATCACATTAGTCATATTATTGCCCATGGCCTCCCAGAAAACCAGAATTTCTTAATGTTCCCACACCCTCTACTGTGAGTGAGTAATAAAAGCACTGCAAGATATTGTCTTTTGTTCTCAGAGTTTAAAGGACCTTATATAAGGGACTAAAATGGAGTTGCAATTTGGTTGCTTTGGTTAAAGGAGTATTTGAGAGTGTAATATTGCAGATGGGGATTAGATTTTCATTTCCACTATGTACAAGGTGCAAATGAGTTCAATTTTACGTCTTTATTTCCACTTGAAACATGGGAGTCATACACGGAAAGGATAAAACATTTTCTCCAAATTACACAGCCAGTAGTAGGTAAAGTGGGACTTCCCATTTTTAATCACAAGGATTGGGATGGGTATTATCAAACATGTGAGGAGCTTTGAACTTCCTGGATGCAAATACCTACAATATAGACACTGGCATTACAATTGCCCATTCACTTAACAACTTCATTAACAAATATTTATAACAAGCAACTATAATTGAGCAGGATCAATTTTAGACAACGGGGCAGGGAGTGATGGAAAAATACCATGTCCTAATCAATGTTATATGTGAGCAGAGATTCAAGTTAGGTCTGCCTTTTTGTGAGGAAGTCATGCAATTTCTCCCATAAAGGTCCAGTTCCCTATATAGTCTCAAACACGTCATTAAAATTTCATGAAGAAAAAAAGAAAAAAATATCTGTAAGTTTCCAATATGACAGTTAGATTGTATTTTTTCCTAATTATCCTCTTACTCAAACTATACATTTTTGTATAGCTTGAGGCCCCTTAAATTTGTCCTTTAGAGGATATTCAGGTATATTTTAGGTGGAACCATAGGAAATCACTGATATTTGCCCATTTTTGACCCACAAAAACAATTTCATATGATTCAAACTACATGTTGTTTAGGATTTTCTGAACAAAACTAATAAATAATGGTAATAATGAGAATCTTGTTTAAGTGTTAGTGAGAATTCCTAGAGTCTAGTGTTTCAGTGTTAGGCCTGATGATAAGACTTAGTTTCAGGTAAATACTATGTATCTGGTTAAGGAAGTGTCTTACCATCCTGACCCAACAGTAGGAGTCCAGAGAGGCCTGGGGCTGACCTCACTTCCTCTCCTAACTAGTCACACAACTAATGTAATCTTGAGACCTCAGAACATTCACGTTTCCCTTTTGCAATTTGTTTTACAGCATCAAAAGGAAAGACACATGAAGAAGTCATGAGATTACTTAAAAGTATATCAAGATTAAAATAATGCCATGTATAGCTCATTGGGCTTTACAGAGCATTTCATATGAATCATTATCATTTTATCTAATTGTTACCACCATCCTGTTTAAGTAGGCTTTATTATTTTTACACTGACAAAGAAACCAGTGCTGAGAGAGTTGAAATATTGTGTGAGAAATATTTCTCACACAAAAAGAAATATTTCTACCCAGAAAGAGGGAGTGGTGGGGTTTGAAGCCTGTTTATGAGAGCCCACAACAAAATGTATCAGTGTGCCCCAAGAACCCTGATCTTTTTCATGAATGGATACTGTCTCCTATTTGACATGAACTTTCAATCATGAATTGGTTCCTCCATTGCCAGCGGAAACAGCCCAACAGGAAAAAGATTAGGAGTCTCCTGTTGGTCATTGGAACAGCGTTTCTTAAAAAATTTTTTGGTAGAGCACTAATTTCATCAGAGACATACAGTTAGGTCAAAAGAAAATTTTGAAGCTGAGTTAAATGAAGTTAAACAGTTTTGTTTCTTTTAGTATAAAAAATGTCAGAGATTTAAGCAAACTAATATGCATTTGATTTTAATAAATGATAGTTCATGTTAAAAAATAAAATAAAATAAAGATAATACTTATCAGTGGCCTTCATCCAAGGGAATGTCTCACAAACACGATCTGCAGAGCACAGGATTTAACAACTCCTGTGTAATGTGGAAATGTCGAGGTTCATTTTGCCCCTGTTCCACCCTGTCATGGCAAAACTTTTATTTCCATTTGCTTGTATGGGAATTTTCTCACTGTGAAACCTCTGACCTCTCCTTGATGCCTCTTTTACTCTTTCAACTGCTTTTCTAGCCCATTTGGCCACATATTATGACCCTTCACTCCCAAACCTGAAATCTAATGAAGCAAGAGTGTGAAATAAGCCTTATTTCATCACTCTGCATTTTGCGAACCACTGGTTTCAACAGCGTAGAGTTATAGAACCATAACAATATTTTTCCTGTGGGAATATCTAATGGGCCTTCTGTGGACCAGCTTTCTCCTCCTCTCAACCTCTACCTTAGTATTGTTAAAGGACATTCAGTGCTTTGTTTCAAACTTCGGCCATGACAGACCACTTTAAGACTTCAGCTTCATAAGCAAGGTAGAGACACCTATTTTCTCAAAATGCTTTTTCCCCAGTTAGGTCATGTGCTTACTTTACTAAAATGTGAAACTCAGTCAAACTTTTCTAGCATCAAATTTTTATTTATTTTTTCTCTTTTTTTGTGTGTGTGGGAAAAGGGGTGGGGAGGTAGGAAAGGAAGGGAGAAAAGGAAAGCATCTGAAAACCTACACACACACACAAATACTTTCTAATTCTGGGCCAGAAGAAAATAAGAACTATCACTCAACCTTTATTTTCCATCTTTAGCAACAGAGGGAACTGAGTATCTCCTTAAGGAAAGTCAAGGTCAATGTATTTGGCACCTGTCTGGCTCAGGGTCCAAATTGTAGATGAACAAGCTACTATTTTATTAGTCTAGGTGAAACTGAAGCTTCTGATCTGTTTATCTGACTTCATCGGAGGTAATCAGGATGTGCCATTATGTAAGAATAACGTGACTCTGTGCAGATATTTCAAGCAGGTGACAGCCTGGAGGCCTTCTCAAAGTAAGATGAAAGAAGCCAAAAAGGAAACAAACATGTGTTGAGAGCATACAACTCTACTGTGGGGCTGAGTACTCTTAAAGGCACTTCAAAGAGAGGGTTTGAGTTAGTTTAATCCTCACCACAGCCCTGTGAAATAAATATTAATTTACAGGTGAGGAAGAGGAGGCTCAGAAAGGTTATGTAATTTTTCCAGGTCACACAGCAAGTGACTGGCAGAGAGAGGCTGCAAATCTAGTTCCGTCTGTTGAGGTTTCAGGGCTCTGCGCACTACACAGCTCTGCTTCTGGATCACTTTGTATCTCTTGGCTCTTACAGTCCATGTTCCCCCTGGACACCTCTCATTCATCACTTCAAATTCCACTTTCTTTTTTTTTTTAATGAGAAATCATTATTTTACTGCATTTCCAAGCACCTGGATAATCCCCAAAGGTCGTTTTCATAAGACCATGGAGAAGTTGTAAGACCTGATCTCCTTCTTGGAATGCCGGCTATGAATGGCAAAAGGACAGCTTATTTCCAAGACTTGCTTCTCTCTCTATGTCTGTCTCTGTCTCTCTCTCTCTTTCTTATACACACACTCTCTCTCTCTCTCTCTCTCTCTCTCATACTCTGAATCTCACATACACATATGGCTTACTTGCCCTACAGTTTAGTAGTTTAGTGACTTTTACATTATTTAATTCATTTTGCAAAAGAAAAAAAAGGGAGAGCTCTGTTCCCCACTGGTGATTAGCATGGCTACAAATGCATATGAGGCAGAAGGGATGGCTAATTCTCTTGGCCTACAATTCAACTTAAATCATAATTCCTAAGATAGATCTCTTCTCTTAATGTTAATGAGAACCAGATGCCTCTTGTTAATAATAACGTATGCTCGGGGGGATTAAAAAAAAAGAGAAAGCGAAAGAGAGACTTTTAAGTTTTGTTTTACTTTTCTTAAAATATTGGTGCAGTCTAGCTAGGGGCAATGTGCAATTCCAAAATATATTTATATTGAAAGTCTACCATTATTCATATAAGGGCACCTGCATCATTTACTTCCCTGCAAGAAAGTAAAGTGGAATGGGAAGATATTTTTTATGTATTTTATTCATTGTGTATTGCTATGATGCCCTCTCCCTAGGATATGAGACCAACACTAATATTAGCATTATATAATCTTTTCCCACTTTAAATGATACTGTTTCAATCTTAATTCAATTTAAATGGTGATACTAATAGAGGGGAAAGTAAGTTCATTGTTACTATGCAAATCATTTAATTAATAAAAATCATACATTTCAACCTTGTTATTATTTCTAAATCAAAACATTATCCATTATAACAAAATTCATGTAATGATAGGTCATTAATTGAAAACAATGTACATTTAAAAGGTGACGATTTTTAAATGTTATAAACAATGAGTTTTTAAATTAAGCCTATATACATGCAAAGTGATACCAAATAATGCCTATTCTAAAATAGTTCTCTATCCTGTACATATAACCAGAGAAAACTCTAATTTGAAAAGATACATGCACCCCAGTATTCACAGCAGCACTATTTGCAATAGCCAAGGCATGGAAGCAACCTAAATGTCCATCGACAGATGAATGGATAAAGAAGATGTGGTATATACAATGGAATATTACTCAGCCATAAAAAGAATGAAATAATGCCATTTACAGCAACATAGATGGACATGGAGATTATCATACTAAATGAAGTAAGTGAGACAGAGAAAGACTAATACCATACGATATCGCTCATATGTGGCATAAAAAGATGATACAAATGAATTTATTTACAAAACAGAAATAGATTCACAGACATAGATAACAAACTTACGGTTACCAAAGTGGAAAGAGGTGGGGGAGAGAGATAAATTAAGGAGTTTGGGATGAAAATATACACACTAATATATATAAAACAGATAACCAACAAGGACCTATTGTGTGGCACAGGGAACTATATACAATATCTTGTAATAACCTATAATGGAAGAGAATCTAAAAAAGAATAGATTTATAGATATATGTAAAACTGAATCACTGTGATGTATACCTACAAATAACACAATATTGTAAGTAAACTATATTTCAATAAAATTTTTTAAAAATATAGTTCTCTCTTTGGAGATTTGAGAATTCATTGGCCATTTGAATAATGCTTTTTCTTCCCTTTCTTCCATTGCCATTTGCAGTTGTTTACTTCTTTTCAAACTAAACTAAGTACTACCTGCTATGTATGTGTATTTGTCAGAACCATATATTCTTGATTAAGGTATACAATAAGATTTAGGAATAACGCACATCAGACAAATAGTCTAATTATTCAAGGGCCCCAATACTCCAAACTACCTCATCTAAAATGATACAGTAACCAAGGCATGGAAACAACCTAAGTGTCCATCGACAGATAAACATATAAAGAAAATGTGGTGCATGTAGACCATAAAAAAATAAGGAAATCCTGCCATTTTCAACAACATGAATGAAAATTGAGAGCATTATGCTAAAAGTCAGAGAAGGAAAAATACAATATGATCTCACTTATATGTGGAATCTTAAAAAAAACATAGAAATAGAGAGTAGATTGGTGGTTGCTAGGATCATGGGTGGGGGTGGAGGAAACAGGTGGAGGTGGTCAAAAGGTACAAATTTCCAGTTATAAGATGAATTAATGCCAGGGATGTAATGTACAGCATGATGACTACAGTTAACCATATTATATTGTATATTTGAAAGTTGCTAAGAGAGTAGATCTTAAAAATTCTCAATACACACACACATTCTGACTATGTGAGGTTCTGGATATATTAACCAGCATTACTGTGATAATCATTTCACAATACAAACATATATCAAATCATCACATTGTATACCTTAAACTTACACAACACTATTTTTCAATTATATCTCAGTAGAGCTGGAAAAAAATAAAATAAAATGAAGGAAAATCCCACTGTGTGACCTTAGGCAAGTCACTGGACATGACTGAGCCTGTCTCCTCACCTGTAAACTGGAGAACATTAGTAACTATTTCACACAGTTTTTGTGCAGGTTAGATGAGATAATTTGTCTAATGTCTTTAACAGCTCTTGTCATACAATAAGAGATGATACACTAGGGCTATAATAATTATGATTTTATTTCTTGCTGGTGGCTGCATTTGTTCTCTAAGACACATCTGAAAGGTGTAAAATTACAATAGATGGGATAAAACAAGAGCATGCAGCCCCTAGTTATCTTTTGGATATCACTAGAGGGAGCCAGAGGCAACTGAGCACCATCTTTCCCAAATTTAACTTTATCGTACATGATCAATATTTGCCAAATATTGGAAACGTATCTATAGTAAATACATTGTTATATAAAGTTGTTAGTTGGCTCCAGTGACGCATACAATATAATTTCAGATCTCAAGAAACTCTAGTTGAAAAAACAAATAACATGCATTAAAACCCCATTAAATGATAATGCATGACAATCATATATAGCAAAGCAATAACAAATTGAATGCCTCATGGATAGCTCAGATAATCTGTGCTAAAGAATGTCTGGAAAGGAATAATGTGTCCTGGAAATGCTTCATGCACTTAATATGGACCTTGAAGGATGAGTAGGATTTAAAGCTTTGGAATCAGCATTCCAGAAAAGTGAAACAAAGGAATCCAAGAAAAGAAGGTGTTACTGTGCTCATCTCTGTCTAAAGGAGGGCTTGTATTTGCTACCTGATGCTTAATTAATCTTCCCAAGTCATGATTCTGACTCATTTACTCCCCATATCAATTGCTGGAAATGATTCCCACTGCTTATTAGATTAAACAAAATCTTTAGCCTAGCTTTGCATACCTGGATTCTTTTACCTAGAAGTAAGGATGGAAAGATATACTGGGGCTTGACTATAAAAGGGAACTAGGCAGGTCAGGCATGAGCTATATGTTAGGGACAGCGGGAACCAGTGGAGATTTTTGAGCAGCTGAGTGTCGTGCCTTAGTATCATTATTAAAATTACATAACAGACCCAAAGTCAAATAATCCAAGACTAAGCATTCTTATTAAATTCACTGCCTTAAAAAAAATGGATCAATCCAACTTCACTGATTGATAGGGACTGAAATTACCAGTAGAAACTAGTTTTTAAGCTTCTTTAAAATTAGAGTAAAAATATGGAAGGAAACAAAAAAATAGTACAGGTTTTAGCTGTCTCATCACCTTCTTTCTTTTTTTTTTTTTTTTTTTTTTTTTTTTTGGTGGGGGGTGCTGGGAGCTCAGGGAGAAGCATGATCAGTAATGGAAGTTACCTTTCCTCTGAGACCTATCCAATTCGGGGCATGCCAGCTATAAAAGGCAAGGTTTTGCAGCATTCCAAAAAGTGAGATTTTGAGAAATAAAATTAATGAAATTTAAAAGGAAGTTATTTTTCTCTCACTTTTGGAAAAAACTCAAAGCTCAGGTAAGATCAGTCATACTAGCTACTTGGAGGAGAAGGCAATTTTTGAACAGCTTTGTCAATCACTGTAGAGGCTAATTGAGTAAAGTCCTTTCACGGTACTAGCCTTTGAAACACAGACACTTAGAATAAAAAGTTTCCATTACAGAGCTAATCTATCATATGGGAAATCCATTATCACTTGCTAGATTATGGGATATCTAAGTATAAAATATGTCATGTAACTTGGAGTAGCTAATGTGACTTTAGTTTCACAAACTGTGAAGCAACATCATTTTTACATCTTTTTGTAATATCAAAACATGTTTTAATATGTACTAGCCCACTAAATTCTCCATCTAACCTTTCCTGTCTTCATGGTGCCCAACAGCTATTTTAGAGCAAACACTCCACTTGAGGCATTGGGTAACTACAGGAGATCCAAGAAGAGTTGGTCATAGTCCCTGCTCACAAACAACAGAGCAGGCTAATCACAGGGATAAGATAAGAAAACAAATTACTGTTAATGCCCACAGCACTAAATAAAAGTGGGCTGGAAATTCACCAGCAGAAGGCCTCATGTCTCTTTTGAGCTGAAACACTAAAGACCAAAGTTATAGTACATAGTGAAGACACAGGACTAGGAGATGGGAAAGGGAAGCATCCAGGACAACGAATAATATGAGCAAATCTTTAGAATAGAAAAAATGTAGACCACATTTTGTGCAGTATGACACAATAATGATCTAAGTTAGCTAGACTGGAGAATGAGGAGGAGAGGTAGGAGAGAATATGGTACCATCACTGGAGAGCTGAATTGGATATTCTTTGTACATAGGCATGCAATGCCAGGTTATGATAATTGGGTTTAATCCCGTGAGCAGTCAGGAGTCATTTATAGCATTGATATGGGGAGTAGCTGAGAGTCACAACTTAGGAAAATTAATTAGTCATAAAATAGCAAGTGAACGAGAAATGGGAAAAACAGAGGTAGCAAGGAGACTGCAAGTGTCTATTCTTCAGAAAATCATATTTCATTTTGTGGAATAGAAAAGCAGGGATATTAAACAGAGTTGAGAGTGATTTTGATGCACTAAAAACAGCTCAGATTTTGATCCTGGAAAACAGGAGATTTGATGGTACTCATAACAGAAGTAGCAAGTTTGGGAAGTGAATGTGTTGAAAATAAAATGCTGTATCTCTGATATAAAAGTTATATGAAATAAATGTTATTTTCTATTTTTGCTAACATGTTTTTTGCTCTACAAATATATTATGAATCCTCTGTCAGATTTATTTTAATCCCCTGTTCATTTGGTACTAATTTATTTCATTTCATTAAGGATTTCAGATCCTTGACAACATCAACAATTCTATTTTCTGTCCAAGGCAATGGTGAGAATAATGATAATGACCACTATTAATCTGTTCGAATAGTAATTGACTAGTAACAACTAATTTAAAAAGTCTTCATGATGTCTCCAAACATTTATCCTGGTGATAACGCACAACTACAGTCAAAGCTTTAGCTGAAGCGTACATTTGTACAACATTTCTGTAGCAAAACATGGATATGAATCAAAAACTCTAAAAATAGTCTATATCCTTTTACACTGCAGATGTACTTCTAAGAATATATCCCAGACAATACTAACATATTCAGGTCAGCAAAGTTCATAATAAGAAAAAACAGGATTATATAAAATGTCCATAAGTAAATTATGGTATATTAATGTAACTGGCGGCTCTGTAATCATTAACAAAGATGAAGTACATGCATATTTACCAAAAAGGCAATCCAATTCATTTGTGGCAAATGAAAAAGTAGCTTATAAAACTACATGCATAGTATAATCACATATATTATGTTGCAATATATAGCAATATTAGAGTGTTTTAGAACATATCTCTCCATATTTTTGTCTGTATATCTATACACACAGTAGAGAAGTATTTACAAAGATCTGGAAGTACATATATTAATTATTAGGTGCAGTTATCTTTGGAATGTGGGATTTGGGGTATGAGTTTCCCCTGTTGACATTTTCTACAATAAACATGCATTAAGTGTATTTTTTTAGAAATCCACAGATTTTATATATTTAAGTTGATCTAAGTTATTGTTATACCATAAAAGTTTGACTTATGAAGAATATAGGTGAGAGGTACAGGTCAGATTATGAATTGAAGGGTAGCTTCCAATTAGAGCCAGGCTGGCCCCCAGTTCTGGTAGATTATAGAAGAGGGCAGGCCAAGTCACAGGTGCCTAGACTGAGAGAGTGAGTCAGAACTGGAGGGATGGGTTGCTGTGTGGAGTTGAGGACGTGCCCAGAGGTAGAGAGATATAGTAGAAAGTGTGTGGAGAAAAGGTGTCAAAGATCATCACTGCTAATACAGTGTCAAGAATAGATTTGTTTTATTCTGTTCTT
Organism: Pseudorca crassidens; assembly: GCF_039906515.1. Classification (NCBI taxonomy): domain Eukaryota; kingdom Metazoa; phylum Chordata; class Mammalia; order Artiodactyla; family Delphinidae; genus Pseudorca; species Pseudorca crassidens. The sequence goes on along the minus strand of NC_090296.1, from coordinate 137,733,519 downwards.
TTGAAAAACCTCAGTTTCATCTTCCTTAGTAACCAAACCATCTGTCTCAACACGACCATGTTTTCAAGCCTCCTGAGAGCTGACAAAATGCTTTATCTGAGAAAAGACTAATAAAGTATGGAAGTGAATACAGAACAATTTAATAAGGTAATATAGCAAATAGTGGGGGGAAAATGTCCCAAATAAAATCAAGAAGATTTCTACATGAATGAGGTTACAATTCAGAGTAAAGTCTTAGAAGAGGTTTTTTTTTTTTTTAAGAGAATAATTATTCACTAAAGGAATGTCCTTAGAAGAGATGTGCTCAGAACAGCAAGATTTTGATGATGGGGATTGACCCAAGGTTGTCCCAAGAATGCACTCTCCAGCTTTAGGGGGAAAAAAATCCTGGTCAGTACTATCATTTTTCTGTTTGCTATCAACTTTGGGGGGCTTTCATATCATCATCATTATTATTAAAAACACATGTCAGAAAAAAGTAAAACTAATATACATCATCAATGTTCTTTACACTGATACATAGCCAGTGTTCTTTAACAGGAAAGGGCTGGATTTGAATTGCTCAATGTTTCTGTTAATTGTCACAAAATACATCTGGCTAATCTGCCTCACCTATTGCCTCCTATTTTTTCCCTCCTACTCCAAAGGGAAATTGAGTGATTACTTGGACAATATGTACAGGGACTGTACAGTGTTTGAGCAAGAAGTCACAATAGAAGAGGCATGTTGGAAGTAGAGAACATTGCTCATGTCTTCTCCCCTAAAGTGACTGAGAGATGGCCAGAAATCAGCATGGTCCTGGGAAGAGGAATATGCACAGAGGATGAGGCCAGGCAAATGTTTACTCTTCCTTACAGTGCTTGGTTACTGATGTACTTCCCAAACCCCACTGTCACATCTTGCTGACTGTCAGTTAAGATGGTTCAGGTTGTAAGAGAAAAAAAAAATTAGTTTAAACGAGCTCAAATAGGATGGACCTAGAGGTTATCATACTAAGTGAAATAAGTCAGACAGAGAAAAACAAATATCATATGACATCACTTATATGTGGAAGCTAATTTTTTAAAAAATGATGCAAATGAATTCATTTATAAAACAGAAATAAGACATAGATATGGAAAACAAACTTATGGTTATCAAAGGGAAACATTGTGGGAGAGAGGGTGATAAATCAGCAGCTTGGGATGAATATACACACTACTACAGCATATATAAGATAGGATCTACTGTATAGCACAGGGAACTGTACTCAATATTCTGTGATAACCTCTATGAAAAAAGAATCTGACAAAGAACAAATATATGTATAACTGAATCACTTTGCTGTACACCTGAAACTAACACAACATTGTAAATCAACTGTACTCTAATAAAATTTTTTTAAATAAAATAAGCTAGCTCAGATATTACAGAGAATTCATTAGCTTAAACAAATAAAACATCTGGAGATTAGGTATGCTTCAGACACATTGTAATCAGAGTTCTAACTCCCCTTCTCTATATGTCTCTCAACACTTCCCATATCAAAGTTTTGGCTTCATCCATGTATCACATCATCTATGAAAGAGGAGAGACTACAGGTGTCTCACATTCCCAGCAATGTTTCTGAGCATTTAATGGACTGATCCATCTTGTAACTAGTCAAATGTTGCCCTAGGTTTTATTTCCTGAACCAGCCAGTTGGTTGGGGAGGATGGCATTACCTTGATTGGTTTAGACAATTTATGAAGTCTACTCAGACCATCTGTCTGCTACACAATGGGGAAAAGGAGGAACGAATGTTGGGAAGCCAACTGATGTCCACTCCAATGAACTAATGGGCTCACTTTTCCCTACCTAGTGACATGTCTAAGTGGCTTAAAACAGCAAAAAATTAGCTGAGGAATTTCTTAGTTTTCTTTTCCCCAATCCACACCCATTCCTCTAAAGATGCATTTGGCTAAATGCTCACTATGTTAATGGTCCTATAGACATGCTAGCTGAGTGCAAGGAAATACATATGTCAAGACAAAGCAGATGAGAGCTAATTTAGCCTTTGCAGTGTGAAAAAGCACCCAATTTCAAGTAAGATACCCCAAGGCCTATTTTAGAGTAGACTAGAGTAAGGAGAAAAGAGTGAGAATGCCAAAGAATTTAACAGAGGTGGTCTAATTAATATCCTGGCCATTGATCATCCATTTCAGTCATTTATTTCTGAAGAGGTGGGATGGGAGAGAAGAGAAATCTAAATCCTCCATGAAAAGGTCACAGATTTTACAGGCCACCATTTTAAAAAATCCATAATCAGATTAAAATTCCAAAAACAAAAGGACACACAGATTGCTGTGGAGAGTCTATGTTTCCTAACTGTAATATAAGTCCTTCTCTCCCTGGTTCATCTGCCTCCTCTTGCGATATATATCAGTGTCATGTCACTAGAGTGTAAGATTCCTGAAAAGCAGCTCTTCGATACTTTCCGAAGTGTCTGGAACACTGCCTGTTGTACACCCTCGATAAATTTTTCCTGTTGAATGATAAATGCATGTCCCAGGCACTGTATTCAAACAAAAGAAGGTGTACAGTACTCCCATTTTTCCTCTGCTACTCCCTACCCTCTCCTCTGTTCTGCATGCAGCCTTAGCTGTCCACATACAACCTTCTTGTGGGCACATGTAACTCCCAGGCAAATCAATTTATGCAAACACATGCCTGTTTGACTCCCTAATATATATAATTTAGTCACTTTAGCTTTATGGATGAAACCGTAGGTAGGTAGGTAGATAGATAGATAGATGATAAAATTTTTATTCAAGAGCTGTTCCTGAATAGTCTTCTGCTTTTCTGTGGCTTTTCTGTGGCTTTTTTTGCTTTTCTGTGCCTCCCCAGACCCCTTCTGCTTTTCTGTGGCTCCCCAGACCCCTTCAAACATTGTTGTAGATATCTATCAAGAACAAGGGTCTAGAATGGACACACGTGGTGTGCAGCACCATCATAGGCCAGGAACCCAATAAGGCTCGTTCCTGTCTGGACATGCTGTGTACTATACCTGCACCATGAGTTTTGGCACTGGATCTGAGTCACCTCACCTAAAATTAGTTTAAATAAGAAAATCTTGTGTCCCTGTTTCTGTAGACTAGTGAGTGTGCGAGAGTCTAACTATGGATACCATCTGACCCAGATCCTTGACTGAATCAGAGAAGGAAGATAAGAATTTCCCCATTATTTAACTCCTCCCAAACTTCTTCTTTTCACTGTGAAACAGGTTGTTGACAGTGGATGACAGCTGGGCTGCCTGCTCATCCCAAGTTCAAAACATGAAGGTGGGGTTGAAGATTTGAGTGAACGAAGCCCCAAGAAAAGGAAGTCCTGTGTTCTAGAGCCTTGGGTTTCTGGAGTATGGGGTCACCTTGGAGAGGCATCTAAGCTGACAGTTGCTGAGCCCCATGTAAGACTTGCCAGGACCCAGCCTGGGACATAATGCCTTCATCTTCAGAATCTGGACTCCAATCCTGACGAGTGTGTCCTGGTCAGGACCTCAAGGATATGCCCTGCATCGTTTACTTATAAGCAACAGTGATTTGTTTGTTCAGTTCATCCCCAAAAGGTGTGAGTGAACTCATGTGGAAGAGAGACAGAGACAGAGAGATTCCCTCTTATTATCTCTATCACATATAACATTTGGAAGTTTATAAGCCACAAATACAGCTCACACGTATTTCTTAGTCTATTAGTCAAATCACAATTCAGTTCTTCTCCCATAAAGATAAGTGGGAAAGAAACAAAATAAAACAAAACCAGGCGTTTCTCCTAACTTCTCACTGGCTATAGTATCCTCCAGTTCTCAATACACTATTGCCGTCATATACACAGATGGCCCTGCATTTGGCTTATTGAGGAGACTACCTGCTACCCAGTCTGGAGGCAAAGATAATTGTGGTTTTAGGTTCTATTCCTACAATCTTACCACTAAGTTCCCCAGCTGCACCGTACCTGTTGGATTCTATGCAATGATGTGCTGGTAAATGTTTAATAATCAACTCTCTTTAAAAATGTAGACATGGGGCTTCCCTGGTGGCGCAGTGGTTGAGAGTCCGCCTGCCGATGCAGGCGACACGGGTTCGTGCCCTGGTCCGGGAAGATCCCACATGCAGCGGAGCGGCTGGGCCCGTGAGCCATGGTCGCTGAGCCTGTGCATCCGGAACCTGTGCTCCGCAGCGGGAGAGGCCACAACAGTGAGAGGCCCGCGTACCGCAAAAAAAACAAAAAAAAAAATGTAGACATGTAACACACATATATGGAATCTAAAAAAACGGTACTGATGAACCTAGTGGCAGGGCAGGAATAAAGATACAGAAGTAGAGAACAGACTTGGGGACACAGGGTGAGAAGGGGAAGCTGAGATGAAGTGAGAGAGTAGCAATGACATATATATACCACGAAATGTAAAATAGATAGCTAGTGGGAAGCAGCTGCATAGCACAGGGAGATCAGCTCCGTGCTTTGTGACCACCTAGGGGGGTGGGATAGGGAGGGTGGGAGGGAGGCTCAAGAGGGAGGGGATATGGGGATGTATGTATATGTATAGCTGATTCACTTTGTTATAAAGCAGAAACTAAAACACCATGGTAAAGCAATTATACTCCAATAAAGATATTAAAAAAAAGAAATTATTACTAAAAAAAATGTAGATATGTGTGTATGCACATAAATCTATTATGAATTTTACCTCCATGAATGATATACAGCAAACAACTTATATAAAATATGTAAAATACTCTGTCATAAATTTCATATTGCTAATTGATTCTCACAAGATACTTTTGATTTTTTTTCTGAACTCTTATATCCATAACCAACCTGTAACTGCAATAGGGATGAATGAATGTAGTTTCAACAAGAATGTTGGTAAATGTTTTCTTTTCTTTTAGTGGGAAATATGAGAGTGAAATAACCAAGATGTGTATTGAAATTCCACTTATTCATTCTTTTTTTATAATACTTATTTATTTATTTATTTAATTTTTGGCTGTGTTGGGTCTTCATTGCTGCATGTGGGCTTTCTCTAGTTGCGGAGAGCGGGCGCTACTCTTCGTTGCAGTGTGCGGGCTTCTCATTATGATGGCTTTTCTTGTTGAGGAGCATGGGCTCTAGGCACGCAGGCTTCAGTAGTTGCAGCACGCGGGCTCAGTAGCTGTGGCTTGCAGGCTCTAGAGGGCAGGCTTGGTAGTTGTGGCACATGGGCTTAGTTGCTCAGCGGCACCAGGGATAGAACCTGTGTCCCCTACATTGGCAGGCGGATTCTCAACCATTGCACCACCAGGGAAGTGCTTCATTCTTTTCCTGAATCAGATAATAGTTTTCAAATACTGGAAAAAACATTTTCTTAATTATTTGTGCAATTCACACAGTAACAGATAAAGAATTGACACATTTTAAGTTTAATCTGCATTATAAATACTTTGCCCACCATCACTTTCTTAAGTCTAGAAAACCAACAAAATAATAAATCAAGCTCATGCAAAGACATACCTACCTTCCTGGCCTCCCAGTATATATAATTTTATGTACTTTATGTGTTTTTAGCTTTTGTTGATTTTCGTGGTGTAAGTACTCCCACTGTAGGTGATTTTAAACTACAGATTTGAAATCTTCAGAAGTAGAATTGGGAAGAGAGGCAAAGGAGCTCAACATTACATAGTATTTCCTTCATACAGAAAGGACAGACACAAATCGTTCTCAGAACATAGAGGTAGTAAAGGTAGCAAAATTATTAGGAAATGATGAGTTTTGAATATCTATTACCTTTGTTTTAAGGTAATTAATTTGATTTTAAGTTTATATATTTTCTTTTCTTAATAATGGCTGTATTTAACAACCAGCTCACAAAGTTCCTAAAAATGGAAGTCTCTCTCTCTCTCTCTACCACTTTCCTCTAAAATGTTAGCCCTTTGATGACACTTTTTTTGAGTTCCTCTGTCTCTTCCTTCCTCATCAAGGGTCATTTCAGTCCACTGTTTTTGTTGTTATTGTTGCTCTGGGCTTATTTCTTAATTCTTTCACCCTTTAATTGAAACAGCTTGGATTTTAACCATCTTTTCTCTTGTCCTTTTTATTTTGAGCATTCCCCTAGCCTCCTCCAACAATTACTAAACATGATACGGGTCTGGGGTTTGGAAATTATTATTGGATATGGTTTGGCTGAAATTAAGCCTATCAAGCTCCTAATATCGATGAGGAAATAGTGCCAGAAGAATCAGAAATGTCCCAGGCGTTGTGTGTGGTCCCCAGCTTCCCCTCATCTCACAAACCAATTAAATTTAAGCTTTCTGAAGTCACAATCTAAGGCTCACATCCACCTCTCCCTTCCTGCACACCTCTTGGCACAGTGCTTGGCCCATCTTGCACTTTTAACACGTGTTGTTGGTTAACTTTTGCACCAGGAGGGCAATTTTCAGCCTTTCCTATCTAAACCCCCCTGCTGGTTTTGACTGGCTCTGCTGGATCCTTCCTAACTTCCACAGATGTATTTTGGGACCTATTTGAATTGCTTGTCAGACACTTCCTGCCAGATTTCAGTTGCCTAAGCTTGAGGGGATGGTTCCAGACCTCCTGTTTATGATTCCCAACTGTGCTGACTTTGGCCGCTGAGGGTGGAATCTGCGCTGGGCTTGGAAAGTCGATTGGACAGAGCACGCCTCTCCCGTCCTGTCAACTTTGACCTCGAAGAGTGTGTCCTGGCACCACAAATGAAGTTCCATTTGAAAACTCAAATTCAAGACACCCTGCAGTTTCTTTTTTTTTTTTTTTTCATAGATCTTTACTGGAGTATAATTGCTTCACAATACTGTGTTAGTTTCTGTTGTACAACAAAGTGAATCAGCCATATGCATACGTATGTCCCCATATCCCTTCCCTCTTTAGCCTCCCTCCCACCCTCCCTATCGCACCCCTCTAGGGCGTCGCAAAGCACCGAGCTGATCTCCCTGTGCTATGCTGCTGCTTCCCACTAGCTAGCTATTTTACGTTTGGTAGTGTATATATGTAGATGCTACTCTCACTTCGTCCCAGCTTCCCTCCCCCCGGCCCCGTGGAGAATTTAGGGAGTTTATATGCTAAGATCAGGTATTCCAGTACTGTACCTTACAAATCCAGGAAATACAAAGTAACCCGGAGTGCAGCACATTTAACCACAGTTAAGAGATGACACAGTTTTCTGTGATCCAGGGAGAGGAGCAGTCAGTCCTTCAGACGTGCCATTGAAATGCCCCTGACAGGCTTCATTAGCACATCCTGTCACCCTCACTGATAACACCAGGACGCAGTTCACAAACTTGAAACGATTTAGTGTTGCTGTTTAAATATCACTGTGCTACCTTGAGATACATTCAAACTGTAATACTAGAGAATAATGTTGAAGACCCTGGGTTCCCTTTGCAAAACAGCAAAGGAGATAAAGAAAGAGTACCAGTGACCAGGGTCATGTAGCATGTGTGCTCCTTTATAAAGGATCTAGTTTAGTCATCATGTCAGGTATAAAAGTGTAAGTCCTGCTTGAGGAAAAAAATACTATATAATATATATAGTATATAATATAGTGAAATGTGATATACACACAGACACACAACACACACACCACATTACATACCAACAGACAAACATACAGACGCACATACATGCAAACTGTATACACAGATCAAACTATTTAGTATTTCCACCCAAATAATACAACCTAGCAATGATTAAAATTTATATAACACCCATCAAACAGAGAGTTTGTTTTGCTAGCAAACAATACAAAAATTATTTTGTAAATATTAAAATACAAATGTTACTTGATATAACGCATAAACATTTTAACCAGGCCCTGGATATTATCACGCATGGATGTTATAAATGTTAGAATGTACAAAATTCTGGACTTCATTATCAGAGAGCCATGAAAAAACATTGGTTGGAACACAAATTGTTTAAGACCTGGGCTACTATAACTAATTTGTAGCCTTCTTTTTTTATGTGGAGGGCATTATCCAATACAATAGAAAGATGGAAATGAATGATAAAACACCATCCCTGTGCCTTTGTAGTTTCAGAGTCACAAAGATATTTTTCCAGAGGCCCAATTCCTATCAGGCAACTTGGAACCAAGTACGTGAACAGCAGAGCTCTGAATCTCTCTGGGCCTGGCACTGCGTGCTGTGCCGGGGACAACAGAGAGCCCTTCCTTTGCTGCCTTGGGGATTTGGAGGCTCAGCTGTTCCAGAGAACAGGAATTGGTGCAGATAACCAAAGGGTCACCAGCTTCCTGAGCCTTGAGACTTGGCAAGGTTCTAAGCTTTGATTTGTTGGAGATGAAATGTTTCCTCTTCTCTGTGAGCAAAGAGACAGAGGTCTTTGTGCTTCGGCACAGATGTTTGTCAGGGGAGCTCTCTGCATCTTTGGCACCTCAACTGACAAACCTGACAAAGTGAGGCAAGCTGACCTACTCCCTAAAATTCAGAACTTCTTCAAGATGTCAATGGTTCTTTTGTAGCTTTTAAATCATATATATTTTTTTAAGTCTTATAAACCACCTCCTAAAACTCTTCCTGGAAGCTGAGTGTCCGTATAGCATAAAACACATTGAGAGCTATTCGAATTAGGACCGCTATAAAGAGAAATATACAAACTTAACTATAGAAATAAGCCAGAAGAGAGAAGCTGATCTTCAGTTTATTCAGATGGAGCTTCCCCTAGAAAAATAGATCAGGAAATGAGATGGATGGGAAGAAGGAGGGAAGCTCAGCCCAAAAGAATATGTCAATGATCTAACAGATTTAGATATCTTCTCTACTGTGGTTACTGTAAGAAAGCCAAGATTGGGCTCATTGGAGAAACTGAAAATACCTGTCTTCCCAAGAAAAGTTCTGCTTCTCAACTCTTTTTTTCCCAATTAATGTGGCTAATAGTTCCCAATTATGTGGTTAAAATTGCATTTTATATCAGGAAGAGGACATTTCCGCCATCATATCATCATCACCATTGCTTGATATTTCCCCAGACTTCAACATTTTAGAAGGAATAATACCATCCATTTTGTTTGACCTTGGTTTCAAATAAGATCTCTTTTTAAGGGATAAACCAGAACCAACCAGAAATCACCACCAACAATCAATAAAATGTTGAACTATGGAAGAAAAGAGAATTATGTAACAAATGATGAATGCTGTGTTTTGAGATGATAAATAAGATCTTACAAATGAATTAGCAGATAGAATATAAAAAATCATGGTTGGGGTTTCCCTGGTGGCGCAGTGGTTGAGAGTCCGCCTGCCGATGCAGGGGACGCGGGTTCGTGCCCCGGTCTGGGAAGATCCCACATGCCGCGGAGCGGCTGGTCCCGTGAACCATGGCCGCTGAGCCTGCGCGTCCGGAGCCTGTGCTCCGCAACGGGAGAGGCCACAAAAGTGAGAGGCCCACATACAGCAAAAAAAAAAAAAAAAAAATCATGGTTGAAGCATCATTATAAGTTGATCTAACCCCAAGTGTTTATCTAGCTTGGTGAAAGGTATGTTTTCTGTTTGGGTCATTGTTTTGGGAAACTATTGGTTGACCAAAAAGTTCGTTCGGGTTTTCCATACAAGGTTATAAAAAACCCAAACGAAATTTTTTGGCCAACCAATAATATAACTTACACAATTTGGGCTTTATAATTTGCATAGCTGATTTTACATCCCTTTATAAGTTCAGTAAGATTTCCTCAGTCACCCTGTTTATCCCTTTTGAAAACTGGGTGGGCTTGGACTTCTCCTTATCCAAGTCTATACTATAGCAAGGTCATACTAATGTCTATACTAATAACAAGGTCATGTCAGAAATACAACTCACTGTGGCCTCCCCAGGTCCTTTTAGTAGAATAAAGCTTCCAGGAGGGATGCATTCATTCATTCCAATATTTCCAATTTTTAATAATTATATGTGCTGTGTTTACCTGATAATTAATGTATAAAAGTTAATTTTAGGAATCTTTTAAGTGCTGAAAATTACTTTGAGAATTTAAAAATTATTTGTAATCATATATTGATAATCATGTGACCATTGGGTTGTTTTCTGTCATTCTTTTTTGACAATGATTCAGGATTATCCTACACATACACTTCTGTGTCCTGCCTTTTTATATACCATTTTAGCATGACCTTGTCCAATGTTATCAAATAATATTTTAAAGTATGAATTTTAATGTTGATATTATATTTCATTATTTGAACCCATCACAATATATGTGATCATTCTTCATGTTTGAAGTAGTTGCTTTCCTCCCATTTTTATTGATAAAAATTGTGATGAACATTTTAAAACATAGTGCCTTGTGTTTTTTACTTCTTGCAGTGGTTACATTCTTGAAAGGAGAAGTATCAGGTCAAAAATTACAAACTATTTCAAGACTCTTGATATATATTTCTAACTTACTTTCTAGAAAAAAAATACCAGTTTATGGTCTCACTAGCCATGTTTGACACATATTTGCCATTGCACCATTACAAAAATTAAACATTTTTAAATCTCTGCTAATTTATTCGTGAACATGCCATATCACTGTTACTTTTTAATTTGCATTTCTTTGATAATCACTGAGTTGGGCTTTTGTGTTTATATTTACTATTTGTATTTCCACTTTTGTGAATTAGTCATGAGTTTACTCACATTTACCTTTATTTTTGGTATCGTTGATTTTGATGAGGGTTTTTTGTATTTTTCAATGTTTTTTCAATGTGCATTTGCCCTTTAATCTTAAGAAGTCAACTGATATATTGAGAAGTTTTCCCTCTTAAATCCTCAAGCCCATTAATCACTGTTTGTACCCTTCCTTGGGGTTATGTTTAGAAAGACTCTTTCACCCCCAAATCAGATATACCTTCACCTATATTTCCTTCCACTTCTTGTTATGGTTTCACTTTTTTACATTTAACTATTAAGTCCATCACATGCATATTTCAGTTTGGGCTGTGAGGAAGGACAATATCTTGATACTTTTCCAGAGTTAATGAAATAATCTTCCCTCTTTTCTCAGTCATTTGTGGTAGCAGATTTCCTGTGTAGTCTAGCAATATCCACATATGTATGCGTCGAAAGAGGCTGTTTATATACTATAAATTCAATTTCATTTTTCCGCCTGTTTGTTCCTGTATTAGTACCCTTTATTTAACTAGGGCAACTTTGCTAGATATTTTTATATCTGACATGAGGGCAAATAAAGTCAAATTTATTCTTTATGCCCTTTCAACATTGTGATTTTTATGATATAAAACCTAAAATTAATTTTGGAAAACAGACATCTGGGTACTACTCCTATCCAGTAACATCTACATTATTTCTCCAGGTCCTCTATGTTTCTTGGTAAAGCTATATTGTGTCTATATTGTTGTACCTAGTTTTTGCTGAAATTGTGTCAAAGTATCATTTTGTTATTTTTGCTATAAGGAAAGAGATTGTTTTTCCAGTATGCATAATTTTAATTGTTCTCTTAGTTATATCAAGAGGGTTAGTGAGTCATTTGTAACAATTGTAAATTATTATCATGCTTTCCAATATTCATAACCTCATATCTGCTCATGGCATATTACATTGGCTGGATTTTTCAGAACAAAATTAATTTATAGTATAGTATTGAGTACGGGCATCCTTGCCATGAGAGAAATGAGTCACAGACATGTTAATGGGGAAAGGGAGGAGGTTAATTGTTAAATTGTGTATTAAATAGCTTCTTGGCATATCTAGGAAACAGAAGGAGACTCACAGACATAGAGAACAGACTTTTGGTTGCCAAGGGGGAGAGGGAGTGGGGGAGGGAAGTATTGGGAGTTTGGGGTTAGCAGATGCAAACTAGTATATATAGGATGGATAAACAACAAGGTCAGGTCCTACTGTATAGCACAAGGAACTATATTCAATATCCTGTGATAAATCATAATGGAAAAGAATGTATATATGTATAACTGAATCACTTTGCTGTACAGCAGAAATTAGCACAACATTGTAAACCAACTATACTTCAATACAATTTTTTTAAATGTTTAAATAAAAAAATAGCTTCTTGGAAAGTCACATGCATATTAGCACAAAAAAGCTTCTGAGATCTGCAAATAAGAAATCTGGTTGTAGTTGTTGCTGTTTCCGGCCTGTTATTTAATATGTTTTAAACAGTTTTAATAGTTTTAAACAGTTCCCAAACCTCATTTTTCAGAGCCCTTCCTTTTTTGGTGCTCATTAACATCCCAAATACTGTTTTTCTTATCATGTTCAAATAACGCGGAGCGGCTGGGCCCGTGAGCCATGGCCGCTGAGCCTGCGCGTCTGGAGCCTGTGCTCCGCAACGGGATAGGACACAACAGTGAGAGGCCCGCGTACCGCAAAAAAATAAAAATAAAAATCACTTCAAAAAAAAATAAAAAACAGGGATGGGTATGAATTTGTTCAAATGTCTATTCTCACTTGACTTATTAATTTAATATATTATTAGTGATAAGTGTCTTTAAAAATATATGAACTCATGGAATAAATCACAGTTACCCATAAGTTATTCTTTAATATTTGATACACTAGACTTTCATTTAATATTTTTTCATTTATATTCACATGTTAAATTAGCCTTCATATCTAATTACTGGGGCTCTGTCAGGTGTTGGTAGCAGAATTTTGCAATGTTTGTTCATGAACTGGGAAACTTTCTTTTATATAATGGAATGGATTACATGCATCAGAATTAACATGTGTGTATATGAATGCATAATGGGAGCACACACAGGAAAGAATCATCTGGGCATAGATCCTCACATAGTTCATCCCTTAAATGTGTTCATAATGTTTTCCCTGGTCTAGTGTGGCACTCTCTCTGTTTAAGCTGGAAGGCATTTTAAGAGACTTTCTCTTTTACGTTTCAACTGACTAGCAGATATTTATCTCCTATTTTTTTAATGATCTACAGAATAAGAATCACCAAGTACTACTGCTCAGCCCTCTTCCTATCATAAGGACATTTATTCCTGAATACATTTTTTAAAAAGCAATGTTATCTTTCTGTGGAAGAGGTATACAAAAAATTGGCAACACCTAAAAGAGACTTTATGCAGCCTGTTCTGCCAGCCCCCAACTTTTTATTACTTTACATACAAGGATTGTCATTTCCAACTTATTCCTGTTCTAACATTTACAGAATGGGACTCATAGATTACCTGGTGTGTCTGACTGACCGGGAATGTGTTTTATATATTTGTCAGTGTTTGGAAGAAGAATTGCTAAGAGGCACATAGCAAGCTAAGCAAACAAAAAATAAAAAACTCCAGGAAAACCAAAATTGTGTACAAGAAAGGAAATATAATCATAGCATACTACAGGATTTTGTTTGTGAACATTAGCTAATATATGTTATCGTAATAATATAAACACGGAACTCATATTGGGAGAATGGAAATGGTGGAGGAAGGGAAGGAAATGTATCTGGTTGGGATGGGGGTATAAGAATGCTGAAATACTCATCTTTAGTGGAAGACAATAGATGATCTCTAAAAATGAAAACATCAAATGTGTTGGTTATATAACAGTGGTAAAAACTATAGAGTTACATGTGGCTGCTCCTGGGAAACATGAATTTGGGGTCTAGATGGGTGAAATAAATACTACAGTTTTTAGACAGAATTATTTGACATTTTGAAAGATGAATGTGTAGCTTTATTTATTTATTTGTTTTAAATCAAACTAATCAAGGCAATTTCTAGAGATTGGAAGTTAGATAATAGCTTCCCTGGTTAGACCACCCTGTTACATCAACTTGGCAGATTTTAGAGAAAATCTTTCCATAGAGTGAGATCCTACAGTCAGTATTCTCAGTTTCAGGTGCCATTTCTGCACCTCCTTAGGTGCAATCATGCACATTTGAATAGGGTAATAAGAGAGGGCAAGTCCAAGGCCATTAGCGCATGTCATTCTCAAGGCCTTTCTCCAGAAATCTGCAAGGCCAGCGTGCTCCCTAGCCTCCCCCAGGTCTTGACTCAAATGTCTTCTTATCCAACAGGATTTCCACGACATCACTTTCCAGAAACTATTTCCTGTGCATAGAAGACTTTCCTTCCCTTTTTTATCACTGAATTGACTCCCATAATTCTCCAGATCCTTCCAGAAATTCCTTTGATTTCTTTGACACTCCTGAAGATTAAGGTGTCCCTTCTGTATACCCCTGCGGTACTCTGTGCTCATCCCTCTGATAGTACTTATCCCATCCCTCCTAACTGCCTGCTTACTTGTCGAAATCACCCATGAAATTGTAAGTGCTTAGAAAGAACAGGTCATTGTTCTATTCTCAGCACTCAACACACAGAAATCTCTCAGAAATATTTGTTAAACAAAGGCGGTAAAATAGGAACGTGTGTTTATTCTTAGACAATGTATGCCCTTGTATTTATGGATCCCCACATTCCCAAGTCATTGGATATAGCCATGTGGTTCCCAAATGTCACCGTGCCATTCTTAGCTTGGGATGTAGACTCCGCGAATCGGATGCCATATGAGATATTCTTAGATCTCATCTGATTTTAAAAGAGACAATAAAACAAAACAGCAGTCCTCGTTCCCTTACGCTCAACCTTCTTACACCCTATACTTTGCCCTTCCTTGTAAACTCAGATATTTTAAAGAAAGCTCCACACAGACTCCCTGAACTTCCCCACAATCCTCCGCTGAGTCCCCCCAGGGCTCTCTGGAAACTTCCTATCTTGAAGCTATTCAGTGGGCATATTACCAAATTCAATGGCCCTTTTTATTAGTCATTCCCCACACCCACTCTTGGTTATTTCATGGGAGATGAAGAAAACTCCTGAGACGCTTACCCAAATCAGGGAGCTGGTGGCTTTAAGACTGCCCCTCTGGTGCTTCTGCAAAATCACACCCACAACACCCTGTGGGGTGTGCAGCTGGCACAGATGTTTTAAAACTAGGCAGACCTTCTACAGTGTTTAGTTTTTGGCAGAATTTATGTTTTTGGCTGGCCGCCACTGTGAAATGTGTTTAGTTTTAACTGACAGGCCTGGTCAACACCACAGGTCATAGGTAGACCTGGCTGATCCAGACTAAGGGAAGCCAAATTAAAAGGTAGTCTCCCTCTCATTCCCAATGTTCTTTTGTTCTCCTTACTGCTTCGGGACAGGTTAACACGGGCAAAACATTTCCGTCCTTCTACCTGATTCTCTTCGCCAAAGACTTCCTGCTTCGTGATGACACTCTTCTTTAGAAACCAGATATCCAGGGATTGGGTGGGCTATTCAGGGAGCAGTAAAAGAAGCGATTAAGTCGAACACTGGGAAATAAGAGTCTGTGACATAGTCTGAGGAAGACGGTTACTGTAAACAAGCCTGGGAGATGTAATATGGCATTTTTCCTCCTTAAACCTGGACCTGGGCAGTGTCCAGGAGCAATTCACAGGATGTGGAAGAGCCAGTGACAAGAGCACTGCCAACTGGGCATGAGACTTTGATGTTTGCACACCACTGTCACTGGGACACGGGGAGTTTTTGTTTTACTTTTCCCCTAAGAGGGATTTGCAATGATCCATCTTGTGACTGCTTGTTTTATTCAGTTCACTGAAAATGACTGTGCTTTTTCCTACTATCTCAACAAGAATCTGTACATATGCCAGGCTCAGAAAGCATATACTCCCAGCATGAAAAGTGTGATCCAACCTTTATGAGCTCCAAAGAGGCTTTGTGGGTCGTTGGATGGGTCAGTGAATTGTAGGATGGCATAGGTGTAAGGGACAATGCTGTTTGCTGGGTGATAGGAGAATGGCACCCAGGAAACTGTCAAAGTCCAAGGTAACCCACAGAGTTTAAATATTGATGGCCTTAAAGCTAAGAGAAGTCATGATGATATGGCCATGATCTAGCAATAATCATTTCAGAATCTTAAGTATTCAGGGTGCCTTTATTTTCAGTATTTTGAAAGAAAATAAGTAGAAGGGTATACTAATGATGAAAAATCTGAAAGTGAAATCAAGAAAACACTCCCATTTACCATTGCAACAAAAAGAATAAAATACCTAGGAATAAACCTACCTAAGGAGACAAAAGACCTGTATGCAGAAAATTATAAGACACTGATGAAACAAATTAAAGATGATACAAATAGATGGAGAGATATACCATGTTCTTGGATTGGAAGAATCAACATTGTGAAAATGACTCTACTACCCAAAGCAATCTATAGATTCAATGCAATCCCTATCAAACTACCACTGGCCTTTTTCACAGATCTAGAACAAAAAATTTCACAATTTGTATGGAAACACAAAAGACCCCGAATAGCCAAAGCAATCTTGAGAACGAAAAATGGAGTGGACGAATCAGGCTCCCTGACTTCAGACTATACTACAAAGCTACAGTAATCAAGACAGTATGGTACTGGCACAAAAACAGAAAGATAGATCAATGGAACAGGATAGAAAGCCCAGAGATAAACCCACGCACATATGGACACCTTATCTTTGATAAAGGTGACAGGAATGTACAGTGGAGAAAGGACAGCCTCTTCAATAAGTGGTGCTGGGAAAACTGGACAGATACATTGAAAAGTATGAGATTAGATCACTCCCTAACACCATACACAAAAATAAGTTCAAAATGGATTAAAGACCTAAATGTAAGGCCAGAAACTATCAAACTCTTAGAGGAAAACATAGGCAGAACACTCTATGACATAAATCACAGCAAGATCCTTTCTGACCCACCTCCTAGAGTAATGGAAATAAAAACAAAAATAAACAAATGGGACCTAATGAAACTTCAAAGCTTTTGCACAGCAAAGGAAACCATAAACAAGACAAAAGGACAACCCTCAGAATGGGAGAAAATATTTGCAAATGAAGCAACTGACAAAGGATTAATCTCCAAAATTTAAAAACAGCTCATGCAACTCAATAACAAAAAAACAAACAACCCAATCCAAAAATGGGCAGAAGACCTAAATAGACATTTCTCCAAAGAAGATATACAGACTGCCAACAAACACATGGAAGAATGCTCAACATCATTAATCATTAGAGAAATGCAAATCAAAACTACAATGAGATATCATCTCACACCAGTCAGCACGGCCATCATCAAAAAATCTAGAAACAATAAATGCTGGAGAGGGTGTGGAGAAAAGGGAACACTCTTGCACTGCTGGTGGGAATGTGAATTGGTTCAGCCACTATGGAGAACAGTATGGAGGTTCCTTAAAAAACTACAAATAGAACTACCATATGACCCAGCAATCCCACTACTGGGCATATACCCTGAGAAAACCATAATTCAAAAAGAGTCAGGTACCAAAATGTTCACTGCAGCTCTATTTACAATAGCCCGGAGATGGAAACAACCTATGTGCCCATCATCGGATGAATGGATAAAGAAGATGTGGCACATATATACAATGGAATATTACTCAGCCATAAAAAGAAACGAAATTGAGCTATTTGTAATGAGGTGGATAGACCTAGAGTCTGTCATACAGAGTGAAGTAAGTCAGAAAGAAAAAGACAAATACCGTATGCTAGCACATATATATAGAATTTTAGGGAAAAAATGTCATGAAGGGCCTAGGGGTAAGACAGGAATAAAGACACAGACCTACTGGAGAACGGACTTGAGGATATGGGGAGGGGGAAGGGTGAGCTGTGACAGGGCGAGAGAGAGTCATGGACATATACACACTAACAAACATAAGGTAGATAGCTAGTGGGAAGCAGCCGCATGGCACAGAGGTATCGGCTCGGTTCTTTGTGACCGCCTGGAGTGGTGGGATAGGGAGGGTGGGAGGGAGGGAGACGCAAGATGGAAGAGATATGGGAACATATGTAAATGTATAACTGATTCACTTTGTTATAAAGCAGAAACTAACACACCATTGTAAAGCAATTATACCCCAATAAAGATGTTAAAAAAAAAAAAGAAAATAAGTAGAAGGTAAATAATATGAAAATAAAGTTCCATGAAGTAAGTTTTGTCTACATATTTTTTATTGTTCACTGCTAAATGATAGATTTACCCTGACACATAGTAGACACTCGATAAATACACATCGAGAAAAAGAATAAATTAATTAAAGGTATGTTTTTAGAAGGTACTTAAAATGGGAAAAATTAGCATCCATTACATGTCTAATAAAATCTGAATTGAACTCTACCAAATATATTCCCTGCTGATATGAGAAATTTTACCACATGAATAATATTATTCTATTTCTGGGAGTATAATTTAAACATTTGTATTGTGTTACGGTGCAATACAAAGAAACAGACTGGATTTAACTGTATTGATTCAAACTGACATTTTGTATATAAATATATATATATAGAGAGAGAGAGAGAGAAGCACATACACATGTATATATCACACCTGTATGTTATATGTTTATATATTTTTTCTTTATATATATTAAGTAGAAAGAAATACTATTAAGGGACAATACTAGACACAAAAATCTCTAAAGCTATCAAACACAGAAGAGCAGGTGAAACTGAGCATTGGATGTCATGGGCTTGACTCTGGATTTCAGGGGCAAATGAGGCTGTATTTTGAAAAGGAACCGTACCGGCATTAGTTTATTTCGCCTTTCTGCTGGCCTTTGCTTCTGCTAAATTCTGCTAACACTTGCTCAGCCGAGGAAGTTATTGATCATGAGATACATGCCCCCGCTCATGGAGAGTTTGCATCCCATGCTTTAATCATCCTTTGGTTTCTGGAGAGGCAGAGGCAGAATACGGAATTCAGAGGTCCTTTCATAACTGGCCTGTGGTTCAGACGTTGCTTGGAAAGGGCCCAGTGCTGGCAGGCACTCCGGGCGAATTTTCCAGCAGCGGTGTGGCTCCATTTGCCTCCTTCAACAGGTCTTCAGTTGGCTCTATTAGTTCATCGGCTTCAGACTTTGAATTGGCACATGTGCATTGTGCAGATGGGGCAGTCACATCGACTGGCCTGGAAGTAATTAAAAACTGGAATATTTGAGATCAGGAGGAGCAAATGTGGCCAGATTTGCAGGGATGGTGCAAATGGGCCGAAAGAGCAAACTGACCCAGCCCTTTGAGAAAAATCTCTGTTGCCTGACCTGAGGTAGCCCCAACTGGGCTTGGGCATGTCCTACTAGGAGATAGCCCCTGCTAACCCAGCAGGTACTGAACCATTTCAATGGCTTAGGAAATATTCTTATTAAAAAAAAGTCTGCTTATGGAACATTGTTTCGTTAGGAAGAACAGGTTTGCCAAGCTTGTTAGCATCAGGGAAAGACACATCCAAGTGAGTGAAGGCCTGTGAAAAGGATATATAATGAGGGAAAATTACTGCTTACTTGAGTGTCAGGGGCTGTGTTCAGTGGACTGGACTTTAGACCGGCTGGGGGCACACCCAGGGACCTCCCGCCACAGTGGGAAACCATCCACAAGACTTCCCTCTGACCTTCCTTCCAAGGGCTGTCCTAATTCCGTGTGCTTCCCCTCTTTGTTGCCTCCTGCTGGCTCTACTTGGGATTCATCCTTGGGATCTAAGAGATCAGCCCTCACCTTTGCACAGGTTGACTGTCTTGTCTTGCTAAGAACCTCATCTTGGCCTGCCTCTAACCGCTGTTTCGCTCCATGTTTGGGGGAACTACTTTGGTCTGTTTCAGCCTTAACAATCTTAGCTCAGAGCTAACTGTTGTGAATTCACACACATTCCTTTGCTGGTTGTTGTTGGTGTTTTGTTTTTGTAATTTTTTTTTAACTACAATGTATTTGACCTGTACTTAGATACCCCACACTAGGGTATATCATAAAAGACATTATTCCATTTAACCCACTCAGTGAAAAAAAGTTAAAAAAATTGATAGTTATTCAGGGTTTTTTAATATTTTAATTTTTTAAATTGCGGTAAAATATACATAACAAAAGTTACCATCTTAACCATTTTTATGTGTAAGTTTCAGCAGCAGTGAATATAATCACATTGTTGTACAACTGTCAACAGCATTCATCTCCAGAACACTTTTCATCTTGCAAAACTGAAACTCTGTAACCATTAAACAACTTCCCATTCTTCCCTCCCACCAGTCTACTTTCTGTGAGCAGAATTTTTTTTTTTTTTTGGCCATGCTGCCTGGCATGTGGAATCTTAGTTCCCAGCCTAGGGACCAAACCCATGCCCCCTGCAGTAGAAGCACAGAGTCTTAACCACTGGACCACCAGGGAAGTCCCCAAACATTCTACTTTCTGTCTCTATGAATCTGGCTACTCTGAGTACCTCATATAGGTAAAATCATACAATATTTGTCTTTTTTGTGACTGGCTTCCTTCACTTAGCCTAACATCTTCTAAGTTCATCCATGTTGTAACACGTGACAGGATTTCCTTCTTTTAAGGCTGGCTAATATTCCATTATATGCATGGACCACATTTTGTTTATCCATTCATCTATTGTTGGGCACTTGGGTTGCTTTTACCTTTTAGATATTGTGAATAATGATGCTATGAACATGGGTGTACAAATATCTCTTTGAGATGTTATTCTGTTTCATAGGTGAGGAATCCAAGCCTCAGCATGGAGAGGTTAAATAACTTGCCTCGGGTGACAGGATGGTTATGTAATGAAACCAGGATTTAGATTCAAGTTTTCTCACTCCAGAGCACACCCTTTCCATCTCCGTCCTCTCCAGCCTGTCCAAAGAACAGATGTCTATCCCACGGTGATGGATTCTATATGGCGGAGCTGAAGCATGATCTGAGAGAGCACCAAGAAGTTTTCCAATAATTAAATTTTCACCATCCTAATAATGAATTTTCCAAGCTGCATCTTTGATGGTAAATTATACTACATCATTCCAAAAATATCAGGATTAGATAAAAGCAATAATAACGATAATAATAAAAGGAATCAGTTATTTGATGCTTCTTATGTGTAAATCGCTGTGCTAGCCACTTAAATATACTGATTCTGATCAAAAGTAATAAAAAGCTTCAGCTCTGTCATTCCACTGTGGACTAACCCCAGTCACTATGATAATACCCACAAGGCACTAGCACTGTTAGGAGGTCTTTTATATATTTTATCCCACAATATACATATTAATGCCCCATTTTACAAGTGAAGCATTCAAAACACAAAATGAAATGTTAGAGTTTAATCTGCCATGTGTCTGGCCCCAATACCCAAGTTCTTTCTGTTACCTCTTATATCCTAGGCATTGCTTGCCTTGAGTGATGCAGTTGAACTGCAGTGAATCAGATGCAAACAAAATATTTGTACATAAGCTGCTGTGAATTTTAAATAAATGACTTTTGGGAAGATTTAGAATCCCTAGCATGAACATTTGTGAAGGTCTTAGAAGGACAGAGACTTATATAAATTAATTAATGAGTGAGCTATCAAAAAAGACAATCCATATTTACTATCTAGTAAACTTCCATAAATGCCACCACATGCTGTCTCTAACAACTCAGCTTTCATAGAAGGATATGGTCTAGGGAGCTTGTTCAGAGATCCCCTGCTCAGGCCACCTGGCTCCTTTTCAAAATGTTTCCAATGTTTCAGCCTCCAACTCAACTCTTCATCCTGGAAAAGTCTGTGTCTCATTCCAGCTCAGTGCTGTGATTTATTTTTGGCGGGTAAAGGGAAATATTAGTCATACCTACTCTTCCATTTGAGTTTAATGGGAGCATTGTGGCTGGTGGTAAAGATGGTAGTTTATCAGGCTAGTGACTTGTAGAGTTTGCAGTATGGGCCTCCTCACTTCTCTGAATTTCCCTTCCCTTGTGAGTCACTTTACAATAATAATGAAGAGGTGAGGTCCAATGTCTGACAGTGGATCTCCTTGTACTGGGCTTTCGGCATTGCAATAATGTCCATATTGTAAAAGGAAAGATGATGTCACCCCCTTGGCAGTTGAAAACAAAGGGGGGAGCAAATAAAAATGACGAGGGCCACCCAAAGAACTGCCAATCAATACTATTGACAATGAAGAGGAAAGCATTCTTTCTCTCGATCATAAAGTATGACTGAGCTAAGCAGTATTGACCTTGGGGTAAAGCATTTCCTAGCATTTAATGAATGGCCAGAAAGCTGATGGACTTTTAGTCAAACTGGTTATTAATTGCCTGAAAGTGCCTGACCCTGGAAGCCATAATTGCTGCTACAAATACAGAGCACACAAGGAAGCCCAAGTCTGGTACAGACAATGTGCCGTTGTAAGCAAGTCCCAATGCTGGACCATTGGACTGACCCTACAGAGCAGCTGGAGTGCCCTGCCACACAACCATTCTTAATGGACATTATTCCATAAAGACCCACTGCTAGGTATACGTTCAAAAAATGGATGGCATTTTCCAGTTGTGCAAAACAGAATATTATACACTCTAGATATAACAATGTAGTTAAAGCTGATAGGTTGAACTGATATCACTACAACTACTAAGGCCAGCTCTGTCCATCAGAAATATAATGTGAACCATGGATGTGACTTATAATTTTCCACTAGCCACACTGAAAAAACAGGTGAAATGAATTTTAATAATGCATTTTCTTAACCTAATATATCCAAAATATTATTTCCACATGTACTCAAGAAATTATTAATGAGATATATGGTCATTTTGTATACAAATTTTCACAGTCCAGTGTGATGCACTCAGAGTACATCTCAGTTTGGACCAGCCACATTTCAAGCGTTCAAGAGTTCCCATGTGGGGCTTCCCTGGTGGCACAGTGGTTGAGAGTCCGCCTGCCAATGCAAGGGACACGGTGTTCGTGCCCCGGTCTAGAAAGATCCCACATGCCGCGGAGCGGTTGGGCCCGTGAGCCATGGACGCTAAACCTGCACGTCCGGAGCCTGTGCTCTGCAACGGGAGAGGCCACAACAGTGAGAGGCCCGCGTACTGCAAAAAAAAGAGTTCCACGTGGTTAGTGGATGCCATTTTGGATAGTGCAGGTTTTGGAAATTGGTTTGGTTTAAGTAACGTATTAGAATGTTTAAATGGGTGAAATGGTCAAAATGATGAGGCGTGTTTTCCCATCATGATCAGAAAAGATCTAACCTAAGGAGAGAGGCTAAATAAGTTTGAATTATATATTTACGAAGACAGAGAGAAATTCATTATAGTATTTAAGTTTGAAAAGAGTTTTCACAGACAGTGACTCATTTTTGCCATGTTCTCAGGTGCTGTGCTGATTTAGCTTTGCTTACAGGAATGTTTCTAGGTTTTAGGGGCAAGAAGACTCTGGAGTTGAATTGCAAGGGAAGCAATATAGCAAGTAGAGATATTTTTTGGAAATAACTCGGGTTTGGGGAACAGACAGACCTACCTGCCACTTTCCCACTTGGTGATGTAGGGCAGACTATTTTACTTTCGAGGAGTTGGGTCTTCTAATCTCTGAAGTGTGGATGATACTGCCCGCCTCCGTTTTGTGGTTGTGTGGATTGGATGAGACCCTGACATCCATGACAAGACTGGATGTTGGTATCACCATCACCATCTGCAGCAGCAGCAGAAAGTAGTAGAAAAGTCATCCACTAATGTGGCTCCCCAACCAGGTTCAGGGAACACTGGGCTTGCAGGTACATTTTAGGGATAAACTGGGAAGACTGTATTAAGTAGTATAATGGTTGAGTTGCCAGATGGCAAGCCAGATTAATTTAGTGGGGTTGGAGCTTCTGGAGGAAAGTGGCTGCAGATTGAGACTGATGAATTGAAGAAAAAGGGAACCTGGTGGAGAAGTGATGGATACAGTATCAAGCAGATTCCTCATCAGGTATAAGCTGGTTTTCAGCAAAGTGTGGGACAGAACATGAAGAATAGGATCATGGGAGAAAAGGGAGTCACTTGAGCAGCAAGTCCTGAAGGAAAACCAGAGAGACAAGGGTCTCTAAAATGAAGAGTTAGCCCATGATTGGAGATTAAAACTTCAAAAGATAAACTGCATATTCCTGAGGAGGAAGATCAAGTTTTATTTCATTTTTTTTTTCTTTAGCAGTACCTGGTACACAGCAAATATTTGGTAAATATTTATTTGTTTTGTGAATGAATGACTGGCTGTCTGTTTCACAGGTGGAGGAAGTTTGTGTTTAGACACTGAGCAGCTCCAAGCTCTTCTTCAAATCATCCAGGTTATTAAGGTACAGAGCAGCATTGGTGGAGAAACCAGTCCCCATCCTCAGCCCCACAAATCACCTAGCACTTCCTGATTCCTGAAACTTTATCAAATTCATTCCATTCTTTTACTCAGAGTCCTGTCTTACATTGTAGCCTTCTGGAATATATGTAATGCGTAAAATGATGTTTCTGTCTAAGAGTACATAAGCTTGAATAATGTGCAGACACCCTTTAAAAGAAAGACAGGACTTCCCTGGTGGCACAGTGGTTAAGAATCTGCCTGCCAATGCAGGGGACATGGGTTCGATCCCTGGTCCAGGAAGATCCCACATGCCGCGGAGCAGCTAAGCCGGTGAGCCACAACTAATAAGCCTGTGCTCTAGAGCCCGTGAACCACAACTACTGAAGCCCGCGTGCCTAGAGCCTGTGCTCCACAACAAAAGAAGCCCCCACTCCCCCAACTAGAGAAAGCCCACATGCAGAAACAAAGACCCAATGCAGCCAAAAATAAATAACTTTTAAAAGACAAGCATTGGAGTTTCCTTAAAAAACTACAAATAGAACTACCATATGACCCAGCAATCCCACTACTGGGCATATACCCTGAGAAAACCATAATTCAAAAAGAGTTATGTACCAAAATGTTCATTGCAGCTCTATTTACAATAACCCGGAGATGGAAACAACTTAGGTGTCCATCATCGGATGAATGGATAAAGAAGATATGGCACATATATACGATGGAATATTACTCAGCCATAAAAAGAAACGAAATTGAGCTATTTGTAATGAGGTGGATGGACCTAGAGTCTGTCATACAGAGTGAAGTAAGTCAGAAAGAGAAAGACAAATACCGTATGCTAACACATATATATGGAATTTAAGAAAAAAAATGTCATGAAGAACCTATGGGTAAGATGAATAAAGACACAGACCTACTAGAGAATGGACTTGAGGATATGGGGAAGGGGAAGGGTAAGCTGGGACAAAGTGAGAGAGTGGCATGGACATATATACACTACCAAACGTAAAATAGATAGCTAGTGGGAAGCAGCCGCATAGCACAGGGAGATAGCTCGGTGATTTGTGACCACCTAGAGGGGTGGGATAGGGAGGGTGGGAGGGAGGGAGATGCAAGAGGGAAGAGATATGGAAACATATGTATATGTATAACTGATTCACTTTGTTTAAAGCAGAAACTAACACACCATTGTAAAGCAACTATACTCCAATAAAGATGTAAAAAAATAAATAAATAAAAAATAAAATAAGAGACAATCATTGATATGTATTATCAGGATTGATGTAAATTAGTTTTAGGATAATATATTGTAATAAGTAAAACAAAACAACAAAAACTGGAGAGATTTACAATTAATACACAAAAATATTTCAGAAACCAAGAATAATGCCTGAATCTTAAAGATGATGATTTGCTAAAACTAACTTGCTGATATTGAGTTAACAGTAGAAAAATGCAACCACAAATCTAGTTCAATTTTTTTAATTCACTGATTCATTTAGTCAACGTATATTCATGATTGGTCATCTACTATGCATCAGTCACTGTTCCGACTACTGGGGACTTAACTTTAAACAAGATAGGCAGAGCCTTCACTTTCACAGACTTTACATCTTTGTACAAGACATATAATACACAAGCAAAACTAAATAAACAATAAGGTCATATCAGATAGTGAAGCTCCTACAAAGAAATTCACACTGGGCAATGAAAGAGTTCAGGTCATGGGATGGGAATGTGGCTGGTTGTGTCATGGAGGTGACATGATTTTAAAGTGCCTGGTTAGGAAATGCTTCCTGTGTTGATGAAAAGGATATGATGGGTCCACCTTGAGCAGATCTGGAGATGTGCATCCCAAGCAGATGCAACAGCATGTACACCAATATTTTGATTTTAGTAACTCAGAGAGTTCATGCTCTGATAAGATTGCTATATAAAATATACATAACTTCAAGACTTCATTTCCTACTTTGGGATGATCCCATCTCAAATTTAACCATAATTCTGCTAGCAAGCAATTCTTTTTTTTTTTTCTTCTCTATTCTAATGGCTGATAAAATCATTTTTTTAAATATTTATTTATTTTCCTTATATTTTTTGGCCGCATCAGGTCTTAGTTGCGGCACACAGGATCTTTGTTGAGGCATGCGGGATCTTTTTGTTAGGGCACACGGTCGGTTCCGGTTTCACTCTAGCTGTGGCGCGAGGGCTCCAGAGTGCGTGGGCTCTGTAGTTTGCAGCTCGTGGGCCCTCTCTTTGAGGCGCGCGAGCTTAATAGTTGTGGCGCGTAGGCTTACTTGCCCCGCGGCATGTGGAATCTCAGTTCCCCGACCAGGGATCAGAACCCCCCTCTCCTGCATTGGAAGGCGGATTCTTTACCACTGCACCACCAGGGAAGTCCCTAGCAAGCAATTTTTAAATGTCAGTTTTTAAAACTGTGCTGAGATTTCTGTAATGTAGTCATATACCCATGAAATCAGGTTAGCAACCCTCCTCAGAAGAAAGCATCTTTAGGGTTTAGCAAGACTCATGCTAATCACACCAGTGGCTTTCTCTCCTGGGCAGTCTCTAGATAAACCCTAAATTCTGGCTCCCTGACTTCCCTTTTCCCATGTTTCAAGCTGACCATCCTTTTTTAATCTCATAGTCTCTCCAAACAGAATCAAAGGCCATTGGTTAGGTTCCTGCTCTCCCTCCTATCAGAGTCCAGTCCTGTCTTCCTGATATCACAAGCAAGATACATTAATAAGAGTTTGAGAAGTTCCCAGCTCTTCCTCCCCAGTTTTTTTTTTTTTTAATATTTATTTATTTATTTATTTGGCTGCGCCGGGTCTTAGTTGCAGCATACGGGATCTTTTAGTTGCAGCATGCAGGATCTAGTTCCCTGACCATGGATCGAACCTGGGCCCCCTGAATTGGGAGCGTGGGGTCTTAACCACTGGACCACCAAGGAAGACCCCTTCCTTCCCACTTTGGTATAAAAGTTTACTCACATGTATGGTCTATATGCTCCAGTGAATTTCATAGTTTAGATCTCACAGCACACCTTCATTTTCTTATTGTTTCTGCCTTCACATCGCCCATATGAACCACCAACTTGAGTAAAATGTTGTACTGTGTGGTATTGACTGCACTTTGGGTGAGATTGAAGAGCACAAAATAGGGCCATTAACAATTTCCTCATTGTTTCCTCGTTGGAAGCTTACGTACATTTTACATTGTTGCAGATACAGCAACAAAACCTATTGCTATTTCTGACTTTGAGAGATTCAATAAAATGCTATTCACATTTGAAGTTCTCATCCAAGGCAGGTCAGCTCTCCATTACCCTTTCCCAATTAACTCAGAAGTTGAAAGGTTTTGCTTCAAGGTTTCTTCTAAGAACCATTTCTTCCGGCCAGATTTGTTAAACAAGATGCGTTCAGTCTTGTTTCCATGTGCATTTCTCCACTCACTTAGTTCATTAGCACTCTGGGTCAAAGAACATGAGTTTAAAGCTAGTAGAACAGACTGATTTCCAAATTCTCCCATTACCAGGAGATCCTGTCCATACACATGTTGTTAAACTCCTAGATAACATCTAAGGATACAGATGAAAAACACAAATTATGGACAGCACTAAATAATGATGACAGTTACCACGTATCAGAAATGTTTCTTGGGCTTCCCTGGTGGCGCAGTGGTTGAGATTCCGCCTGCCGATACAGGGGACACGGATTCATGCCCCGGCCCGGGAAGATCCCACATGCCACGGAACGGCTAGGCCCGTGAGCCATGGCTGCTGAGCCTACGCGTCCAGAGCCTGTGCTCCGCAACGGGAGAGGCCACAACAGTGAGAGGCCCGTGTACCGCAAAAAAAAAAAAAAAAAATTTCTTACGTGTCAGACACTATGTTAAACCCTTTCCATCTATTACCTCATTTAGATTTCACAATAATTTTATAAGAGAGATAGTATTAGCCCCATTTCACAGGAGGGGACAGATGGTTCAAATAAGTTAAGGGACATTTCAAATTCATACAGTTTATAAGTGGTGGAGTCAGGATTCAAATCCAGGATGGACGAACTCTGGGGTCTATGTTCATACCAACATGCAATAGACCAGCATTGGCAGCCTAAATAGTTTCTGGAAGAATGCAGAGTCAGGTATAGGTAAATAAAAATGAATCTACACCAGCAGAAATAATAGAAAAGTTACAGAATGTTCTTTTTTACTTTCCTGTTTAACGAAAAATATTGAAAATAAGGAGAGAATATTGTGAGGAGCAGTGAGAAACAAAGAGGGAAAGTTGGGGTAGAAAATGGTATGGAGGACGTTGAGACCATCCAGAGAAGAAAAAAAAAAAATGACTCATTGTTCTTATTCTAAATAAGCATGAGGGGACAAGTCTTGCACTTTATCAAATGGTTCCAGCATGCCACAGCTTATGTTACTATCAAAATGATTTAAAAGCAACTTATGCTTAGAAGTCCTCTTGGTGGTAACTTCATAATCTGCTTAGTGTCCAACACACTCTCTCCAGTTCCCAAATAAACAATTTCAAGCTGTAGCTCATAGGGAATTTATTTTAACCTGCTTTTATTTCACGGGTACTTTCCAAGTTTTGCACATGAACTACAAAGGGACAAATGTTTCCCATCAGACCAGGAGGAGAAGAGATGGGGCATAAACATAATCCAGACTAAAAATATAAAAACCATCTCTGGAGAGAAAATATTTATAATTCATGTATTTGAGAAAAACCACACTCCTTTGCCTGGGGAATCATTTCTGATTATTAAGTATGTAAAAAATAAGAAGTCCCTCTTGGGCTTCCTGTGTCATATTTTGCCCACCTTTTTACAGAAGCCATTCATGTAGCAACAGCTCTGTGCAGGTATAAACTCTGGGCAGCTTGGCCCAGTGTTACTTGGCCACCACTGCATGGAGTGGGTGCAGAGACCCATCCAGCCATTCTGACCTATGAACATGCCTGGAAGTATGAGGTGTCAATGGACCACTAGGGAATCCTTGACCAGGGAAGAACAAGGACTGGTGGTTGAATATTTCCCTCTTCTGTCCAACTGGAGAGCAATTTTGTAAATACTTTTACTCTATTTGTCTCATCAAAATGTCCCTGCTGGGATCCAGCCCCTGCTGTCCTTAGTCACAATCAGCTGATAGCACCCTCTTGGGGAGGCTTTTCTGTTCCCAATTCCCACCTCCTCCTCTTTGAGTTCACTTACCCAAACAAACAACCTGCACCCAAGTGCTTGCCTCAAGCTTTGCTTAGGAGAACCTAAGCTAAGAACAGGTTATTACCACATTTTTTCATTGAAGCAAACAATTTGTTTATGTTCTCTTCAAAGTGTTGGATGGTGCGTATTTTAAGCAATGTCTAAAAATTTATTTGTATTGGAAATCTATTCAAAAGACTTGCTACCCCTTACATAAGTTAATTTTCCTTGGGGTATGATAAAATTAGATTTGGCAATCACTAGTCTAACAAGAAAGTCATAAAATTTTAGTCTGCACATTGTTTTATATTTCATATGTTCCTATTTTGTGGATGGTAAAATTCCTTAGAAGTGTATGAAACATATTTACCCCTGCCTAAGGCTTAGTTTACTTCTGGAAGATACCTAGAATATGACATTTTAAAAATTAACCAAATTCATCTAAAATTCTTGATTTGACAGATGGCGTCTCTTGAAACAGAGTAAATGAAAATCTTTCAGAATCTCTTGATACACACATCATGTCATTTCTCTGCAAAACATTCCCAGGAAGATCAAAGATGGTAGACATTTTGATCTCAAGCTTTATTTTTTTATAAGAATCTCATTGAGAATTGACTGAAATTTCAGATTCTCCATCCACATCAAGATGAGTCCAGGAATATGCCTCTTTAGCCAACTTCTCAGGAAATTCTGACACAGGTGATCCTTGGACCACCCTTTAAAAAATAAATGTTATTTACGAAACCTTTGAATTTCAAAGATGGAAGTTCATCTTACAGCTAAACCATTTGTTTCACGGATTAGAAAGATGATCCCAACAGCACTCTTTTCTTTCTTTGATGTTGACCATGCATGGACCACAACATGCATCCATGTTGACCATTTAGAGCATGATTAAGAAAATAAAAACGACCCTAAGTATTCAAAGCAGAGGGAATTTAATATAGAACATTGGTTTCAGAGACAATGAAGGAGCTCACAAGCCAAATAGGGAGCAATGAGGCAACTGGGGAATTAGCAACATCAAGTCACTACCATCCTGAGGCAGGAGGGTTGAAGAGAGAATGTGGTGTTCCTGTATCCCTGGCACTGATGTCATCCTAAAGAAACAGGTACCACAGTCTTGTACAGCAGGAAAGGGAGCAATGGAGGGAACATCACTGCTACTGGAGATGCCACCTAAGGCAGTTAAAAAGGGAGAAAAATGTCCTGGCATCTCCCACCCTCCTCTTGTCAGTGCCTTCCATTGGCTGAACCCATCTGGAAGCCAGATGACAGGGGGATCTGGGAGACAAAGCCTGCAGATTCACGTCCCTCCAAACACCCATGGTTCAAGGCAAAGCAGGGAAAAGACAAGGCATGTGTGAATCAGGCAGTCCCAGTAGCATCACAGGTACCTATACATTAATCCATATTAATGGATTAATCCATATTAATCCTATACATTAATCCATGCACACTCATGCTAATATTGTAGGTGTCCACCTCTTTTTTTTTTTTTTTTTCACATTACACTGGGTGCCCTTGGAAACTGTATCTTTACAAAACCCATGCAGACTTACCAGACAGTGCTGCTTACTTGACTTAACCCAAATGGACCACACTGCACTTGCTTTATTTGGGTTGTTATGTCATTGTCTGTGATGGTTTCTTTGTTTTATGAACAATGGGTACCATATAGATATTTTGCAGGATATAAAACAACTGAACGCTGTAACAAAAGATTGAGCAGAAACTTCCCTTAGAGAAGGTCCCCCAGAGTCTTTCTAATTCCAATATACTGATTCTAAGAAAAACACTAACTCTAAGAATAAAAGAGTGTGAGGGTAAATGAAATTTGAGAACATTAGGTTAAAAAAATTAAGCAGCCTTCTTTATTACAATTAATATCCTAACATGGGTCATGAATCACCAAAAGGGAGACCCAGTGTGCAGTGTTTTCAAACTTATGTAACTTTACATGCATACGTTCACTAAACAAAGATTTATTTATCAACTATTCTGTGCCTGAAACTCTTTGGGGTGCTAGAAATACAACAGTATACAAGTTGACAAAATCTTCATTCTCATGAAGAATAGATTCCAGTGGAAGAAGATAGTGACAAATCAAAACAACAAATAAGTAAATAACTAGTATTTACTTTTTTTTTCACAGTGATTTTCTTCAAATTAACATTCAACAATTATACTTTGAGTTACACTATAATGCTTTCAATTCTATTGTTAAGCTCCTGCCAGATCTATCAGATTTCAGTATCTTCTCCTTCCACCCCAAATTATCTTTTTTTCTTTGTAATGTAGAAATTATGATAGTGGTTAAATGTAATGGCTCTGGGGTCAGGCCACCCCTTTTCTAATTCTGGCTCTGCTTTTTCCTGAGTATAACCTATGTGCCTCATTCATTCATTCATTCATTCAACATATGTTCATCTTGCCAGTCCCAGTGCTAGAACCTCAGGATCCATCTGTAAAGAGATGAATAACCTGTCCTCGAGGAACTTCTGTTTCAAAGTCTGTTCCTTCACTGGAAAATAGGATATTAATAGCAACTGCCTCATCAGCCTGTCATGAGGTTTAAATGACTTAATCCATACGAAGCATTTAGAATATTGCCTGTCACATCCTTACTAAATGTTAGCCTTTATTAATCATGTTATCCTCCTGTTTAAAATCCTTCAGTGAGTCACTGCTGCCTTTGGGGTAAATTCCAAACTGCTTAGCACAACGGATAAAGCCTTTCAGGATCTGCCTCCTGATTTTGCATCCTGCTTCATACCCTACACACTCCTTCCCTTTCAGCCATATAGAACTATTCATGGATTTCACCTTGTGTTGTATTTTCCTACCTTATGCCTTGATACATCCTGTCCTCTCAGTCTTGAATCACCTCCCTTGTGACCTAGCACCTTCTTTCTTTTCAAAAGTTAGCCTCAACTTACCCCTTTGGTAAGACTATTGGGCTGGCTCCACTGTGAATATCCATGGCTCCAGCTGGTCACATTAACCCACTTTCCCAGAAAGCTTTCATACCTGATTCTCTCGACACTTCTCATGGGTATTTCAACTAACTCATTGATATCTCATACTGTGCCACAATGGCAGGATAGCCTTGTGAAACCAATGTCTTGGAGCCCAGGGACAGAAAGACACACTGAAGGAGATGGAGCTGAAGGAGGAGAGAAACTTCCAATAGATGGTGGCAGAATTGAGCTCATGTATTCATTTCCCTATCTTCCCAAATTCCAATATAAATAATAGTAAAGGTACTTTAAAATATATAATTAATATATGTGCTAAAATTTAAATGGATACCATTAGTGGATCAGAAATTCTGAGCTGTGTCTTCATGGTAGAAAGTATAAGAGGTTGAGAGAAAATCCAACCAAGGTAGAGAAATCAGCAGCTTGCATACCCACAGGCAAAAGCTGCTGCAGAAAGAAGAGATACTCTTCCCAACAGGGGTCTGAGGGACACTAAGCTGGACTTAACAAACACAGAGCAGATGTGGGCAGGAGGCAATCATTCAAGTTCAAGGTTAAAAGCCTGTTTCAAGAACAGCTGAGTAAGACAACTCCTTTCCATCACTGACATATATAGAGCTGCTGGCTGCAGTATTTGCTCACTAGGTAGAATGCTATGAACTCTTTTCTAAACAGCTAGAAATATCATGTTAGAGAGGACTCTTAGTATAAGTGCTGAGGTCTGAAAGACAAACAGAGAGGAACTTGAGATAACTCAAGACCTTAAAAGGGGATCCAGATGAAGTTAAAATAAGATCTGGACACCCAGGAGAGATATACATTAAATGTTCCCACCAGAGAGTTAATTCTCTTAGGCAATTTTTTGCTCCTGAGTTACCTGTTTACTCCCTGCCCATGCAAAACATAGGGAAGCTTCCCTCTTTAACAGATACAGTTGAACTCTGTAAAGTTCACTGTTATTTCTCCTGTTCAGGAGAGAGTCCCATTTTGGAGACAGATCCATATGATTGGGGGAGGGGAGGAGCACTCCTTCTAGTGCACCAATCAAACTAGTTCTTAATATACTCAGATAGCCAAAACTTACAGAGCATTTGAGGAAAACCAAGGGTTTGCAAGAAAAGGTTTTAGGTGAATAAAAAGAATAACAGCCCTAAGAAGAAAAATGGAAAAGAACTAAACATTACATATAATCTAAATATAAACTAAACAAGAATATAATCAGTATTCAGAGAAAAGTTTGAGTCTTTCATAAAACAGGAACAGAGTGTCATGAAAGGCAGAATTAAAAAAATAAGGAAACGCTATTAAGAGAACAGAAAAAATATAATTAAAAACATTAAAAAATAGCAAAAGAATAGAATAGAAATTTCTGAAAACTAAATCAGTAATCCAAAACATAAAGTCCAGGAAATCTATCAAACCAGATTAAAAATTAAAAAACAAACATCAAGCATTAGCATGAAAAAAGGTAAAAGATATGGAAGATGGATATAGGAAGTATATCTGTCTAATAAAATTTCAGAAACACCAGAAACGTGAGAAAAAGGAAATAATCACAGAAAAAATAGAAGATAACTTCCCAGCGTGGGAGAAAGGATTGAGTTCACAGATGAAAAGAATATATTAGAAGTCAAGCAGGACTTCCCTGGTGGCGCAGTGGTTAAGAATCTGCCTGCCAATGCAGGGGACATGGGTTCAAGCTCTGATCCAGGAAGATTCCACATGTCACGGAGCACCTAAGCCCGTGCGCCACAGCTACTGAGCCTGCGCTCTAGAGCCTGCGAGCCACAACTACTGAGCCCGCGTGACACAACTACTGAAGCCTGTGCACTTAGAGCCCATGCTCTGCAACAAGAGAAGCCACCACAATGAGAAGCCACCACAATGAGAAGCCCATGCACTGCAACAAAGAGTAGCCCCCGCGTGCTGCAACTAGGGAAAAGCCCACACGCAACAACAAAGACCCAATGCAGCCAAAAATAAATAAATAAATTTATTTATTTTTAAAAAAAAGATGTCAAGCAGACATGAATAGTGAGCAGAATAGGGAAGAATTTGGGCATTCTTTAGATGAATGGTTATGGAGTGTGTTTATAAAGAGGTGATATTCAAGTTAACACATAAAAGACGTAATGTGTCAGGGTAAGAACATTTCAAGCATGGGTAGGAGCTTCTGCAAAAGCTCAAGGTTAGGAAAGCATTGGGTTAGCCAGAGGAATTCAAAGAGCAGAGTGGGTCAAAGAAAAAAGGCTGAAGATAAATTATTCATGGCCTTATAGACCATAGTAAAGAATTTAGATGTTATTCCATAAGAATAGGAATCCACTAGAGTATTTAAGGAGTAGAGTAAGATGATTCGATTCACTTCAATGAAGATCACTTCTGTTTCATGGACAATGTGTTAGAAATGGGCAGAGTGGAAGCAGAGAGTCCAGTTGTAGAATTCCAGATGGGAGCTGATGAGGCCAGATCATCCTGGTGACATGGGAGACTAAAATAAGTAAACAGATGTGCTGTATATTCTGGTGGTAGAATCAATAAGATGTACCTGATAGAGAAAGAATAAGAGGGAGAGAAAGGGAGGGATTAAGAGTAACTATTGTGTTTCCAGTTTGGGTAACAGGGTAAGTGGTGGAGCATTTGCCAAGACAGGGAAGACAGGATGTTAAAATATTTTTTCTGATAAATGGGAAATAAAGAGTTCTGCTAAGTCTGGTTATGTTTGAGATATTTGAGAAATATTTCAAGGTGGATATGTGCAAGACAGATAAGTATCTACAGTTCAGAGATGATTCTGAATTTGCAGACATAACTTCAGATTTTTTTAAAAACCACTAACTATAGTATTTAAATCCATGGGAATAGAGGAGATCACCTAGAAAAAAAGCATAGCAATGGAAGAGGCCAAGAACCAAATCCTCAGGAATCAGTATTTGAGCTCATGTAGAGATGCAGACACCAGCAGTGGAAACCAACAAGGGAGGGAAAAGAGGAGAGTGCTATCAGGAAGGCCAAGCATGGAGGGGAGAGAGTGTTTCAAGAAGAAGAGAGCAGGTGATTATGTTGTCTGCTCCCAGAGGTAAAGTAAGATGAAAACAGAAAAGGGTTTGATGGTTTGGCATCAAAGAGAAAGTTGGTAACCATAGCACAAGTGATTTGTGATGATTTAAATCATGTGTTTCCATTTAGTGGTGAGACTAAAAGCCAGACTGTAGCAGATGGAGGTTTGACTGGGGGTGAGGACACAGAGACTATTTCTAGATGGCTGGCTCTGAAGACAAGAGAAACAATCAAGTGACTGGAGAGTGATAAGTGATCAAGGGAGGGTATTTATTTTTTTCCCAAATGGATATTTGTATGCTTATGGGCATGATGCAGTAGAGAAGAGGATAAAATTGTAGCCAAGAGGTAGTAGTCCAAGGTGCAACTCCAATCTATCTTTTAATTGATCTAATAACAGTTTTCTAAGATTTTATCTTTATCACAACCTCAGTGTCAGCCAGTGCTAGCAGACCAAGCACAAATATTAAGGGGTTGGAGCCGGTGAATAACTACTATGATGGAGTCCACATTCATTCCTCATTCTCTGGTTATCAGGCTCAAATCAAGAATATGTTCAAGAAAACTGTTAGATGTCATAAGCTGTGAGCTTTTTAAACCATGCTCTTAAATGAGCCTTTGAGGAATATTGAGTGAGCTCCAGTGATTATTAGGTTGTATCCCTGACAGATGTGTGTGTGGCTAGTGCTAACAGCCTTAGAATGCAGTGAGAGATGTCTGGCTAACATTGTTCTGGGGAGGCTGAGCCACTTTATAAGAACATTCCCTCAAGGATGAGTTGTGTAATCAGTGGGGTCAAGATTCTGCAAGGAAAGATTTTAACAGGCATTAGCAAGTTCATTCACTATTGGACTCGTATTGAAATTGTTGAATTGTTGACTTCATGGTGGAACCATAAATTTTTTAAAGGCAGGAACTGTGGGCTGTTCTTCTCGGTGGCTCCATCGTCTAACTCAAAACCTGACAATAGATGGCTCTCAGTAAATATTGATTGAATGATGGAATATATAAATGGATTCAAAGACTAAAATTACTAAAATTATAGATGTTATAAACACACACTCATCGTTCATTAGGTGAGTATTGTTCATAGTACTGCAACAACCATACACCCTGAAAATTCTGAGGCATTCCCAATTTCAAATCTGACCCATTATCACATCATGTGCCCCATTATATAGTTATAGATAGATAGATAACAATAATAATGATGATGATGATGGTGATGATGACAATAATGAAGAAGAAGAAGGAAGGGAGGGAGGGAGGGGAGAGAGAAAGAAAGAAAAATAGAGTTAGCCTATGATAGGGAGCTCTTTCCATTTAGCATCTCACAGAATAATTATAATTATTATAATCTCAATTTTCTCTCCACAGGCGAGAAAATGAGGCTCATAGAATTGTTATAGTTGCTGCAAGATCACAGAGCTAGTAAATGATTGACTGGGGGATTGGGAGCCAGATTGAAAATAAGGTCTTAGGCAAAAGAATGTAAATTACACTATATTGTTAGAAATCTACATCCCTAACACTGCAGTGAACATCCTACTGGCCCCACAGCAGCCCATGTTTGGGGAGCTGGGGTTGGGGTGGAGAGGAGGAGAGGGACCAGGCCAGCAGTTAAACACAGCAAAGCACAGACTCTGGAAGCTAGAAAGGAACGTCAGAGGCTTGACAGAAAACAGTATGCTCCAGAAACAGGCTTAACCTATTTCAAAATGGGTCTGTGGCCAGCCCTTTGTCCTTGACTTGCAATGCATGACTAGTGCCCTTACTGGAAAGATAATTTATGATGCTAGAGGGACATGAGCCCTTGCAGAGCTTGCAAGATGGGAACAATGACCTGTACTTTTCTGAATAGTGCTGAGTGTGTTTCCAAAGCTCCAGCTAGTTTCAAACAGCTTTGGGGTTTCTTTACTCTGAACGCTGACTTCACGTCAGAGAAGAATTTCTGTTTTACTAATTTACTATAGGAAATAAGGATGTTAGAGAAATGGTAGTATTCAGTAGGAGAAAAAAAATGGAAATCTGTATAAGATAAGCTAGTCTGGAAGTTTTCAAAAATGTTTTTCAGTTGTTAAGAAATTTACTTATTTATAATGTATTCCCTTGACCTTCCCTGTCAGGTATTTCTTCCCCTACCTCCCTCCAACTTAGAGAATTAGCATATGATTTATTTTCCCTCTTAGAGCTCCTCCCCAGTAAATCGCTATGATCGGCAGCAGACTTTGCTCTGAAAACCTGGTAGAAGTATTTGAAAAGGCATCAGGGACCAAATCTACTTAACACCATGTGTGCCACTTCATTTATTTTCACCACACCTTCACTAGATTGGAGAGAAGGAAATTATGCTAAAGTTGCAACTGCGCAGCTCCTCAAAAAACATGCTTCAACCTGCCCCAGTTGGCGTTTACCTGTTTAAATGTCCCTTCCCTTTTAACTATAAAATCTACTGGAAATGGGGGAAAGGTTTATGCAATCAAATACAGTCCAGGGTGAGAGACTTTTTGAAAAGCAGTATTTCTTGCGTAGATACCAGTGACTTCTCTTCCAATTGCCTGTGGAGGCAGTTGGCGTGCACATAATTGCCTCTTGCATCATCCGCCTGAGAAGCCTGGTCCTTATTGTGAGAGACAAAGGAGTCCTGTGCCTTTCCATGAAACATAATGGAGATGGGATAAACTTGGAGGCTCCCTTGAGGTCTGGTGGGAAGTTGATCTGAAAATTGTGATCAAATTTTTTTCTCCATCATTTTAGAATGGGTTAATAGAGAAGGCTGTGTGTAGAATATCCTTGGCTTGTTGTGTAGACCTTCTCATGGGTATTAATATCCATTACATACACATGAATGAGGACATTGATATTGTGTTAGTAATACTGGTAAAAATCTTTTCAGACGTGAAATTTTAAAATTAATTTTCTTTTGTTCTTTGGTTAATTCTTTTTTTTTCAGCCCAATAACATAGTGTGTAGACAGAGAGATTTATCTCTGGAATCCCAATCACCAAGTTTCCTCTTTTGGCCACTCCCTCCAACATTCTCCTTTGAAGCAATGCTATTCTCTAGTCCTCTACCACCTTTCTTATCACCCACTTATCCAACAAATATTTGTAATAGACTAGGATGTGCCAGGTACTATGTTAGAATCTGGACAAAGAGATGGCAGAGCTTGCTCCTATACTTGGGGCACTGCTAACTCTCTTAAGGAAATGTTTGAAAAACCAAACCATACAAACGATAAACAAGCCTGGGCGTGTTTCATCACTAGGATTATCTATAAATTAGGGAAAGATAAACTCTATCGATTATTTCATCTAAAAAAAATCCCACATCCACACAACTGGATGTGGAGAAAACTCATAGCCAAGAAACTAATGTAAAAACTGGTTTAAAAAGAATGAATAATTTAAAAGACTCAACCTTAACAGAATCCAAGAACACATTAAAGGATCATACACCATGATCAAGTGGGATTTATCCCAGGGATGCAAGGATTCTTCAATATATGCAAAGCAATCAATGTGATACACCATATTAACAAATTAAAGAATAAAAACAATATGATCATCTCAATAGATGCAGAAAAAGCTTCTGACAAAATTTAACACCGATTTATGATAAAAACTCTCCAGAAAGTGGGCACAGAGGGAAGCTACCTCAACACAATAAAGGCCATATACGACAAACCCACAGCAAACCTCATTCTCAACGGTGAAAAACTGAAAGCATTTCCTCTAACATCAGGAAGAAGACAAGGATGAAAACTCTCACCACTATTATTCAACATAGATTTGGAAGTCCTAGGCATGACAATCAGAGAAGAACAAGAAATAAAAGGAACACAAATTGGAAAAGAAGAAGTAAAACTGGCACTGTTTGCAGTTGACATGATACTATACACAGATAATCCTAAAGATGCTACCAGAAACCTACTAGAGCTAATCAATGAGTTTGGTAAAGTTTCAAGATACAATATTAATGCACAGAAATCTCTTGCATTCCTATACACTAACAATGAAAGATCAGAAAGAGAAATTAAGGAAACAATCCCCTTCACCCATTGCAACAATCCCATTTGTCCCATTGCAACAAAAAGAATAAAATACCTAGGAATAAAACTACCTAAGGAGGTAGAAGACCTGTATTCAGAAAAATATAAGACACTAATGAAAGAAATCAAAGATGACACAAACAGATGGAGAGATATACATTGTTCTTGGGTTGGAAGAATCAATATTGTGAAAATGACTATACTACCCAAAGCAATCTACAGATTCAATGCAGTCCCTATCAAATTACCAATGGCATTTCTTACAGAACTAGAACAAAAAATCTTAAAATTTGTATGGAGATACAAAAGACCCTGAATAGCCAAAGCAATCTTGAGGGAAAGAAAACAGACCTGGAGGAATCAGACTCCCCAACTTCAGGCTATACTGCAAAGCTTCAGTAATCAA
This sequence comes from Pseudorca crassidens, assembly GCF_039906515.1. Taxonomy (NCBI): domain Eukaryota; kingdom Metazoa; phylum Chordata; class Mammalia; order Artiodactyla; family Delphinidae; genus Pseudorca; species Pseudorca crassidens. The sequence goes on along the minus strand of NC_090296.1, from coordinate 137,693,683 downwards.
GACAATATGGTACCGGCACAAAAACAGAAATATACATAAATGGAACAGGTTAGAAAGCCCAGAGATAAACCCACGCACCTATGGTCAACTAATCTATGACAAAGGAGGCAAGGATATACAATGGAGAAAAGACAGTCTCTTCAATAAGTGGTCCTGGGAAAACTGGACAGCTACGTGTAAAAGAATGAAATTAGAACACTTTCTAACACCATACACAAAAATAAACTCAAAATGGATTAAAGACCTAAGTGTAAGACCGGACACTATAAAACTCTTAGAGGAAAACATAGGAAGAACACTCTTTGACATAAATCACAGCAAGATCTTTTTTGACCCATCTCCTAGAGTAATGGAAATAAAAACAAAAATAAACAAATGAGACCTAATGAAACTTAAAAGCTTTTGCACAGCAAAGGAAACCATAAACAAGATGAAAAGACAATGCTCAGAATGGGAGAAAATATTTGCAAACGAATCAGTGGACAAAGGATTAATCTCTAAAATATATAAACAACTCATGCAGTTCAATATTAAAAAAAAACAAACAACCCAATCCAAAAATGGGCAGAAGACCTAAATAGACATTTCTCCAAAGAAGACACACAGATGGCCAAGAGGCACATGAAAAGCTGCTCAGCATCACTAATTATTAGAGAAATACAAATCAAAACTACAATGAGGTATCACCTCACACCAGTCAGAATGGGCATCATCAGAAAATCTACAAACAACAAATGCTGGAGAGGGTGTTTAGAACAGGGAACCCTCTTGCACTGTTGGTGGGAATGTAAATTGATACAGCCACTGTGGAGAACAGTATGGAGGTTCCTTATAAAACTAAAAATAGAATTACCATATGACCCAGCAATCCCACTACTGGGCATATACCCAGAGAAAACCATAATTCAAAAAGACACATGCACCCCAATGTTCATTGCAGCACTAGTTACAATAGCCAGGTCATGGAAGCAACATAAATGCCCATCAACAGATGAATGGATGAAGAAAATGTGGCACATATATACAATGGTTCCTTTTCACCATAAAAAGGAACGAAATTGGGTCATTTGTAGAGACATGGATGGACCTCGAGACTGTCATACAGAGTGAAGTAAGTCAGAAAGAGAAAAACAAATATCGTATATTAACGCATATATGTGGAATCTAGGAAAGTGGTACAGATGAACCAGTTTGCAAGGCAGAAATAGAAACACAGATATAGAGAACAAACGTATGGACAGAAAGGGGGGAAAGTGGCGGGGGCGGGGTTGGTGGTGGGATGAACTGGGAGTTTGGGATTGACATGTATACACTAATATTTTTTAGATAGATAACTAATAAGAACCTGCTGTATAAAAAATAAATAAATAAAATAAAACTCAAAAAAAAATTTTTAAAGACCCTATTAAATAAATAGATACGAACATTCCAGTGTTACAGATATTTTTCATATTAATTATTTATATTCTGCAAAGATACAGAAAATATTTGGGGTAACTTAAACATTTTAATATAAATAAAACACAAAATAATTCTTAAAAAAAAAAGAAAAACCAAAAAGAAAAATTAAGAAAATAAAAAGATGCAACCTTGAAAATAACCCCACCCCACCCCCAAAACAACTCTGCTTATTAAAAAGAAAGACAAATATTGGATTATCTGAGACGTCAACAGAGGAAGCAGTAAGCAAAACCCAGAAGCAAACTGTATTGTGAGAGAAAGTCGACCGGTCCAAACACAGGGCAGTTCACTTCCTGTGGCAACATGAAAGTCACTTAGAAATATGTATGTTAAATATATTCAGAGAGATGGAAATGAATCATATAAACGACACCTGAGAACACATAAATGGAATAGGAGAATAAAATAAAATGCAGATTTGAAAGTGAATCAAATAGACTCTCGGTTAAATATACTAAATATAGCTAAATCTCTATTCTACCCACAATGCCAACTAAACGGACTTTTTAAAAATATATTAACCCTCAAGTACAAAAAGAATAATGACAAGATGACTATGGATAAAGAACCTAAGTGCTAAACGAAAGCAACCAGAAGAAGCAACTAATTCACGTCTCAGAGTTCTGGAAGCTCAGGCATTAGAAATGCCATGTACCTCTGAAAGCAGAGGGAAGAATGGATCTGAAAACAGGATCGATTGTGATACACTGTAAGAGCATCTAGATCCTAGATCTCCCTCATTCTTCCTCACATTCCCTCAACCATAACAAAATATAAAGATGATTCTCTGGAAAAGATAAACATTTCTAGGCTCTGGACCCCCAGATGCCAGGTACAGGTGAGAGCAGGGGTGTAGTGCCCTTGAAATCACCAAAACGCAAGTCAAATAAACAAATCTAGAGATGGTCTGTGACTTATCATCGTTGGATTTAGTTTTACGACAGTGCAAAAGCAATACACATTCATTACAAACGACACTTAAAATTTTGAATTCCAATCTTTTCCCAGGCTAGCAATATGTTCTGGGATACTCTCTCCTGATGCTGTGCAGGAGCAGCGAGCGTGGCTCCCAGTCAGCCACGCGATCACGAGGGTAAACAAACAACACCCTTAACAACCATCCTGTATCCATATAATCATGCTGTTTTTCACTTTCGGCACAGTATTCAGTACATTACATGAGATATTCAGCACTTTATTATAAAAAAAGGCTTTGCGTTAGATGATTTCGCCCAACTGTAGACTAACATAAATGTTCTGAGCACATTCAAGGTGGACTAGGCTAAGCTAGGATGTTCTGCAGATTAGGTTATTGAATGCATTTTTTTTCAGCTTATGATGGATTTATTGGGATGTAAGGAAGACCTGTAAATTGAAAAGTAAGACCCCTTTTCCTCCTCTCCCTCTTTGTTCCTAGAGTACCAGACTGTAGCCTCAAAACCCTAAGGGAAGGTGCTTAAGGATTCTAATTTGGCTACATAAAATCATCCAACAGAAAATCCATACAGATATTAATATTCAGGCATCCCGAAAAGAAACTTCTAGATTCGTGTTCAATTTCCCTCTAATGAAGTTTGCCAGTTGACAAATCCTTCCATGCACACAGCTTAAACTCAACATTTCAATATCTCCTTATTTAGGAATGAAGCGTAGATCACTTGTTATTTGTGGAAATCCCTGCAATAAATTAAATGGCCAAAAGAAACAGAAGATGAAAGATTGCAGCTGAAAGAAAGAAATGCGTAGTGTGGGGGAAAAGAATACACACACACACACACTCACACACACACACACACACTCACACACACGCACTCACACTCACACACACACACGCACTCACACTCACTCACACACACGCACTCACACTCACACATGCACTCACACACACACTCACACACACTCACACGCACTCACACTCACACACACACACGCTCACACACACACACTCACACGCACTCACACGCCAAGACACTTCATCTTAAAATTTTAGTACTTCAGAGAAAAACAAAATAATCCTAAACGCTGCCAGAGAGGAAAAAATCAGATTTCATACAACAGGTGAAGAATCAGAAGGGTATGCAATTTCTCAAGAGCAATTCTTCAAGCTGGATGTCAGTGAAAAGGTGTAACCCTCACCTAAATATAGCAATTCTGAATGCTACACTACAAAATAAAGTGTCAAACTGTATAAAGCAAAGAATTATTTATGTGACAAAATCAATACATACACAATCATAGAGATTTAACACTCCTCTCAGAAAATGGTAAATAAGACAGGCAAAAATAGGGCAAGAGGGCTTCCCTGGTGGCGCAGTGGTTGACAGTCCGCCTGCCGATGCAGGGGACACGGGTTCGTGCCCCGGTCCGGGAAGATCCCACATGCCACGGAGCGGCTGGGCCCGTGAGCCACGGCCGCTGAGCCTGCGCGTCTGGAGCCTGTGCTCCGCAACGGGAGAGGCCACAGCAGTGAGAGGCCCGCGTAGCACACACAAAAAATAATAATAATAGGGCAAGAAAGCCAAATATTAAGGTCAACACAATTAACAAGCGTTAGCTAAAACAGATAAAAATATTTGTGACTTTGGAGAGCATTACTGCATGGTGGCTGAGAACAGAAGATTAGGAGTAAGACATTTCACTAGATTCAAATTCTTGCTCACTGATTTACCAGCTATCTTACCACAGGTGTATGTTTATTTCCTCTGCTTCAAAATAGCTATAGCAATAGTGCCTACTCCATAAATTTGTTGTGAAGATAAAATTAAATAATGCATGCCAGGATGCTTAGACAAGTGCCCAGCATTGAGTACCAATATGTGTGTGTGTGTGTGCATAATTCTGCACTAAAACAAACTCTAAATGTTTTAAGAAAGTGTGGAATATTTAAAAAGTTAACCATAAAATAAATATATATACATATGTATAATAAAATTTTGGAGGCATACCAATTTGAGTCAGATACAACGTCAGAATCACTCTACTATTCAAAATTGCATTAGATGCCCAAACCGACAAAATAAGTGAAGAAAAAAAGTGTAGTTATAAGGGCCAGAAAGAGACAAAACTGACACTATTCCTAGACAAATTATTGTCCAAAGAGAAGGTATGAGTATCTGTAGTCAAACTGATAGAATTAGTTAGGGAGCTCAGCTAGCGTGCTGAATAAAAAGACAACTGTAGGAAAATATAGTAGTATTTCCATACTTAAAAAAATAATCAGTTGAAAAAGTATTAGGTAAAATAAATATCTCATTCAAATAAGCAATTGTAGCTACTATTAAGAGTAAACCTAAAAAGAAGATATAAGACCTATATAGAAGAATGTAAAAACAAAAGATTTAAATGAAAAAATTAGAAGAAATAGCATGCCTATGAGTGGAAAAAAACAAAAAAAACTAATATTTTAGAGTGCCAAATAATCTCACATAACTGTATAAAATTAATAAAATTTCAATAGGTATTTTTGGTGAATTTAGACTAATTATAAAATTTATATGGGAGTATATAATTCCAATAATAGTGAAATCAATTCTGAAAAAGAACAAGGGAGGGGTAGGGTAGATTGGAGTGGGGTAGGATAAATTGTTCTACCAGATATTATCTCATTATAAATTTATAATAAAAACAATGTAGCATCGGCACAGAAAAAGAAAGAGATCAATAGATCATGGTAGAAAGCTCAAAACAGACCCTGAGATGTACATGTGATCTTAATATGTGATAAAATTATTGTTATTGCTTGATAATAACATCCAAGCACCAGGAGAATGATGAATTATTGTATACATATTATTGGCTATTTTACAATATTAAAATAATCTGTAGTTAATACCAAAAAATTAAAAGACATGCTACATATATTAAGACCTAAACAGAAAAATAAAACTTCAAAACAATTAGAGTAAAACATAAGAGAACATAGACTAGAGAAAGTTTTTTTTTAATAAGACTCAAAAACACAAATCATAAAGAAAATTACTGAAAATTTACTGCTATGGTACCTAAAGCTTTGTCCTCAGCTCCTGATAACACAGTCGTCCTCACACTGCATCACAGTTAGCTTTTGGTCTATCTTCCGCACAAGGGTCTAAGTTCCCAGAAGGCCAAAGCCCTAATAAATCTCTGTGTTCTCAGAATTAAGCACTGGTGCCTGGTCCATAATAGGTCCTCAGTATACCCTTTATGAATGACTGAATTAATGAATCAATCAATGGAAAATGTTAAAGAAGCAAAGGTTAAGCAGGAATGAATAAGGGTTATTTGGTACTTAGCATGTTATCTAAGGGTAATAATTCATTTCAGAACTCTTGATAACTATTGACACATCAAATGGAATGGAAACATCAGTTGAAATAGAAATAGGCCTCCTATATTATTGACAGGAAGTAGACTAATTTATTTGGTTCAATCTTTCTCTTGAGCTTAAAGATTATTTTTTAAATCTAGTGATCTAAAAAAATGTTTCATGTTAAAGTAACTCTCATACATACTGAAATATTTATAAGTGGAATATGTCTTAGATTTGCTTCAAATAATATGTGTGTGAAGGGGAAAGTGAGTAGAGGGAGAGATGAAGCTAAATTGGTCATAAGTTGATAACTGTTGAGCTGTGTGATGATTATATGCACATTTATTTACTACCTGTATCTACTCTTGTATATGTTTGAAATTTTCCATTTAAAGAAAATGTTAAAAAAAATAAAGCAATTCTTTACATGAAACTATTACTTTACATAGACCCAAGAAATCATTTGTTGCAGAGAATCCATATATTTGTTTTATGATTAACAAATATCATGACTCATAAACTTAATTAAGAAACAGCCTCATTTCTTCTCTTTAGAAAAGGTTAGCAAAAAAAATGGGCATGTGCTTTCCCTTTTTTCCTATATAAGGCACTTGAGCAAAATTGCATCATCTGCAATTTGAGGAATATAAGTGACACGATTTGAAGACAGAGGATTGTGAAGAAACATGTGAAAAGGCACAGCCAAACTTTTGTTTAAGGCTCTGAGTGTGAGTGTCTCGGTGACTTCAGAACTAGGAATTTGGCCTCCCACACCAACCAGACCAAAAGTAGCACCATTCTTTCTAGACTGTGTCTTGGAGAAATGAGTCTCCCAGAACTTCCAACCACAACCGTCAAAACAGAAGAATCACATGAGACATTAGAATCTGCCTTTATCATGTCCTACAGCTTCAGCAAGACTTTAGTTCTTGTGAAAATGCTGTTAAGTCTTGGTTATTAGCTTTGCCTTGTGCTGTTTTGTTTTGATTTATCATTTTAGTGGTTTGTTTGTTCAACAGTTGCGGTCATTTCTCAAGAGATTGCAGTGAAGTTTCTCGTGATTATTTCAACATAACATGTCGGCTTTTACTCTGAGTTTACTTATATAAAGAGGCTATCAATATTATAATTTGCTAAGAGTGATTTGCACAGTCTCCAAGGAGTTTCAAAGAGGTCAGGGCTCAGAAACAGATAACTACAGTCATTTTTGCCTTTGCTTTCCTTGCTGTTCTTAAGTGACAGATAAAGCCTCACATTCTGGACCCTGGCTTCTATCTGAACTGAAATCAATAATGTAAACATGCATTCCCCACTTATGTTCCTTCACACAGTTCCCAGAAGAGAGAGGGACAAATCACTTTCAGCAAGTATCATTGATAATTCCAGGTAATATTTGCAGCTATTGTTTTGTTTAAGGTAAACATGAATATCTGTCTTGACTTCCATTCAACAACTATCAAGCAGTTACTCATGTCAAATTCTGTACTGGGCATAGGGAATAAAATAATAAGACAGATTTTGTTTTTGAGGAACTCATAATTTAAAGAAGGGGATAAACAAGTAAAAACATACTTAGCCTATAATGGGCTCCGTGATATACAAAGACGTGCACAAGACACTATGGAAGCAATGATGAGATCGAGAAGCATTTCCACTGACTCTCAAAGGATAAGAAAGTCCTTATCAGGTAGAGAAAGCGGAAAAAGACATGTGATCAAGAACAGCATAGGCAAATGCACAGAAGTAAAACAGTGCATGACACACAGTCCAGGTAGGTTGGATAGAAGGTAGGACAAATATGGACAAACATTGGAAATGAGGTTAGACAGGTGGGCAAGGGTCATAGAGAAGTGGCTGTTAGAAAGAGTCCTTCTACACAGTACTCAAAGTACATATTCCTCAAATATCTCTGTATCAAGAACCCTAGATATGACTAGGTGACTTACACATCTAAGCATATCTGACAGCAGTCTGTTGGGTGGATCTGCCAGGAGCGCATCCATTCAAGGACTGGGATAGAGAAACATCAAGGGAAATATTTCAAAGTACAGAAGGAACCAGGCATGAAGGGATTGGCTCTGGAGCTGAGTCTTGGTTGCTGGAGGGTATCAGTGATTCTGAACACAAGGTGGTTTCTGACAGTCTCATGTGACTTCAGCCTGGCCTCAAGGATCTGTGTTGGGACTTGGAGTAGGAGGGAATGGTGGTAAAGGGATGGGGCAGTTCAAAAAGTACAAGCTGGTAACGCTGCTCCATCTATCCCTTTACAATATGAGACATGAACTGTCCTGCTTAGAATGCTCTTTAAACACAAGGAGAAGCATTCTCTTGTTGCTCTTCCACTTGGCCATGGAGCACGGGGCATACTGGCATCCTGACTCCTGCATTAATGGTGCTGCCCACGAGGACTGCATCAGAAAGGGTCCCAGAGTCTATCAAAGCAGCAGCAGTGTGGGCAGGAGAACACCATGCCCTTGAAGCCTGGCTGCAGGTCAGTTGATAAGCCCAGGTGAACCACCTTTTGAAGTAACCAAGAACTCCTCTGTTCTTGGGGTTGCATTGCAATCACCACTGTATTATTTGAGCTCATCCTAGCACCAGGCACTTAGCAGGTGCTCAATAAATGTTTATTATATCCAGTTCAATTTACCTTTATATCCACTGCAAAGAAACATCAATTAAATATAAATCGGCAAAGCCTCAGCTGTCTATACTTTAGACAAAATAGCAATCTGTAAGCTGCTCTCCTTCCAACAAACTGTCACATAACTTCTCCCTTCAAGGACATTCTATGCAATGCTGGGCTTATCTTCTGGGATTCTATTTGAATTCAGAACCTAGGGGCATTATTTTAATTTTTTATCCCAGCTATGTCACTGACACTCTGCGCTACTCCCCAAAAAGCAGAAGTATCCTCCAGACCTCTGCAGGAGAACAGTCACCCCCATTCCTCACTCTGGTTCACTGATATACTCCACGAATTTCAGTCCCAACTTTCCAATAAGTTGTCTAGCTCACTCCAAAGCCCAGCATAGAACAATGAACACTTTTACAACATATTCCTAGGTTTGACCTAATGAAGGTAGAACCCCCTTGATTCAAACCTGTCACAAAGTGGTGAGGGAGACGGAAGGAAGGAGCAGACAGGCCCAGTAATGGTCTTAGACTAAGCTCTCCATATGTGATATATATATATATTTTTTTGCTCACTTCAGGCTGTCACCAACATTTCAACATTTAATGTCTGATTTCCTGTTTTCTTCTTTCCTGCCATAGAAGTTGAGCTAAAGTCCCCTCTTTGTAGAAAGTATCGTACGTATTTCTTTTTTCTCTGTGTTCTGATCTGTGAGCATCTTAAGTCGGGTTTCTTTTGCAGGTTGCATGTTAATGTCATGGAGGGGAATCTGACATGTGAGTGCTGTCACACATCAATCATTTCCTAGTATTCCATGCTGTGAGGCGTGCATTGATTATTCATTGCTGTATCTTCTTTCCCTAAACTTCCCTGGTAAAGAGAAAGACCATTCTTTAAATATGGAGAGTTTAAAGAGGAGCACTTGGCAAAGGGAATCACAAAATCTCACTTCACAATCACCGGTGATTTCATGCACCATCCTGAGGCTGTTGGGTGTCCCCTGCACAAATTCTGCACCGTTCTCCGGTGATGTCTTTATCCACTTCACTGATGTCAAACCTCTTCAGGGATTTTCTTCCCAAAGTTTCCATCTATCAACAGCACTTCAGGGAGAAGAAGGGGGAAATCATTTGCATATCTTGAGAGCTGAATTATGCCAGAATGGAATTGACAGAGCAGGAGTAATTGAGGGGAAAATGCTTTTTAAGAGAAGTATCCAATTTGGCGTTCACGTTTCCAGGCTCTGAAGTTGCAGGGGGTCATTGCATAGAACGGGTAAGCTAAGGAAGGTTACACTGGCCAGGCTGGCTTCTAATCCCTATTTCTAGAATAACTGCTGCATCGTTTGTCTCTTGTTATCAGAGCTAGAGCTTTACACCAATAAACCTGTCCCCGTGGCATAAACTGTAGATCTTAAACAGCTGGTCAGTTCTAGGAGAGCATATCTTTGCAGACAGTAAACTATAAGATACTAGTTATAGCTTAAAAGTGGCGATAGCAGCTACCATATATTAAGGACCTTCTATAGGACAAATATGATGCTAGAACCGTCCACACACATTTGTGTTGATCCTCCTTACAAGCTGAGAGTGATCATCTTTTGCAGTTTAGAAATGTGCAGACACATGATCGGACAGGTTCAGTGACTTGGCCAAAGCCCCAGATTGGAGGGCAGATTCAACCTCGTGTCCACTTGTCTCCTTGGGAGCCTCTGGGACCTTTTCCTACCATCGTGATATAGAGAGACAGGAATACATCTTAATGTCAGTGAGTGAATTACATTATTTTCCTATAAAACAACACATAAAATGCATGTTATCAAGTTTAATGCTTTTCTAGACCTATAAAGGTAAGGTGTTGATGGGATATTGGTATGGAAAACCTTGGCCATTTTGCCTGTGAACCAGGGCTTTGCAATAGAGTGGAAAGAGTCATCAGAAAGGTTTGGTTATCTATTGCTGGAGAACAAATCACCCCAAACTTAGAGATCTAAACATAGAAAAACAGCATTTATTTGCTGATAATTCAGGGATTTGGTTAGGGCTCCAGCCTTTGCTCTTTGTAGCATCCAATGGGACAGTGTGACTCTGGCCAGCAGATCTACTTTCAATCATACTTGCTCATGCCCATGGTTGGCAAGTTGGTGCTGGCTGTCCCCTGGGAGAATGGCCTGGAATTCAGCTTGGGCTTGGAATTTCCTCCATATGGTCTCTCCACATGGCTAGTTGGACTTCCCTCAGAATGACATCTGGGTTCTGAGAGGGAGTGTCCCAAGAACTAGCAATTCAAAAGGACAGGACCCACTGCACAAACACATACCAAGCCTCAGCTTACTTTATACTGGCATTACACCAAAGCGAGATTCACAGCCAAGCTCAGTCAATGTGGGAGGAAACTACACAAGAGAGTGAATACCAGAAGGTCTGGTTCATTGGGGACCACCCAAGTAGCATTTTTTCATCAGAAACATACTGACTTTGATCTGAATAGGGGCTCTGACCAGTCCTTCCTTTGTAAATTTGAGAAAGTTTTTTAGCATCTCTTTTCTTTTCTTTCCCCATCTGTAAGGTTAGGAAAAAAATTTACCTCCCACTTTTGATTAATTACTATAATTTCCATACCACATGAGATTAGAGTGTTCATCTCTTTCAGAATCTGGTAATTCTGAATTAATACTAATAAAAGAAATCAGGGCTTAATGACCATGTAACATGAAAACAGGAGTTGGGTAAGGGTGGCCAACTTCAAACTGTTTCTCATGGACCCCTGTTGCATTTTCTTATGAAGAAAAACTAAGAGATTTCAAAACACTTTATGGGGTGTTGACATGAAAGACTATGTGAGATAAGTGCAATTGATTGCAAATATTACAGTCTTGGGAGCAAACAAAGACTGAAAATAAATCTCACTCATGCTGCTCAGTGAATGTGTTTCCCTGGCAACGCAAATGTTGATAGCCTCAATTTCTATATTTTAGAAGTGAGATGTTGGAAAACTAAAAAAGATGTTAACTATAAAGTGTCTTTCACACAGCCTTATACCACTGTATATACTCAATAAGTGGTACTGGTCTTGCACTTGTTATCACTGTTAAATGACTAGTGACCAAAAAAACCAAAAAAATCAAAACCCTAAAAGACACCAAATTGCCCATATTTTCATTTTCTTCAGTCTTTCAGTCAGGATTTCAATACATCTGTTCTAGACTCTGCTTTGCAATCAGTCTCAAGTTCCATCTGGTTTGTGTGGTATTCTACGCACTTCTTTCTCTGAACTTAGCTTTCTCTCGTAAAATGTGTAAGAAGATGTTTCAGTGATACAGGGAGTCATTTTACATGCTATTTGGTGTTTTATAATTGAATGAGAATTTTTAATACTGTAATTATTACCCAAATAGTATATAGTTCAACTATTGTATCAAAGATTGGAAAATAACAGCGCCTAAATAATTATTTATTCTTCTAGCACCGTACTAGTTTAGGACATACTAGTCAACAGTCCTAGACCCACATGATGGATCCACAGTAGTGAGGACCCCACCTTCCTTTCCTGTTGTTCTGCCAACCTCAGCAAGAAGCTTCCATCTCATTGTCTAAGTTGGTGGCTTCAAATTCCATCATTGTATCTGCATCCCTGTCAGTGGTAAGTGGAGACAGAAAAGGAAAGTCAGGGTCCAGGAACTGCCCACATTCCCTCTGCACAGATATCATGGGCCAGAACATAAGGATATGTCCCAAGCTTCAAAAGAGGCTAGAAAAACACAGTTTCAGCAGGATGGCTACCTATCCAGCTAAAATTAAAAGTTCCAATTACTAAAGAGAAAAAATGAAATATAAATACTGGGGACAACCAACAGACAGTTCCCCATGACCTATAATTGGATCTCTAGTTGTCTCAATGTTATTTTTTAAATTTTCTTGTGAAGCATCTTCATGTGTCAGAATCCTCCTAAAATATATGCTTTGCGGGGCTTCCCTGGTGGCACAGTGGTTGAGAGTCTGCCTGCCGATGCAGGGGACGAGGGTTCGTGCCCCGGTCCAGGAGGATCCCACATGCCGCGGAGCGGCTGGGCCCGTGAGCCATGGCCGCTGAGCCTGCGCGTCCGGAGCCTGTGCTCCGCAACGGGAGAGGCCACAACAGTGAGAGGCCCGCGTACAGCAAAAAAAAAAAAAAAAAAAAAAAAAAAAAGTGCTTTGCATTAGATACAATGGTTAAAAGGAAGCATAATTGTGCCTTTGGATAAGGTAGCATGTATTTTTTATATTTCTCAATGAGAAAGTTCCATATTTTAATAACTTGATATAGATTTGTGGGGTGTGGATAAGGGTTGGGGCAGGGAGGTTGCAGGGACAATAGTTTACTTACAGGGGTGGACAAAAAATTTAAGGGCAAAAAAAATAAATATTTTAGGCTTTGAGGGACATTCTGTCTCTGAAGCAACTACTCAGTTCTGCCTTTGTAGTATAAAGCAGCCATAGACAATACATAAATGAATAGGTATTATTTTGTTCCAATAAAGCTTTACTTACAAAAATGCGTGGACCACATTTGGTTCATGGGCTGAAGTGTGCCAACTCCTGATTTACTAGCCGCAGAGCTTAAAGTTTAACAGCAAAAATGTTCTCTCTCACCTTTATTGAAATCCCCTGAGAGTTACTATGTCATTAGAAAAGTTTATCTTTGATCCCATTGACTAATTAGTTTTAGCAGAGAGAAAATCTGGTACACAGTGACAATTGTCACTTGGTCATTGACTCCAAATGGATTATAATATGGTAATTCTTGGTCCCTGAGAATAACTGGTTGGATATTTGGAATAAATCACGTTATATAATCACAGAATATATAGGTAGAAAAGCCAATGTTTCAAATATTCTCAATCTTGCAACTTGATTACTCAATTATTTACCGATTAAATTGGACATATTCAATTATCAATAAAGTCTCTCCTAGTTCTAGACTTCTAGGATTCATTGTAAAATTTAGTACTGTCAATTCCTCAAGAAGAGTTCATTCATTTACTCAGTAAATATGTATTAGACAATTATGATCACGCAGGCACTGTTCTTGTCTATGAATATAATAGTCATTGAATAAAACTGAATCAATTTTTGGTCTCAAGTATCTTACATTTTAACAGGGGGGAGGAAGGAAAGAAGGAAGGAAGGAAGGAAGGAAGGAGAGGAGGAAGGAAGGGCATCATAGGCAAGGGGATCAACTAATACAAAGACAGGAGCTGGACATGTTCATAAAACAGAAAATGGTCCTAAGTAAATGTGGCATAGGGGATAGGACAAGAGGGGTGCCAGAAGAGGCTGAAAACATAGATGACAGCTACATGACACAGAGTTTTGTAATTCATCATAGAGTCTATTTTAAATCCAATAGGAATCTACTGGAGAGTTTGAAGCAGAGAAAGTACTGGGTGGAAGGAAGAAAAAATTATTGAGATGATAGAAAAAAAGCCCAATATTTTCAAAATGTTTTACATTTCATTACTGTGCTTGCTACAGTACAGAAATTATTCCAGGAGGGAGAGTCACCATAAGAAAAAAAAAAAGGTAAGTGGTATTGGCATAATGGGCAGGCACTGAGGAACCTGATAGCAGAGAGAAGAAAGATGGAGATTCACACTCTGCATCGTGAAACATTTGGTAAAAAGGCCTTCTGACCTGTAGCTCTGGGACAATTGGTTGGCAAAATTTAGAGCATTAGTATGCATTAGTTACTATTGACTGCCTTTAGTGAAGTATTACAAAGAAGAGATGAGCTCAGGTGAGAATTGGCTGTTCGCAAACAGAGACCAACATGTAAATAGAAAATTAAGAGATTGTGGATTTTCCAGAGTTGGATGAGCCACGTGACTGGAACAGTGGTTGATAGGTCCCCCCCACACCAGATCTGACCAAGAGGTTTGCACAACAGCTAGAGATCCTGGATTTTGAACTGTGCTTTGTGTAAGAGGACAAGGAGGAAATGGGTATTTTCTGGCCAAAAGTGTGAAATATGCCACAAACTAAGTAATTTTCTCTTCATCCCTAGACTCTTTTGCAGTTGCATTGAAAATTTAGCCAGAAAATGTAGTTAAAATTGACCCATGTCACCTCTAGCACTGTCCATAGACATCTTCCATGCATGGTCCTCATGCTTTTTTTTCTTCCATCTCCTTAATAAGGATGGGCATGGTGATCTCAGAAACGAAATGTTCAAGATGGTAGAACCATGAGATTTGGAACTCAGAAACCTGAACCACCACCTAGAAATGAGCCACTGCTGATCAGGAACACCTGATTTTAACTCTAAATGAATGAGAATCACACTTCTATTGTGTTTGAGCCATCATTGGGTTTTTATAGCATTACCTTAACTAAAATGAGAAGCAGTTTGGGGAAAGAAGGAAGCAAAATTGGGAGAGTTTTATTATTTTTCTTTTTGTTTTGTCATGTTAGGTTTGAGATCCCTATTAGACAAGAAGAAAACCTTGTTAGCACTTAGAATGTATAATTCTGGGATTCCAGGGAGAGGTCAGGGGTGGAAATATGGAAGTCATTGAAACCTAGATGATATTTAAAGCCATGGGGCCCAGTTTATAGTTGAGGATGAAGGTTGATTCAGAAGTCAGCATTCATAGTCAGAAGAAAAGAAGGAGTCAAAGTGAAGGCCAGGAAGCACCATCCAGTGAGGAAGAAGGAAAACCAGGAAAGAGTGGTGTCTCTCAAGGTAAGTCCTGCCTAAATACAAGTTCACGTCTGAGGTTTCTAAAATACACATCACCCCAGGGGTCTCTTTGGGAGGCAAAACTTTGCAACCCCTGGGGTAGAATGTCAAAGTTTATTTCTACAGGGATGAACTGTAAAGGAAACCACCAGCTCAGTAGACCGCACACCTGTGTTTTCTGAAGTCTTTCTCTCAAGGGAATAGTGAGTCAGAACATTTGAATTTAACACTCATGTTGCAATCCCTTGAGTACTAATAAGGCTACATAAACAACCATTTCCTGTAACCTCAGACCATACATCCACTTCTCACCTCACTCTTGTCACACGCTGACAGGTTTGCTTCCACTACAAGGTTTGACCCATCCAAAAAAAAATCAGGTGAGCAGGAGAAAATAGCAAAAATGCCCACCATGAGAATTTCACAGGCAAAGCATTCAATCACATATCTGCAGAGAGGAGACATCAGGAGTGAAATAATCACTCTTATAGTCTTTTCACATTCAGAGGATGCTGCTGAGAAAAGACTACTTCTACAAGGCCAGGCCAGAGCATGGGAACACAGAGGAGATTTGTGGATTATTCCAACATGGGTTTGGGGTCTTTTTCCATCAAGTATCTGGTCAATGAAGAAAAAAATGTTTCTGTGAAGGGTAATGAGACTTTAACTTGTTATTTTACTATTTGAAGGGTCAGTCTAAAGAGCTGTAACAAAGAAACTTCAAATTTCCATGGGTTAAATAAACCAGAAGGTAGTTTTCTCTCTCTTGCTCACAAAACAGTCCAGAGGTGAGAGTTCTAGAGCTGAGAGGGTGGTTCTTTTATCCTAAACATGTGGCTTCCATACCAGAATCCAAGGTGACTCTCTCCATTCCTTCCCCAAAGGAAGAAAGGAAAAAAGAAAGGAAGTGGAGAACTAACAAACATTCCTTAAAGGAAATTACATCATGTCACACACATCACTTCTCATGTTCCTTTGGCTAGAACTTAAGCAAACACCTATCTGCAAGGGAGCGGTGCAATGTGGTATCTGTAGCCAAAAAGCCAAGTGCTTTGATAAAAGTGGCAGGTAGTTTATAGGGTAAGTCTTCCATTCTAAAAGCAAGATCAGGAGAATGGATTCTAGAGGATAATTAGCAACATGTGCCATAATGTTCAAAACAAGATCTGAGGTTCACAGTCACAAATTGGACTGCCCTTTTGGACTTCCAGGCACCCAGCCTCAAACTCTAGGCCACCATCTTCCAACCTCTTTTCTCCTTTCAGGCTACCTGTGGTATTCTTTTAAAATTGACCTCAATGGTGTAAACCAATTTATGGCATCTCATTATTAATATTAACCCTGAACTTCCCTGCATCTCAGGCTTATGGTAGAAATAAAAATAGAGTTTGCTGTATGTGAGAAATTCTATTCAAGGAGTGAGAATTTTGAGGGAATTGATCTGAATAGCAGCACAAAGCCAAACTTTTAGAAAAGAAACAAATAAACCTTATGATTCAGTTTCTTAGTTCCCCCTTCTAAAGCTCTGGTAGAAACCATAAAAATGTGGTCACATGGTCATATAATTATTTGAATATGTCAACATGAGAAAATTTAATTTTAGTTGTTTACAATTATCACATATCCTTTGTTGGCCAGCTTCCAAGGTGGTTCCCAAATGTCTTAGTCACCTCCAGCTGCTATTACAAAATTCAAAAGACCAAGTGGCTTAAACAACATTTATTTCTCATAGTTCTCGGAGCTGGAAAGCCTAGGATCAAGGTGCCAGCCAGATTCAGTTCCTAGGGAGATCTGGCTTGCAGATAGCCACCTTCTCACATGGTGGAAAGAGAGAGAGCTCTGGTCTCTCTTCCTCTTCTTGTAAGGACACTAATCCCATCAATGCCCCATTCTTATGACTTCATCCAAACCGAGTCACCTCCCAAAGGCCCAATCTCCTAATACTGTACCATCCCACGGAGGTTAGAACTTCAACATAGCAATTTGGGAAAACACAAACATTGACTGCATAACATCAATGATCCTTATCTCTTGGTATTTATTCCCATGTGGTCTTTTTTATAATGAATAAGAGTCTACCTTTGCAATCATAAATGGATGGGTGTGACTTCTGAGAGCAAGTCATAAAAGACATTGCTGCTTCTACCTTGTACTCTTGGATTGCTCAGAGGGAAACCAGCCACAATATAATGACACTCAGGCAGCCCTGTTTAGAGACCCATGTGTAGAGAAACCAATTTGTTGGCACCAAATTGCCCCCCATGTGAATGAACCAACATGGAAGTTGATTCTCCAGCCCAATTCTTAAATCTTTCAGCTGAAACCTTGACATCATGGAGCAGAGATAAGTCATCACTTCTGTGCTTTGTTTGAATTCTTGACCCACAGAAACCATGACATAATAAATGATAATGTTTGTTTCAAGCCACTAAGTTTTGGGGGTGATATGTTTTGCAGCAACAGATAACATCTTTTTATTCTTATTTCTTATCCATTATATTTTGTCTAGTGTTGGTGGCATTGGAGTAGCCATGGGCATTTGGAGGATCTGGCTAAGGCATATTTGAGTTGAGAATACTTGTAATTTTGGATCATTGGAAAATATTTATGTGCTTTGCAACCAATATTATATATAGATTAGTTACTTATAGCTATCTCAGCCTAAGAACAGCTCCCAAGTTTTTTATATTACCCACTATAACAGCTCATATAGTGTCAAGACATAAAGACAGCAGCTATGTCACAATAATAACATATACTCTGGGACCTGGCAGCATATGGACCATGCAGGAGAAACAAGGTATAAACCACACAAAGCCAGAATAGCCAGAATAGTCTGTGGAAAATGCTCTCATTCAAACATGTAAAATTTTAAGTGGAAGATTTTTTTCTCACTAATATCCAGTCAAAATTGGGTGGTTCTCTATTATCAGAAGTACATATAATAATAAAGTGTATAAAATACACTTTATAAAGTATAATATATAAGTATAAAGTATAAAATATAATTATAAACATTCACTATACTTCTCTCTTTTATGGGAGTTACACAAAATATGATTTAACAAAATTCCCCTATTCTGAGTATAATATCTTGTGGTACTAATACAAACAAAGAATATATCTGTGTGGGAAATCACATGTTTTTTACATACCAATTCTAAGAAATATAAAGAAAAAGTATCAACCATGTAGAAAAAAAATTCTTCCAAATACTTTTATTAAAGTAATATAATAAAACCATTGTAATATGAAGAAGCAGTGAAAGAATATGCAGCAAAAAAAATAAGGCAAAATGTTATAGAGAGGTTTGTTAGGTTTTTTTTCCTCTAAATGGACATATTTAGCATGATGACACAGAAACTTTCATATACAAAGCACAGCCCTTTCACACCCTAAAATACATACATGCACACATTGTACATACATTTATATTACCAATATAAAATATTTAATTAACATTTCTAAGGATGACAAATACAAAACCAATAAATATCTCAATTCTACGAAATCTACTTACATTAAGTCCTGGTGAATAAGATGACAATAAGAAAGAGGCAAATACAGACAAGAAAAACAATTATTTAGCTTTAGGTTACAGACAAGTTTGTTAGTGCGGGTGTATCCTTCAGACAAACAGAAATGGAAATACAACATACCAAAATTTATGGGATGCAACAAAAGAAGTTCTAAGAGGGAAGTTCATAGTAATAAATACCAAACTCTGAAAACAAACAAATTTTAAAAATCAAATAAACAACCTAAATTTATTCCTCAAGGACCTAGAAACAGAAGAACAAATGAAGCCCTAAGTTAGATGTAATGAAATAACAAAGATGAGAGCAGAAATAAATGAAATAGGAACTAAAAAGAAAATAGAAAAGATCAATGAAAATAAGAGCTATTTTTTGAAAAACTAAACAAAACTGAAAAGCGTTTAACTAGACTCACCAAGAAAAAAAGAAAGAGGACTCAAATAAAATAAGAAATGAAAGAGGAAACATTAGAACTGATACCACAGAAATACAAAGTATCATAAGAGACTACTATGAACAACTAACTATATGCCAACAAATTTGACAACCTAGAAGAAATGGATAAATTCCTAGAAACATACAACCTATCAAAACTGAACCATGAAGAAATAGAAAATCTTAAGAATTCCCTGGCCATCCAGTGGTTAGGACTCCACATTTCCACTACAGGGGGCACAGGTTCCATGCCCTGTGGAGGAACTAAGATCCCGCAATCTGTGGGGCACGGCCTAAAAAAAAAAGAAATAGAAAATCTTAACAGGCCAGTTACAAGTAAGTAGACTGAATCAGTAATCAAAAACCTCCCAAAATATAATTGTCCAGGACCAGATGTCTTCACTAGTGAATTCTACCAAACATTCAAACAAGAATTAGTATCAACCGTTCTCAAACTCTTCCAAAAACAGAAGAAGAGGGAATGCTTCTAAACTCATTTTACAAGGCCAGCATTACCCTGATACCCAAAACAGACAAGGATGCCACAAGAAAAGAAAATTACAAGACAATATTCCTGATGAACTTAGATGTAAAAATCCTCAACAAAATATTAGCAACCCAAATTCAATAATACATTAAAATGATCATACACCATGATCAAGTGGAATTTATTCCAAGAATGCAAGGATGGTTCAAATATGCAAATCAATCAGTGTGATATACCTCGTTAACAAAATGAAGGATAAAAATCCTATGGTCATCTCAATAAATGCAGAAAAAGCATCTGACTTATTGTGGTGATCAATTCTCAATGTATACATATATCGAATCATCATGATGTACACCTGAAATTGATATAATGTTATGTGTCAGTTATACCTCATTTTTTAAACGTAATATAGTAAAGTCATTGTCATATGAAGTAGTGATGAAAGGACATGTAGCCAAAAACAAAGGGAAAATGTATTAGAGAGGTTTAGTTGTTAGTTGGCTAATTAATACTATATTATAATTCCAGATTTTGTGATGCTTATGGTGCTTTCCAATTTTTTCTAACATTTTCTCTTCCTAAATAATATTTACTTTTTGGCTTAATTTTGCATTCATGATGTTATATTCTTCTTAAGAAGGGTCCCCAAGATTGTATAAGTTTCAGACCCCACAAAATCTGAATCCTCTCCTGCCTAATAATTTTTGCTCTTAGAATTCCCTCAACATGAATGCCTCTCCATTCATGTGTTTATTCATTCATTCATTGATAAATATTCAGCCCCATTCATGCCCTTAGTGTGAGGAGCTTTTCAAATTCCATCACCGAGATGAAGCAGTCCTTGCTTTGGACCACAGTTGTCAGCATCTTTTGCCATTTATATGTTGTTGACATGCTTGTCCCTCCCTCCCATTGACAAGCTCCCTGAAGGCAGGCAGGGACTTTCCTATTTGTTTTTAAATTACACACAGATTCAACAGTGTCTGGTACTGAGTAGATGCTTGTTCTCAAACAATCAACGGCACAGCTCCCACACTGGGATCTGAGATTTCACAGAGCATGCCAAACACTTATTCTGTTTTAATCCACTTCAAGACCTAGTCTTCAGTCTTTGCTGAATTTCACTAAGGATTGATATTTTTCCCCAACTGGTTGACTTGAAACCTCAATGCCTACTAATAGGGATGGTAGGAAGAATATTGGCCCCTGAAAGCTGTCCACATGGCTGGATCCTGTGAACATGTTCCCTTACATGACAAAGAGGATTTAATGTTGCAAATGGATATAAGATTCCTAATTAGCTGACCTTAATATAGAGAGATTATCCTGGATTATCCAGGTAAATCCAATATAATCACAAGGGTCCTTAAAAGTGGAAGAAAGAATCAGAAGTAAGAACCAGAGAGATGGCAGTGGGAAAAAGGACTCCACCCAACATTGCTGGCTTTGAAGATGGAGGAATGAGGCCAGGAGCCAAGGAATGCAGAAAATTTCTTAAAGCCAGTTAAGGCAAGGGAAGGAATTCTCCTCTAGAGTCTCAAAAAGCAACACAACCCTGTTGACACCTTAATTTTAGCCCAGTGAAACCCATTTAGAACTTCTGACCTCCAGAACTGTAAGATAATAAATTCCTACATTTTTTTTTTCATTGGGTCTTCATTGTTGCGTGCGGGTTTTCTCTAGTTGCAGCGAGCAGGGGTTACTCTTCGTTGTGGTGCATGGGCTTCTCATTGCCGTGGCTTCTCTTGTTGAGGAGCACGGGCTCTAGGCGTGGGGGCTTCAGTAGTTGTGGCTCACGGGCTTAGTTGCTCCGCTACATGTGGGATCTTCCCAGACCAGGGCTCGAACTCGTGTCCCCTGCAGTAGCAGGATTCTTAACCACTGTGCCACCAGGGAAGCCCCTACTTGTTTTTTTAAGCCACTAAAATTGTGGTAATTTGTTACATCAGCAATAGAAAACTCATACAATATAGTAAGTCTATGTAGTATAAGCCTTTGTTTAACTATAAATCGTACCTAGATAGTACCTCAAAGTATGGCATTTATTGAAATCAGTTTTGAAAATGTGTTTAGAAATTCGTATGAGGTAAATAAATCTTAGCTTACCAGCAAGCATTCCCTTTGGGAAAAGCCTGGCCCTGCTAAAATTAATCCAGCGGGCTTGGAATCCAGCCAGATATCCCCAGGATTTTAGCTGAGATCAATTAAAGGGAAAAGCTCCAATGGGTTTTAATACTCAGCTAAATAACATAAATAACCCAGTGCACGTGTGACATCTTACACTTTGAAAGCTTTCACTTGCTCTTTGAAAGCTTTCAGTATTCATTTATTAATACTCCCTCGGGTTTGGTTATTGAATATTTACATTCCAAAGAAGGCAAAACACCAAGAAAATAAATAAATTCTTCTAAGTTTGACATATTGGCTATTTATGAATGAAATTAGTTGGTGGAAGGCATGCACACTCACAAAACCTTTTCCAAAAGTCAAAAGTCTTATTTAGGAAAGAGTCATTATATCAATATATTCTTGAAAGTTTTCTACTCTTGAGACAAACATTTTTATCTGTCTGTGTCATTCAATCTACCATTGAATTATCTACCATTTGTAGATAAATTAACACAGCTTTTTTTTTTTAAGGAATTTTTAGCTATTGAAAGGTGAATTCAGGAAGATTTTGCTTACACTTGAGTGAGTTGCCTTTGCTCTTTCTTCCACTTCCTCTAAGGATGTTAACAAAAATAACAAGAAAATGACCTAATATGACTTTCATTTAAAGGATATCACTTGGAAGTGAGAGGATGTATCAGAAGGGGTGAGACTAAAAGCAAGAAGTTAAAAGATTATTGTAAAAACAGCTCTGATGTCGATCAAGATGGGATATCCATGCACTGGCATACTTTGCCACCTCAGAGAAAGCAGAACTACTCGTGGTCACATGGACACCACATATACTGAGGATTTCGTTTTTCATCTTATTAGACTGAAAGCTCTTTAACTATAATAAGCCACATTTGCCTACATTTCTATCTTATATGCCAAAATCATTGCTAATGTGAGCAATAATAATAATAATAATCATCTTGGTTTTCTTCTTGGTTAATGTTTCAGATTTGTATCAACTAACATATTTATGGGGATGGTCACTGCAATGCTTTGATTGCTAGTCTGGGTATCCAAATTAAAGTGGCAGCCAGAAAAGGAAAGAACAGGGGTGGGGGAAAAAATATTTTTAAGGTTTTATTCCATTCTTCAGTCTTCCCAAGCCCTTTGGCTTTCCCACCTCTCACTTGGACAGTTAATAGTATTTGACATTTATAGAGCTGCTTTAAAATAAAGACCCAGAAGGCTTAATGCACCATGGTAAGAGGCAGAAGGGAAATCAGCTCACACGCCAGGTGCATGATGCCACCTTTGATGTGGAATTTAACAGCTGGGCCACAGCTGGTGGGTAATGAGCACCGGACAATGGCTCAGAACAGGAAGTAAAAAGGAGTCCTGGGTCCAGTTGAAACTTCAAGGGCAGCAGGAAGCAGCAGCATGAGCTGACAAAGCTGGAATGTTGCTGGGATATTTTTCTTACAAAACTTTCAGACTCCCTTGTCAAGGGCAGAGGGAGACATTTTCTGGCTTGGCATGGGGCATCCTCGGTGGTCAGGAACTGGGTCCTCCGAATCAGCCTTGACCAGTCAGAAAAATGGCTTGAAGACATGAAAGCACCAAGCCCAGAAATGGCACACACACAGGCGACAGAGATGCCTCTGCCGTGGGGCTTCTGCTGTGTGGGTGGAAACAGAGGGACTTTCTGCCCACTGTACTTCAGTGGGCAGTTTTCTATCCAAGGATGAAGACAAGCACCATTGCTATAAGGGTTTAAAACAACATGGTCGGGCTTCCCTGGTGGCACGGTGGTTGAGAGTCTGCCTGCCGATGCAGGGGACACGGGTTCGTGCCCCGGTCCGGGAGGATCCCACATGCCGCGGAGTGGCTGGGCCCGTGAGCCATGGCCGCTGAGCCTGCGCGCCTGGAGCCTGTGCTCTGCAACGGGAGAGGCCACAACAGTGAGAGGCCCGTGTACCGCAAAAAAAAAAAAAAGAACCATCGCTATGAGGGTTTAAAATAACATGGTCAATTCCAAATATTTTAAAGATCACTTTCCTGGAGAGTTTGTCTCATGCCTGGAGGACTGAAACACTCGTTCCAATCTGTTCATTTTTAGTGCATCTCCTCAAATTACATCCAGGCAGTAAAATAAATGGGGATGAAGGCTCCAGAGCTTCCCAGGGATTTGTTTCTGGTTGGTTTTTTGTTTTTTTTTTTTTGTTTTTTGCCCCCTGTTGCTGTTCTTAGACAAAGTTTTGAAGAAGATAAAGGGGGAAACTATAACTCTGGCTCACTTGGACCTGCTGAGTTGTTTTGGCTGATTTGAAGTTAACAGTGATGTAATAAAATCACTATAGACATGACAAAGGTGAAGCCAACAAAAGCCCAGAGTCAGGGCTCTAAGATGGGAATCTCAGGGCAAGGTGTGTGTTGGATCGAATTAAGCCTGAGTTCAGCTCAGGGATCTCTTCTTGGAGAAACAGCAAATGGGTTTCAGCGTGCTTGCAAATACTAATTAATCAGTGCTATGTCATGCAGCGCCGTGTTAAGAAGGATTCTGCGGGCATAGTCGATAGACTCAGCCAGAAACCATGATCTGGGGTGAGAGTCACACATACACCATGCCCTTGCAACATTGTTAAGAATATGAGTGGATGACAGGCACAGTGGAGGGTCATTTTCCTGAAAGATATTGTAAGCAGTTTTCTGATTTTTAAAAAAATTTTATATTGGAGTATAGTTGATTAACAATGTTGTGTTAGTTTCAGGTGTCCAGCAAAGTGATTCAGTTATACATACATACATACATATATATTCTTTTTCAAATTCTTTTCCCATTTAGGTTATTACAGAATGTTAAGCAGAGTTCCCTGTGCTATACAGTAGGT
Organism: Pseudorca crassidens; assembly: GCF_039906515.1. Lineage (NCBI taxonomy): Eukaryota > Metazoa > Chordata > Mammalia > Artiodactyla > Delphinidae > Pseudorca > Pseudorca crassidens. The sequence continues at coordinate 137,669,130 of NC_090296.1, read as the reverse complement.
CCTTGCTGGGTATCTATTTTAAATATAGCAGTGCGTACATGTCAATCCCAAACTCCCAATCTATCCCTCCCCCATGAGAAAAGCCTTCGTATTGATTACAGCATGTGCAAAATTTTCCTGGCACCTCCACAGTCAGTGTGGTAGGTGAAAATTTTGCATGCCTTCCCTGTGCCCTACCACGTTCTCTCTAGCAGTCAGTCTAGGTACATTGGGCATCTGAGGTTCTAGGAGACAACAGGCCTTGAGTTTGTCAGCAATGCAGGCTCCTGAACTAACTTTCTGAAGCATTTCCTGTGTGCCAGGAAATGATCTGGGAATTTTCTAAACATCAGCATTTGTACTCTCTCCACATCATGCCCTAGGAGGTAGACAATTTTCCATTTATTTTATCGACAAGGAATCTGAGACTTCTGAGGTTAACTTCAAGCACACGGCAGAGGGAGAGCTTTAATCCAAGTCTGCCTGGCTTCGAATATAGCAGCTAATATTTACCTGTGTTGTCATGTAATGCTTGGAACTGTCCTACCATTATCTGCATTTTATGGGTGACAAAAATGAGACCCCATAAGGCTAAGTAATTTATCTAAGTTGCTATGGCTACTGCATAGTAAAGCTAGGGTTCTCACCCAGGCAGGCTCACTTCACAGCTCTGTTGTTAGCAGCCATCATATGCTTTAAAAGCCCAAGAACTTCCACTCTCCCATGCCCCCTCTCACTTAAGGAACAAAGATCACTTGATGCATGGGAAGGTCTTTTCAATAAACTGACTGAGAATTCTTTAGATGTATTGCAATATATACAGAAAGAGGGCCGTTGCAGTCATCTTAGCAAATGGGGGGCAGGATGCTAGAAAATGACCTTGGGACGGTGCCAGGGAGCAGATCATGTAGGATCATGTAGATCATGGGAAGCACAATTGTGGACAGAAATCCCCTTTCCTGGGAAACAGATATGAGGCTTTGAGCTGTCTGGGAGAGAATTCCATTTATCCAAAGACAAAAAGAAGGGGAGGTTTCCTTTATGTGCTCCCGTGTCCTGGGGCTTTCCCTGTCTACTTAGCTGCATCCAGTGGGCTGGACTATACATGCAGTTTGGAGAAGGGATGTGAGAGGGGGATCAAGGAGATTGGATCTAGTACAGAGCTGAGAAGTTCATGAAAAGGGGTTAGACCCTAGAATTCTAGACTCTAGAATTAACAGATCTATAATTTGATTATCCACCCACAAAAACATCCTCACCAACAAGAATAAGAAAAGTTGAAAAGGAAAAAAGTGGGAACTTATAATATGTCAATGGAAATTTGACTAGATAAGCAGACAAATAGGCCAAGTACTTAGGAGAAATGCCATTCCCTTTTTCTTTAAAGGAAGTAACACAATTTTTTCAAAATGCAGTCCTCAAATCACTTGCATCAGAATCACCTGGAGTGGGGAAAGGCTTTTAAAGATATGGTACATATATACAATGGAATATTATGCAGCCATAAAAAAAGAATGAAATCATGCCATTTACATCAATATGGACGGACCTAGAGATTGTCATACTGAGAGAAGTCAAAGACAAATATCATATGATATTGGTTATAAGTGGAATCTAATAAAAATGGTACAAATGAACCTATTTACAAAACAGAAATAGAGTCACAGATGTAGAAAACAAACTTATGGTTACCAATGGGGAAAGGGGGGAGGGATAAATTAGGAGACTGGGATTGACATATACACACTACTATATACAAAATAGATAACTAATAAGAACCTACTGTAATCCACAGGGAAGTCTACTCAATATTCTGTAATGACCTATATGGAAATAAAATCTAAAAGAAGAGTAGATATATATATATATGTATAACTGATTCACTTTGCTGTATAGCAGAAACTAACACAACATTGTAAATCAACTATATACTCCAATAAAAATTAATTATAAAAAATAAAAATAAAATGTAGATTTCTGGGCCTTTGCTTAGTCCCACTGAATCAAAATAACAGAGGCTGGAACCCCTCAGCATCCCACAGGATTCCTTTGGAACAGCTGTACGCTTGGAACAGCTTTTGTTGAAGGTAGGGGTAATATTTTCAAGCTCTGAGATCAGGATGAACTGAGTTCCAGTCTGTGGTTTCACTACTTACCAAACAACATTCACTATTCTAGTCATCACCAGTAGTTATCACCCTCAGAGTTTCTCCACTTTTCCATGCACATGGTTTGTCATCTTTTCTTTTCCATCTGTTGGTGATCTTCCAGATAGGTGCTGTTATGTCAGCTGGGGCCCAGGAATGAAAACAACATGGACTAAAACTTCAGCCAAGCAATAATGAGTGAGAAATAATACGTAAGATAAATTTCAGGGTCATTTGTTATTGCAGCACAACCTAGCCTATCCTGCCTAACATAGTGTCCAAGAACAATGTCTTTCAAGTAGAAGCCACACATTGCCTTGAGGAAGAATGAAAAGACATTGAAGTGGGAGAAGCAACAGAAGTCAGTCTCCCAAGGTGGTGATTATGGCACATCTAAGATCCTCAACACTGATTATACATTCAAATCCCTGGGGAAATATAGAAAAACATTAATCCTAGATAGGCATATTTTTTGAAACTCCCCAAGTCCTTCTCTAGCACATCCAAGGTTGAGAAGTGCTGGTGTAGTCAAATCCCATTATATTTATAATGAGGGAACTAAGTTGCAAAAAGAATGAACACCAGTGCTGGACAGTGGCAAGATCTTAGCCCATGTCCTCTGGGATCCAAACTTAGTGTTTTTGCCAGAATAAACACTAATTACAATTAGCATAATTCTATCTTGGCTTTAGAATACTGACATAACCTGGGTTCAAATCTGGGCTAGAAACATATCTGGCAAATCATTTAACTTTTGTGGCCTTGTATTTTTTTACCCATATAATGATGATGCAGCTGCCTCATTGCATTGTTGTGAGTATTTAATGAGATAATATATATTTGGAGGGATGGTGGAGTAGAGGTCAGGCATAAGGGTTCTGAAGCCAAGCCTCAGGTTTCAACGCCCGCACTGAAACTTACTCTATAATGGATTTATCTTTTAATATCGACGTGGCTTATTTCCTTCAACTGTAAAGTGGGTTAAATATAACCACTTCTCTTTTAAGGTTGTTGTGAAGGTTACACGTAGGGCTGATGTGTTGCAAAACCGAAAAGTCACCATCTATTGTCCTCTATGTACATGGCTCCCCCTGCAGTTGTACATGCAGAAGCCTGTACATTGTTTCATCTACAGAATTTAGAAGTGTGCCTGGCACACGGTAGGTACTTATTAAGTATATGTTATTATTACAGTGTCTAGCACACTGACTGAGACTTGGAAAGTACTCAATATGTATTTGTTGCATGAAAGAGAGAATAAATAGAGTACATTAGTAATGCAATTAGTAAACCATTTTTTATCAAGGAAAAGGTACATAGGAAATAAGGAAGGTAGAAATTAGACTACCATGGATCTTGGATGCAAATTAAATATCTTGGATTTTATTATCTAGGTAATAGGGAGCCACTGAATATCTCTCAACAAGGGAGTAACACATTCAAGGCAATTTTAAGGTTGATGAAGGCAGTGATGGATAGAATGAGGTAAAAAAGGAGAACGATCATAACACCACGTAAATAATCTAGCCATGAGCTAGACGGCACATGAAGGGCTGGCAGGGAAGGGATTAGCATGAAGGCAGGACAAGGTGTGAGACAGCAGCATCTCTGAGGAAACCAGGATAAGTCACATTCTGCATGTACACCAAGAACTTGGAGCTTGGCCCCAGCTCTGCCCTGGATTCATTCTGTGTCCTCAGAATATAAGGGAAACAAGATCCCTCTCATGGACTTTACTCTTTTTTTTTTTTTTTTTTTGCGGTACGCGGGCCTCTCACTGTGACCTCTCCCGTTGCGGAGCACAGGCTCCGGACGCGTAGGCTCAGCGGCCATGGCTCACGGGCCCAGCCGCTCCGCGGCATGTGGGATCTTCCCGGACCGGGGCACGAACCCATGTCCCCTGCATCGGCAGGCGGACTCTCAACCACTGCGCCACCAGGGAAGCCCCATGGACTTTACTCTTTAACAGCTAAGATGACGTCATTGGTCCTGCTGCTCCCTAAAATGACTCCAGCTCCTGAATCCCATTCATGAAATTCAGAACAAGCTGGGGCGGTCAAGAATTCATCAGGAACCTGGCTGTGGGCTATTCCATGTGCCTGACTAGCTGTGGAGTCCAGTGTAGTAAGCTTACTGGGAAGATTATGTCATTATCTTATTTTCTAGGGAACTGTGTCTGTCCGCCTTCCCTTATTTATTTAAGGGCAGTTGGGTGTGTGAGGGAGATGGGAAGGCATCTCCTTCAAGGTCAATTGTTTGAGCTCCACGCTTTCTTGTCCGTCAGTGCAGGGCAAGGTCAAGCACTCTGACTGTTCCGGTGCTCTCTCTTCCCTGCATGCCTCCCATTAATGCAGCTGGAGGGACTCCAGCAAACACACAGACACATGCTGACACACGCACTTACATCCACGTTCATTCAAAAACTCACTCAAAAACACACTCATACAGACTCACACACATATTCACACTCATGCAATTCACAGGCACACATACACAAATACATATGTACGTGCAAGCTCACACACTCATAGATACTGATGACTTAAAAAGAATCCACAACCTGAGAGTTGCGAGTTAAGTTTTATTTGGGGCAAAATGAAGACTGCAGCCCGGGAGACAGTGTTTCAGATAGCTCTGAGAAACTGCTACTCTGAGGAGGTGAGGGGGGAGCCAGGATATATAGGAGTTTTGCAACAAAGGACAGGTAATTGGAAGCATCAAAAGATTATTGTTAATTAAAGAAAATCAAGTATCTCAAGTTAAGGAATTTAATGCTTTTCTATGTATGGGAAGATGCAAGAGCCTGGGCTCAATGAAATCATTCCTTTGATATGCACCTCAGCTATCTGGGGCCAGTATCCTGTGTTTTCACATGCTGAGTTTCCTCAGGGCTCACCGCAGGGAGTGGCTGCAGTCTGATGGCTGCTAGATGGCAGGTATTCTTTTCAGCCCTGAGTTTCCTCAGGGCTCATCAGCTCACGCTGGGGGGCTGCAATCATTGGTGACTGTGACATCCTTTGTTTATTGATATGGAAGGAAATATTCCATTTATAAATATTCCATTCCATTTATAAATATTCCATTTATCAACACAATCACATGCTCACTCTCACACACACACACATTGACAGATCCACCACACACACATTTCCTCATCATGCACACACATATGAACATGCACCTACCTTCATGCACTCACACACACCATCACACACACACATGCTCACTCACACACATGTGCAAACACACTCTCAAACACACACACACACACACACACAGGATTCTTTCCTAGGAGGTGGGTGTGAGGAGTATGGAATTTTCCAGCAGAAGACAGTTGGGCACTCCTGTTGTTCTGGCCCAGGGTGGCCACAGACCAAAGAATTGGCTCTGCTGAAGCTCCCTGGCTCCAGCAGACTTGAAGCAACATCATATTTACGGAAGGAAGATTAAGAGATCTGAAAATAGCTAAGTAAGCCTTGAATCTGGGATTTAACATGGTAGCCAGTACAAGTGGGAGAGACACCCAGACCCTAAGCTCCTTTTCTAATTCCCCGCTCCAGTATTCATTTGCACAAGCGCCTGCCTCCCAAGAGGACATCTGGCAGGAAGGTGATTAAAGCCAGCTTTTCTCTAATTGAAGAATAACTGCTCTACCTTTTTTTTCCAAATGTTTGTTAATTTCTTGTAATTAAATTTTCCCCCTTAGGGAAAGACTGCTGGGTTGTTCTTGAGAGGGAAAATCAATGGCATGTAGCCAGCAACTGCCAGACCATCCTGCTCTGATAAGGCTTGAGCTCCCTGCTGTCCAGGCAAGTGAAGGCACAGCCGTGCTACCATGGTGTCCCCCGGCCTCTGTCACCCCATCCCTTAGGAACCAAAATGTGCCTAGTTCCTGGGTCATCTTCTGTAAGGCCAACTGGCCTGAGGCAGGGGAACACAATCAGATTCACAGGTTGCATCAGGCCGAAACTCTCTGGACCACCCAGTTCCAGGAACTGACCTGGGGACTTTGCACCTGGCCCAGCCTTCCCGCCTTTCGAGGGGCGGGACTAACGGTCCCCCAGGATACCCGAAAAGACCACCAAATAAGGAATACCCTGCGCCCTCCCAGATTCACCACACCCCTTTCCCTTCTTCCCCTATAAAATCTTGCCCAACCCTCGCCCGGGTGCGACTTCTCTGGCCCCTTTCTCTTGGACCAGTGAACCTCACCCGGGAGCGCTCCCTAATAAAGCTCACTTGAAGCTTTCCTCTGTTTCGCGGTGCTGTTTGTTAAGATCCAACCTTACATCTTCTAGCAGAATCACACCAGAACTGCCAGAATGAGCAGTATGGTGATGTGGAAAATGTGCTGCTTTTGGAATCAGGAGATCTGCCCAGTCCAGGCTCTGCCACTTACATGGTTCTGTTTGCTTTTTATTATAGTCAAGCATTTATTCACAGCTGACCTCCAGTTCTCAAGGACTCTGAGGTATCTCTGTATAAACAGGTTACACAGAGAAAACAGAGCAACTAAAAGAAAGGAGGAAGAAACAATGCTAAGCATGTGGGCTAATTACAATAACTGCCCACTAATTGTTGCTCTGGTCTTCCTGGCAGCCTGGGGGAAAAGGGAAGCATGATGAGCTGCATGACCACTTAATCAGACACAGGGACTCTGACTCCCAAGGAAGGAAAGATGCTTTTTCGTGGATTTTTTTTCCTAAGCATAAATTCTTAAAAGATCTGACATGAAATATTTTCTAGGGGGTATTGATAAACATACTAGACAAAGCCCTCAGCACTGATTGTAATGCCATCCATTACTGTCCTAGCCCAAATGCTTGATTTTTTTTTTTTCTCTTTTGTCACATGAGACTTACATGCATCAGACCCAGGTTAACTATAAATATTAAATGAGATAGTGATACCAAGCAGGACCCCATGGGGCTCCTGGGTACAAAAGCCTTTCTGTGTCCCCCATTTCTTTATTACAGGAAACAGGCTTCATTCAGCCTCCAAGACCTTCCCTGAGTTCCAAGGGGCAGGTTCAAACAGTTGCTAATTAGGGAAGGGAGGGAATGGAGAGACAAGAGAGGAATAGTCAAGAAACAATAGTGCAGCCTTAGGGCAGGGTCCTGGTTCCCCCTCAAGGGATACACATAACAATATCTTTGAGCTGTTTTGCAGAGCCTGAATCCCCCACCAGGTGGGAGAAGTTAACTGTATGCTGCCTGCAAGCAGGTAGACCCCACACTTGTTGGAACCAAAAGGTTGATAATGCTCACTCCCACTTACCTCACCACCAACCAATCAGAAGAGTGTCTACAAGCTGATCACGCCCTCTTTGAACCATTACTATAAAACTCCTCACTGCATCCTCCAGGTTGGGACACACAGTTTTGAGGGCATTATCCCAGTGTGGCCCCCTTTGCCTGGCAAAGCAATAAAGCTATTCTTTTCTACTTTACCCAAAACTCTGTCTCCAAGATTTAACTCCGTGTTGGGGTTGATAAATGGAATACTGCCTGCCATATCAGTAAACAAAGGATGTCACAGTCATCTGCAATTGCATCCACAGCCCTTGGTGAGCTGGTGAGCCCTGAGGGAACTCAGGAAGGAAAAGAACACCTGCCATCTAGCAGCCATCAGACTGCAGCCATTCCCTGCGGTGAGCCCTGAGGAAACTCAGGATGTGAAAACACAGGATAGTGGCCCCAGATAGCTGAGGTGCATCTCAAAGGAATGATTTCAGTGAGCCCAGTCTCTTGCCTCTTCCCACACATAGAAAAGCACTAAATTCCTTAACTTGAGATATCTGGATTTCTTTAATTAACAATAATCTTTTGAATGTTCAGACTACCTGTCCTTTGTTGCAAAACTCCTATATATCCTGGCTCCCCCCTCACCTCCTCAGAGCAGCTCTCTCAGAGTTACTTGAGATGCTGCCTCCCAAGCTTGAAGTCCTAAAATTTCCCACATAAAACATAACTGTCAATTTTTAGATTGTGAATATATTTTTTTTAGTCGACAGGGCACAGAGGCCATATTCGGCTTCAACAGTACTTGAGATAGCATTTCATCTCCGGTAACTACACAATTACAAGCATGAAGTGTGAGCGTTAATTCCTATTTTAGGAGTGACTTAAATCTAGGGGAGGATCCAGAGCTCAATTGAGATGCAGATTCCATTCCTCCATCCCCCAGGGAAAGAAAGCTGACCCCCCCCCCCCGTGTAAATTTGACCTGTAAGATGGTCCCCTAACCTAAACAAGAAGCTTTTGCACTATTCTGCAAGCCAGTCAGCCTGTGCCTATCCTAGTTTTATGGAATAAACAGCATTATATTTCTAGGGACTTAAAAAAGAGCTAGAGTGACCCCCGAGCACAGCATCTAGGGGCTGACAGCCTTGCTGGTACAAACTCCATCCCCTTCTGTCTTCCCCAACCTGATCCTCAGTCCAGTCAACCACTGTAAGACTTTTACTCACAGCAAACTGCTGGGCTTTCACACCACACCCTTCAGGGAAGGCTCCAGCCAGGATCTAAATCAAGTTCAGCTGGTAATTTCACTACAAATTGCTGCAAGTGTTGAACCTCCTGGGGACTGACTGAATAGCTCCACCAGCCCTGCCCCTCCCCTCGGAGAGTCAGAATCCACTTGATAGGCAGGTAGCTGGGAGGCTGAGAAGGAGCTAGGCTTTGCGGTGGGTGTTAAAATAAAAAGTAGTTCATGCTTGTTATTTGGAAATCCGTGATTCACGCTCATAAATGGGTGTGTGTGTGAGGGAGAGACCAAGGCGATGAATGGCTCTGATTTTACTTGCAGGGCTGGAGGATCCACCACACCCCAAAGAGACTCATGGTGGCCGCCATTTTGAATGGAGTCCAGTGACTCAGTGTCTTTTCCATTGACAAAGCCCTTTCCTAGACACTGTCTAAAGCTTTGCCTGAGGAGCAAAACTTAACCCTGGGACTTCATCTTGGCCTTGAACTTTAAGTAGGAAAACAGATCCATGTAAATGCCAGCTCAGCAAAGCAGCCTCTGGCTCTGAAATAGCAGATCTGTGAGTCTCATAGGCTCTCTGGCCAGGACCCCTCTGTGGGGATCCATGTGAACTGATGAACTGCCATTTACAAAGCTCAGGGATTGCTTCCCAGAAGGAAACAAGTACTCTCCCCGATTTAGGGAACAGCATATTATTGCAATACTTCCCATGAAGAAGCAGTAGCTACAGCATGGCTTTGGTGTCAGAGTTGTGCATGGAGGCCCTGACCCTGCCGGGCTCTGCTACTTTGCTGTGTGGCTTTTGGCCACTTAGCACCCCTCCTGTGAGCCTTAGTTTCCTTCTCTGTAATGTAGGAATTATAATAACCTCTTCAAAAGGGTCATGAAAGTGTTATGTCACTTTCTGTTGTTGCTTTACAAAGAGTCTGGGTCACATACGCACTCAAAAAGTGGCAGCTACTTATTAAGCATCCATGATGTTTATGTATTTTCCAGACAGCATCTCAAACACCCTCATTTATTTTTTTCCAGCAGCTGCTGTCAACTCTGTTCTTCCACATTCTTTTAAAGCCACAAAGCCATATGGGTCACATCCATTTACCTCCAGTTACTGGCACAGTGTCATCACAGTATGTAAAGTTTCGTCTTGTCCTGTTTGAAGCTGCAGGCTCTCACTCTCCTTGCCTGTCTGGTTTGCCTCTCCTTTGGTGAGGAGGAAATATAGTCTGCGATTTCCCTCTGCTTCCCCTCCTCCTTCAGGGTCTAGAAGCTCTGGGAGGGCAGAGACATTTTCCTGAGAACTTCCTCCAAACCTGCTAGCATCAAGGTGGGCCTGCAATTTTCTGTAGCTCAACAAGCACCGGCCAGGGGACGCTTAGTTCCCTGTTCTTTCAAACACCTCCAATCTAACTCCTCACTGGACTTGGGGTGGAGAGACCCCACTGCTCCCCATGAAAAGTACACTAGACTCCCCAGTACACAAAGAATTCGGACTCCAGAGGTTTCCTGCCCATGGTCTGCTTATATAGACTGTTGTGGGAGGTGGTGGTAGCTGGGGGTTGCAAGCCCAATGGGCCCTCATCCAGGACTCTGTGGTCCACTGTTCAGGGTTCTCAGAGGCTACCTCCAGAGCCCTAAAGCAGAGGCTCCCAAACCACAGCCTGCGTCCTCAGGGAGGTCTTGTTAAAACACAGATCAGTGAGCCCCACCCCCCACCCCCCCAGCCAGTCTGGGGTGGAGTCTGAGAATTTGCCTTTCTAACAGGTTCTCAGAGGAGGCTGGTGCCGAGGCTACCAGAACCCACTCTGAAGACCACTGTGGCATAGAACAGGAATTTCTTGCTGGGATGATGCAAGAATTGAATTTCAGAGTGGTTCAATTATTTGTCCAAAGTCAAACAACTAATAAGAGGGAAAACGAGGTCTATACCCAGATTTGCCTGACTCAGACCCCTTGGCCTTTCTACTCTTGTGTGTGTTTTCATGGATGCAGAGGTATTCCAGCCAAAAGCAAAACAGAACTCACATGTTCAGGCTTTAGAGATCTCAACAAGGTGAATCAGAATCTTTCCCCAGACCCCCTTCCCTTCCCACAATTGACCTAACAGGGGTGGCACCTGTCCTGAGCTAGGAAACTATTTCTTCCTTGGGAATTTTGTAGATGACGATAGAAAGAGAAATCTCTTTTGTGCCTGGACTGGAACATGGAAAATTCAGGACACCCTTTTGTGTTCTGTGGCTCTATGTGTAGAGGCCTCATCTATAACTAGAGAAGCATAACCTGTTACCAAGCAGGCTCCCCCAAGCTCCAGTCCAGGCTCCAGTCCACAGCCCTGGCAACCTCTCTGTTTTTGGTTTCTGTGAAATGGCCTCATAACTTTCCAATAAGCTCTTTCCCCCACTGGCACCCCCATTATGCCTTTGCTCTTTCTCCTAAGCTGCCTCGAAGTCGGTCTCATGTTACTTGCAGCCAAGAGATTCTATATAATATGTATGGTGCACATATTCTACAAACCTTTATAGCTTGACATTCCCTTTCAAGGATCCCTAAGCTCACAGCAAAATTATAAGGACCACTTTATTGGGCATTGTGGCAGGGAAAATCATGGTAGCCATGACATTGTGTGCTAACACCTCCATTTTTGTTTATTTTTGGTATCCCCTCCTTGGAAGAAGTGATGAGCATGTGTAAGTGTGTGTGTCAGGGAGGAGGGGCAGAGCTGGCCGGGACTGTGCACACAGACACAGACCACCCTTAGATCTGTGCCCTTGGCAGTGCCTGGCCCTGTTTGCTGCCAGGCCCCCCGAATCCCCATCCGCCAGATGGTGCTCCCCTAGGTGCATCCTAGATGACTGGGCACATGATGTCCTGCCCTCCAGAACCATCCCTGGGATTGCAAGCACTGCAATGGGGCAAGTCTGCTTCTGTATCCTCCCAAAGTGAGTTTCTCCCTCAAGAAAGGCCAAAATAACACCATCCATCAACCAGGCTTGCTGTTCTTTTATTTCAAAGCTCATGTCCACAGAGCGGGGATCAGCCCTGGGTGACTGCCCATGCAGAACCACCCACGGAGTGCTCATTAGGCCCCCTGGCTGTTCAGGCAGTCATGACTCAGCTGGGGAAGCCAGCTGAGCGGTGAGGTCTTTTCAGGGTAATTTAGCTACATGTAGAACGCTGATTTATTCTTTTTCCTCCCCCAAATAATGGACACTGTGCCTGAGTGTTCCTGGACCGGTGACAGGGCTGTAGGCATCCTGAGATTTCTCCAACCTCCCTCCCAGGCTGTGTCCCAGAACACCTTTGCACATAGCCTCTGAACACAGCTGTCAGATGCCCCCATGACCTTGATTCCCCTTCAGGTCCTGCTCGCACAGCCCATAGGAGCTAGGAATAGCAGAGCCCAAACAGAAGCAGGTCAAGTCTAGATTGGAGGAAGGGAGTGGGCTGGCATAGCTGCCTGGCACAGAGCAGTAGATATGATGTAATGCTCCAGGAGTTGCTTGGTGTTTGTTTGGGGGTGGGGAGAGGTTAAAGTCAAGTGAATGGAGCTGTAGCAGGGCCACCATATGCACATATGGCTATGCAGGCTCTTTCCTGCACGACTCCAGGGAGCACACTTCACATAGCCTAGGACATGAATGGCACCCCCCCACACACACCAAGTCATACAATGTGCCACTTCTGATCTATCTACTTCAACCAAACGTATTCCTATGTCCCTGAGTTTCCATTTTATGATAAGCCAACAAGGAAGTAAGGCATAGACGGGCCAGCATTACTCAAAGAGTCAATGTTGTGCTGGAACCCAATGATACCAGCTTGCAAGAGCCAATTCTTGTTATCTCTAACCATCTATGGGTTCAGCAATTTCATGCTGGTAGCTTGAAATCAGCCACGTGGATTATTTACAGAAATTAGCAAGCGCTATAAGTCAGATCCTCCCCACTACCCACTTAGAAAGCAAGTTGTTCAGTGTTTAACAACACACCACTGGGCATTAGCCACATCCTGCCCTATGTTCTCAATTTCTATCAGGGACTAGGGTAACTTAAAAATGAATTTATTTTCATATTTGCTCTCCTAAAAGGAATCTTTGCTTAGTACACGCCATAAAAGCTGCCCTTGCTATACTCCAGCCTCACCTGAGACCCAGCCCTATAGCGCCTTTGATCCTTACCTGATGAGTGTCCAAGTCATCCTCTTCAATTTCTGTGCCTACATTAAACACATTATCACCGAGTGACATTTGACAGACAGACTTTATTCTAGAAATGATTTCAGGGGAGTGGTTCTCTCATAATCCTTTAAGCTTTTATAACTGGCTGAAACTTTGTAAACCTGAAAAAGTTTATCCATAAAAGTTTCAACTTCGCTTGTCTAAAATTTGCCAAGTCTATAAAGATGAAAGTATGTCATTTGTGTTGTGGAATAACTGAAGCGTCACTGATTCTGGTAATACCTGATTCACATTAGCTCTAAGAGTGTACCTTGATTTTTTTTAATCTTAAACTAAGATTTCTTTCTACTTAGTATGTAGTAATTCCCCCAGAGGCATCCATAGAATAAGGCTCTTATCCTTGCTACTGGATTTAGAAGTTACGTTTCAATGTTAAATGTCAATGTAGTAAGCCATAATTACATTGGAAATAAGCATTTACAAAGTAACGAGTTAATTTACACTACCTGCCTTAAGATACTTTAAAAAAGGAAGGAAACAGTTTAAAACTTTTCCTAATACAATACCAAGAACGGGGAGAAAAATGGCATTTCCAATGACCTGTACCAAGTTCACTCATCGGTTGGTCATTAAAGTGCATAGTTCCCAGAATAAAGAAGAAAATGTTCAGAGCAATATATTTCATCAAATGTTTCCCCCTCTTACAAATATTTTTAAGTTAGATTATAAAATATTATTTTAAATGGTTAACATGATTCAGACAATGTAGTCAATAGGATGTTTCTCAATATGCCAAAATAATCATTTAATTTGTATTTGCCAGGCACTGCTCTACAAATTCACATACATGCATTCATATCATTCCTACAGGGATGTTGAGAGGGCAGCAGTGGCCAAGTTCACAGATGCACAGGTTGAGTCTTAGGGAGGTCAGTTACCACCCAAACATCGCACAGTTGGTATGCACAACTGGAAGTGGCTGTCTTCGGCATTTGTGCTATTTCCATAATACATGTTTATGCCATTTATATAAAACATATCATACAACTTTTGATACAACATATCAAACAACATGCAACTGGAAAATTATACATGGTACTAGATCAGTATAATCCCTAGGTAGAAGAGGAACAGCAGAAAAATATTCTTCTTGATCTCCAAAGCCAAATGAAGTTTGGTCTACAGGGAGTATTGAATATTTCACTTAAGAAACTAAAAACAAAAATAAAAACAAAAAAAGTTATTTCTTAGTATGGAAACATCTATTGGCTGTCTTTTCTAGCAGTTTTCTTTAAGAATGAGCAAGAAAAAAAGAAGTTGAGCACACAACATCATTCCAACTCTATAGGAGCTCCTTGGTCTATGAGGGCTTACTGAAGGAAAAAGAAACTCTTTATGGAACAGTCATCGTTGGGGCTCTTAAAGTATATGGAAATAGAACAAATACTGCAATCAATGAAAATGTGTTTGGATTCAACTGTCAAACTTGCTGAAGATGAAAAAAAATTGTATGTCTTCAACAATAACAATATCTGAATCCTACAATGCACATCTGTCAGACATTCTTTCCCAAATGACCCAGCTAATCCAAGAGCATGTCTGCTTACAAGTACAAAGCACAGCCACAGGCAAGTCAAAAGCATATTAGGAGAAGAGAACAATTTCACAGTCACAAAATTCATACTGCTGCAAAGCTCTTAGATTCAAGGCACAGAGTAACGAAAGTGAGATTCCACTTCTACTGCTTTTGAAGGGATTATGAAACATGCAGGAACCCCCAGGATTTGATGCTGCAAAAGTTACTTTCAAATGTTAGTGGGTGTTAGAACTCCTGAGGGGTCTCTCTATGACTGTAGCTGACCCACAGTGGCAGGTTTAGCATAAAATTGTTTCAGATTCCTTTTCTGGTTTACTTCAGACACCTCAGACTTTCGTTTCATGGAAAAATTTTATCTGTGTTTGTAAAGGTACAGATTTCAGAAATAACAAGCATGGGGAAGAGTAGAAACATATAACACGTTAAAGCACATGACTTTTTCAGCCAGTCTAGTGTTAGCTCCTCCATCCAAACCTAAGGAGATTGACAGTAAGGTCCAAAGATGGTCCCAGGTCACAGAACTCACTGGTAGTAATAACTAGATTCTAGGTGTAGCCCCCATAGAAATCAGCCCCTGTGCCTTGTCTCTAACAAATCAAACCCTGCGTATCAGAAACTGGCAACAATTATAAAAGTGTGTCAAAAAAGAACTTTTGATAGTGTTAACTACAGAATCCAGCTGATTAAGCAAAGTTGGCAAAGTTGAGGATTTTTTTCTTTTTTTTTTTTTATAAATTTATTTATTTTTGGATGCGTTGGGTCTTCTTTGCTGTGCGAGGGCTTTCTCTAGTTGTGGTGAGCAAGAGCTACTCTTTGTTGTGGTGCACAGGCTTCTCACTGCAGTGGCTTTTCTTGTGGAGCACGGGCTCTAGGCACGTGGGCTTCAGTAGTTGTGGCATGTGGGCTCAGTAGTGTGGCTCGCGGGCTCTAGAGCGCAGGCTCAGTAGTTGTGGTGCACGGGCTTAGTTGCTCCGTGGCATATGAGATTTTCCTGGACCAGGGCTAGAACCCGTGTCCCCTGCATTGGCAGGCGGATTCTTAACCACTGCGCCACCAGGGAAGTCCCAATTTTTTTCTTCTTTTTAAACTTTCTCCCATTACCCATAGGATGTGTTTTGCCCATTAACAATAAAGAGAAAGAGGTTAAAATTCAGGGCAATTTACTGATATTTAAGCTATGACACCTAAGGGTATATTTTACAATTCAGTTTTGATTCTCAGAATATGACCAAAAGTCCAGTTGTAACAAACATGAAATCTAATAAAAAGTAAATTCAACCGGAAAATCTATACTATATTAAACATCTTTCAAAGTTATTATACTTCTAAATTTAGTATACCAAATATGAAACTTGAAGCAAATTTCACAACTTTTATGTCCTAACTCGCAAACATAATATTTTTGAACATTTTCATCCTGTTTTCATACTTTCCAAGACTGATAATACAGATTTTCTTTGTCCCAGTGACTTGAACATTTCTGTTTGTTTCATGTCCTTAGTAGAAAGTGTTGAGGAGTGTCTTTATAGTGGAAAACAGAGCAGCATGGGTGGTGCACACCTCTATAGCTAATTTGTCCTGCTACAAATTTAAAGTGAGAGGTTCTATAAAAATGGTCACAAAAGGGGTTCCTGGGTAAAAAAGACAATACATATATATATATATATATATATATATATATATATATATATATATATATATATATATATATAATATATAAGGAAGCCAAGGTAGTTATGTAGCTAAAAGAGAATGTCTCCATCCCATGAGCTCAAAAGTAACAAATATAACAGGGCATTTTTCTCTCCTGTGTCTTTTACCAAATGTTCATTGAAGTTTAAGGCTGAATGAGATGGCCATAAATCTGTTCTGTTCTTGCTCTACAATTAATAATGTATCTTTTTATTTTCAACAAGCTTCCTCATAAAAGTCTAATACAGAGAGATGGAATTATCTTGAGGGCAAATTCCAACAATTCTACATTCTTATCTTCTGTTGCATTAAAACAGGTCTTTGAAACAATGAAGTTAAGTGTGTTTTTCCTTAAGGTAAGAATCTGGAGCTTGCAACCCAGAGAAAACACCTGAACTCCACGTGTCTCAAAGATGCTGTGTTCCTTCCATATATGCTGAATTTTATTGCTGTCGCATTAACTCTTAGGTGTAAAGTTTGTAACGAGAGGCTAGACATGAATCATTCGGCTCACACGGACAATAGGTCTGTGTCCACATTAGGGGATAATAGTTGGGTTGTGCCCCACCTGACACCCCAGTTCTGGCGCAAGATGCTGATTACAAGGCGGTGAGCAATCTTACCAGATGTTGGAGCGCCCCTTAAAAGCTTGGAGGTTGGAAGTGAGCCCAACCTTGCGCACCTCTGGCAACTTTTGCCCGTGAGATTTGAGGAAATGTAGAACAAACACTCCGAGACCTGCTTTTTAAAATGACACCAACTTTGCCAATAGAGGGAAGACTGCAAACATTGCCAGATACCCTCAAAACCTTGTTAGAAATGTTCCCTGATGCTCCAGAGTGCAGAACAAGGCATTGCCAAATTGCTTACATTTGCATAGCACTTTGGAGTGTGCAGAGCTTTTTAAAATTAGTGGGATGGTTTGATGCTCCCTATGAGGACCCACACTGGGGAATCCCTCTGAGGTGCTACTTCCCGCCCCTGCCCCCCACCCTTCGGACCTTAGCCTTAGCTGATCCTTGGCGCTGAGCTACTCCACTTCAGTTTAGCTTGACCCTCTTCCCTGATCTGATTCTCAGTGTCCAACTCAGCATCCTGCCCAAACATGATGATTGTTTTGGAATATCTTGAGTTTTTACCCTTCGCTCCTGCCTCAAGTGTGGCTCTCCAGTTGGGCAGTGGGAGCTGTCTTAGTATGTTGAAGATCTGCTCTCTCTGCCAGCTCCCCTCAGGGCATCTCCAAACAAAGAATGCCTACGAGAGGGTCCACCATGGGACAAAAGTGGCCAGTCCCTCATACCACCTCTTGCTCACTCATTGGCTGAGGGCCACCCAAGAAGGGTCTGCCCTTGGCTACACCTCTGCCTTGCTGGGTTACTGGCCAGGTCACTGGTAGGGGACCCCCCTTGAGAATAGCAAGATGTCAGCTGTCAGATAACCATTCTCCTCGCAACTCGACAGCTTGATCAAGATCTGGAGAGCACATCTGCCAGTCTGCTTCAGCTCCCAGGTTCTTGATACGGGCTCTTCTTTCTGGAGTGTCACTTTTCATCCAGATTTGACAGAACCTTGCAGATAAACAGGAATACTGTGGTAGGCAGTCAGGATTTAGGTAATTGCATCTTTCCAATAAAAAAATTAAAGATCAACAAAGTGAAGTGACATGGCCTCAAACCCTGTAACTAGTAAGGGACAGAGGCAGGATAAAATAGACAAAGCAGCAGAATGACTACCCACTTTCCTTTAAGAAAACGATATTTGCTGACTTTGATTAAGGCTGTTGACAATGTACTTGATTCCAGACTACTACTAGCACTATCTACAGCCTGTCATTCAGTCCTCACAATCACAGCCAGATAATGTTGTATTCTCCATTTTACAGATGAGATACTTGAGTGTTAGAGAAGTTAAGAGATTTGTCCCAAAGCACAGAGCCAGTAGTGGCAGAAGTAGGATTTGAACCCAAGTGGGACTTCAGTACCTGCACTCTCTACTGTCATGCTTCCCTCCTCACCATGGCCATAGTAACACTAGAATCATGCATTTCAAATGTAAGCACCCAGTTCCTCTGATATTATAGCAAAGAGTGTTCTTTCAGCTTCTCTCATATGTAATGTTTTGAGGGACATCAATTCAGGAAACTGTTTATACACTATGAACACTAAATGAAGGAAAATGGCCATTTTCCGTTGTAAGAAAAATAGCTCAAGTTAAACATATCTCAAATTCCTGTGAAGGAACACTTTCACATTTATTTTAAGAAACCAAAGGAAAATGATGAAAATAAGAAGAATATAAGTTAGAGATTTTTAAAGCACAGAACACTGCTTGTTATGTAGTTATACCAGTTTCCTAAAATATGTTATACTGAAAAAAATTTTTTTAATTGTTATTCTAAATAAATTGGACTTTCCTCAACTTTTGCAACAAAGATTGACTTCTTAAGCTGAAAGCTTGGCATTTCTGAGACCTTAATCAATACGTATTGATTGAACATTAACAATTCCTCAACAGTGTTATTTTAAATGCCAACCAGATGATTCAACAATCATCAAATCTATTAATATCTTTGAATAATAATCTACATAGGGCATTAAGATGAGAGGATTAAATGGGGGAGGTATGGAGCCCTTATCTTCCCTTTCATAGCGAGATTTGCGTTTTCTTCAATGTGAGTTTCACAGAAAAACAAACAACAAAAAAAAGGAGCATTTCCCAGGCATTCCAAGCAGTCAACTCAAACTGTGGAAAACAGAGTGAACATATCAGGGATTCATTATGTTAACCCGATCAGAAAATTAAAGACTGGAAAGAAGTAACTATTGTGAGGAAATGCAAATTAAATTATCAAAAAGGAAATCATTGTTATTTTTAAAATAAAGTCTGGAAGACAGACGGTATTATATTTCATAAGACTTATAAAGGATTAAGTTTGTGTTTTGGGGTACAAGAAATAATTCTGACTTTAAAATTTTTTAAGTTCTCTTATTTTCTTTTACTAACTTTATAATAAAAAGTACTTATTTCTAAATGTAAGAATTCACAAATTCCCTTCAGGAATCATTTTTATCCACACATTTAATTCCCTTTAATTTGGTGGGGTTAGGCTATGATGAAAACCCATATTTGCCCAAAAGAAGGCAAAATTCAACAGGAAGACCACACAACAAAACTACAGTAGTGCCCAGTAATTTCAAGATGCCAAAGTTACTAAAACGTTGTCTCTCAGATGGATACCTAGATACTCCATTATCCCTACTCTGGCCTAGGAGGACCCCAGCATGTGTTCCCTTTTATTTTAGGCAAAATTCTGATAAAGTCATCTGATTCCTACTTCATGGCACACACCCAACCCCTTCCCCTGTACCAAAGTCTTCGGTCCACCCCTGAGCACTTGGCAAAGCAAGCTGTGTTTACCTATCAGTTTATGCTGTGACCCCACTGAGGCTTGGGTTTATGTGTAATTTATCTCCATATCACTGGCACATAACTCCATCTCTTGCATATATAGGTTAGCTAGTGTTCAGTGAATATTTGCTGAGTGGTGAGAGAGTCAATAGGAAGGGGCTACAAAAGACTGAGGGAAGGAGAAGATGATGCCATCTATGTGATGAAAAGGGATGAAAGAGGGAAGCCATTAAAAGCACACACGGGAACTCCAAAGGGGCATGAGGGAGAGAGCCTGGGGTTGGCAGCTCCAGCACCCACCATCCACATACCTTGAGACAAGTCACAAAGCTTTCCTGGGGCTCTTTTTCTCACCTATAACGTTAGGATGAGAGTGTCTACCTTGCTGGGTTCTTGTAAGATTAGAAATCCCATGAATGGGAGGGAAGGATTGGGAGATTGGGATTAACAGATGCAAACCATTATATACGGGATGGATAAACAACAAGGTTCTACTGTATAGCACAGAGAACTATATTCAATATCCTATGATAAACCATAATGGAAAAGAATATATATCTATATATATCAATATAAAACTGAGTCACATTGCTGTACCGCAGAAATTAACACATTAACAATGTTGTAAATCAACCACAATAAAATTTTTTTTAAAAAGAAAGACTTCCCTGATGATGCAGTGGAGTGGTTAAGAATCCGCCTGCCAATGCAGGGGATACAGGTTCGGTCCCTGGTCTGGGAAAATCCCACATGTTGTGGAGCAACTAAGCCCTTACACTACAACTACTGAGACTGTGCTCTAGAGCCCACGAGCCACAACTACTGAAGTCCACACGCCCAGCACCCATGCTTTGCAACAAGAAAAGCCCCCGCTCACCACAACTAGAGAAAGTCCATGCGCAGCAACGAAGGCCTAACGCAGCCAAAAATTTACAATTTTTTTTAAAAAAGAAAGAAACCCCATGAATAAAACAACCAGTTCATTTTATGATGCACGTGTAAATGGCGGGCTCTCCTTTTTTCCGTAACTTGTTTCTCTTCTTTAAAATGAAATGTGTCCATCTAGAAATTAATAAAACAGGTAAATATAAGCCAACAAATAAACCATAACTTACTCATAATCCCAACCCATAGAGGTAATTTAGCATTTTGGTATTTATCCTTCTAGTGTCTTATTCTCTGGCTGTCTCTTATCTTTTTATAATCATCCTGACAGGGATATGCCATATCCTAACTCATTTTTACCCAGCAGTATATATTGTGAACATCTTTTCACATTATTGCATGATCTTCTATATCACTATTTTTTAAGGATGCATTGCATTACAGTGTTGTGATATAATTTAGCTAACTAACCTCTTGTTTGGCGACACTGTTGTAGGTCATTTGAAATTCTCAATTATTATAAATAAAGCTGAGATAACTACGCTTATAGGTATTATTGCTATTTTTAATCATCATTGATTGAATTCATTTAATAGTATAAGGTAGATAAGCAAAGCCACTGAAGCTATTACTTTTAGGTAGTTAGTAGAAAGGTCATGCACATAATAGAACCTGAAGCCAACAACAAAAAATGATTTTGTTTATTTTACTCATCATGGTATCCATGAAAATCACCATGGTAAGAGGTGGTACTGGTGTTAGAAGAAATAACCATCACCAGATGCTATGGACCAAATTGCATCACTCACTAAAATTTAGTTTATACCTTCATTACATATAGTTAATAGCATTATTCAGTCTTTTTTGCACCAGACTTCCCAGGATCAAATTATCCTAACTCCCTTCATGTTAAAGTCTGAATTTTATGCTCCCACCACCACCTCATGATTAACACTCTTCGCTTTCATCTTTTAGAAATAATTGTATTTATTTGCACATAAATAAGAGTTGAAAGGAGTCTTTCAGGCGCTCTACATGTTTTCTGAAAAAAAAAAAGGGCCTTTTTAAAGGTTCAACAGAACAAAGAACAAATCTGTACTCATCAGACATGCATGTCTTTATTCAGGAATTTGTATATGGCACAATTTGTCCCTAAGTGGAAGCAAGATTTATGGTACCTAGTGTAGACTGTGAGGGTAAAAACAATGGCAGGCATCGCATGATTCACTCACTTTGAAACATCTTTGTCCTTTCGTCTAATGGTGTAAGGAGCCAGGATTGTATTCCTTTCCAGATCCTCTTACAAGTTATAGGAGTGGCCATGTCCTTGAAAGGAAACTGTGAGCACGTGCAAATCTGCTTCATGTACATTTCTAGAATATTAATGTTTGATACGAACAATGAATGTTTCCTCAAAATCAGATAAAATGCTATGTAAACAGTGCTTCAGTACAAGTCTGAGACTGTTCCGCTACCATAACCCCATCAGATTACTATCTCAGAGACTCTTTTATATAGACTGCTGGAACTCTAACTGAAAACCAAAGATGCTAAGAGAACCAAACAAAGAAACTTTATCTAAACATTTTAATGAAGTACTGTGGATTTTTTAAATATCATGGGAAGCTTTGCAGGGAATCAAACATGCAGTGGTATGTTGGGAAATGTTTAAAACTGACTTTCAAGGAAAAAGAAATTGAAGCATTTGTAGAATTTACCAATTTCCATGGTGTAAATTCTCCCACCCTGGCCAATTTCAAAACTAAATATATTTGGGATAGGTGTATTCGTAGTACATTTTTCCTAATATATGAACAAAGTAGTTACTCTTTTCTATCTCATATTCTAGAAACAAGTAGCTGTGTTTTCAATTTTTCTTAACCCCACAGTAGGTAGTACTAAAACACTCAAATTGATAATCTCAAGTATCAGTACATATTTGCATCCTTCTGATTTAGCATTCTGGAAATGACCTAGACCACTTCTCTCAAACTTTATTGTACGTGCAAATCACATGGAACTCTGTTAAAATGTAGTTTCTGATTCTGTAGGTTTGGAAGACAGGACTTCCAGAATGGCAGAGTGAGGGGCTTAACAAATTTTCTCTTCCAAAAAGTGATGATAAAACAGGACAAAGTTGGGAACTTCCCTGGTGGTCCAGTGGTAAAGAATCTGCCTTCCAATGCAGGGGACGGGTTTCAATCCTTGGTGGGGGAACTAGGTTCCCGTATGCTACGGGACAGCTAAGCCTGCACGCCACAACTACTGAGCCCACATGCCCTGGAATCTGAGCGCCACAACTAGAGAAGAGAAAACCCGCACACCACCATTAGAGAGAAGCCTGCGTGAGGCAACTAAGACCCGACACAGCCCCAAAAATTTTAAATTAATTAATTAAATATTTTTAAAAAAGACAACGTTGTTAAAAATTATTAAAGACTCCAGATATTGACCAATGGACATACACAAATTTGAGAAACATTTATTTAAGAATGTCTACTGTGTAATGGTAAGAACAGTGGAAATTTGTGGCATTTTAGTCAAGTCCCATTTCTGCACTCTCAGCCACCAACACTATGGAGCAGAAGTTCTAACCAGGCAGGTGGGACAGATCATAGTAGATAACAGTAGACTAGAATCTCTCCTCCCATCAGAGGGGGACTGGAAGTATTTGGATCAGAGAGTAGAAAACCCTATAGTTGGGACTTCCCTCGTGGTCCAGTGGTTAAGATTGTGCTTCCACTGCAGGGGGCACAGGTTCAATCCCTGGTCAGGGAACTAAGATCCCACATGCCACATGGCAGGGGTTAAGAAAAATTGTTACACAGCAATAGATAACTAATACACTAAAAAAAAAAAAAAAAAAAAAAGGACAACCCTATAGTTCAAAACAATAAAGATATCAGTACTAAACAATCAGGGGGAGGATAACATGAGCCTGAGGTCTATACTGGTTAGAACAATCAACAAAACAGCACACCAGCCAGAAATGCAACAGGGAGATTCAGGGAAATGAGACAGCCAAAAAGAGCCTTGCTAAGGTTCTACTTACACCTGATCATCTGGAGATCTTTGCACATGTGCAAGGCTGTGCCTGCTTAAGAGAAGCCAGAGAGGCTCTAGTGAGCTACTCATCCCTGGCTGAACATAAAGTCTTACAAATTCAGAAAGTGTAAACCAAAGCACACTTGTAAACTTCCTGAACTTTGAAAACATTCCCCAAGATGACCTCAATTATCCCCACCTCCTGGTACTCACACCCTTGTGTAATCTCTTCTTTTGAGTGTGGGCAGGATGTGTGTATTGCTTCTAAGAAATAGAATATGAAAAAGGCGACAGAATGTCACTTCCTTGTTATGTTACATCACATTGTGATGTCTATTTTGCTAGTAAACTCTTTCCCTTGATGGCTTTGATGAAGCAAGCTGCTATGGTGTGCACTGCCCAGTGTGACAAAGAACAGAGGGCAGCCTCCAGCTCACAGTCAGCAAGAAACTGAGGCCCTCAGTGCAATAACCCACAAATCAGTGAATTCTGCCAATAAGCACATCAAATTCAAAGTGTGTTTTTTCCCAGTTTAGTCTTGAGATGAGACCACAGCCCTAGCCAACACTTTGATTACATTCTTGTGAGCCCCTGAAGCAGAAATGTCCAAACTCCTGACCCACAGAATCTGAGATAATAAATGTGTGTTGTTTTAAGCTGCTTAACTTTATGTTTAAATTGTTACACAGCAATAGATGACTAATACACCAAGCTACAATCAAATCTAACAGAAAAAGGTGGAGACTTACTGGCTCCAGGTATTAGAGCACAGTCTCTGTCCAATCACTGATGACCACTAAAATATGCTGACACAGGTACAACTCCTAAAAAAGCCAGTATTGAAAATAAAAAGTAGAATAAAAGAAATATTTATCAGAGACTTCAAAGGCCACACACTGCAGATGAACAGACTACACAGATTAGTCCAGGCAAGTCCTAAAAGAAATAAACAAACAGCAACCATTCCCAGCAAGTTGCAAGGGGGGGGGGTGGGGGGAGGGATAAAAATCCAGAGTTGCTACAATTAATTATATAAAATGCCCAGTTTCCAACAAAAAAAAATTACAAGATAGACAAAGAAACAGGCAACAACTGTGGCTCATCTGAGACCACCCAAATGTTAGACTTATCAGACAAATATTTCAAGGCAGCTGTTATAAATATGTTTAAAGAACTAAAAGGAAATCACTTTTAAAGAATTAAAGGAAAGTGAAATGAAAATTACTCATCAAATAGAGAATATCTATAAAGAGATAGAAATTATTTTTTAAAAAACCAAAACAACCAAATAAAAATTCTGGAGTTGAAAAGTAAAATAACTGAAATAAAAATTCACTATAGGATCTCAATAGCAGTCTTGAGATGATAGAAGAAATAATCATCAAACTTGAAGACAGAGCAATAGAGATTACCAACCTGAAAAACAGAAAGTAAAAAGAAGAGGAAGAAGAAAGAATAATTCCATAATCTAGTGTGAGACTCAAGTCAACATTTCTGACAAACTGTCAGGTGAGATTGATGCCGTTGTTCTGTGGACCACTCTGAGTAGTCAGGCTCTAAATTCAGTGTACTTCTGGACTTTTTAAAAGTAAGTAAATAAATAAATATATGATATCTAATTCTTTAGGAGTTTAAACATTTTCAAGTATTTTAAGAGCTCTATGTCTTTTCTAACAACAATATTGACTCTAATTTTTAAAATAGTTTATTAAAACATATTTAGTGGAATCTCTTTTTGATTAAAGGGACAAATAGATTCCATTCTTCCATAACAATAAATTCCTCTTTCAATACATTTATAATTGACATATTGACTAACTCTGCCAGACTTTCTCATCTTAATCTGAACACCTGATATCTTATTGTGCTTCTAATTTGATTCATCTTAGCATCTTCCTCGCGTAAGGTGACTTAATCAATCCCACTGAGATAACAGTGATCAAAATTCAATGATACCTGCAAAGGAGCATGTAGCACCAGCCAGAGGAAGTCATCAATATAATGGATCATTACCCGTAAACAAGAGCTCATTTAGTCACTTTGACCAATGCCATGTGCTGTCTTGGACTTGTCTAATGGAGAGGCAGAAGGCAAGCATGAAGGAGGTCACCTGCAAAAACTACTATCAGCAGTTTTCCTGCCAAGAAATAAACTCACTGAAAATTAACTAGCTCCCTTTCTTTGAATTATTACCTATTCTTCTACTAATGCACAGTGCATTAGCTCTAAGACTCTTGGGTCAGTATTTCAGTTATATAGATTATAAAATATTTTGTGTACTCTTTTGCTAGTTGACATTTTATTTGTAAGATTGAAGTTAGAGTGACTTCAACTTAGAAGAGATTTGGCCTTTAAATCAGAAACATTTGTCCAAAATTGTTGTGCTTAAGAATTGACATATCAAGTATCTATTCAAATGACTTCCTTTGGGCAGTAGGAGATTGTAAGAAATATATTAACATGGTTTTCTACCTACCCTGAAAAAGCTTTGATGATGAATCTGCGCACAACCCAGAAGGGCCTTGGCCTTTCCTGCTTTAATAATTCATTATGTTAAAATATTTGCAACCAACATTGTGTAGGATCAAAAGGAAAAATAGAACAGCATGAAAATTGAGGGTGATTTCTGCCCCTTGTCATTAAGTCTGGTTGATAGTAGTAGAATGGAAAGAATTGAAATTTCATATCTGTAACAGTAAAATAAGAAAATTAACATTCCCTAATACTCTAGGTAGACATTTTAACATATTTTTTCTGTATCATCAAAATAATGAGCTACCCAACTTATTTCAGAATTTTGTGGAGGTCAAATGCAATAACAGATAGAATGGTACTTTGTAAATTCTAACTGTATACATCAGGAATATTATTAGAGCATCATAGAATATAAATAGAGAAACACAAAGAGAGAAATTTAAATCATTCTTGAAAATTCAAGGTTGGTGTATGCAAACCAACCTTAAAAAGAATGGAAAACATAGGATTTCTGCCCTCTCTTCATTCAAAGTTGCTATTTTTCAATATTTCAATTGATTACATTAAATTAATTAAATTGAATAGAACTTAAGGTGTACTTGAGACATACATGCAATATACCAGCTAAAGATAACATTGGTTATATTTCAATGGAATTAATGTAATAAAAATGTTTAGAAAATTGCAGATAGGTACAACTAAGGTGGGCCAAAACTTAGTTCTATGAATTTTTACTACAATAAAAATAACAAAAAATTGTGTGTAACCATTACTATGACTCAGAGAATCATTACTATCTCATTACTTTGTCATTATATGACAAAAATAAAATAGAAGCTCAAGAAAAATCTAGTTATTCTTAGAAATGAGATAAAGAGGCATTTCTTTCATGGGTTATTTAAAGAAGATACTATGAGCAATGTCTTCAATATCTTTATAGTATATCCAAACAAAAGTTTTTCATAAGACTATTTCTTATCATCTCCATCAAGTACCAAAACACAATACAGTAAAAGCAATTCTTTTTTATTTTTATTTTTTTATTTTTGAAGAAGAAGAGGAGTGATGGGCAAGAAATGAAGGGGAAGGGGAGATATCAAAAATACTGTATCCATAAATGGATCTCTGTTATGGACAAAATTAATCCAAGTATATATAGAAGGTCGAATTCAATGGTTCTTGACTGAAATGTATATCAGAACTCCCCAAGAGAGCCAAACACCTAGGACCCAAACCAGAGACTCTGATTTAACAGGTCCAGAGTGGAGGTTTGGTAAAGTTCACCATGAGATTTCAATTCACATACACGGATAAAGGCTAGTGATTGGGGAACATGGATGAAATGTCTACCCTTCAAGCAATCTCAAACAATGTTTAGATTAAGTATGTAGCAACAAAATGTTCAAGATCAGATACAGAAGAATATTTTTGTGATGTTCAAGATAGCTTTGTTTTTATCCTGGATAACCCCAACCTGTGATAAGAGATGGGAGGCTGACCTCTATGGTCTGGATCAACATTGGCTTACCATTGAATTTGCCAGTGGGGCACATTAGCTGGTCACTCGAGGGACCAAGGAGAATGAAGACTAGGCATTTAGTCACTTGGCTCTCTGCCTTTCATGGGCTTGCTGCAACTTTAGACTGTACAGCTCATCCCTTGAGCCCACTTTGCCTCTCCCCACATCCCATGACTGTATGCCCCACTTGCCACTTCAGGTGTAGAGGTGGACCTGCCCTAGGATGCTGTCCTATCTTTTGATGTTTTCCTACATCTTGCCTGTATCTTCACAAGGCATCTCTTTATTAAGCTCTCTGAAAATCATTCAATTTGAATGTGCAATCTGTTTTCTGTGGGGTCTGAGGGAAACTCTGAAAAAGTCACAGACCCTAACCTTTGCCAAATTAATGATATTTATAGAGTTTAGATATACAAGCTCCACAAAAGAACAGGGTGAAAAAAATGGGGATGATTTTTGTCATGCAAAGAATAGTCTAGAATATGGTGTATAAAATACAGTAAAAGCTTTATGAGATTTAAAGTATTTGTACCTTTAAAATGTTTGTTGAACATAAATACATTATTTAAGTTAACCAAAGAATATATTAGAGACCTGTTATCATTGTCATTAATTGATAGTTCTGAAAATTGAAAGATAACATATTGCATAAAGTTAAATATTTAGCTACATAAACTAATATAAAACTAGCAATTTTCAATCAGAATTTATAAAGTGAATACATTGTCTTAAATATGACAAATGGATCACTCTGCAATTTAAAAAAAAAACTTTGTTCATGTACAACTGATGTGGCGGTTTCATCTACAGAAGCTGAAGGAGTAAATGATAGCTTTTGAAAAGTTTTCTCAGCAACATCTGTTTTCTTTTGCTATATCTTTGTTTTGAAACAGAAAATTTATGAAATGTTCACAACATAAAGTAGCCCTAATTTTCCCAGTTCATATTATAGTTAAGAGATTTGGACATCACAGACTAGGAGGTTGGATTCTACCACCATCATGCTTTCTCTGTATAAATGATCCTAATATTTAGATTCCCAGCTAAGTAATCTTCTGTTCCTACAGTGTAACTCCTTTTATGAGTTAAATTTGCATGCTTGAAGAGTCAACTGAGTAATATTTATATTTTAGCCATTTCTATTAAGCATGCAATAAAGACATTGGCCAGAACGAACCAGAACCAATACTAGTATATAGCATCAAATGTCAAATCTATTCATTTCTCAGAAGTACAGCTAAGTTCTTTGGGCTGTATCCAGTGAGGACTGCACCTAAACCAAGACTCCTCCCTTAGGAATCTGTGGGAGACATTTTCAATTCAGTTTAATGAGGTCGATTTAGAAGCTCCTAGTCTCGATCACGGGTCTCCTTTCCCTCCAGCATCTTGGGTATTGCTTACTTCTGATTCCCTTAAATAGCAAAAAGAAAGACAAAATTTCCATCCCAGTGCTGTTACCACTGAATTAATTGAATAAAATTCTTTTTTCCCATTATTTTTATCCTGGGAACACATCTAGGGTCCTTTTGACTAGCCAGGATTTCTCCTTTGAATTTGTTGCTGCTGAATCTTTTGAGTTTGTTTCTGCTGAGTCTTTTGGGCTTCATGATAGCATCCCATTGAGTGTGTTTCACTATATGCAAGGGTTTTATTTAATCTATTTGCATGGAATTTGAGGGCTCTCAGCCTGATTGCTGCCACTCAGTGTACAGAGAGCACACTCCCCATTTGGTTTGTCACAGCTGGTGTCATAGGATTAGGAATGACCATAAATACTCCAATAACCATCTCCAGAAAGGAGACAAGATTTTTTTTTCTCAACTACCCATGACACCTTAAAGAGTCCCGTTCCCAATATGGTACTTAGAATAGAGAATCAGGCGACCTTTTATGGTGCCCTGACAATATAACACTCTGACCAGGACAGAAAGAGTCAATTACAACTTTCCAAGAATGCACATCTACACACTGACCACATATGTATTTCAAATAGGAAAAGTATATATTGTGTATACACACATATTCAACTCTTCTGCTACTTACAACATCAACTTGGAAATGTGTGATAGGGTCCTCAGGAATGGTAAGACAAGTCAATTCAGCTAATGAGTTTTGAGGGGAGAGGGAAAGCCAAAGGGAGTGGAGGGATGAAATATTGGGGAACAGAGGGAACTTGCAACCTTGGCAGAGTAAACATGGAGTGTCATTTTTTTTAATTAATTAATTAATTGACTTTTTGGCTGCTTTGAGTCTTCGTGGCTGTGCACGGGCTTTCTTCAGTTGCGTCGAGCAGGGGCTACTCTTCGTTGCAGTGCGAGGGCTTCTCATTGTGGTGGCTTCTCTTTGTTGCGGAGCACAGGCTCTAGGCATGAGGCTGCAGTAGTTGTGGCATTCAGGCTCAGTAGTTGTGGCTTGGGGCTCTAGAGCACAGGCTCAGTAGTTGTGGCACACGGGCTTAGTTGCCCCGCAGCATGTGAGATCTTCCTGGACCAGGGCTTGAACCCATGTCCCCTGCATTGGCAGGCAGATTCTTAACCACTGTGCCACCAGGGAAGTCCTGGAGTGTCATTTTTACACCTTGGATTAGGCTGTGAAGTTTAAGTCACTAGGAGGTATTTCCACCAGAGGTGGAGGAAAAAAAGAGTGGATAGGTCATAAAGGTTAAGAGGGATAGAGAACTGTGGAGGAAGGGGCTTCTCCCCAATACAGAGACTGCTGGTATTAAAGCAGCACCCTGTGGAAGACTCACCTTCTGCTGATGGAGAAGTAGATTCCAAGGGCATGTGCTGTGGATGGAGGCAACTGCCTCCCAACTTGAACCCAGAATTCTAATAGTTCCTCAAGTCCTTCTACGCTTCATGAGCCCTGTAGGGGCTAAGACACTCTGTTAGGTATGGTTGTGTTAGGTATGGTTCCATGCTGGACCAGGGCAAGACTGTAATTTGATATTTCGATTGCTCTGTGTGTGTATGTGTTTGCGTGCGTGTGTGTGTGTGAGAGCACATATGCATATACACACCATACGGAGTGTGAATGGAAAGGGCTGTCACAAAATAACTGTTGATATCAGATTGCCAACTTGCTCCCTGATGCTGGTGTTCAAGGATAACACTTCTTCCCTTTTTTTTTTTTTTTTTTTT
Source organism: Pseudorca crassidens (assembly GCF_039906515.1). Classification (NCBI taxonomy): domain Eukaryota; kingdom Metazoa; phylum Chordata; class Mammalia; order Artiodactyla; family Delphinidae; genus Pseudorca; species Pseudorca crassidens. The sequence continues at coordinate 137,638,580 of NC_090296.1, read as the reverse complement.
TGCGGTACGCAAGCCTCTCACTGTTGTGGCCTCTCCTGTTGCGGAGCACAGTCTCCGGACGCGCAGGCTCAGCAGCCATGGCTCACGGGCCCAGCCGCTCCGCGGCATGTGGGATCCTCCCAGACCGGGGCACGAACCCATGTCCCCTGCATCGGCAGGCAGACTCTCAACCACTGCGCCACGAGGGAAGCCCAACACTTCTTCCCTTTATTTTCAATTCATTCATTTGGAAAATTCTTGAGTATCCAACCGGTTGCAGCAGGCACACTGTGGTATGGCTCTGTGCATAAACCCAGCATCTTCTCCCTGGCCACCTGCACCACGGCCCACAGTTCAGAGCCAGGGTGAGGACCAGCCTGAGGCTGTGAGGCTCCTATAGGTGCACAATTTCAGGAGGTACTCAGTCTCAGGTGTTCAAAGGCTGATGGCTCCCTTGCCACATCCTAGTCCTGCCCTGGTCGCTTAGCACTGTCCAGGGGAACAAGAACCCTTCAAGGTGCTCCTAAGAAAAAATGGGTCCTCTCAGCCAATAAATTTAAAAATCTTGCATAATTAATACATTGTTAAGAAACTTACTTGGCACACGAGCATATTAAAAACTTTAAGTCTAGCAGTGAAAGAAATCTGCCTCACTTTGCCTAATCCAGCATTTTCCAAACATTTTTGCTGACCTTTTTCTGCAAGGAATTTGTGTTGACATTCTGTAAACATGCTCTGGAAGTGCTAGGTTTGGGTTATGTTTGTTTATGTGGCTCTGAGAACCTTCAAACAGATGCCTCCCTGGAGTCTAATTGTTGTGCTGTTAACCTTGGAAAATTTCCCACTTCAACCTCTTATGAAATAATAGAAAGGGAGTCTTTTCCTCCCGTAGTCAGAGGTTAGAAGTCCCAACCTTCTGGATGCTTCCATACCACCATGATTAGCATATTTCTTTAACTCTCATTGTAGGCATCTGTATGGAATTAACATTCATTCCCACCTGGTCCCCACAATGCTGAATAACTCCAAATCTACCCTAAACTCATCCTCAGACTTGTTCGGATCAGCATTTTTATCCACTACAAAATAAAGACGCTGACCTCATGTTGAGCAAACTTGTCAATGACATGGAGTTGGGAGAAATGAAAAAGCTAATTAATTTGAGAGTGGATTGTACTCCTATTAGACACAAGAATTGCTGAATCTAATGGATGAAATTTGACCATAATAAACACAAAGTTGTGCAATTGGCTCCAAAAAAATTTCCAATAACCTACAAAGCAAACAGGACAGGTTAGAAGCAATATGTAAAAGATATAGGGAGGCCTCAGTGTGACTCAGCATAAGAGAGTATTCCTACAATTGTAGTGAAACGACATATTAAGGAGCTTGAGAATCCTCCACACTAGAGACGTTTGACAAAATATTGTGATCTGGGAGACATAGCGTAATGCAAGTGGTAATAATTGAACTAGGTCTTAAAAGGTAAACTGTAGTGAGAGAAGTAATTCCATATAACATATATGTAACATATAACACATGACGTAGGAATTGGGGTGGGGCTCTGCTTGGCAGACGATCAGCTTTGTTAGAGATCCTTAATCATCATTATACACGGACAGGTTTTGAGAAAGGAAGAATCAAGAAGAAAAAGTAGCTAATCAAAAAAGTGCTGCAGACAGTGTTCTAGTGGAGGTGCCTTTCCTCAGCTTAATTGCATTATTGATTTCTGTTAGCAGGCATACATGCAGGGGGAACAGGCACAGAGGGAGAGCAGTTCCCTGGGATGCCTTTTGTGTAAACTGTAGAGCAGAGGTCCCCAACCCCTGGGCCATGGACCGGTACCAGGCCAGCCTGGTAGGAGTGGGGCTGCACAGCAAGAGGTGAGCGGTGGCCAGCGGGCGAGCGAATCTTCCTCTGCCGCTTCCAGTCTCTCGCCGTTGCTCGCATTACCGCCTGAACCATCCCCCACCCCATCCGTGGAAAAATTGTCTTCCACAAAACGCGGTCCATGGTGCTAAAAAGGTTGGGGACCACCGCTGTAGAGGACTAATTGTGTGAATCAACTACAAGAGGGGCCTTTTTCTGGAAATGCTCAGGGACTTCTATTGAAGTCCTATGTCCCTTGACTCTGCATCAAAGACCCCAGCAGAGAGCCTTGTTTAGTGGTGAATTCCCCTCCCTGACACCAGAAGTGTTTTCAGTCACTGGTGTTTGTACCCAGCTGCTGAATACCAGGTGTGGAGCTCACCCAAGCTGGGAAAAAGAAGAATTGGAATTGCACAAAGAGAGAGAAAACGTTCCACTTCACGAGCTCAGTGACTTCTAAGAGGAAAAGGCAAGCCAGTTGTTCTCTATTGCCAGTAGGTGTAGAACAGGAGGAAAAAAAAAATGGGCTTAGGTCACTACAGAAGAGATTGGGTTAAGCTAAAGGAGGATTTCTTCATTACAAAGTCTGTTTGATACTGTCCCTCTTTTCTGGGTGCCTTGGGCATATCACCATGAGATTGTACGGATGAAATGGCAGGCTCTGCCTTAGGGATTCAATTTCTTGGAGATTGCACGTTTCCCCCACGTTGTTTTGGACATGCAAGTACTCTAGCTCAAGTGTTCTAATAAAGCAGGTAACTCTAACATAACCCAGCCTCTTTCAGGGGACTTCTAGAGATGACATGGTGTTTCCTTAAATCACAGGAGACATAGCTTAAACTATTCCTCATCTGAAAGGAGAAGAAAAAGTTCAATCATAACTGTTTGTATTTCTTTCCAAACAGATGATTCTATAAAATCATGCATAGGAGGTTTTAACCAGGAGGTATGAGGGAGAGAAGCCATAAATCACAAGCCCAATCTATGCACAAGGGTCCTGAATAACCTCAGCTTCATCCTCAGAAATGCCTGGAATTCAATAGCTCTGTGTGTGTGTGTGTTGTGTGTGTGTGTGTGTGTGTGCGTGTGCGTATGGTGGAGGGGAGGAAGAGGGATAGTGAGAACTTTTACAACTACATCCCTCAAAAGTCTAATCCACCCTCCCACGCTTCTTGGAGAGCAGCAGGCATGAGGAGGGAAGGAAAAGCCTGGACCTCCTAGGTAAGCATCAGTGCACATATTGAGAGATGGGACAATGTCATGACTGAGAGCAAAAAAGACGTACTCTTGAAATTGTGGTCCTCTGGAGCATCGTCAGCTACCTGGGAGTTAAGGGCAGCTGATGCATTTGAGACCTAGTGAGAATCTCAGCGGGTCTCGGTGCAACAGGAGAGTCTGCAGTTGCAGGAGACCTGTGTGGCTGCTGTGTGTAAATCCTGAAGGGTCACATTTCCCTGCTTTTCTCAGGAACATTCCACCGATCAGACACGAAAGAAGTGGGGTGCCATTGAGAAACAAGCAAAATGTCCCTCAATGGACTTTGCCAGGGTTAGCCTGGGAGACCCTAAAGTGTATCCATTTTCCAGGCTAACAACAACATCTATTTAAGCTTCCCTTTTGCAAAAGGAGATAGCAGGATGGTTTTACAAAATATATAATTGTAACACTATTCTTGCCAAAAAGAATGAACGATCCTTTGGGGGAGAAAAGTCACGTGCAGACTGAATTGAATTACTACTATATATGAAAAGTAACTCACTTTTTTTTCCATGGAACAACCTGGCTTATGCAAAAACTGTATTTTGAGGCATCTGTGGCCATGTCCTGCCATCATCTGCAATCCTCAACTTTCTTTCTGTTTATTAAACATTCATGAGTCCTAAGAGAGCTAGGAGAGACAGAGAAATAAAAGTGTTCTCTTGTTCAAAAATGAATTTGAAAGGTTAGAAGAGATTTTAAACCTAGTGATCATCGGTATGATTTTGCTTTTGGGTTCAAGAGCCTGAATTATTGCCTGTTCTCGAAATTGTGGCTGAAGTGTTTATTAGTCTGGGCTGGTGCGGGTGCCCTGACTAAGATGTTCCTTGAATGCCAAAGAGTACAGTCGCCTGTGCACCATCCAATCTTCCCTCATTATTCCTAGAAGATCCTTGCAATCACCTCAAGAGCCCTTATTTTCCTTGGCCCGGCAGCTCTGATTTCCTTGTTCTCTCATGAGTCAGATCTCCTGAGTTAAAGTCCATGCCCATGGATGAAATGATGGGGTGGGTACAAACCATGATTCATGTTGATAAAAGTGCATGTCCCTGTTTGAGCAGAACAGATGAAGGCAGTGAAATGGAAAAGCATTCAGCCTGCTGCTCTGAAAACCAAGCAGCACGTCAGGGAGAATAAAAGGCAAATGAAGTCCCCAGGATTTATGGCAGAGGTGCTCAGGAGAATAGGGAAACAGAGGAGCCTTCCCATTCAGAGCAGTTATGGTGGTGGCGGTCCCCTAGGGGTAAGCGACGAAAGCCTGAAAACCCAGAACAAATACTGCTAAGACAGAAAAATGGGGGAGATACATGTCCTTGTGAGCAAAAATGACTTTAAAAGGATTAGATGTGAAGACACATGAGAATGAGTTTTTGGTAAGGTGATGGGGAAAGGAGAAATAAAACATAGACACACACTATAGAAATAAAGTTAAGGATAACAGTGTTGTGGATATGAAGGATGAGGCATACAGGCTCCTAACATTAAATTCCAAAGACAAAATTCTCGAAAGTTTAACAAGCACTTGGCATGGATCAATTTATAGCTTGGTTCACAACCCAAGGTATTAGAACGAGCTTGAATGTGTCCTAATTTCTACACAGAATCTTACCATCTGAGGCCTATTTGAGGCTAGAACTTTGCTGTGTGTGTGTGTGTGTGTGTGTGTGTGTGTGTGTGTATGTGTGTGTGTTTCATTCATTTAGAAAACACTCTTTAGGAAAAGCACCATTTTGCAAACTACTTAGCAAATATTTAACTAAGACCACAGCACCTGATTCTGGATTAGAATTCTTGCTTTAGCCCCTGACTCTCATCCACAATAGTGAAGGGTCTGGGATTTTATCCTACTTGCAAGTGGCACGTTAGCCTGCCACAGTTTCATGGATGAGGGCAGAAAACACGAGACTCTCGGGTCAGAGACAAGAGACTTGATTACTCCCAACACAGCAGGCAGCATGAGGTCAGCATATTCATGTCACTTTCCCTTGTTCCCCAAGTCCCAGTGGGCAATGCAAGATGGAACCAGATGGCTACATGCACACACAGTGTGTTGTGCTACAGGAGAGGGACCCTGAGCTGAGGAAATCTGAATCTTTTATAATGGGCAATAAGGATGTAATATTCCTTATACCAGAAGAAGAGACTATCTCTTTCTTCCCAGGCCATTTGAATATCCTTGAAATAGTACAAAATGAAGATAGTCAACCTGACTTCTCACAAGATGTGCAGAAATGTGAGAGAGACTTACTCATCTCCTACCAGCTCTAATCCTCTAATTTTATAGAAGTCTCTTCCCCTTTCTCGACCTAATGTTTTCATATTTTTAAATAAAGGGGTTAAACTGGATCAAATCTAAGGTCATTTCATGGCAATGAAACAAAAATAATTGCTTCTTACTTTTTTTTTAAGAACTGTTTTATAAAGATTCTACTCTTCAAAGTTTTATAATCTCAGAAGGTCATGCTTACATCCAAATGGTCACTGTTTGTTGGCATTTTATACACACACACACACACACACACACACACACACACACGAGTATCCATACTTCAGTAAGAGTGAAGTTTCATTTCTAATTTTTGTGTGAAAGCCCAGTGAAGTGGAAGCTGATATTAGAATGAAAAACTAGCAGTGATTACAGCATAGATCTTATTTCTTTTCCTACCGTCTCAGATTAATTGGTCGGGCACTTTCCAAATACATGTAAATCCAAATACATGTAAAGTAGTCTATGAGTATTTGGTTGATTCCCTCACTTCTTATCTTTTTAACTCATACTCATTGTGAACTTGTTCTGGGAGTGAAATAATCTGTTGAAATAAGAGCTTTGCAAGAGGAGCCCTGCTGATTCCTACAGGAGAAGCCAGGTCATTAGGCAAAGACCTAATGCATCTGCTGCAAGTCACCTTGGTAACCTGCCAGTGTCGACCACATCGTGCTCATGACGCTGGGTGGACCTTCTGATACCTCCAAGCTGGGTGGACATTCTAACCCACTGACATTGGGCTTGCAAGAATCACCTTCTATGTCTGGGTTCCCTCCACAAAGCCAAATAGGCCATTGTCCCAGCTTTCCAATTCCAAAAAAAACTTGTCTACTAGGGTTTAAAATCTCCATAGAAATCATCAGTGTCTGCCAGACATTTCCTCAAAGGAAGATTAGCAGAAGGTTCCCTGAAGGCAGGCTCTGGAGCCTCTCAACAGTTAGGACCACCAACACTACTCCATCCTACCCAACTTTTGAGCTGAGCTCAGATGCACCAGCCTGCGAGGCCTGGATTTCATCATTCTGGTCTAGCTCAATACTGCTGTGGTTGGGTTGTACTCTGGACAGCTTTATACTCCCCAACTCCACCCCAAACTGTTGCAACCTTTTCCCTTTTCCACTGTGTTTATTTCACTCATTAGCAAGGCTTCTGCCTCCTTATCAACACAATGGTTACCATTATTACCCTCTTATTCTGTGTCTGCCAGAGCTGATATAAGGTCATACCGATTTTGAACTTTGTAACTCAGCAGGGCACCGTCAGGTAGACCCTTGACCAGAGTTGTACAGTAGCCAATCTACACAACCGTACATGGTGGCCTTCCTGGCATTTTCTGATCACTTTACCTGCTGTTGCTCATGAAATCCTCACAACATCCCTGTAAGGTAGGTGCTATTACCTAAATTCTCACAGGAGTACACGAAGCCAAAAGAGGTTAAATTTCCCAAGGATTCATAGCTACTGGATGACCAAATTAAGAGACATACATCAACAATTAAATGTGAGATTTTCACAATTTTTAAGAGCTAAATAAACCTTTGCTCAAGAGAAGCTTGAGCAGAATGAAGTTAGGCAGCCTCTCCTTGACCAGTCCCTTCTCTCCCAGCCCAAATTCCCTGGGGTTCTTAAAGCATCCTTGGTGACTGGCTTTTTCCTAGGCAGGACTGAGGAATCCATTGGAACCCCAGTGAGGTTATCTGTTACAGTGAACATCTGCATGACTCTTGATAACCTCTTCTCTACACAGTCTAGATCTTTCTGCCTTCTCCCTACAATCAGTCCTTCTCATCTGCAAACTGTTGGCCATACCATGATCACCAGGCTCTTACCACGTGTTGAGTTTCACTGAAACCAAGACATATGTACTTCTCGGTCCCCAGCATTTGATCACCAGTCAGCCTGAATGAGATTGAATTTTCCAAGCCCCTTGGGACATGGACACCTGGAATGAGGCCTACTTTTTAGCCCTGGACAGGAGCCTTGGAGGATACAGGTCCCTCTAACCCCAGGCATCTTGGAACTTGCCTACATCACTCCTGTGCCATCTCCTCTCTCTGAGGTCCAAACATGCTTCTTGACCTAAAGTAGGGTGACAGTGTACCAATGCCAAGTTCCTCACTAAGAGGAGGCCTCTTTACTAATTCAGAGAACTTAATGGTGAAGTTGGTGTTTTCCTCTGGAGAAGGAAATAAAGCATGGAAACACTTTCCGCTTCACCTGGCCACCTCCTAACAACCCCTAGTCTGAATAACCCTCTAGAATACCACTGACTCCTCAGGATCGGTTGTATACCCCATTGTTGATCCTTTCCATCTCTTACCAGAGCACTTAACTCTGTCTAATGGTTCTCTGCTTATTTATGCCTCCCAGCTAGATGCTCAGGCCCATGAGAAAAGGGACTTTGTCTGCCTATTCAGTGCCCTACCCAAATCCCCTGCATTGAACCTGACATACAGTAGGTGCCCATTAAAGACTTGTTGAATAAATGAATTTTCATGAATTTTTGATTAACAGCATACTAGCTTATACCTTATATCTCTATTGGAAATATTAATAACCCAGTATTTAGATGAGGCTTACTATTAATTTTTAAACTTGCATGGAATTTAGGAAGATCACTAATTCTCTCCTTAAAGATGCAGCTAGTATTTGATTCTTCATTATCGAGAAAAACGATAAAAATAGGTTTGAGTTCAGTTAGCTCTGCAAAACAAAGAATTCATCACTTATACCTGGCTGTAATCTTGAATCTGTCAACCTCTTAAACAGACTTTAATGATCTTTTAATAAGTCTTTTAAAATATGTTTCAAAGAGTATGTTCTATTGGACTTATCATCCTTTTTTTAAAGGTTACTTAACATTTGATGTAAACGTAAAGTGTCTGCTTCATTTCACCCAAACCATCAACAATCAACATTTCATTTACTAAAAAGCAAATCTGAAAGCCAGGATCTGTTTTTATTATCATCGAAGAGTTTATTTTTACTTTAAAAATATTGAGCTTGCAACACCAACATTGAAAATAGCTTTAAGGTTGGCAATGTGTGCCCTTGCCTTGAAGCCATATTTTTATTTATGATTTTTGAAATTCCCTGAACTACAACCCTAAGTTGCCATTCCTCTGCATGTGACTGAGGTGTAGAGTTTTAATCTCAGGTTACATGCTTTGTGGTCGCAGAATCACCACAGGTGATGGAGGGACTTCCTTTGATCTGTCCGAGACTCAGACACAGAGAGAAAGAAACTTTTGAGTACTGGGTCTTGTCCACTTTGGCTTCCCCTTGACAAACTCATTCTCACATTATTTCCAGAGACAAATATTTTGAAAGTGAAGAACACAAGAGGTTGCTAAATATTAGCTTTCAAAGGCTTGGAGTCACATGATATTTGCTTGGGTTACCTCTTCTTCAAGCCCATATAAAGAATGGTGTTTATGCTTGAACACTCTTCAGGGCTCAGGCGCTGCTGGGTGAAGAAATATGCAGAAAAGAATGTAAACATGGTTAAGACTTGCTGGGTTCTGTGGATGCAGAAATCACTGCTTGGTTTAAGCAAACCAGAAAAACTGAGGAGAGAATGAGAAACACATACAATTTTAGAGTCAAAAATGTCTTACACGAAATTTGAGAGTCTAAAATATAACAAACACCTTCCTGAGCCCAGATTTTCTGCATGTCTGAGATGATTGCTGATTACAACTTAAGAGCATAACATTTTCTAATGGTGTAAAACAACTGAGAATTACCAAATCTACCTTAGTCTACAAGTATGAAATGATAGGTCTAGAAAATCACAGTTTCAGTCTCATTTAAGTAAACTCAAGTATAATTCTTAAACTGTCAGCATTTTAAGTTGACCATTCAGCCCCTCTCCCTGAAAATGTTACTGGAAAAAAGTTAAGCTTTGAGTGTTTTCAGTATTTGAATTACCCTGAATTATTTCAATGAACACTACAAGAATGCTTATGAATTTTTACCTTAAATCTTTCTAAAATGGTATGTGCATTTTGCTGCCTTCTTCATACATAGAATTTGGAATATAAATTTAAGTTTTTGTGACAATTTAAGTCTAAACTGGCATTGTTTTATTGAAGGCAATATAATAATATAATAAGATATTTAACAAGAGTTCATGCTCAGAGACTTAACACCTGTGACAGTCCACAAATCTTTTAATTTCTCTGATCATCTACTTCCTTCTTAGTAAAATGAGAAATATTTTTTCTCATTTTTGTGAGGACAATGAGGTAAAGAACGTGAAAAGAATTTACAAACAAGAAAGTTCTGTAGGACTCAGGGGATATGAGAGACAGCAGGTTGAAAACTTTATTCAAGATAAAATTTTCACAAAATTTTCAGCTATTTTTCAACTTTTATTGCTCTGTTTAGGTTTTGTTTCCTTGATAATGTTATGTTAATTTTGTTTATATTTTCAGAAACATGCATTTAAATTGTTTTAAAATATTAGAGCTGACCATTATGTTATCACAGCAGTGGCTCAGCTGCTCTGTGTGTCATTATACTTCTCCTTTGTTTGTTTGTTTCTAATTTATTTATTTTTGGCTGCTTGGGTCTTCGTTGCTGCATGCGGACTTTCTTTAGTTGCGGCGAGTAGGGGCTACTCTTTATTGTGCTACACAAGCTTCTCATTGCAGTGGTTTCTCTTGTTGCGGAACATGGGCTCTACGTGAAAAGACTTCAGTAGTTGTGGCTCACGGGCTCTAAAACACAGGCTCAGTAGTTGCGAAGCATGTGTTTAGTTGCTCTGCGGCATGTGGGATCTTCCCGGCCCAGGCCTCGAACCCGTTTTCCTTGCATTGGCGGGCAGATTCTTAACCACTGCACCACCAGAGAAGCCCTTCTCCTTTGTTAATAAATGTATTTGAGTTTTCTTGCTATTATTATAATTTTTTTCAAAGAACCATTATCCTAATAAGAATAATAACTTATTTAATCCTCAGAAGATTTCAGTGAGGTAGGTACCATTTTTATCCCCATATTGAAGGGCTTGGGCTGATTACAGAGTTCATTTAGTTTCATTCTATCACAATAATAACAAAAACATCTAAGAATAGGTTTTCCCTCTTGGTGCATCCCATTGCTGTTATTTTCTAAATAACATTAATAAAAATTTATTTCAAGTGAATGTTGTATTGAAATCCAGCATACTTACAGGGAACTGCAGGAAGTAAACACCTTAGTGAACTCCTTATTGATTAGCTATGTTCTAAAACTAAGTCCCAAACTTCTTGGCTCCTGGTAGTCACACCCTGAGTAATCCCATCCATATTGAATTATCGCTGGACTGTGTAACAGATACAATACTTTGGAAGGGATATTGTGTGACTTCCAAGGCTAGGTTATAAAAAATATTGCCACTTCTGCCTTGCTGGGCTTCCCTGGTGGTGCAGTGGTTGAGAGTCCACCTGTCGATGCAGGGGACATGGGTTCGTGCCCCAGTCCGGGAAGATCCCACATGCCGCGGAACGGCTGGGCCCGTGAGCCATGGCCACTGAGCCTGTGCGTCCAGAGCCTGTGCTCTGCAACGGGAGAGACCACAACAGTGAGAGGCCCGCGTACTGCAAAAAAAAAAAAAAGAAAAAGAAAAAATCTAAAAGGACACTCAATTTCAGAGCTTTGAGTAGAGTTCCCTGTGCTATACAGTAGGTCCTTATTAGTTATCTATTTTATATATAGTAGTGTGTATATGTTAATCCCAATCTCTCAATTTATCCTAAAAAGAGTGAATATATGTATTAAATATGTATAACTGATTCACTTTGCTGTACAACTGAAACGAACACAACATTGTAAATCAACTATACTTCAATAAAAATTTAAGGAAAAACAAAACAAAACAAAAAAGTAATCTAATAAAAATCAATAAAATCTGTGAATGTGAAAATTAAAAAAAGATGTTACATGTGGATATCATATTTTCAACTACTAATATTCAGGAAACACATAGGACTGAAAAACATATTAAACTATACCACAGGATGCTCTCAGTAAAATCTAGGCTGTAGAAAAGACCACAGGACAAATGACCCAGTTTCTTCAACAAATAAATTGCAAGGGGGGAGAAAAAAGAGAGTTGAAGATTAAAATAAAGAGGCATTTCAACAAATCACAATGTGTGGACATTATTTGAATACTAAATGAAACGAACTGCAAAAATTTTAATATTATAAAATAGTTGGAAATTTGAGCACACTGAATATTTGATGATATTAAGGCATTACTGTTAATTTTATTTGGGGTGTGATAATGTTATAGTGGTTATTTTTTTTCAAAATCCTTATCTTTTAGAGATACATATTGAAAAATTTAAGGATTAAATTATATGATATCTGATGTTTGCTCCAAAATGATATGGGGGAGGGTTGGCTGGGAGGTAGAGGTGAAGCAAGATTGACCACGAGTTGTTAATTGTTGAAGGTAGATTATGTGTATGGGTATTTCTTATACCCTATGCTTATGCACATGTTTAAAATTTTCCATAATAAAAAGTTAAATGAAATAAAACCTACAAAGTGAAAAAAAAATGTAATAAAAATAAATAAATAAAAGGACACTCAAGCAGCCCTGTGTAGAAGAAACAATTCACTAGCACCAACCCACCAGCCCTGTGGGTTTATGCCTTGGAGAGAATCTTCCCGCCCCACTCAAGTCATCAGATGACTCCAGGCCTCAGATTTTAAGCTTTCTAGTTAAGGCTCCAGACATTATACAGAAACACAGTCTCCTGCTGTGCCCTCTCTGAATCCCTGATCCACAGAAACTATGAGTTAGTAAATTATTATTGTTTTAAACTACTAAGTTGTGGGAAGACTTATTATACTCAATAATTCCTGTAGGTAGGAACATACCCAAAGCAGTTAATTAGCAGCCTGGCAGGAGAAGCCTAGAGAAAACCAGAGATCTAGTACAGAGAGGAAGGGATATTTACTAACGGTACTTGTCTTTTAAAAGTTTTTTTTTGTTTGTTTTTTTGGGGGGCAATAAAGAGCACAACATAAAAAAAAAAATCCATGTAGTTGTAATCCAAATCAAGATATAGAACATTATGCCCACCAATATCAAGCCCCTCTCACGCTCCCTCTTAATCTTACCCATCCATTGTCTTGATTTCTACTATTAGTTAATATTGCCAGCTTTCAAACTCCATTTTTAAAAATCCTAAAGTACATTTTCTTTGTCCTTGGATTTTGTTTTGTATTGAACATTATACTTGTGAGATTCATCCACATTTTTGTAGTTGGATTTGTTTTCATGAATATATAGTATGCACATATATGTCAGTGTTTATTCTACTGTTGATGGATATTTGAATTATTTCCAGTTTGGGGCTATTATGAATATCAATGCTATGAACTTCTTGGACATGTCTTTTGGTGCACACATACTCTGAGGGGTTACACAACAGGGAAGGCTTTCATAGTAAGAAGGGCTAGACGAGGAAAGAAAGTCATCAACTAAGAAAAAAATGGACATTCATTAGAGGAAAGTAAGGCTCAGGTGATGATGATTTCTCATTGGCTGAGTTGTGGCATTTTCCATTGGCTGGGCTTGTTGCTGAGCAAGAAGGAAGGCTTCCTTTCTCCTGCTGGGATAGTAAGTAGCTGCACTTACTTTTGGGGAGTGCAACGTACTTCCTGTTGAGGTCGGGAACTGACTTCCTCCCCTTGGGGTAATTGACATCTTCCTGTTTGGCAGTAATTGATGAGTGGTAGGGCATGAGAGCTCCCTCTACAGGCCTCCCTGACTCCAATTTTAGTTGAGGTTTCCTTCTATTAATTTTCACACTAGCATAACAATAAAAGCAAACCTGAAGAAAAGAAAACCACAGGCCAATCCCACATCCTACAAAAGATAATTGTGGAGAACCTTATAAGAAAAACATGCTACAGTGAAGTAAAGTTTGTACCAAGATGCAAGGATAGATCTTAAAAGGAAATCTATTAAAATAATTAATGATATTATAAAGTAAAAAAAATAAAATTAACGTCTCAATAGATGTTAAGAGGGAATTTTAATAAGAGCTGATGTCCATCCATGATTTAAAATAAAATCAATCATTTTTTAAATAGAAATAAGTGAATACTTCCTCAACATGATGAAAATATTACACATAGTAAACCAAAGCCAGCCTTATGCTCAATTGTGCAAAACCAGAAATATTTCCATTAAGATCAGGCTGTCACCTGTGACTATCAGTAAATGGTGGGATTACAATTTGGACACAGGTTTTCTCTGTCTGTTGGGGACAATGACCTCCAAGAAGCCAATCAACATATCAGTCTATTTATCAAATTATATTATTGTGTGAAAAAGTGGGTTACAAACCAGTGTTATCCATTTTTGGTATAACAAACTATGAACACTTAGATATGCATATTTATCTCCTTTGGGGATGTACTGAAATGCATAAGAAAGACTGTAAAGCATATTCAACCCTACTACCATGATGGGGGAGGGGAGCATTGTGAGAGGAAATTGTTTTGTGGCTTATGAAGTGTTCATATAGTATTTGAGGTCCCCCCACTTCTTGCCCCCAAAGGGCATATATTACTTTCAGAATCAGGAAAAGTAACAAATAAATTTCCAATAGAAACAAAAAATTGAGTCACCTAGAAATATTGTGGCAAGTATTATTTATGAAAATATTTCTATGGCACAAGTAGAAGGATACATGTATTTGCCAATACAGCCAAAAAAAATAGTCTAAGGGAGCAGTTTGAGTACTATTTAAAAATTCAAATAGTCAATACTTCTTTGGGGGATGCTCTTTGAAGAAAATTATTCTTTCATAGACATCTGCATTCTTTTTTGGTGACAAGTGTTCTGGAGATTATTTAAACATGCTTTCCATGGAGAGAAACCCAGAGGGAAATATTGTGGTGGTCCTGGCCCCCACCATGCCTTTCTGACCCCTTCTAGCCTTGCTCCTGCCCTTCCAAACACTTCCAGGAACACAGGAGCAGACAGCTGGCAGGCAAAGGTTGCACTGGGCTCAGAATTGTGATTTGTTTATCCTGCTGTAAATGATTCGAATTAGTTGCCAATACTGGAGAATTGGGAGACTTCACATAAAAATGACCAGATCTTCTTGAAAACCTGGAGGCTCTGGTAGAGCTGATCTCACAGTCCTCCAACTCCTGGGGGGGGTCTTTGGACCACGCGTGAGGCGTCACCCTGGGAAATGGAATTTGCCACACCCTGTGCCTTACAAATCATTCAAAACCTTACAAAACCTTTAAAACCTGCTTCTAGCGTTCACCTTACATCACTAATGATTGATGAAGATGTATTGTCCTATCCTATGCATGGAGATTTTTCATTTTATGAGAAAGCCAAGCTATAAAATGTTTCTGCCTACATACCAGGTACTAACCGTCAAATCTTTTACTTGTTTACTGTTTTATCCGAAACAATGTAAATAACACAGTGGATGCTGCCTCTTAAATAATCATCTTTAGCATCCTGAGAAGGTAATGCTTACTATTAAATCAAATAGAGATACCAGGCTTTTCAACGGCTGAAACGGTCTAAGCGTGATTTTCAGGCTTTAACTCCGAACACCGTGCAATGTTGCCACCTTGAGGCTACATCCCTGATGCGTCCCAACATCAGTTCTTGAGGTAACGTTGCCATCTGCTGAGCTATCCCGAGATTTCAGAACACATATAAAAGAGCTCTGAGGCCCAGAATATAAATGAAATATCCATCAAATTGTGAGTATATGACTGCTAACAGTGGCTAACTGTCTGTTGATAGTTGTCACATTGCCAGTTCAATATCTGTGATGTCATGGAATCTTGGTGCTAGAAACAAATGCAAATTTTTACCCAAGGAAGTTGAGCACCAGATCCCTTTGAGAATAAGAGAAGATGTTCATGCATCTGAGATGGTTTGGATTAGTGATTCCCAAACGCTTTCCTCCAGATGCTTTAAAATCAACTGGGAGCTTGTTAAAAATCTGTGTCTTGGGTCCCAACTCAGAAATACTTGGAATCTGTATTTATGCGAGCTCCCGGGTGACTTGGTCTGCACCCTGACTCATGAACGAACCCTGGGTGACAAGCCAGCCAGTGGCGCCAGAGTGCACTCATGTATTTGTTCCAATGTTATTGTATGTTTGGGTGCAGTGTGCTGAGTGAGGTTTCTTTTCAAAGAGCCCTCCTTGTTTCAGGATGTGTGCTGTTAAATGGTGAATTACATGCATGCAGTTAGAATAAGTAAAGCAATCTAGTTCCTGCGAGAATGTCCAAAACGTAGCAGAAAGAAAAAACAGGGATCCCCATAAGTCTTCTCCAGTGAGAAGACAGTAGCTTTCCAGGGAAGTGTATACAGATCTAGGCACTTGCCAGCAAACCTGTGGGAATGGAAGCCAAATACCATTCTAGGTAAAGAACATGAATGCACAGAGGTACAGCGGTTTGCAGACATACATTATTGCTGAGAATGTATAAGGATTCGTTGATTCCTGAGCCGTAATGTTTTTAGTGCGGGGGTAAGAATTTAAAACTGCCCAAGAAAAAAAAAAAAAAAAAACTGCCCAAGAATTCAAGATCCTGTAGATCCTGCAAACAAGTAGGCATTTCGTCATGTAGATGAGTTACAGGAAACCACGGGACATTTGCACAGGGAGGGACAGAATCTGACTCATGGAAAGAGTACGTAGGAAGAGGGTGAAGATGGATTTGACAAAGCTACCTGAGAGGAAAGAGCACAGGCAAAAACGTTACTAGGAGAACTCAGCCTATGGGTGATGGGGTTCTGACAGTGGGATTGGAAGGAGGGGAAGAGATGGACATTCCCAAGCTGGACAAGCTGGACAAGCAGAAGCATGAGTGATTGGATGTGGAAGGTTAGGCAGAGGGAAGAAACCAAGATAATTCCCAGAGTGATTTCTCTGCCTACTTCTACTGCCTCCCAGCTGAGCACCTGGGTAAATGAAGGTACCATTCCCCCAAAGAATAAAATAAAGGGAGGTGAGCTGATGCTGAATAGAAATATGGTTTTGAGACACTCGCATTCAATATTGCAGCACCAATGTAGGACTATCTAGTAATTCATCTGGGATTTAAAGAGAGGGCTGAGCTAGAGATTTGAGTGTAGAAGTTAACCTGGTGTGAGTGGTAGACCCAGCCATGGATATTACGTACGGTGCAAAGAGAAGGGAGGGGAGGAAGCTCAGGGGGAGGATGGACATTTAAGGAGTCAGACAGAGGAGCAGGAAAAGGGGCTGGAGAAGGAGGAGTAAAGAAGTAAGAGGCAAAACAGGGGAGATGGGGAGGGAAGAGGGCTTCAGAGAAGTGGGGGTGGTGGATGGTGTCAAATGTTTCCCAGGGGTCAACTAAGATAGAAAAGTGTTTGTTAGACTGCAACAGGGATCTCAAGAGTTTAGCAAGAGCAGGCGTTAGTGGCAGATGAATAAAATGAAGGGAATTAGGTACTGAACGAAGACTTCCATATTACTGAGCCCAACAGTTGTTATTTAGATATTAGGCCCTCACCCCCAATTTTGGCACTATTGTCTACTCCATCCTTCACGGAAAAGAGAAGAAAAGCTCAGAGAGCATGGGAGACTAAAAGAGAAGAGGTAAAGAGGGTAGCCAATGCAGGATGGGTTACTTAAAGGGCATAAAGTGAAAGCATCCATGGATTAAACAAGTTTTTTTCTCTGTAATAATCACCAGAAGCACAATTGTCTGCTCAGGGTGGAGGGGGGTGAGAGGTAAAAGTTTGAAGGTGGCTACTGAAGGGACCTGTAAATGGCTGTGAATTTTTAGTTATCAATTTACACAGTCATGCTCAGGAACTCAAGAATTTTTCTAGAAGAGATGGGCTGTTAACAAAATGGGTATTGAGCATTGAAAAGAACACTACTCAGGAGGATAGCATTGGTCCTCACCCAGGTATTAAGAATCTCCATGAAAACTCAGTGAATTCATCAAATTATGAAAACAAAAAGATACATGCACCCCAATGTTCACTGAAGCACTATTTACAATAGCCAAGACATGGAAGCAACCTAAATGTCCATCGACAGATGAATGGATAAAGATGTGGTATATATATACAATGGAATACTACTCAGCCATAAAAATGAATGAAATAATGTCATTTGCAGCAACATAGATGGACCAAGAGATTATTATCATACTAAGTGAGTTTAGTCAGAAAGAGAAGGACAAATATCATATGATATCACTTATACGTGGAATCTAAAAGTTGATACAAATAAATCTATATACAAAACAAAAACAGACTCGCAGTCATAGAAAACAAAATTATGTTACCAAAGGGGAAAGCGGGGTAGATAAATTAGGAGTATAGGATTGACAGATACAAACTACTATATATAAAATAGATAAGCAATAAGGACTTACAGTATATCACAGGGAACTATATTCAATATCTTGTAAAATCCTGTAATGGAAGAAAGTTTGAAAAATTATATACATGTGACAATCGCTTTGCTGTACACCTAAAACTAACACAATATTGTAAATCAACTATACTTCAATTTTTTAAAAAAAGAATCTCTATGACTTTGGCCTTCATTTAATCACCTGCAAAGTATAGGTCTGGAACAAAATGCTTTCTTAGCTCCCGGTCAGCTCCAGCAGATTCTAGACCTATAATTGCTCTAAGTCTCATGGGCAGTCAGTGCCTTCCCTGCTGTCTTCCCTCTCCCTGAGATAATAACAACCTATTCCAGATCACCCTACTTAATTCAATAACTCTCTGAGGTGGGTACTATTATAATCCCATCTATAGATGAGGAAACCAAGGCACAGAAAGGTTAAGAAAATTGTCCAAGTACTCATAGCTAATAAACAGTAAAGCAAGGTTTTGAACTCAGATAGTCTGTACTTCAGAGTATAGATCCTCAACCCTCGGTCCATGCTATTTCCCTCTAAAGATGATGCAAGAAGCCAAAGGAAGTAGTCAGAAGATCCTTTAAGAATTTGAGAGTTTCAGCCAGTTTGGAGTTGTTCTTCCACTAAATCCTACCCCTCAATTCTTGGTCTCAAAGCAGGTCCAAGCTGAGATCTTCACATCTCTAAAGAATTAAGCCAGAGGAATTCAGTGAATGATTTAGTTCTTTCCCCTAATTGACACCAACCTCCTTGGACCTATCATCATATCTGGTGTCCTATAGTTGGAAATATAACAAGGATCTCATATCTGCTTCTGTCACTAAATAAAATCTTTCCTGTTATGCCTCCTTTCTAGGTGTAGCTACAATTTCCTTAATGGATCAGTTGACTACATGGTTCTTAGTTTCTTGGTAGATTCTTCTTCTCTGCTTCACCCCAAACCACATTGCTTTGAGGAGTGACCAAGGAAAAGTACAGGCATTCAGAAAGATCCCATGACATCATTCATGATAAAACCATAGCCCTGAAGCAAACAGCTTCCCAGCTCCTCCAGAACACAGGATGTAATCGACTAAACAACCATTTTACCTAACAGTAATATTTTTCTCTGCAAATGGAATTATCAGAGCCCAACTGTCCCTTCTGTCTGAAATCTTACCCTCTCCATCTTTGCCTGTAGAAAATTGTTGCATCCTTTTAGGTACATCTCAAATGCCAACTTCTACATTAAGTCTAGAGACACTCAGAACCAGTCGAATCTTCTCTGTTGAGCCCCTGTATCACTTACCTGTAAACATCCATTACAATGCTTATCGCTATTTGTGTCTGTGTCTTCTTTCTATTTATGAACAGGATTTCATTTTCACAGAAGCATGAGGCAGAGCTGGGACATTATCGGTTTTCAGGCTGACTGCCAAGTGCCTCCCAAGTTCACCTCCCACTCCTGCACACTCAGCTAGTTTGACACATTCTAGAATCTGGTCATCAACCTCACAGGCCTGGGAACCCAATTTTCTAAGTATTCCAGACCATACAGTCTTAGGGAGGCTTTCTCAAACTAACTTCACCAAATTTTAAAAAGTACACAGAGGGGAGACCTTCAAGATGGCGGAGGAGTAAGACGTGGAGATCACCTTCCTCCCACAAATTCATCAGAAATACATCTGCATGTGGGACAACTCCTACAGAACACCTACTGAGCACTGGCAGAAGACCTCAGAGCTCCCAAAAGACAAGAAACTCCCCACATACCTGGGTAGGGCAAAAGAAAAAGAAAAAACAGAGAAAAAAGAATAGTGTCCATCAGCTGCACCACTAGGAGGGAGCTGTGAAGGAGGAAAGGTTTCCACACACCAGGAAGCCCCTTCACTGGTGGAGATGGCGGGGGTGGGGGGGGGCGGCGGGAAGCTTCAGAGCCAAGGAGGAGAGCGCAGCAACAGGGGCCAGAGGGCAAAGCAGAGAGATTCCTGCACAGAGAATCGCTGTCAACCAGCACTCACCAGCCCGAGAGGCTTGTCTGCTCACCTGCCGGGACACGGGTGGGAGCTGGGAGCTGAGGCTTGGGCTTCGGAGGTCAGATTCCAGGGAGAGGACTGGGGTTGGCTGCATGAACACAGCCTGAAGGGGGCTCGTGTGCCACAGCTAGCCGGGAGGGCGTCCAGGGAAAAGTCTGTACATGCCTAAGAGGCAAGAGACCATTGTTTCAGGGTGCACGAGGAGAGGGGATTCAGAGCACAGCCTAAACAAACTTCAGAGATGGGCACGAGCCACAGCTGTCAGCGCAGACACCAGAGACAGGCATGAAACACTAAAGCTGCTGATTCAGCCACCAAGAAGCCTGTGTACAAGAACAGGTCACTATCCACACCTCCCCTCCTGGGAGGCTGTGCAGCCCACCACTGTCAGTGTCCCGTGATACAGGGACAACTTCCCCGGGAGTACACACGGCACGCCTCAGGCTGGTGCAACGTCTTGCCGGCCTCTGCCGCCACAGGCTCGCCCCACATCCGTACCCCTCCCTCCCCCCAGCTGAGTGAGCCAGAGCCCCCTAATCAGCTGCTCCTTTAACCCCATCCTGTCTGGGGAGGAACAGATGCCCTAAGGTGACCTACACGCAGAGGTGGGGCCAAATCCAAAGCTGAACCCCAGGAGCTGTGCAAACAAAGAAGAGAAAGGGAATTCTCTCCCAACAGCCTCAGGAGCAGCGGATTAAGTCTCCACAATCAACTTGATGTACCTCCATCTGTGGAATACTTGAATAGAAAATGAATCATCCCAAAACTGAGGAGATGCACTTCAGGAGCAACGATATATAATTTTTTTTTCCTTTTTCTCTTTTTGTGAATGTGTATGTGTATGCTTCTTTGTGTGATTTTATCTGTATAGTTTTGCTTTCACCATTTGTCCTAGGGTTCTTTCTGCCCTTTTTTTTTTTTTTAATATAGTTTTTAGCACTTGTTATCATTGGTGGATTTCTTTTTTGGTTTGGTTGCTCTCTTCTTTCTTTTTTTAAAATTACATTTTAATTTTTAATATTATTTTTATTTCAATAGCTATTTTCTTTTCTTTTTTTCTTTCTTTCTTTCTTTTTTCTCCCTTTTCTTCTGAGCCCTGTGGCTGACAGGGTCTTTGTGTTCCCACCGGGTGTCAGGCCTGTGCCTCTGAGGCGGGATAGCTGAGTTCAGGACATTGGTCCAACAGAGACCTCCCAGCACCACGTAATATCAAACAGTGAAAGCTCTCCCAGAGATCTCCATCTCAGCGCTAAGACCCAGCTCCATTCAACGACCAGTAAGCTACAGTGCTGGACACCCTATGCCAAACAACTAGCAAAACAGGAACACAACCCCACCTATTAGCAGACAGGCTGCCTAAACTCATAATAAGGTCACAGACACCCCAAGACACACCACCGGATGTGGTCCTGCGCACCAGAAAGACAAGATCCAGCCTCATCCACCAGAACACAGGCACCAGTCCCATCCACCAGAAAGCCTATACAACACACTGAACCAAACTTAACCACTGGGGGCAGACACCAAAAACAACGGGAACTATGAACCTGCAGCCTGGGAAAAGGAGACCCCAAACACAGTAAGTTAAGAAAAATGAGAAGACAAAGAAACACACAGCAGATGAAGGAGCAAGGTAAAAACTCACCAGACCAAACAAATGAAGAGAAAATAGGCAGTCTACCTGAAGAAGAATTCACAGTAATGATAGTAAAGATGATCCCAAATCTTGGAACTAGAATGGAGAAAATACAAGAAACGTTTAACAAGGACCTAGAAGAACAAAAGAGCAAACAAAAAATGATGAACAATACAATAAGGGAAATTAAAAATTCTCTGGAAAAAGGGAATACTCTTGCACTGTTGGTGGGAATTTAAATTGATACAGCCACTATGGAGAACAATATGGAGGTTCCTTAAAAAACTAAAACTAGAGCTACCATACGACCCAGCAATCCCACTACTAGGCATAAACCCTGAGAAAACCATAATTCAAAAAGAGTCATGTACCAAAATGTTCACTGAAGCTCTATTTACAATAGCCAGGATATGGAAGCAACCTAAGTGTCCATCAACAGATGAATGGATAAAGAAGATGTGGCACATATATACAATGCAACATAACTCAGCCATAAAAAGAAACAAAATTAAGTTATTTGTAGTGAGGTGGATGGACCTAGAGTCTGTCATACAGAGTGAAATAAGTCAGAAAGAGAAAAAGAAATACTGTATGCTAACACATATATATGGAATCTAAGAAAGAAAAAAAAATGTCATGAAGAACCTAGGAGCAAGATGGGAATAAAGACACAGACCTACTAGAGAATGGACTTGAAGATATGGGGAGGGGGAAGGGTAAGCTGTGACAAAGTGAAAGAGTGGCATGGACATATATACACTACCAAGCATAAAATAGATAGCTAGTGGGAAGCAGCCGCATAGCATAGGGAGATCAGCTCAGTGCTTTGTGACCACCTAGAGGGTTGGAGTAGGGAGGGTGGGAGGGAGGGAGATGCAAGAGGGAAGAGATATGGGAACATATGTATATGTATAACTGATTCACTTTGTTATAAAGCAGAAACTAACACACCATTGTAAAGCAATTATACTCCAATAAAGATGTTAAAAAAAATTCTCTGGAAGTAATCAATAGCAGAATAACTGAGGCAGAAAAATGGATAAGTGACCTGGAAGATAAAATAGTGGAAATAACTACTGCAGAGCAGAGTAAAGAAAAAAGAATGAAAAGAATTGAGGCCAGTCTCAGAGACCTCCAGAACAACAACAAATGCACCAACATTCGAATTATAGGGGTCCTAGAAGAAGAAGAGAAAAAGAAAGAGACTGACAAAATATTTGAAGAGATTATAGTTGAAAACTTCCCTAATATGGGAAAGGAAATAGGTAATCAAGTCCAGGAAGTGCAGAGAGCACCATACAGGGTAAACCCAAGGAGAAACATGCCAAGACATATTAATCAAACTATCAAAAATTAAATACAAAGAAAAAATATTAAACACAGAAAGGGGAAAACAACAAATAACATACAAGGGAATCCCCATAAGGTTAACAGCTGATCTTCCAGCAGAAACTCTGCAAGCTAGAAGGGAGAGGCAGGAAATATTTAAAGTGATGAAAAGGAAAAAACTGCAACCAAGATTACTCTACCCAGCAAGGATCTCATTCAGATTCAACAGAGAAATTAAAACCTTTACAGACAAGCAAAAGCTAAGAGAATTCAGCACCACCAAACCAGCTTTACAACAAATGCTAAAGGAGCTTCTCTAGGCAGGAAACACAAGAGAAGGAAAAGACCTACAATAACAAACCCCAAACAATTAAGAAAATGCTAATAGGAACACACATATCGATAATTACCTTAAATGTAAATTGATTAAATGCTCCAACGAAAAGACAGAGACTGGCTGAATGGACACAAAAACAAGACCCTTATATATGATGTCTACAAGAGACCCACTTCAAACCTAGGGACACATACAGACTGAAAGTGAGGGGATGGGAAAAGATATTCCATGCAAATGGAAATCAGAAGAAAGCTGGAATAGCAATTCTCATATCAAACAAAAATAGACTTGAAAATAAAGACTATTACAAGAGACAAAGAAGGACAATACCTAGTGATCAAGGGATCAATCCAAGAAGAAGATATAACAATTGTAAATATCTATGCCCCCAACATAGGAGCACCTCAATACATAAGGCAAATGCTAACAGCCATAAAAGGGGAAATCAACAGTAACTCAATCATAGCAGGGGACTTTAACATCCCACTTTAACTAATGGACAGATCATCCAAAATGAAAATAAATAAGGAAACACAAGGTTTAAATGATACATTAAACAAGATGGACTTAACTGATATTTATAGGACATTCCATCCAAAAACAACAGAATACAATTTCTTCTCAAGTGCTCATGGAACATTCTCTAGGATAGATCATATCTTGGGTCACAAATCAAGCCTTGGTAAAATTAAGAAAATTGAAATCGTATCAAGTATCTTTTCCAACCACAATGCTATGAGACTAGATGTCAATTACAGGAAAAAAATCTGCAAAAAATACAAACACATGGAGGCTAAACAATACACTACCTGATAACCAAGAGATCACTGAAGAAATCAAAGAGGAAATCAAACAATACCTAGAAACAAATGACAATGAAAATACAATGACCCAAAACCAATGCGATACAGCAAAAGCAGTTCTAAGAGGGAAGTTTATAGCAATACCTCAAGACACAAGAAACATCTCAAATAAACAACCTAACTTTACACCTAAAGTAATTAGAGAAAGAAGAACAAAAATACCCCAAAGCTAGCAGAAGGAAAGAAATCATAACGATCAGATCAGAAATAAATGAAAAAGAAATAAAGGAACAATAGCAAAGATCAATAAAACTAAAAGATGATTCTTTGAGAAGATAAACAAAATTGATAAACCACAAGCCAGACACATCAAGAAAAAAAGGGAGAAGGCTCAAACCGATAGAATTAGAAATGAAAAAGAAGTAACAACTGACACTGCAGATATACAAAGGATCATGAGATATTACTGCAAGCAAAACTATATGCCAATAAAATGGACAACCTGGAAGAAATGGACAAATTCTTAGAAAAGCACAACCTTCTGAGACTGAACCAGGAAGAAATAGAAAATATAAACAGACCAATCACAAGCACTGAAGTTGAGACTGGGATTAAAAACCTTCCAACAAACAAAAGCCCAGGACCAGATGGCTTCACAGGCAAATTCTATCAAACATTTAGAGAAGAGCTAACACCTATCCTTCTCAAACTCTTCCAAAATATAGCAGAGGGAGGAACACTCCCAAATTCATTCTACGAGACCACCATCACCCTGATACCAAAACCAGACAAAGATGTCAAGAAAAAAGAAAACTACAGGCCAACATCACTGATGAACATAGATGAAAAATCCTCAACAAAATACTAGCAAACAGAATCCAACAGCACAACTTACATTCCCACCAACAGTGCAAGAGGGTTCCCTTTTCCCCACACCCTGTCCAGCATTTATTGTTTGTAGATTTTTTGATGATGGCCATTCTGACCGGTGTGAGATGATATCTCATTGCAGTTTTGATTTGCATTTCTCTAATGATTAATGATTTGAGCATTCTTTCATGTGTTTCTTGGCAATCTGTATATCTTCTTTGGAGAAATGTCTATTTAGGTCTTCTGCCCGTTTTTGGATTGGGTTGTTTGTTTTTTTAATATTAAGCTGCATGAGCTGCTGGTAAATTTTGGAGATTAATCCTTTGTCAGTTGATTCATTTGCAAAAATTTTCTCCCATTCTGAAGTTTGTCTTTTCGTCTTTTTATGGTTTCCTTTGCTGTGCAAAAGCTTTTAAGTTTCATTAGGTCCCATTTGTTTATTTTTGTTTTTATTTCCATTTCTCTAGGAGGTGGGTCAAAAAGTATCTTCCTGTAATTTATGTCATAGGGTGTTCTGCCTATGTTTTCCTCTAAGCGTTTGATGGTGTCTGGCCTTACATTTAAGTCTTTAATCAATTTTGAGTTTATTTCTGCATATGGTGTTAGGGAGTGTTCTAATTTCATTCTTTTACATGTAACTGTCCAGTTTTCCCAGCACCACTTATTGAAGAGGCTGTCTTTTCTCCACTGTATATTCTTGCCTCCTTTACCAAAGATAAGTTGACCATATGTGCGTGGGTTTATCTCTGTGCTTTCTATCCTGTTCCATTGATCTATATTTCTGTTTCTGTGCCAGTAGCATACTGTCTTGATTACTGTAGCTTTGAATATAGTCTGAAGCCCGGGAGTCTGATTCCTCCAGCTCCGTGTTTCTTTCTCAAGATTGCTTTGGCTATTCAGGGTCTTTTGTGTTTCCATAAAAATTATGAAAATTTTTGTTCTAGGTCTGTGAAAAATGCCAGTGGTAGTTTGATAGGGATTGCATTGAATCTGTAGATTGCTTTGGGTAGTAGAGTCATTTTCACAGTCTTGATTCTTCCAATCCAAGAACATGGTATAACTCTCCATCTATTTATATCATCTTTAATTTCTTTCATCAGCATCTTATACTTTTCTGTATATAGGTCTTTTGTCTCCTTAGGTATGTTTATTCCTAGATATTTTATTCTTTTTGTTGTAATGGTAAAATTGATACAGCCACTATGGAGAACAGTATGGAGGTTCCTTAAAAAACTAAAAATAGAACTACCATATGACCCAGCAATCCCACTACTGGGCCTGTAGCCTGAGAAAACCATAATTCAAAAAGAGTCATGTACAAAAATGTTCATTGCAGCTCTGTTTACAATAGCCAGGATATGGAAGCAACCTGTGTCCACTGACAGATGAATGGATAAAGAAGATATGGCACATACATGCAATGGAATATTACTCAGCCATAAAAAGGAATGAAACTGAGTTATTTGTAGTGAGGTGGATGGACCTAAAGACTGTTATTCAGAGTGAAGTAAGTAAGGAAGAGAAAAACAAATACCATATGCTAACACATATACATGGAATCTAAAAAAAAAAAAAAAAAAAAAAAAGGTTATGAAGACCCTACAGGCAGGACAGGAATAAAGACGCAGATGTAAAGAATGGACTTAAGGACCCAGGGAGGGGGAGGGTAAGCTGGGACGAAGTGAGAGAGTGGCATGGACTTATATATACTACCAAATGTAAAATAGATAGCTAGTGGGAAGCAGCTGCATAGCACAGGGAGATCAGCTCAGTGCTTTGTGACCACCTAGAGGGGTGGGATAGGGAGTGTGGGAGGGAGATGCAAGAGGGAGGAGATATGGGGATATGTGTATATGTATAACTGATTCACTTTGTTTTAAAGCAGAAACTAATGCACCATTGTAAAGCAATTATACTCCAATACAGAAGTTAAAAAAAATAGTACACAGAATGACAAGTTATTAATTTACAATATCTAGTATCTGGCATGGTCAGATATGAGTATAATGAGAAGTCTATGAGAATTAAGGGGAGGTATGGAAGGTATAAATTATATGACCAAAAATATTTAGTAGCATCAGCCTATGCTACTTAAATTGAGCCACCTCCACCAAAAAGTTTTATCTGTCAAAGGCAGAGAAAACACTTGTAATTGCAGAGTTAGGGAATCAGTGTCATGGTACTTCTGTATCTGTGCTGGCCATCTTCCTCCTCTCCAAGCATTTTTTCTCCAGAGGATAATACAATTGATTAGAGCTTCACTCTCTATATTATAATCTTTCCCCTTTACTACCATATCATACTGAGACAGTATCAAATTTTCTCAAAGTCGTCAGCCTCATGATAATTAACCATATCTTGGTTTTCTTCCATAGCTCATGTGAATCCCATCCATTGTGTGAGGATTTTACTAGTGTGACTCTCAGCAGGAGCCCTAATTTATGGTATGCACATTGTATGTTTCCCTAAGAGCACACAATGTCTGGCTCCATTTTAGGTCCATACCACAGTGCCTGGCTCAGAGTAAGTTCTCAAAAAATATTTTGATTTATTTGAATGTGTTCATTCAACTGTTTATTTCACTCATGATGTAAGCTTGGCAAAAACTGCATGAGTTTGAGAATTGCTTTTGCCACTACTAAGTTGGTGCCATGTTAAATGGTAATGAAAAAGAGTAGGACCTTATGGTCCTTTCCCCCCATGCCCTCAGCCTGCCTTTTGTCTGTAGAAAAACTTTAGTCAAAGAGTAAGTTTAATCAGAGATGTGAGAAAATGCAGAAGCAAAGGAAAACAAACAGGACCAAATAATAATAGTTTAGTCGTTAAACAAAGTCAAGGACTTCTCTTTCCTGTTCAAGGGTTATAGGTAATATTCTGAGCCATAACATTTGAGCTGTTTTGAAGATACTTAAGCCCCCACCCGGTGGAAGAAGTTAACTACATTATGACCAGACGTAAGCTGCCACAATTCTGAGACCTGACCTCAAAGAAATGGAACAAACCGACCCTGGAACTGAAGACTAACTGTACTTATAACAATCAAGATGACACAGATCAGATCACCGCATGACCAATTTCAAAATGATTGTCAGAGCTGACTGCTGTTTATGCCTGTAGCCCCCTCCTTCCACCTATAAAAGCTCTTGCTCACTGATTGTCAGTCGGGGGTGGAGGTGGCCTTTGGACATGAGTCTGTCCCCATCCCCCATGCTGGCCCCAGTTGCTGGCCCCTGAAATAAAGCAAATTTTCCTTTCCACCAACCTTGCTTCTTTACTGGCTTTTAAGCGGTGAGCAGCCAGACCCTACCTTCAGTAGCAATAAGTTTAATTTGTCATTTAGTTTGCTATCTCAAAAAAAGAATGACAACTGCTGCCATTTTCAAATGAGGGAAGAAATCACAGTGATTGTGGTGGGTAGGTTGCATCATTATTAAATCAGTAATTTTAAGACAGTGGTTCCCAAAGTGAGATCTCTAAAAAAGTGCAACAGTATCACCTAGGAAGTTGCTAGAAATGTAAACCCTTAAGCCCCTCCTCAGATCTATTGAATCAGGAGCTCTGGGGGCAGGGCTTAGCAATCTGCTTTTTAACAAGCCCTCCAAGCAGTTCGGATGCACACTCATGTTGGAGGGTCACAGCCCTCGTTTGTTCAGGACCTCGCACATGATTTCAATGGCTCTCACCTGCAGACAAACAAGCACCTTAAGTCTCCTGCACACTGAGCCTGATAGCATATCAGATGGTAAGTAACCTTCAACACGACAGTCCCTGTGATATGCCAGTCAGTTGGCATGTATCTAGTACCATGCTATATGCAAGGGTTACATTAAATTAAAACACTTAATTGATATTGTAAATAAAGATAGCCCTGATAACCCCACACTAGGAAGTATCTCCAGCCAAAATAGCATTTGAATGATTAAGTCATTAAGAGCAAGGCTTTTTGCCAGTCATAAATCCTAGTCATTAGGACATCAGAAAAGAGGAGAAAAGGCAAAATATCACCAAAGCTTCATGATGATGTTAATTATACCAGGGATGGATAAGAGAATCCATCTGTTGTTGTTCCTGGGCAGGACAATTAAGGAAACATACCCTTGGCATCAGACTTTGAGAAGCCTTGCTGGATGGTAGCTCATCCAAGCAGTAAGGGGATGGTGGAGAATCTACAAGATGCACCGACAAGGAATGAGAACGAATTGCTCTGCCACAAATGTGTGCAATGCAGAAAGAGCTAGAGTTGTATATCCTAGACACGTCCCTGTCATGCTTCTCAGATGCCCTCTGCTTCCTCTTTGGGTGACATTTTACAGCCATCTGTGGTTAGATGTAGCAAAAAGAATAACTTCTGGGTCAAATGCAGCCAAGAGAACTTTGCCCTATTTCTGGGGTGAATGGACAATTACTGTTTGCCAAAAATAATCTTGTTTTAAATGCTGTCCTTATATAGTTTTGATAGTATCTCTTTTCCTTTCAGAAGTATCCCAGTTTTGATAATAAACTATGTAGCCACTGGAACTATTACTCAAATCTCCTTTTATCTCCTCCTCTTTCTTCTTCTCCCTCTCCCTCTCCCCCAACTCCTCCTCCTCTTTCTTCTTCTCCTTCTTCTTTCTCCTTCTCCTTCTCCTTCTCCTTCTCCTTCTCCTTCTCCTTCTCCTTCTCCTTCTCCTTCTCCTTCTTCTTCTTCTTCTTCTTCTTCTTCTTCTTCTTCTTCTTCTTCTTCTTCTTCTTCTTCTTCCTCTCCTCCTCTCTTTTTTTTTCTCTCTCTCTTCCTTTCTCCTTTCCTCCACTTCCAACTCTCCTTCTCTCTCTGTATTTCCTGCCATCACTTAAGATATTTAACACTTGTATTCCCATGTTATTGACACCTGGCTACTAAGAGACCCTGGAGTAATCCACAATTGATCACAGCACACCTGAGGTGTCATTCTTGTGAACGATGCCATTGGAATTGTACAGGTCACAATCTATACAGATATATGTGGTGCCCTGCTAACAGGAGTCCCTGGGATGAGACCTTAAACTCCAGCTGGGTCCATCTGTCCAACTCAGTCCATAAATCTCCAGATGACTCACTTTCTCCAATCTGATAAAGGCTAGGGCTATGTAAAGACCCAGTCTTAGAACTAAAATTTTATCTGCAAAATGAATCAGGAGCATGCTCCATATCCATTCCTCCATTGCTTCTCACACTTGGCTGGTTTCATTACTCAGTTTAGTTTTTTGACCTCTAGCCCTTCGATTGAAGACCTCATTGACCTTTGACATCTCCATCCTCTGAATGATACAATCTCTGTTTTTCTCCTCCTCGCTCCATGTTCCAATCTGCATGTTGTCTGCCCTATGCATATCCAAGTGGTCTCCTAGAAAAGAAATGGAGTACAGAACATCATGAATCTAAGGAAATAACTAATCTAGAGACCATTCTCTGCTCCCAGGAGATCAGATATGCCCATATTTCATGATCCTGGAAAGGTTGATGTAACTCAATGTCTCTAGAACAATCTATAGTTTAAGATCCTTTAGAAAACCTTGGAACAGACATAGCTACTGTCCAGATAGCAGAACAGAGATAGTCCAAGAACAATCACAGCCTCTGCAACACTTAGAGCACAGGACATCCATATATCCAAAAATGGATCTATGGAACAACCCTGAAATAGGGGTTATGGAATGTGGGGAGACCAACTAAGGAGGCACCTCTGAAGAGTACAGCTCATTAACACCCAACCCAATAGCCCTGTCTTAGAGTCCCACACTGGGGCACACACCTAGGCTGCACATTGCACTGTGGACAGGATGAACTTTCCTAGATGCCTTTACTATAGGGAATGTCCCCATTGATTTACTCAAGTCCCACACTGGGACTGCCACCTCCTTAGCACAAGAGCATTTACCTGCTCCCGCCTGTATTCGGCTCCATTAGGAGTGCTGTCTTACATCTCTACTATCCTTTTGTTGTCCCAATAAAGCAAGAGTCTAGGGTAGGAGTACTGTGCACTCTTAAAAGGGCATGCCCTTCTACTTTCACTCTTCTTAACTTGAACTTGCTAGTCACCCTACAGAATCGACTCATCCTTGCCACTCTCACTAACCTCACTGGAAACGCTTCTGTCCAGATCACCTTCTGATTAGCGAGTCAAAATATACTTTTCCATTTTTACCACACTTTTTCTTTTTTTTTTTTGGCTGCGATTGGTCTTCATTGCTGTGCACTGGTTTTCTCTAGTTGCGGTGAGTGAGGTTTACTCTTTGTAACTCCATGGGCTCCTCATTGTGGTGGCTTCTCTTTCGGAACACGGACTCTAGGCGTGCAGGCTTCAGCAGTTGTGGTGCGCAGGCTTCAGTAGTTGTGTCTTGCGGGCTCTAGAGCACAGGGTCATTGTTGTGGTGCACGGGCTTAATTGCTCCACAGCATGTGGGATCTTCCCGGACCAGGGCTCGAACCTGTGTCCCCTGCATTGGCAGGCGGATTCTTAACCTCATGCCCCGAAGGAAGTCTCTATACCACACTTATTTTTGTTTGCTTTTATTTCTTCAATTTTTAAAAATTACATATGTACTGTATTTACATACATGGAATTGTGTGTATTTTTACACATCATAGATCAGAATTTTATGTCTATACTAGAGAGAAGATACAGAACAATTCTAACATCCCAAAGAATTCCCTTGTTCTGCCTGTTGTATTCAGATTCTCTTACCACCCCTCAACCGCTGGCAGCCATTGACCCATTGTCTGTTCTTATATTTTTCACTTTTCCAGAATGTCATATAAATGGAATCATAGGTAACCTTTTGAGAGTAAGTTATTTCCCTCAGCACAGATGTTCTCAATCAGGAACATTTAGCAATGTCTGAAGACACTTTTAGTTGTTATAACTTTGGGAGGTGTCACTGTCATCTAGTGGATAGAGGCCAGGGATGTTGCTAAATTATTACTGTACATAGGACAGCGCCACAACAAATTATCCAGCCTGGCAAAGTCAAAAACCCCACTGTTGAGAAATCTTGACCTAGCACAGTGTACCTGAGATTAATTCACATTGTTCAGGTCTTCTTTATTGCTGAAAGGCAAAAAAAAAAAAAAAAAAAAAAAAAAATAATTGTATGGATGTAGCACAGACTGCTTATACTTTTATCCCTTGAAAGATATTTGGGCTGTTTCCAGGAATCAGCAATTATAAATAATGCTGCTACAAACATTCATGCATAGAATTTGAATGAATGTAAGCTTCATTTCTCTAGGATACATACCAAGAAGTACGATGTCTGGGTTGCATGGTAATTGTATGTTAACTATTTAGACATTGACAATGGTTTTTCCAAAGTAGTGACACCATTTTGCATTTCTGTCAGCAACACTTGTGAGTTCTTCTTCCTCTGCCTTCTCACCAGCACTTTCACCACATCTCATTTTATGCCAGCATTTGACACTACAGATTCAGAAATATTATCAGCACCTCAAATCCCTGCTAGGGTCCTCTTCCTAATACCACCCAGCACTCAAAGATAAACACAATCCTGACTTCTAACAGCAGAAATTCAATTTAAAATTTTTGAAATTTACATAATTGAAATCCCAAAATACTAACTCTTCTGTGTCTGGCTACTATCTCTCAATATTTTGTTTGTAAGACTCATCCCTATTATGGTGTGTAGTTGTGAGCATTTATACTCATTGTTGCCTCTTTGTACCCTTTGGGGGGGATATAGAGCTTTTAAATTTTACTTTCTATTCTTGATGAATGTTTGTCTTTCTTTATATTGAGGTTTAGTTTACAGTCAATGAAATGAACCCATTTTAAGTGTACAGTCCAATAAGTTATGACAAATATATATATACTTACGTGAACACCAACAATATCAAGATATAGGACATCAACACCAAAAATATTTCCCCATTTGCCTTTGCCTTTGTTCCTCTCAGACACCCCAGCCCCAGGTGCCCACTGATCCACTTTCTGTCACAATAACTTAGTTTGGTCTTTTCTAGACTATCATGTAAATAGAAACATACAATATGGACACATTTATGTCTAACTTCTCTGGATCAGCATAATGTTTTTAAGGTTCATCTATGTTGTTGTATGTGTCGGTACTCTGTGCTCTTTTATTGTTGAACCACATTCCGATGTATGAATATATCACAATTTTTAATCTATTCACTTGTTGTTAGACATCTTTGATATTCCAGTTTGGGTTATTTTGAATAAAGCTGCTATGAAAATTCTCACACAAGTTTTTATGTGGACATCACTTTCATTTCCTTGGGTAAATAAATAGGTAGGAGATGGCTGGGTCATATGTTTATGTCTATATTTAGCTTTATAAAAAAAACTGCCAAAGTGATTTCCAAGTTGGTTATACTATCTTTCATTCCCAGAGGTAATAAATAAGAGTTCTAGTTGCTTCAACGTCCTCACCAACAACTTCTGGCAAGGTTTTGTTTTGTTTTAAATTTTAGCCATTCTAGTTGTTGTATACTGGTATCTCCTTGTGGTTTTAGTTTGATTGTTAAAGTGTTCTATTTATTGTCAAATACTACTCAGCCATAAAAAAAGAATGAAAATTTGCCATTTGCAGCAAAGAGGATGGACTTGGAGAGTATTATGCTAAGTGAAATAAATCAGAGAAAGGCAAAACTGTATGATATCACTTATATGTGGAATCAAAATTACCACAAATTAGTAAATATAACAAAAAAGAAGTAGACTCACAGATATAGAGAACAAACTAGTGGTTACCAGTGGAAGGGGTGGAGGGAAAATACAGATGTGGGGGATAGGGAGGTACAAACTACTGGGTATAAGATTGGCTACAAGGATGTATTGCACAACACAGGGGAAATAGCCAATACTTTGTAATAACTGTAACTGGAGAGTAACCTTTAAAAATTGTATAAAAAATAAAAAATTTTTAAAAGAGCAAGAAAATATTTTTCTATATATGTTGAATTATTCAAGTCTTCTGTATCTTCATTTGTTTCTGTCTGCTTGTTCTATCAATCACTGAGAGGGGAGTGTTAAAATCTCCAACTATAGTTGAGACATTTTATAATCGTGACTACTTTTCAGCCTTTTGGTGGACCTGCTTCTCTGGGCTGTGATGTTCTGACAAACAGTCGTTTGTTCAGAAGCCTAGTTTCCTCCTTCCCATTTCACACACGCTTGGTGAGACAAAAAGCCAAGAGGGAGTTGGAATAGGAGAAATGAATTTCTCCATCTGAGGTAAGGCAAGACTCCGTAAAGTTTCTTCCCCTGGGAAGCAGGGCTTTTTTAGGGAGCACTTCTTGCACATATTCACAATGATTACTCTTCTCCTTTCCCTGCTAGAGTCACAAAGGGGACTTGCATGGCTTTTCGCTGTGAAAATCTGGTGGAGTTCCCAGAGGTAAGTCTTAGGATTTCCCCCAAGCCTGCAGCCCCAAGGAGTTTTTCCCTCACACTAGTGCACACCCAGCCCCCAGACATTCATTCAAATTACCCTTTAAGTGTTCCTACGAGTTTACGGCTCCTGCGGCTTCTGCTCCAGGTATGTATATCTCAGCTGTGACTCTTGGGATTTGCCTTTCTCCCCACTGTTGGGGGTGGCAATTCGTCTTTCAACCTCAGATCTGTGATTAGTCCAAGAAAAGTCATTGACATGGAGTTTGTTCAGCTTTTTCTGTTGTAAGGATGCAAGTGACATCTGCCTAGCTCTTTACATGTCAGAGCTGAAACCAGAATTTGCATTTCTGTTTTCGTTCAAATCAAAATACTTTCTAAATTCCCTTTCATTTTTCTTCTGTTCCATGGTTTATGTAGAAGTATGTAGTTTAGTTTCCAAATATGTGGGGCTCTTTCAGATATTTTATTTGGTAATTGATTTCTAATTAAATTCCATTGTGATCGAATAATGAATTGATACTTTGTATATCTTACCCCTTTTAGATACATTGAGACTTGCTTTACGGCACAGAATTTTGGTATGTTTTGGTGAATGGTCCATGTGCACATAAAAAAAGTGAATTCTGCTGTTTTTTCATTGGAATGTTTTATAAATTAGGTCAATTAGGTCAGGTCGGTTGACAAGTCTTCTGTATTCTTGGTGCTTTTTCTATCTACCTGTCCTATAATGTATGTAGAGAGAGAAGGAGCGAGAGAGAGAGAGAGAGAGAGAGAGAGAGGAAGACACACACACACACACACACACACACACACACACACACAGGGATTAAATCTCTCTCTCTCTCTCTCTTCTCTATGTGTATTTCTCTTTGCAGTTCTATCAGTTTTTGCTTCGTATATTTTGAATCTCCATTATTAAGTGCAAAAATACTTAGGATTGTTAAAACTTCTTGATGACTTGACCTTTTTATCACTGTAAAATGGCTTTCTTTATCCCTGGTATCTTTGCTCTGAAATCTAGTTTGTCTTGTATTAATATAGCCATTTCAGCATTACCTTGATTAAGGTTGGCATGGAATATCTTTTCCCATCATTTTAACCCATTTACTTCTTTTTAATTAAAGTGTGTTCCTTATAGGGCTATATTAGTTAGACACATGTCCCATATGTTTTATCTTTTTTCTTTTTTAAAAAAATCTTTTCTTTCTTTCTCTCAATCTTGATATTTTGTACTGACCTGTCTTCCAGTTTGCTAATCATCTGTTCTTCTGTGTCTGTCTATTAAAACCATAAATTAATGTCTTGCTGTCAGATATAGTATTTTTCAGTTCTAGAATTTTAAAGACTCATTCTCTGGTGAAATTCTCCATCTTTATCTCCATTTTTTAAAACATTTTAATTATGGTTATCTTAAGTCAATTAGCTGAACTTCTTTTGAGTTTGCTTCTATGGTTGAAAAAGAATTGTTTTGGTTGGTCCTGGGTTTTAATTCTCCTGGTAATTTTTAATGGATCTCTGACAGTGTAGATGACACACTACAGAGTCTATATATGATGTCCTCTCCCTCTAACAAGGGTTAGGTTTTCTCCTGGGGAGACCATAGGGACTGCAGATCACTGTAGTTCAGTTGATGTTTGATTTTACTGTTTGGGGTGGTTATATTTCAGTTTTGTGATTATTCCTAAGCCATGGCTCTGTCTCCTAAGGTGTGGTCTTTATTCTGAGTTTGTGGCATTTATTCCTAGTTCATGGCTCTTTTGGAATCACAACTGAAAGCCTGGACTATATTTTAAAGTCCCTCCAAATGTCAGGAACTGGACTCCAAACATAGTCCCTCTAACAACAGGGAGCTGCTGAAATCTCTGCTGCTCCATTTGGCCTCCCAGATGCTTAGTTTGCTGGACTTTTGGACTCTTGCTCTGCCATATTCTTTTTTTCTTGTGGATGTATTACCCAGACGATTTTCTTCTAAAAGTGAATAATAGCTTCTATATCTCTAACAATTGAAAGCATTGCTATCACCTTATATTTAGATAAAGAAATTTCCTCACGAAATAAGAATAACTTGAAACATCAGTTTGTTCACTGATTTCAGAGCATTCACTGTACATTATTAATCTGTTTATCTGCAACATCCCAATTACTAATTCCCTTAGATGGTCTCTCATATAACTTTATCCATTTCTTCTGACAGTTTAAAATCACAGTTTAAACTCTTCTTAGATTAATTTGGAAACTTTGATCCTGATTTGAAAAATGAAAACGTTGTTATTAGGTTAACACCATCTTTGCTGAGACTGATTTTGTGCTTACCTTGGAAGCTTTGTGCTTTTAAAAATATAAATGTGGGTTAGGGAGGGTGGGAGGGAGACACAAGAGGGAGGAGATGTGGGGATATATGTATATGTATAACTGATTCACTTTGTTATAAAGCAGAAACTAACACACCATTGTAAAGCAATTATACTCCAAAAAGATGTTTAAAAAAATAAATAATCAAAATATATATATATATATATAAATGAAGTAAGCAATTATTTTCATGTTTCATATTACTTGTTCCTTTCTCTTTATGGCATTTCCTAATAACTTATCTCAATAATCTGCATACTGACTTGATTTGGTATTATAATTTGAAAAATTCATTTTTCAAATTAGTTATAAGAAATCACATTATTTACTATTTTTAACCCACTTCCTCTATTCCTAGATACATAGTACCTACTGTTTTTTTTATTTTATAATGTTCAGAAAATAAAGACTTTTGAGGGGAGTGATCAATATATAATTAATGCCTAATCCTAACCATATGGCCTGCCATATTTAGCTGAAGAATCAGCCAATGACTTGATAAGAGTTAGAAGTCTGGGGAGTTTCTCTGTACTTCCCCATACTCCAGGATTTTGCCCTTGAGATCCCAGCTGGTGTGTCAGCTTGGAATCCTGACTTCCTATCTTTACTTTAGTCAGACAGCCACTTTCTGCTTGGCCTCTGTTTTCCTCCACAGAAAACTGGGAAAATGCTTTCATGGAAAAAGCCAGGATAAATGTGGAGCCTCCTGTGTGCATCTCTCTTCTCAGAGATCAAAGTTGTACTAGTCCTGCTTCTGCTAGTCTCTCTTCCTTGAGCTCCAAGTGTTGCTTCATATGGAGTTGTCAATGAGAGTTTTAGTCCCATTAGAAATCATCCATCTGTCCCAGAACCAGAAATGTGCGATGCTTGGCATGTTTTATCTGGCAACTGGAAGTATCCTGTATTGGAAACTGTTTCTTTAAAATTCTAGTTTGCCATACTTCCACCCCCAAACCTAAATTTGTAATAAACCATCGTACTCTAAGAGACCCCCTTATAAAAAAAAATGTAAAATCATCTTTTCTCCTTAAATTTCAAAGTTCTATTTAACTTCCAGGTGCTTGACTCTCTTGAAGTCACGTGTGTTTTCATTTAATAACCTATAATTTTTAAAAAGTCACCACTTCCCTGATGGTCCAGTGGTAAAGAATCCACCTTGCAATGCAAGGGACACAGGTTTGATCCCAGACCGGGGATCCCACATGCCGTGGGGCAACTAAGCCCACGTGCCACAACTGCTGAGCTCGCACACCTCAACTAGCGCCCTCATGTCACAAACTACAGAGCCCACGCTCTCTGGACCCCGCACACCACAACTACAGAGCCCACGCACCCTGAAGCCTGTGTGCCACAACTAGAGAGAGAAAACTCGCATGCCACAACTACAGAGAAGTCTGCACTCCACAACAAAGAGCCCACGCACCACATTGAAGATCCCACATGCCTCAACAAAGATCCCTCCTGCCGCAACTAAGACCTGACACGGACAAAACTAAATAAAATAAATAAATAAATAATAAATAAATCTTTTTTTAAAAAGTCAGAATAAGAACAAAATAGTTTCACATGGTTTAGTGAAACATGAGATTAAAGTCAAACAAGACGGATGATGTGACCATTTGCACTTTTCTTAGCTATAGTTTCATCATTTGTAAAATGGGAAAAATAATTACTTTTTTTGCATTGTTCTTATGGTACATGCACTAAGATGTTTATAGTAGCACCATCTATAGTAGCAAAATTTTAAAAACAGAGTAAACGTCTTTCAGTTAATAAGGCTAGGGCTGAATAAATTATCGTATAACCATGTGATGAACTAGTATGCTGCCTTTAAAAACGGTACTTATGCCACTTGAGTTTAAGGGCTTGTTTTGAGGCATTAAATGGGAATACAGACATGTGAATATAATTTTTAAAATATGTGGATATGTGTACACATATCTGTATATTACATTGAGGAAAGTCATGGAGGGGCATGTGTTTTGTTAACATGGGTTCCCTGGATAAGGAGATATGGGAAGG
Source organism: Pseudorca crassidens (assembly GCF_039906515.1). NCBI lineage: Eukaryota > Metazoa > Chordata > Mammalia > Artiodactyla > Delphinidae > Pseudorca > Pseudorca crassidens. The sequence goes on along the minus strand of NC_090296.1, from coordinate 137,600,064 downwards.
GGAGGGGAAGACAGGCTGACATGGGAGAAAGAGAAGAAGGGGGAAGACAAGAGAAAAAGAGGGCAAAAAAAGATTTCTTTGAAGAAATGCATTATGTGATGATCACTGCTTTACCTTTTTTATAAAATTTTATTTACAATTATACAATTTTATAGGAATTAATTTTTAAGTGTTGACTTTTCAATCTTAGATTTAAAGTAGACATTTAGTACAAATTTATATAATTTCTCTAATAAAGCACCTGAGTTATGAAAGGAAGTTAGAGATGGAGTAGATCCTAAACTTGAAGACGGATTATCTTGCAAAGTCTAATGCTCATGTTACTTACAAAACAAGTCTTTTTTTAAATTTTATTTTATTGAGTATAGTTGATTTACAATGTTGTGTTAGTTTCTGGTGTACAGCAAAGTGATTCAGTTATATATACATACAATAGTTTGCATCTGCTAATTCCAAACTCCCAATCCATCCCTCCCCCTTGGCAACCACAAGTCTGTTCTCTATGTCTGTGAGTCTGTTTCTGTTTTGTAAATAAGTTCATTTGTGTCATATTTTAGATTCCAAATATAAATGATATCATATGGTATTTGTCCTTCTCTTTTTGACTAACCTCACTTAGTATGATAATCTCTAGGTCCATCCATGTTGCTGTAAATGGCATTATTTCATTGTTTTTGATGGCTGAGTAATATTCTAGTGTGTGTATGTGTGTGTGTGTGTGTGTGTGTGTACCACATCTTTCTTATCCATTCATCTGTTGATGAACATTTATGCTGTTTCCATGTCTTGACTATTGTAAATAGTGCTGCTATGAACATTGGGGTGCGTGTATCTTTTCAAATTAGAGTTTTGTCAAGTCTTGATCTTTGTGCCAAGATGTCCTACCAAAGCTAGTAGACTTACCGGTATGACACAATCTGCTCTTTAGCTCTAATGTTCTGCGTATTCATTTAAATTCTAATGTTCTTCATATAAATTTTGACAATGGAAAAGCTGATGATCCGGGACAGTTATCTCTTTGCAATGTATTCCCTCTTTGCAATTTATTCTTTGGTTCCAAATGAACGGTTGGCTTAAGATTTTCAAAAAGTGAATGCTTAGTGTGTGGACATAGGTATAAATTTAGATCAATTGCTAAATTGCACTTCCGTGAATTTGTACTGGTATTCCCTTACTTGCTTAAATCTTTCCAGTTCTTCTCCCACCCCTACAATTTTTTATAAGTTTCAAATAGTTGTTTGGATAAATAATATTCATAAAAGAACATACCTGTCACTGAACTTTAGGAATTTCTAGATTGCCAGGCAGTCAGCAGTTTTATATAAAAGACCAGCTGTGACTATGGAGTGATGCTCATGTCCTGGAGGGCAGGCCAGTGGCACTGTCCTCTCAGTCTTATGTGAAGACACCACACATACTACACACCTAATCCATACTACATTGATTTGTACTCCTTATACGTGTTGTTGGGAACCTAAGTCCATGCTGAGATTTGCTAAATTACATTTGGCCTTTCAACTTGAGATATTTGGTATGCTTTGTGCTAAAAAGGTAAAGATGTGTGGCAGAATGATACATGAGTTGGTAATAAAACTGATGAATCACAATTGCTAACAGTTACTGAACACTTATTATGCATCAGTTGCTCTTGGCTAAAAGTCTTGTACATAAAAATGTGCTTAATCTTCAAAAGCATCCTAGGAAGTAGGAACCATTATCATTCTTATTTTACAGATGGGGACACTGAGGCACTGGCAAATTAGATACATTAAAAATTGGATAAAGTACCACTTGTAGAAAGCAGAGCTAAGATCTCAACTGAGTTACTTGATAGCCACATGTTATCCTATCAACTACTCTCTTATGCCTGTTTAAACCTGGAGCATCCCACAGTATGCATTATTTTTTCCTCTGCCCAGAAATTAGGTCCTCAGTTTCTTAATGCAGTGACCAGTACATGGAGAGTCTCAGTTTCTACAGTAGCAAGTCAGGAATTCAGAGGTGAGATTGTGATTTGAAGGTCCACAGGTTTTACAATGGGCTTGCTTTTATCACTCCCTTCTGCAAAAGGATCTTTGGGCTGAGGGTGGACATGCAGTGAAGGGAGACAAAGGAAAGGGAAGAAGAAGTAGCATCAGGAAAGTAGGAGACTTGGCAGTTTGCTCTCACCCCCTGGCAGAGCAGGGACAAGAGAGAATGAAGGATGAGCTCTGGAGATCTTAGATGTGTTGACAGTGAGAGGCATAAATGCCCTGTATCCCAGACAAAGTTTGAGAGCAGAAGTCTCTGAGACACTAACAGTGCCACTGGGAATATGGGGAACAATTGAAATGGCAGGTGGGGCATAACATATAAATACCAGCATGGACCCTAGAAGGTTCAGCCCAACACCCCATAGATCTTTTTTTTCTTTTTCTTTTTTTTTTTTTCACCCCATAGATCTTGTTTAGATCTTTTGGCTCAGAATGTATTCCAAGAATATCTTTCCTTGAAACCTTAATTTGTGGAGGCAAGAGGCTAGCCTGCTTGTGAGTGATGCCTGTGATAAGAACAAAGGGATTCTCTTGTTTCTGCCTTGCTACTGCAACTCCAGTTAGGAGTCAGAAAGAAGACAAGAGAGGGAAAGCCTGAGATGGAATTTTAAACCAGATTATGATGGAATTAATAAGCTTGAGTTAATCCCAAATTACTACCTGTAATTGAGAAAATTTGGAATATGATAAAAGAAGATACACAAATCATCAGAGTAACACTAAGTGGAAAATATTGTTCTTATAACATTAATATCTCTTATTTCTCCCCTACCCCTTCTATTGTAATTCTCCTTAAGTATAGCTCCTGCCTTCTTCCAACACTTTAAAATCAACTGCTGGACTCAGATAATTTCTGCTATATTTACTACAGATTCAGAAAGAATTCAGTAAGGTCCCTTTCTAGCACTACATTTTTGAAGTCTGGGAGACTTTTAAACAGTGCATGTGTATGTGTTTGAACGTATGTGGGGATGGGGAAAGGGTCATAGAATCTATTGCTTCTAGAAATTTCCTCTGACTATATGAACCACATGATGTATTTTCAACCTCAGAGCTAAGAAAAGCATATTATCATAGAAACTGATAAACTCCTTAATAGATAATAGCTTAAATCATGTGAAATATTTGATGTTAAAATGGGGTCCTCAGGACTTCCCTGGTGGTCCAGTAGATAAGACTCTGCACTTCCAATGCAGGGGGCATGGGTTTGATCCCTGGTTGGAGGACTAGATCTCACATGCATGCCACAGCTAAGAGTTCACAAGTCTCAACTAAGAAGTCCCATGCTACAACTAAAAGATCCCACATGCCGCAACGAAGATCCCACGTGCTGCAGCGAAGATCCCACGTGCTGCAGTGAAGATCCAACGTGCCACAACTATGACTCGGCACAACCAAAATAAAAAATAGTAAATAAATTAAAAAAACAAATATTTTTTTTTTTATAAAAAGGGGTCCTCAATCAAGAAACATTAGGGTGGGGGGCAATGTTCAAGACACTGGACACTAACACTCTTGGGGAATGTCTGTAATATATGTTATATTCTGTACGATGCTGATAGTGTTTTGATTTGAACAGTTGAGTGCTTAGGAAGGAGCTGGGCAAACAATGCCACAGACTATAAACCATAGTTTCTAAAAGCATCAGTGCTCTAAGGAGATATAATGAACGACGCTGCTCAATGATCCAGATGAGTTCATGCAAATTCATTGACTAACCATTCAAGTTAGACTGACCTAGCCTGGAAGTTTAGGAATAAATAAGTGTGTAACAGACTGAGTCCTTAAAAGTAATGGATTTACTTAATATAGACCTCAGGAAACAAGTATTTTCTATGTGCTCTTCCAGCTTCCAAAGAACTTGATTTGGAAAGCGATGATTAAATATATAGCATCTTCCCTGTAAGGAAGTTGTTCTGGTAAATCTGAAAAAGACATTAAGAACTAAATGGAAAGGGGGCTTCCCTGGTTGCGCAGTGGTTGAGAGTCCGCCTGCCAATGCAGGGGACACGGGTTCGTGCCCCGGTCCGGGAAGATCCCACATGCCGCGGAGCGGCTGGGCCCGTGAGCCATGGCTGCTGAGCCTGTGCGTCCAGAGCCTGTGCTCCGCAACGGGAGAGGCCACAACAGTAAGAGGCCCGCTTACCACAAAAAATTAAAAAAAATTTAAAAATAAAATAAAAAAGAACTAAATGGAAAAGAATAGAGAGGAAACCATGGGACTTTGTGGGATAAATACATAGCCACCATCAATTTAAAGGCTGGATGCTTAAAGGATTCAAAAGACTCTGTTATAGATACAGTACAGGGATGATTTATGAAAATAAGAGTAGACCAGAAATATTTATGCAAATTGAAAACACCAATGTGTAGGAAAGTGTGAAAAAAATTGTTTTCATGGCTCAAAAAAGTCAAGCAGTTAAGAGTCAGTTTTTGTTTTACTTCATTTTATACCTGAATACAGTTTTTTTCTCTTCCCGCTAAAGAAGAAGAAGAAGAAGAGGAAGAACAAGAACAAAAACAAGAGGAGGAAGAAGAAGGGGGAGGGGAAGGGGAAGGGGGAGGGGAGGAGAAGGAGGGGAAGGGGAAGAGGAAGGGGGAGGGGAGGAGAAGGAGGGGGAGGGGAAGGGGAAGGGGGAGGAGGAGGTGGTCAAGCAGGGTCTCACATCATCTGTAACATCATATATCTGGTCTATTGGTGCTATTGGGGCAACATAAACTGGAATGTTTCAGGGGGATGGGAAATATTACCAATAATATATTCATAATACCCAGGACCAAACAAGACCTTGAACATATATTTCCCCTTCCACTACTCTCCTCTTCTCTTGTAACTTCCCTGTTAGAAGTTCACCAACACTGAATGCACAGGTTTGCCTGAGGCCAGCATTAACATGTACAAAGCAAAGAGATAAGCACTAAACACCCACAACTAACAACAAGAAGGGGACTATCCTGGGGACAATTAGAAAGGAGTTTGAAAGGAGGGAAATATCACTAGGCTACCATCTTGTCTCAATTTACACCCCTTGATTCAACACAGTGCTTGGTAGAACAATGGACAGTTTTTGAAGCCTCTGTTTTTTAAAAAACGTGTGTAGTACAATGGCCTTTAATTAATGTGGTAACAGGGAGAAATAGCCTACTAGTCTAATTTCACAATTGCAATTTAGCACAAGCCCCCAAATTTGACAAAGATCAATGTTTTCTAGTATCATAGGTTTCATAAACAGATGAGAAAAATACATTTATGTGTAAATCTTAGGCAGGAAGGAGTGATATATTCTCATGTTGTAACATTTATTTCCTCATAGAATTGGTTAGGGACTGTACTCAGCTTGTATATCCAATTCAGTCAGTAAAAATTCATCGATAGTCTGTTACTATTTGACAAAGTTTAGTGTAAGGACTCGAGCTAAATCCTCACAAACCCCAGCCTGCTTGATACTTTTTTCCTCTCCACCTTTTCAACTTCATCAAACGTGATGCATTATAAACAGATATATTTATCTTCCAGCTAATCCCCAATGGATGGAATAAAGAGCTTGACACCAATTTTAAGCTTTTCTTTTTTTCCTCCCTAATCATTTATTGCAGAAGAAAAATAGCGCTACAAAAATGGACTTTTTACAGCAGGCTCAATAAATCCTTGGTGCATTTCTCGTATTCTCTGTCCCTCTGCAAACATGTTTCTATCAAGATTAATATTAAATTCAGTCCAAGGCTGAGCACCAGATTTGAGCAATGACAAATTCTTCACCATTTCCCTACAGATCTTTTACTTTTTCTAAGTTGAGAATTTCAATCCTGCCCTGGAAATAGACTAGTGGAAAAGCACACCTCTCACTGGATATAAGTCAACTTTTTAAAACTCTGACACACTGATGTAACTGGACTTTTTGATGTGTTATTTGATCTTTCATCCTACTAATTTTGGGGGGACTTTCTGCAAAACTTAGGTCATTCATAGTTGAGGTCTGGTCTAGTGTTTTGAAAGGAGAACAAAGAATGAGATGAATGTTTTTAGGTCAGTTGTTCCTAAACTTTGGATTTTGTCAGTAAAATATGTTAAAAAAAAAAAAAAAACAACCCTAGAGGATGAAAATAAGAGGCAGATTCAAATTGTGTCAAGTACAGACATACACTCACATAAAAACCCTCTTACTTGCTATTATTTCTTTAATTTCAGGATAAAAATCTCAGAATTAAAAAAAATAGTTTAAAAAATAGTTGGCTTTATGTAGAATTTTTTTCCTCTCATTTTGTTGCAGATTCATCCTGGTCATACAATAGTCTGCACCGCTGCTCTTGGGGACAATGACATCAGGCAAAGAAATAGAGCCCTTTGCTCACACAGTTCAAGACAGAGACCAATAGACCTGGCCTCTGATCCCAGGACTTTCCTTTGCTAAATAAATGACAATTTTACAAACTTGCCTCTTGAGCAAAAGGACTCATTTTCCCTTCAGAAGTTCATGAGTTCATTTACATTGAAAGATCATTGTAGAGATCAAAAAAGATTGTGAGGTACACTAACTAGGTAAAAGAACATTACTAATAGGTGTACCCGGTGGGTCATCTTCTTAGTTATTGTTAGTTATTTAGACCAACTTTGATATGGTTCGCACTTGACTCATCACTAGAAATTGGAGATGAAGACAGTCTTCAGTCAAATTCTGACCATTGCCATGTGAGCTGCATAGAATTATTGTGGACATTTTAATTTATATCTATTTTATTAAGTTAACCATGAACCCAAAACACTGAATCACAAAGAAGCCCATTACAAAAAGCAATCTATCTTATTCCAGGCACAAAAATCCCATCCACCTCTTTATATTCACACCTTGCTTTTTAAAAGAGTAGTTTTCCTCATTTTAACATTTATTCTTCGAATCCTCACCATGACCCTGATTTACAAGGCAATTTTTAGGTGACAAAAATTTCCTGAAGGCTTTCTGTTCTATTCTGGACTTGAACTATTTGAGCTAGGCAAAAACCTGCCTCAGGAAAGTAATTGTAACCAATTGATTACATTTTATTGAAATTAAGTGAATTCTGTGGGCACCTGCTGAATGTAAGGCACTTCTGGGAAACGTTCCCTTATTTTTCATACTGTCTGTTCTGCTTGGAGAGAACAGTTTCTCTTATTTTATGTCCTTTTATTGGAGAAATTGTCTTCAATTCTCCCCCATTCAACAGTCTGAGTTTGGGATTTGAGTTGCATTACCTTGCGTCTCAGCCCTTCTCCACTGGATTCCCCTGAGGTTCTCTGGGTGAGTGGTCTCCTGTCCGGTGGTAGCCCTGGGATACTTTCCCAGTTTTGCTAGTCTAGAAAGATTGCAACCCAGCAGGTGAATAACTTTGCATCTGGAAAGCAGGGATTTAATTGCTGTGTTTTTGTTTGTAGATTCTTTAATTGGTTAGAATCTGTGGCCCATATGGATTTTCTTTAAAAATGACCAGGTAGGGCTTCCCTGGTGGCGCAGTGGTTGAGAGTCCGCCTGCCGATGCAGGGGACACGGGTTTGTGCCCGGGTCCGGGAGGATCCCGCGTGCCGCGGAGCAGCTGGGCCCGTGAGCCATGGCCGCTGAGCCTGCGCGTCCAGAGCCTGTGCTCCGCGGCGGGAGGGGCCGCAGTGGCGAGAGGCCCGCGTACCGCAAAAAAAAAAAAAAAAAAAAGACCAGGTATTTTACATGTTAATTTATTCTGGGGATGGAGAGGGATACTTTCAGTGACTTTGGACCTCTGAGAGGCCATGAAAATGCACCGTGATGGAGGTGTCATGTAAAACAAAGGATGGGGGGTTCAGGTGTATAACTATTCCGTTTCTAAATGGAGTATTTTGAGTATTCTGACCCCTAGTTTTTTATCCTGGTTAGTTTCAATCCTCTCCCCACTCACACACACAGAATCCCTATCGGCTGTTTTAATTTTTTTCCATTTGCACTTAACATCTTCTAATACACAATATAGTGTGTTTAGTTTTGGTGTTTATTTTTTGAGTCTTTCCCCACTCCTCACTCCCAGGATTAAACTATACAAACAAGGACATTTTTCTTGCTTTCTTCATGTCTGAATTTTTAATACCTATAAGTTCCTGCCATGTGGTATGCATTCAATTATTTATGAATAGATACCTCTTTTCTGACTCATTACTAAATAGACAGTTTTTAAGATGAGATTTTGCATTTGTATTTTCAGTTCTCAGGACATTTAGCATACCATAGGAAAATGTTCAAGGTGAGAAATCAGGAGAAATATGGCACATATCTGTGGAAGGGTTCCCACCTGATACAAACCTGCTACAAACCTCAGTAACTGGGCTTCCCTGGTGGCGCAGTGGTTGAGAGTCCGCTTGCCGATGCAGGGGACACGGGTTCGTGCCCCGGTCTCGGAAGATCCCACATGCCGCGGCGCGGCTCGGCCCGTGAGCCATGGCCGCTGAGCCTGCGCGTTCGGAGCCTGTGCTCCGCAACGGGAGAGGCCACAACAGTGAGAGGCCCGCATACCGCAAAAAAAAAAAAAAAAAAATCTATAAAAAAACCTCAGTAACTGTGTTCTTCCCAAGTGAGATCTGTTCTCATCACTACACACCAGGCAGCCCACAATAAACAGATCAGAGTTGGCAAAAGAAAGAAACGTGTTTGCCAATCCTGAGCTAAGGTAACTTCAGTACTGCATGTAAGCTGAATGCTCTATTGGTGTACAGTGTCTTTTTAATTAAGGTATTTGGTTTCTAGACATAACCTGAGACTACCATATTGGCAAACAGATTTACCGCTGTTCTTTATAGCTTGGTGTCAAAGTTATTATTACCTTCAGAAAATGAGTTCAGGAGGCTTCCTTCTTTTTTCTACTCTCTGAAATATTATGTATAAAATGGGGATAATTTATTTATTGATTTTTGCAGAAATTACCTCCTGAAACATCTGACCCAGCAGATCGATTTTTATTATTTGGGGGATAAAGTTTTATTTACTGAATTTTAAAAATTTTAATGGTTAAACATCAATTCTGGTTTCTACTTCTTGAATCACATTTTTTGTAAATTTTATATATAACTAGAAAATTGGATAAATATAACAAGAAATAGATAATTTCTAAAAAGTAATACATTTATCTCAGTTTTTAATTATTATAAATTACTTCATAGTGTGCTCTTACTATTATCTGCATTGTATCTAATTGTGACCCCTCCCTAGTTCCTAATACTGCTTAATAGTACCTTTTCTTTCTTTTGTTGCTCAGTTGCATCAGAATTTTCCATTTTATTAATCAGTGTAAAGTAATAAAGCACCTTGGAATTTTGAACAATTATCTTTGTGTTTTATTTTATTAATTTGTACTCATATTTTTTTTCTGCCTTCTGATCTCTTTGGGTAAGTTATCCTTTAAAATTTTCCTTGAGGTAGACACTTACTTAGCTCATTCATTCTGTCTTACTTTTCCAATAAAGATTCTACCTTTATGTACATTCCCACAACTTTTAATATGAGGTATTTTCATTATTGCCCATTTCTAAATAATTGCTTAATTTCCATGATAAAATCTTTGACCCATGAGCTATTTATGTAACAGAGAAAAACAAAATCGGACTCCATGTTGGATCCCTTTCTTTTGCTTTAACCTTTGCTTTTCATTGCTTTTGTTATATAATCACTAAAAGGGTGCTGTCTGTAGCTATAAGCATACAAAATGGTCTGCCTTGGGGAACCTTGCCCCTCTGCCTGAATGTTAAATCAAAGTGCCGTTGTTCAGCTCACAGGGAAACATCCTGACCCTGTCCACCTGTGAATGGCTGCAGGAAAGAAGAATTAACGCATCCCCTCCCTGAGGCTGGCCAAACCAGAAGTTATTTTATAAGACTTATGACCTTTTTACTTTACTTTACTTCCTCACCTCCTCCCCATCTCTGTTCTATAAAAGAAACTAGCATCCAGACCCTGATAAGATGATACTCCAGAACTCTAGTCTGCCATCTTCTTAGAAGTCTGGCTTTCTGAATAAAGTTGCTATTCCTTGCCTCAACAACTCGCCTCCCGATTTATTGGCCTGTGATGCAGTGAGCAGACCAAGCTTGGACTCAGTAACATTTAGATGTGTGTTTCGTGTTTCCAGGTACATAGGTTCTTTTGGTTATTCTGTCATCATTTTCTAATTTATTGTTATCAGACATTGGGGGCTGTATGATATTAAAGCAGTATTAATTGCTGAAATGTGTTTTCTGGCCTAATACATGTGCTTAAAAGAAGCACTCTTTCTTTATATCCTCTGCCATTTTTTTTCTACTAGTCTGTGTACTCCCTTCTTATCAATTTCAACATCTGTTTGTACAGATGGGACATTAACACTCTCTCTGTTATCTGGGTTGCAAACATATTTTTCCAAATCTATTATTTTTCTATTGACTTTGTTGAAATTATCTTTTACCATATAAATGTTTTTACTTAATATTTATAGAGGGAAATTTGCTTATCTTTTCTTTTCATGCTTTTAGGATTTTATATTGCCCAAGAAGGATTCTAGCACCTTAAATGTACACAGATTCCTGTATGTTCTTTCTTTGTTTTTTTTTTTTAATTTATTTTTGGCTGCGCTTGAGTCTCTGTTGCTGCTCACGGGCTTTCTCTAGTTGCAGTGAGCGGGGGCTACTCTTTGTTGCAGTGTGCAGGCTTCTCATTGCGGTGGCTTCTCTTGTTGCAGAGCATGGGCTCTAGGCACTTGGGCTTCAGTAGTTGTGGCACATGGACTTAGCTGCTCCACAGCATGTGGGATCTTCCTGGACCAGGGCTCAAACCCATGTCCCCTGCATTGGCAGGTGGATTCTTAACCACTGCACCACCAGGGAAGTTCCTCCTATATGTTCTTGAAGGGTTTTTATACATTTTTGTCAGGGTAAGATCCAGGTTTGAAGAATAAATTTCATATAATTTTAACTGTTAAAAGACTTTTTAAGAAAAAATGCAAACATAAACATGAAATTAGATACAAAATTGAATATTTGTTCAAAACCTGAAAAGAAATCACAACAGAATAAAAATTTTGATATGTTGACAAATTCCTCAAACATTCCCCAAATCCAGAAAGATGACAATAGTAACTGACTACTTAACATTGCTCTATAGTGTTTTTATTTTCTTACATATTTTCTTCACATTTTCTGATCACCTCTCAATATTATTGCCATTGTATAATAATTTTTACAGAGAGAATAAAAAGGAAAGTTAGTCTTCCTGTTAGTAGAGTCGATCAAAAATTGTTTTATTACTGATAGTTGAGATATGTAAACCACATGAATTCAGACACAAATAGCCTCACTATAGGACCACTGCATGGCTGTGATTTCAAACAGAAAATCTGAAAAAACGCATTTCATTCAATTCTAGCAATGATAAAAAAAATACAGTGCCTTTGTAATCATATACACTGTATTCTCCTGTCAACGCTTGAGAAGAGAGAACTATCATTTTGACTATATTTGATATTTCAATGAAAATCCCGTCTTCCACCATTAATTGTATACTGATGTTTGATGATTTGAAGAAGTTTCCATACATTGAGTTCTGGCTCCATATATTCCAAACCTTGTTTCTCCTCCACTCCCCTTGTTCTTTGTTGCCAGGCACAGTAGGATGTGATTAGAGTGTGGTACAAGCCGTGGTCCCGTGTCTAGTGAGAAAATGCTGAGTGGGTCAGTGTGGTAGGCAGTGTTAGCTTCCTGGAGGCTGGTCCTACCTACATTGGGCCGATTACCAATAACTTAACATAAAATAATTACAAATCACAGACATACATCCCACTAAGCCTAAACTAAATAAACTTAAACTTATTCAAACTCCCCTCTGCCAAATCCTATAAACCATTGTGGGGTTTTTTTTCCAGTGCCATCTGATAAGAAAGATGTAGAAAGAAAAGGAAGAGTGAAAAATATAGTGACCAACTCATCCCAGTTTGCCAGGAACTTTGCTGATTTTAGCACTGAAATGTCCAGGTCCCTGTAGCTCTTTCAGTCCTGATATCAGGCAGGACCCTGTTGGACTCCTGGGTACAAAAGCCTTTCTGTGTCCCCCATTTCTTGATTAGGGGAAATAAGCTTCATTCAGCCTCCATGACCTTCCCTGAGTTCCAAGGGGCAGGTTCAAACAGCTGCTAATTAGGTAAGGAAGGGGATGCAGAGACAAGGGAGGAGCAGTCAAAAGAAACAATAGTGCAGCCTTGGGGCAGGGTCCTGGTTCCCCCTCAAGGGATATACATACTAATATCTTTGAGCTGTTTTGCAGATACTGAATCCCCCACCAGGTGGGAGAAGTTAACTGTATGGTGCCCACAAGCACATAGACCCCAGACGGGTTGGAACCAAAAGGTTGATAATGCTCACTCCCACTTACCTCACCACCAACCAATCAGAAGAGTGTCCATGAGCTGATCACGCCCTCTTTGAACCATTACTATAAAACTCCTCACTACCCCCTCCAGGTCAGGACACACAGTTTTGAGAGCATTATCCTGCTGTGGCCCCTTTGCCTGGTGAAGCAATAAGGCTATTCTTTTCTACTTCACCCAAAACTCTGTCTCTGAGATTTAATTCGGTGTCAGGGTACAGAGGCTGGATTCAGCTTCAGTCCCTCCCGGGCAAATGGGCGGGCTGCTTGCTGTAAGGGAGAAGAGACAGTGGACTTAACTGATGGTGGATTAAAAAACTTTGCTTTATGACCTTATGGGCACAATGGTGGGGTCTTTCCTAGGGAGTTAGAAGCAGCCCAAGCAAGAGAGGGGCTTACGTTCAAGTTAGGGGCTGAAGCTCAAGTTCCAGTAGCTTCCCAATATATAAGCATTTACATTTAAATTTAAATCTTGTGTCTATCTTTGATTTTTGTCTTTAAGTTGTGACTTTATCTGATATATATTTTCAACTTGCATTCTTTATTTTTTCTTGTCTTCCTCCCCCTGGCTGCTCCTAAGATGGTTTGCAATGTTTCTGTGTCAGCATTCTGTGACTCAGGTACCCCCTTTCAAGTCCCCATGTAGCAAGGGCTCTAGGATGGATGGAAGATGATGCAGTTTCTCGCCACCCTGCCCCACAGGCTAGTAGAGTGGAAGCAGAGGCATTGTCCACCTCTCACTGAGGCGCCTGGAGTAAGCCCCTGTGCCCCTGAGGAGTCTCAGCCTCAGGGACCCTTAGGGCCCATGGTCTCCCTCAGCATCCCCTTAGGATCTTAGTGTCAGGGAGCCCAGACTCTCACTCAGGCCCCATGTCCATGCTGCTCAGGGGACCCCAATTTCCAGCAGTCCCTTTATGTACAGGATCTGCTGCTTTGCTTATCTATGCTGCAGAAACCTCTGAGGCTCATTTCCAGGAAGTCACACAGTTCATGAAAGAGGAAGGACAATTTTGTTTTGGTTTCTAGTTCTGTTATAAATCAAACAGATAACAAGCCTCATCGGCACCTATGTGTGTGTGTGTGTGTCTGTGTCTGTCTCTGTGTGCATACGTGTCTATTAGATTATGATACTAGACAACCATACATAAAATACGTGTGCATAACTGGATCAATAGATGATATGATGCTAGACAATAGAATTCATTACGTAAATATATTTATTTACGTAATATTACACTGCCTTCCGCCACAAAGGACTTGCATAATTTGCCTTAATATTAGTTCATACTTAAGAATATTTATGTAATCTAATGCAAACAAAAGATAAATATTTCTCAAACCAAATGGAACAGCTATCTCCTGCCATCGTCTGTAACACATTTCTGCCTGTTAAGTGCCAGTGGGATGACTGTGGATACTTCAAGAGCCGGCGTCAGTTCTGTCATGGGAAACATACAGGGAAGAGCTCAGTATGGGTCCCCTAGGACTTGTCTTCAGTTTTTTGGTTCAACCACTAGATATTATAAGCTTTGCCAGAGATGTTGAGGTTGGGGCTGTCATTTACACTTGCCATACTCGGGAGAGGCTGAAACATAAATGCAAATGCCAATGTACTCAGTTGCAGTGGGTACTGCATTTGGCCGGGTAACCAGCATGGGTCACCCACCACGTCTCGATGGACAATCTGCTCCGAAGACCTCACTAGGAATCAGAATTTTCCAAAAGAGCAAAGAATATCAAAGGACGGATGGGGCATTTCAACTAGCACGGAGCATGGAAATGGCATGGGCATTAAGCCACCATGTCCAGGTTCTAATTTTTGTTCCAGTACTTAGAGTCATGTGGCCTTTAGCAGAGACTCTATTCTCCCCGAGCCTCTTCTATCCTCTTCTGTATAATGGGGATGATAAGTGGGGTTGTTCTGAAGAATAAATGCTCTAGCTTGTCCCAAATATTATCTCATTTCATATTCACAACCGTTCTACAATGTCAAGACCATTGGACTGGCTTTACCAACGAGAAGAGAAAGTACCAGACCTCATGATCCCAGTTAGAGGACACACTGGAATTCAATGCTAGGTCTCTGACTGCGCATCCTTCTTCCAGCTCTTCCCATGACACTCTTGGCCTCTCCTTGAAGAACATGGTAGTAGGAGGCCATTAGGTAATGTCATTTTTTACTGCCCACATCGGTATTTCAGAAAGTATAAGAACATAGCGATTTGCCCCTGTCATAAACATCTACAAAAAAAGCGCCATGATAAATTTTCTCCTCCTGATACCCCAGCAGCCTTGATCAGGGCAGTATATTAAACACATTTTCCAGCTGTTTCTATGATTTCATTATCATAGCAGGTGGGAAAAGAGAGTCCCACAAGACCTCAGGGACCTGTTAGATGCCCCATCAAAATTTCATGGAGTACTTAATTAAAATTTTCATAATTTTTAATCCAGATGAAGGAAGACATTCAGAGAGGCGTAAATAAATTGCTAAATCAGAACACAAATTGGGTGAAAAGGAATTCCAAAGTTTATTAAATAATTATCACCATCTCTCCCCACTCACCAATTCATCCTTGCTTATTATAAACCTTTAAGGAACCTTAAAATATTAGCCTTTTTGGCCACCAAAATATGGTATTCCTAGAAATTATATGTTTGTGTGTTCCTTTTATGCATGAAAATTAGAATGTTGTGCCTTATTAGTGACACGTGGGACTTGTCACTGTAAAATCTGGGCTAGGATATGAGCTTCCCTATGTATGATCTCTCTAACCTTGAACAAGTTTCTTCACTCCTTTGGGGTCATTTATAAATGGGCCCAATGGTTTCATCTCACCAGGCTGTTCCAGAGCATAAATAAATTAGCAGATGTTAACATAATTAATTTAATAGTATAAACACGTATTCTATCTGCAAAAATGCCTACAGGGGAGGGTGGGTATGGATGCAGGTGTGGTTTCTGTTTGGAGTGGGAAAGTGTAAGACAGGACTGTTCAATTAAGGAAAAAAGCACACACACACACATACACATACACAGGTGTTGATGTCCCATCAAGCTGGATTAAAACCATGACTTTATTACATACTAACAAGATTCTTAATCTATCTGAGACTCCAATGTATAAAATGAGCTTAATACCTACATTAAAAAGTTGTGGATATAAAATTGCACGATGGCCAGGAATAGACGCAGGTCGACATAGAGATGCAGGGCTGGGCAGGGGGAGAATTTGACGATCCCCATCTTTCCCCCTTCAGTTCCTCCTCCAAACACAAGCTGCGGGAATGCAATGATGTACCAGGAAGAGAAAGCGTGGGACAGCCACCATGAAAAGCTTTGATTTCTTCCCCTTTCTATTGCTGCTTCTCTCTCCTTGGGACTTGTGCTAAGAGCCTGAACTGTACAATTTCATATCACTTAAGAAAGAAGAGATATTAGACAGTTCAAGGGGCAGCCACTTGGCAAACATGAGAGCCTGTTCTAAGACATCTTTATAAGCTCTGTCCCCATCGGGGCACTCCGCAGAGCTGCCCTCCTGCAGAGCTAACGGAGGCTTCAAGACCAGGCTGCTTGTGTCCCGTGGCAGCAATTAGAGAAGCTGCCTTCCAACGCAGGGTTTTATTTTATCCTGTGATTGCTAGGGAAATCTACAAACAGCATCCAGCAGGCAGTGATAGCATTACCTGCTATCATTGTCAATTTCTATTTCATTTATGTTCAGCTGCCTTAAATGCTGGAAAAGCAGTTTTACTTAAAAGGCTGGGCTCTGCACTTCCAGGTTTATCAGAATAAAGCAGAAATCAGGTGGGTTAGTTTTAAGGGCACAGGGAAAAACACAGTTTGGTGGCAAGAGGTTTTGAATTATAGTGGGCAAAGATAGCCAAGTTCAGCTTAAGACTTTAAACATCCAAATCGGTGCATTTAAAATGAATGCCCCCATAGCCTCCATCTGCACTCTCATGCCTTTTGTTATCAACATAAAGCAAGCTGCTCAGCAGTAGTTCTCATAAATTCCAAGGATTAAACCGCACAGATTGCATTTGGGATTCAGTAGCACATTCTGAGAATGAACAGTGTTTTTGTCTGGATACTTTTCAATAGTAGCAGGAGCAGTTATTGGTTTTTGAGAATTTAATTTGGAAATGATAACAGTTATTTATTGAGTACTTTAATGTACTAGGTAGAAACCATTCAAGGACTGTATATACTATTTCATTTAATTCTCACAAAACCATATAAGATATGTAATATTAAGGATGAAGAAATCGAGACTCAGAGAGATAATTAACTTGCCAAAAATCCAATAACTAGTAAATAGTAGAGATACAGAACTTAAGAAAGAGGAAATATTAGAGATTCAAGGTGACAGCAGATCTTTCACACTCAAAAAACCACATCTTTTCCACCTGGCCTCACCTCTGATATATACAAACTAAACATTGCCATATTTCTCCAAGTATAAGATGACATCCATTGTAAGATGCACCTTCATGTATCACAAAGGAAAATAAATCTGCCAATTAAACTGATAATTCCAAGACACATTCTGATTTCAGAAATGTAAAAATGTAGGGGAAAGAAGTACCTTTTAAGATTCATGAAAAATAGTCATTTAAAAGCTAGATGGACATATAAAGATCTAAGAAATAATATGATGGCCCATCTTGAGGTCAAGCAGATGGGATACAAGGCATATTCTGGTTATGTCCAAAGCCAAGGATAAAATTCAGGTGGAGAGTCACTGTCACTGTTTCAGCACTTCTGCCTGAAGGTGGCAGTGCAGGCCACTGGATATGGCCTTTGGCCGTCCTGGGGTACGGGTTTCAAAGGAGGACCAGGAACAGATGGGAAACTTGTTTTCACAGCATTAATTTTTATCAGCCACTTCTGTGCTGGTTCAAACCTCAGTATCATTTCCGTCCCATTTCCCTCTCTTTTCCTGTTTTCTAGTGTCTTCTTTCTCCCCATTAACCTTTTTCTACCCATATTTTCAAAGTCCAAAACAGGTAGACTTGGAAGGGAAACAAAAGCATCCTTCTTTTCCATCAAAAGTTAAATCAGAAGTTTGGGAGTTAGCTAAAGAGAAGGAAGCAGTGCCTTGATCATTCTATTTTTCTAGGATGTTCTGGTGTCTTGATTATGTCTATCTGGAGAATATTCTAGATATAATCTCAAAATAGAGATTATTCTATCTGGAATATATTTCTCAGGTATGTCTTCCAACCTCTTGATGTAGCTGGTGATCAAACCTATTTGTATAACTTTCTTCCTAGAATCTTCAGATACCTCTCCAAGGCCCATAGAATGAAGTCTGAGCATGTAAACCTGATTCTAGACCACTTCCCCTACTTCCTTACCTACCACTTATGCCAGGCTCTGGCTACCTGAGTACACCTGTGAACACAGTGTCCATTCCCAAACCAGGAATCTCCTTGAAATGTTCTTACTCTTATTCTCTGCCTATAGAACATGCTCATTCTTCAAAACTAAGTTCTGGTCCTTAAGCCTTTTCTCACTTAAACCTCATTGCCCTCCACATACAGTCCTTAGCAACTCTCTGTGCGTACGTTCATTGATAGCTGGTCGTTTCATTAGGTATCATGGTGGCAGTATTTCTCCCTGCCTTATTTATGTCTGTATCCCAAGCACCTAGCATAGGGCTGGGGTTATAGTGAATATTCAATTGATATTTATTGTATGAATAATTGAATGCCTCTTTTCTAAAATATATATCAGAACTGATATTCCCTGGGGAAGTTATTTTTAACTTTTGCACATTAAAATCACCTGGGAAACTTTTAAAACTCCTGATATTCAGATCACGAAATCGGAAGCTCTGAGGGTGGGGCCCAGGCATCAGTAGCTTTTAAGGCTCCCCAGGTGATCCCAAGGTACAATCAACATTGAGAATCCCTGTCATGGCAGTGGTTCCCAAATTGTGGTACTATGATCATCAGTCTCAACATTAGTCTCATCTTCTTTGAAATGAAAAATCCTGGCACCAACACCAAACTATAGAATCAGAAAGGTGGAGAGGAGGGTGATAAATACCTGTGTTTTAACAATCCCTTCAGGTGATGCATACTAAAGTTTGAAAAGCACTGTCCTAGAAGTTTACTTGAAATAAATCTATACAGCTGAGTAAATGAATCCTTCCCTCTCTTTTTTTCTGATTTGATTCTGCCCTCTATTTCTTCCATACAGCCATGCTTACAGACAACTGCCAAACTCATTTTAGTTGACTTTTTCTAACTTAATTTGGTCTTGTGATCAACATCACTTTGTAGTAAAATAGCTTGAGAAGATATTTTATATGCTTTTTCAACTCTTAAAACAACCAGGGAAGTATTATTCTCCTGGCTGTTTTTCAGCTTAAACAACCTAATCTTATACCTAAAGAAACTAGAGAAAGGAGAACAAACAAAACCCAACGTTAGTACAAGGAAAGAAATCATGAAGATCAGAGCAGAAATAAATGAAATAGAGACCTGAAAAACAATAGAAAATATCAATAAAACTAAAAGCTGGTTCCTTGAAAAGATAAAGAAAATTGATAAACCTCTAGCAGATGCATCAAGAAAAAAAAAAAAAGGGAGAGGGCCCAAATCAATAAAATCAAAATTAAAAAGAAGTCCCCACCAATACCACAGAAATACAAAGGAGGATAAGCGACTACTATGAACAACTATATGCCAATAAAATGGACAACCTAGAAGAAACAGGTAAATTCTTAGAAAAGTATAATCTCCCAAAACTGAACTGGGAAGAAACAGAAAATGTGAACAGACCAATAACCAGTATTGAAATTGAATCAGTAATTTTAAAAACTCCCAAAAAACAAAAGTCCAGGACCAGATGGCTTCACGGGTGAATTCTACCAAACATTTAGAGAAGAGTTAACACCTATCCTTCTGAAAATAGTCCAAAAAATTGCAGAGGAAGGAACATTTCTGAACTTATTCTATGAGATAAGCATCACTGGATAACAAAACCAGACAAAGATACCACAAAAAAAGAAATTACAGGCCAATATCACTGATAAAAATAGATGCAAAAATCCTCAACAAAATACTAGCAAATTGAATGCAACAACACATTAAAAAGATCATACACCATGATCAAGTAGAATTTATCCCAGGGATGCAAGGATTTTTCAATATCCACAAATAAACCAATTCAATACACCACATCAACAAATTGAAGAATAAAAACTATATGAGCATCTCAATAGATGCATAAAAAGTTTTGATAAAGTTCAATATTCATTTATGATAAAAACTCTCCAGAAAGTGGGCACAGAAGGAACATACCTCAATGTAATAAAGGTCATATATGACAAACCCACAGATAACATCATAATCAATGGTGAAAAGCTGAAAGCATTTTCTCTAAGATCAGGAACAAGACAGGGATGTCCACTCTCACCACTTTTATTCAACAGTTTTGGAAATCCTAGCCACAGCAATCAGAGAAGAAAAACAAATAAAATAAATCCAACTGGAAAGGAAGAAGTAAAACAGTCACTGTTTGCAGATGACATGATACTATACATAGAGAATCCTAAAGATGCCACCAGAAAACTACTAGAGCTCATCAATGAATTCAGTAAAGTTGCAGGATACAAAATTAATACACAGAAATCTGTTGCATTTCTATACATTAACAACACTAGCAGAAAGAGAAATTAAGGAAACAATCCCATTTACCATTGCATCAAAAAGAATAAAATGCCTAGGAATAAACCTACCTAAGGAGGCAAAAGACCTGTACTTGGAAAACTATAAGACACTGATGAAAGAAACTGAAGACTACACAAACATGGAAAGATATACCGTGTTCTTGGATTGGAAGAATCATTTGTCAAAATGACTATACTACCCAAGGCAATCTACAGATTAATGGAATCCTTATCAAAATACCAATGACACTTTTCAAATGACTAGAACAAATAATTTTAAAATTTGTATAGAAACCCAAAAGACCCCAAATAGCCAAAACAACCTTGAGAAAGAAGAACAAAGCTGGAAGAATCACTCGTTCCCTGACTTCAGTGTATACTACAAAGCTACAGTAATCAAAACAATATGGTATTGGCAAAAAAAAAAAACAGACACATAGATCAATGGAACAGAATAGAGAGCCCAGAAATAAACCCACATATTTATGCTCAATTAATCTACGACAAAGGAAGCAAGAACATACAATGGGGAAAAGACAGTCTTCTCAGTAAGTGGTGCCAGGAAAACTGGACAATTACATGTAAAAGAATGAAACTAGAACATTCTTTAACACCATATGCAAAAATAAGCTAAAAATGGATTAAATACCTAAATGTAAGACTAGGTACTATAAAACTAGAGGTAAACATAGGCAGAACACTCTTTGTCATAAATCACAGCAATATCTCTCTGGATCCAAGTAAAGGAAATAAAAGCAAAACTAAACAAATGGGACCAAATTAAACTTAAAAGCTTTTGCACAGCAAAGGAAACAACTTACTGAATGGGAGAAAATCTTTGCAAATGATTTGATGGTTAAGGGGTTAATATCCAACATATATAAATGGCTCATACAACTCAACA
This sequence comes from Pseudorca crassidens, assembly GCF_039906515.1. Taxonomy (NCBI): domain Eukaryota; kingdom Metazoa; phylum Chordata; class Mammalia; order Artiodactyla; family Delphinidae; genus Pseudorca; species Pseudorca crassidens. The sequence continues at coordinate 137,579,060 of NC_090296.1, read as the reverse complement.
TCAAAAAAAAACGCAAACAACCCGATAAAAAATGGGCAGAAGAATTGAATGGACGTTTTTCCAAAAAAGGAAATGCAGATGGACAACAGGCATGTGAAAAGATGTTCAATATCGCTACTCATCAGGTAAATGCAAATCAAAACCACAATGATATATTACCTCACACCAGTCAGAATGGCTATCTTAAAATAAAACACAAATAACAAATGTTGGTAGGATGTGGAGAAAAGAGAATCCTCGTACACTGTTGGTGAGAATGTAAATTGGTACAGTCACTGCGGAAAACAGTATGGAGTTTTCTCAAAAAACTAAAAATAGAATACCATATGACCCAGGAATTCCACTCCTGGGTATATATCTGAAAGAAACAAAACCACTAATTCGGAAAGATACCTACACCACAATGTTTACAGCAGCATTATTTATAATTGCCAGGGTAAGGAAGCAACCTAAGTGTCCATCAACTGATGAATGGATAAAGATGATGTGATATATATACATATATATATCACATATATGTATCACATATATATGTATGTACATATCACATATATATGTATATACATATACAATGGAATACTACTCAGCCATAAAAAGAATGAAATTTTACCATTTTTGGCAACATGCGTGGACTTGGAGGGCATTATACTAGGTATAATAAGTCAGGTAGAGAAAGACAAATACTGTATGATATCACTTATATGTGGAATCTAAAAAATACAACCAACTAGTGAATAAAACAAAAAAAAAGCAGACTCACAGACATAGAGAACAAACTAGTGGTTACCAGAGCAGAGAGGGAAGGGGGAAGGGGCAATATAGGGGTAGGGGGAAAAAAGAAGGATTATTATGGGACTATATGAAATCATGTGTGTGAGACTTTTGAAAATTGTAAAGCACTATAGAATCTAAAGAATCTTTCATTCAATTAAAAATAAACAAATAGAATCAAAAAGCAGAAAAAAGAGAAACAGACAAAAAAGTAGTTTTATGTTATGTGTTTTTAAAACACAATTTAAACAATAAAAATAAATAAAGGAATGGGAGGCAACTGGCAGGGAGTTAAATTTTAGCTCTGCTTTTTTTTTTTTTTTAAACATATCAGTTTTAATTGTCAAGATTATTCCAGGGTGAGAGTTCATTTCCAATCACTTCTCTCCAGCTTGTGTTCCTCCATGGCCCAGCCAAGAACATCATTCCAGTTTATTCTCGAGTCTGCTGTCTTCCAACCTCCCCGATGAGGCCAGCGAGAGGGCTGCGGCCCTGCTGGACCTGCAGCAGCAAATCATCGTCAAGTCCAACAAACCAGTCGATCGTGGTCGTGGTCGGTCAGCACCGAACACACCCATCTTGCTTCGAGCCCCAAGGTGCAGACAGACGTGTGTTCTGAATGATGCACAGACCTCTTCACTCCAGTGTCAGCGTCCTCCAGCCTGCAGCCAGGGTAGACCTGATGTCATAAGGCTACCCCGATGCAGTGGTGCTTCAGTCTGCAAGGCAGGACCCCTTTGTTCAGCTGGTAAAAGTCAACAAGCTGGATCAGGTCAGAGAATTTGGTGTTCCCGTCGTCAAGCCTGAAGAAGGTCTGCCCGTCATCCTCGCAAGGTAAGATCTGGACATTTTTAATTTTCTTATGATGACACAATGTGAGGACAAATGCCTTTGTGTTTTTTTGTTTGTTTGTTTGTTTTTGCGGTACGCGGGCCTCTCACTGCTGTGGCCTCTCCCGTTGCAGACCACAGGCTCCGGACGCGCAGGCTCAGCGGCCATGGCTCACGGGCCCAGCTACTCTGCAGCATGTGGGATCTTCCTGGACCGGGACACGAACTTGTGTCCCCTGTGTCGGCAAGCGGACTCTCAACCACTGCGCCACCAGGGAAGCCCGACAAATGCCTTTGGATTACTCTGGCTGTCACGGAGGAGAAAAAGCCCATCCACGAGTCCCTGATGCTTAATGATCCGGTGTGTCTCCTCCCTGGAGATCCTGCCGTGAAACCAGTGCTGCGTCCTGTGAATCACTGTACTTAGGCTGGAAGGGTGGAGGGGGCTTTGGCTCTCGAGGATATTCATCCGCTTGCTTCGCTTCCTCCAGGCGTGGCCTTTTTCCAGGGCTGCACTCTGAGCCTTAGCCGGATTCTCGATCACTCTTCCCGTTTGCCCAGAAAAATCCATGGCCACAAGGGAGTTGTCAGAGACACTGCGCACTGGAGTTGAGAAGGGGGACAGCACGGCCTTCCTCTGATGAGGGATTCTGTAGTTCTGGTAAAGGAGCCTTACATACTTGAGGAGCCTGAAGGCCGTCATCCAGCACGTCCGGCTCTGCTCGTCCTTGGCACAGAGCAACTGCAGCTCCTTGGCTTCGTTCCTGACTCTGTTTGGCTTTATGCAGAAGCCGTAGTCCGTGGGGGCACCGTACTGCTTCCTTCCGGCCATCAGGGAGAAGATGCGGCTGTCCTCCAGGTCGGCCAGCAGCTGCAAGTGTCTGGGCTCCTTTGAAGCTCCCTTTGTGGAGCAATAGAGGCTGGATCGCGGCAAACACACGTACAGCTTCTTCCACGACTTCCTTCCCAGCTCCTTCACGTGCAAAAACCCTTGAATCTCAGGACAACTACTGGAGTTTAAAAAATTCTGCAAAAGCTGGGTCTGACTGCTATTTGACTGCTGGCACCAGGTAACCATCTGTTCTGGGAAGAAATTCGTGGGATTTTTTAAAAACTCGTATTTTGCATAATTCTTCCTGAATAAAAAATTACTTTTCACTTGCCATGCTGCTCTCTACCTGGACCACAAGCTCATGGTCTTCCAAGCACCTTTCTAATCCCAGGTGCGGGTAATGCTCCACCAGAGTCCAGCTGTTGTCGTCCACACAGTGACTTCTGTAAACCAGCAACTGGCACAGGTCCCTGGCTGTCGTGTCCGCCAGAATCTCCACCACTTTGCTCGTCCCGTCTTCGCTAAAGACTAACATCCTGCTTCGCAGCAGCCGGGCCAGGAGGTAAGGAGCCCGGCGTGAGCGCAGTGGGGGCTCCCGGGGCCGCAGAGCTCGGGGAAGGGGTCGGGGACGGCCGGCGGAGACGACGTCCTCAACTGCTGGTCCTCCTGCTGCAGGCGGCTTGGTGATTCGCCAGCCGTTCAGGCGGCGCTGGGAAGCCGGGTCCTGCCAGATTTCCAGGACGGCGAGGAGATGTCTGCTCCACCTGGTCCTGGTAGTATGGATGTGCAGAAAGGACTCTGGACCGACCGCTAAAGCTATCGGTTCCTTCCTGCCGTCTTCAAATCGCGTGGACTGGGCCGCGGCACCTGTCGGGGTTTTTCTGGGGCTCTGGGTGTCTGGTGGCCGCCTGGCTGGACCGAGAGGACCCAGGTGAGAAGCGGCGGCCGGTCACGGTCACGGGGCCGTCGCCCCCCGCAGCCCCCTCCTTGGGCTCAGCATGGTGCCCAACTCCAAAGCTGCCTCAGCGCCGCTCCCGGCCGCCTCCGCCTGGCCGCCCGCGACCCTCGGCGCAGCTGGGGAGGCGCGGGTCTAGCGGGGCGAGGGCGGCGCGCAGGGCTGTCCCGGCCCCCGCGCGCTGCCGCCCGGGGGCCGCGCGCAAACTTTGGGCTCCGCGCGGGGCTCCACGGCCTCCGAGCACCCAGCCCGCCGCTGCGCGCCGCTCGCGTCCCTCCCTGCCTCCTCCCGTAGCTCTGCTTTTGACAAATGACTTTACCTTTTTTGTTTCAGTTTTCTTACTTATTGAGGCAATTGACCTAAATAATCTTTAAGGTCCTTTCCAATTCTAAACGCCAGCTGCATAGTTATGGGGGCATGGCTTAGCCATTGACTCTGAATAAGACAAAGTTCTCTATAGAACAAAATTTTGACTTCCAAAACATCCCTCTACTATGCCCAATAGTATCAGAGAGAGAATCAATTCACACTTGGTGCTTAGTGATGAGCTTCTCACAAAGTAATTCATGCTGGAATAACATGATTATAATTTGAAAAAGGATAATGTTTATCTTAAGGTAAATGAGTACCTGATTATTAAATATTCATATTGTGTTCATTGTATTTTTGATCGTTAATCTTTATCGTCTGTTTGCGAGAAAAACTAGAGCAAAGGTCATTAAAAGAAAGATAATTGTTTTAGAAATTATCCTAATGTCAAATGAAGATGGTCTGAAAGAAGGAAGTGATAGATGAAAAGGAAGGAATAGAGATGAGAAATGTTGAAGGTGAAGCTTGGTGGGCATTAGGAATGTACAAAAGGTGCTTCTGAGACTTCAGTACAAATGGATTAGGGTAACAATGATACAATCAATATTTGTAGAAAGGATGGTAACTATGTTGAAATACACAAGAGAGAGGTTGAGTCCAGAGATAAAGAGACATCTTGATGAGACAGAATGGTTTCGGATGGAGTTTTGAGACAGAGGAACAGCCAGTCTTGGGCTGAGCCTTGGAGCAGGGCTGCAGTTAGCCAAAGACATCACATTTGGAACAGGTGCTTTAGATGATATACAATTTAATAAACAAGGGAGTTTGTGAATAAGGAAGAAGAAGCCCTGAGCTGGGTGTAAACAGGAAGGATGAGGAAGTGATGAAGACAGAGGAATGAGGCCAAAGACACAGAGGGTGGGCCAAAAGACTGCCCTATACCAAAGGGCAGAGGAAAGCGCCAACAGGAGGTGTCGGTTAGCATCAACACTTGCTAACGTGTACGGGAGGGAGGACACTCAAAGTGAGAAAATTCCAGAAAAGGTAGAAAAGAAAGATTTCTAGGCCCGGATGGGAGAATTAGCCAATTATTCCTACTTGGTATAAAAGGAGGGAAAGATGAGAGAATGAATGTTAAAAGAGAGTTTATTAGTCAAATATATTGCTAGAAACCATAGCAGAAGAATTTAGCTAACTCATGCAAACAGCAATGTATTTGGAAGGATTTAGAGCAACTATCAAAATTCATAGGAAGACCCGATAGCCAGGCTCAGAAAAGGGCTAAACCAAGGAAGACTGAGTTCAAAAAATACATGCAGGTGGCTTCCCTGGTGGCGCAGTGGTTGAGAGTCCGCCTGCCGATGCAGGGGACACGGGTTCGTGCCCCGGTCCGGGAAAATCCCACGTGCCGCGGAGCGGCTAGGCCCGTGAGCCACGGCCGCTGAGCCTGTGCGTCCGGAGCCTGTGCTCCACAGCGGGAGAGGCCACAACAGTGAGAGGCCCGCGTACCGCAAAAAAAAAAAAAAAAATACATGCAAGTTCAAACCATAGGATGAAGTTAGGTTAGACCACTTCTACTGGCACGGCTGCCACTTGGACACGCAAACTGACAGTACAAGTGTTATCCTTCCACAGGTGCTGTCAACTCAAAACTCTGAAACCCGCAACTGTGCTGCCAAGATTCAAAAGACTGGTGGCATGTATCTTATTGGCTAAAGCTCGATCACCTGCCCACTCCCTCACTGCCATGACTTTCAAATGAACTTGACCCTTCTGCTTTGGCAGGCAGAGCTGAGACATACTTGGTTTCCTACCAGGACACCCAGTGTGAAATTCCCTCAAAATGTAAGGTTCTTACAATCATGAGTAGCCAAAACAAGAGAAACATACCCACCACATCCCGCCTTACCATTTCCCAGACCTGTACTTCAAAAACAAAAACAAAACAAAATGCACAAAGGCAAAAGGCTTCTGCATAACTTAAAAACAACTCACCCTTTTACAACGAAAAATATTCTACTCCCCAGACCATGGCAGTAAAACCTCTCCTTTTTAATCAAGCTCCCAAGACCTGTGGCTAACATCTATTCCTGTTTTTGTTTTTTGGTTTTGTAGCAATTTTATTCTGATACATTGAAAACCCACAAAATAATTACTGTGAGTGAAAAAGTGTTGCCTGCCACATCAGTAAACAAAAGATGTTGCAGTCATCAAGCCATCACATTACAGTGGCCTGACGGTGCACCCTGAAGGAACACAGGATAGAAACAGGATGCCTGCCATCAAGCCATCAGCCACTGTAGCCACTCCTTAATGGTGTACCCTGAAGAGACTCAGGATGGGAAAAACACAGGATACTGGCCCCATATAGCTGAGGTGCATATCAAAGGAATGATTTCAATGAGCCCAGACTATTGTATTTTCCCATGCACAGAAAAGTGCTAAATTCATTGACTTGAGATGTCTGGTTTTCTTTAATTAACGGTAATCTTTTGATGTTCTGACTACTTGGTTTTTGTTGCAAAAAGTCCTATATATCCTGGCTCCTCTCTTACCTCTTCAGACTGACACAGACTTAAGTCCTCACTTTTGTCCACCAAATAGAACATAATTCTCAACTCTTAGGTTGTGCGGTTTTTTTTCAGTTGACATTACAAATGCATATGCTATGTTGGTGGAAACAGAAAAATAAGGAAGTTAGTTAAAACATTTATGTGGAACAATGAGGAAGGAAATTCTGGGTAAAGTCTCTAGTCATTTTCTTTGCAACAGGTCTGGACTGTAGGTAATATTGATGGCTTACCACACCACAGCCCACTACTCCACGTCTTCTTTGCTTTCTGCCACACTTAGGTAACTGTGGGGTGCTTAATCATTGGGACGACCCAAAGTGTCATACATGAGTATTTTAGCGCCTGGTGGTCCTGCATGTGTAGAGTTACAACAGTCTTTCAACTGTCTCTCACTAACTTTCTTGTTCTTTTTAAAAAAATGCTTCAGTTATATTTTGGATAGAAACAGAGATGATATTACTTGATAGTAAATCAACCCTACTGTATAATTATAAAGTGATGCCCTTTACCACATTGTAAGATTTTAATTATCAGCCAGCCTATTCCTGATTTCTTCTTGGAGGCTTATGTAATATAAAATAATAAAAAGATGGCTGTATTCCCACTAGGTAATTTAAATCCCCACTCAAATCCTACACAAGTGGCCCCTACTGTTTATTATCAAAATAAATATTTTTAACAAAATAATGTTTAATAACAAATCAAAATAACTCCATAGCCTTAAGCCAAACTTTGGCTTTACCTATGTAAATAACGAATAATAGATGCCTCTCTCTGATTAAACCATTTTCTATTCAAAGTAGAACAAGAAATATTTCACACTCGAATTCTTATGCCATAGGCAATGGTTATGGACTAAATTGTGCCCCTCATTCTTATGTTGAAGTCCTAAACCCCAATACCTCAGAACGTGAATGTATTTGGAGATAAGGCCTTTTAAAGAGTGAGTAAGCTAAAATGAAGCAGTTAGGGTGGGCCTAATACAATATGACTGATGTCCTTATAAGAAGAGGAAATTTGAACACACAAAGAAACACCAAGGACTTGCCGGCACAGTGAGAAGACAGCCACCTGCAAGCCAAGGAGAGGAGCCTTAGAAAAAGTCAAACCTGTTGATAGCTTGGTCTTGGACTTCCAGCCTCCAGAACTATGAAAAAATAAATTTCTATTGTTTAATCCACCCACTCGGTGGTACTTTGTTATGATAGCCCTAGAAAACTCATACAGCAACCAATTTAAAGAAACCAACAAAATCATTAGTAAAGAAAAAAATTTGTGAATTACCATCTGCATTCATTGGTGTTTTAAATATTTTTCACATATCATAATTGTATAAATTTTATAATTCTTAGTAAGAAAGCATACTTGAAAAGCCCAATGGCAAATCAGTTTTAAAATGTTCCTGCAGCTTTGGGGCAGGCTGTAAGGATCATCTTCAAAGTCTCCCAACTTACTTGATTAGAAGGCCAAATATTTGCTGTTTGTATTATTCTGAACTTAATTTAAGTGATCTGGGTTGTTTTTCTTTCAGCAATAGCTTTATTTGATTAAGGGCATTAGGCTTGACTTCCAAATTTAACTGGCCATTTACTGAACATATTGATAAGTGTCTTAGGTCAACCACCCCAAAATATGACTCTAAGTCAGCATAGTACAGGAGATTTATGAAGTAATCCCAAGGGAAAATTTGTGGAAAAGTGATGAAAGCAGGAAAAGGAAGGGGAGGAAGCCAAATAAGGACATGGTTTCAGGCAAAGTGTTACAGAGAATCAGTTCAGTTTATCCCAAAGGAGATCTCTGGGGTGCAATTTGCACCTCAGCACTGGCTTGACCCAAGGCAAGGGTCATAGAGCTTTCCAACTCCCAAATTCATCAGTCATTGGCTTAGAGTCAAGGAAATTCCCAGAACCTACCAAGGACAGTCTGTTGAAAAAAGAGCTACAGGTGCTGGTTATTGAGAGCAAAATCTCCTTAAAGCCCTGGCTCCAAACCGTAGAATTAAAGGAACCAAGGAGATCTGGTGGGAATACCAATATTATACATTATGGTAATCATTGGATTATTTTGTTATTTCAATTTCTCTGTAAGGTTCTGGGCCATATCCTGGAAGGTCTTCATAACTTCTGGAGCTGGCATAGCTTTAAGAACTTCAACATCACTAAGATTTTTATTAAGCCTAGACACTCCTGTCATTTCTACCATGCCCCCTTCTACTCCAGGAATTCCTTCAGACAAATTATCAGGCATTCCCCCAAGAAAGCCACCTGGAATGAGTTAACTGAGCTGCAATTATAAATGGGATCATTTTCTTAATTTCTCTTTCTGATAGTTGGCTGTTAGTGTATAGAAATGCAACAGATTTTTGCATATTGATTTTGTATCCTCCACATTTACTGAATTTGTTTATTAGTTCTAATAGTCTTTTGGTAGAGTCTTTAGAGTTTTCTATTTGTGATGTCATCTGCAAATAATGACAGTTTTACTTCTGCCTTTCTGATTTGGAGGCCTCTTATTTCTTTTTCTTGCCTAATTGCTCTGGCTAGGACTTCTAATACTGTGTTCAATACTATGTCAAATAAAGGTGGTGAAAGGGGGCATCCTTGTCTTGTTCCTATCTTAGAGGAAAAGATTTCAGTTTTTCATCGCTGAGTATGATGTTAGCTGTGGACTTGTCATATATGGCCTGTATTATGTTGAGGTACATAGAATGTCATTTTTATTTTTTCTCCCATTGGGACCTCTGACATTCTTCTCAAGCCTTCTTTATCCTTTCCTTCCTCCCTTTGATCTTTTTCTCTCATGACATTCTTCACTTATACTCTCTGATGTTCTATATTTTTCTGTGCTGTTGGTTGAATTTTTTTCAGCATTGTGCTGGCACCCTCACTGTAATCCAGTTTACAAGCAAAAACAAAATCATGGGCTCCTTTTTCTGTGTCTCAGGAGAATGTGTGCTTTCTCCTGTCACTTTAGGCTGTGCTGAATCAGGATTTGTTTTCATCTCTATGACACAGCTTTGGATGGGAGTGTTTAGTAGCTTCTGCAAATTGAAGAAGTCACTTACTCTTTTGGCCTAAACATTGACCAATTGAGAATTTTGCTTAATATGGTATGGCAGAAGTAGGTATATGAGAGATGTGAGTCATATCCTGATACAACTCAACTGTGCCTTCAGGGCCTGCTGAGACCTAACCTTTGTGTAATTCTACATGACGCTGTTTTGCTAAGTGGAATAAACACACAGATCCTAATGAGTAACTCGGGGCCTATGGTCAGCTGGTTTTGTATAACCAGATAAATTTTTATTAAGGCTCAATAACAAAACAAAAGCTCTTTCTGTAAAGGAGAATAACTTCTTGCTGAAGAATAACTCTACAAAACCCCAGTGGTCTGAGATTCCCCTACTGGAGATTGTCATAGTCTCATATAATACCTTGATCTGCTTCAAAAATTTTAAGTACCATCCACTGGATCTGCTTAAACTGCAATCTGGACTGTCTAGGGAAACTTGTTTTGTTCTGGGCCCAATTCAGATTGGGACATTGTATTAGTTTCCTACAGCTGTTGTAACAAGTTACCATAGCCTTGGTTGCTTGACAATAGGAATTTATTCCCTCCCATTTCTGGAGGCCAGAGTCAAAAATCAAAGTGTCAGCAGGGTTGGTTCCTCCTGGAGGCTCTGAGGGAGAATCCACTCCATGCTTTTCTCTAGCTTCTGGTGGTCGCAGCAATCCTGGGCATTCCTTGGTTTGTAGATATATCACTCCAATATCTGCTTCTGTCTTCATGCTGCTTTCCCCTCTGTGTCTGCTTATATCTTTCCCTTTTCTCATAAGGACACTGTCCTTAGATTTAGGGTATGCCCTAAATCCAGGATGATCTCATCTCAAGATCCTTGACTTAATTACATCTACAAAGACCCTTTTTCCAAATAAGGTCACATTCACAGGTCCTGGGGTTTAGGACATGGGGTTTTAATCAACTACAGAAATCTTTCTGATTATTCAATTATTAGCTTTAAATATCCATCCAAATAAAGTATATGTTCTTAATAGTACACAGTTCAAGGTGAAATAATGTGTCCTTTACTTTGGAAAAAAAAATTCCAACCTATCTCTGACCATGAAATAGAAGGCTGTTATATTTTCACAGAATTGATCTCCTACTCCATGATATACATGAGTTTTATTAAGGCCAAAGAACCTGCTTCTCTTCGGATTCTAGGAGCTCATGTCACCAATATATTTGACCTATGTGATATCTTATGAGAAGGTAAGATAGTCATGTCTCTGTATACTAAATTGTGGCAAGTGCCAAACAGTTGAAATAATTCTGAGCTAAGATGGTGATGACACAATGCAAGGTATCTAGCTAGGTAAAATAAACTGTATTCCAGTGGCTCAATAGGAGGACTTTTATTGATTTGCTCTTGGAAAAAGAGTACTTCCAAATAGTAGATGCGATTGATGTCACCACCTGCTAAGCTTAGGTTAATTTTCATTCTCTAAGACCAGTCCAAGACCAACTGACTCTGGCCAAATTTGAGAGTTAAGTAAAAATAAAACAGAAATCACTATCCCTGTATCTTTCAAGAATTTTTATAGTAGGAATTTCTCCACAGAAATTGTAATACATTTGCATTATTATTTTTGTAGCTAGAGAGCTTCAGGGGCCTCAACTTGGCTCTTCCTACCTTAATAGACCTTATATTAAATATAGAAAGCATGTTTATCCAGGATAGAGGATATATGTAGCAACTCTATGCTCATGAACCAGATAATTGATGACAAAAAGGGTTTGTGACCGACTAGAACTATGAGAGGCATTTGTGGCTCAAACCTCCATTGACCCCTGTAAGACGATATTCTGACCAGTGGAAAACCATGGTCTACAGAGTTCCCAAGAACTGGTGTAACATATAGCTAGTGTCCAGTGATCCTCAAAAAGTCTGAGTATCTCACTTTCCTAAGGGAAAAATAACCCTGATAAATAGCTTCAGGAAAGTTGCCTAAAAGATCCAATATGTGTACTTCTTACTTTTTTTTTCCAAAACCTGTCCTCAAGGGAAACCCAGTCTGGGAATTAGGCAGTGAGTCATGACATTTTGATTCAAATTAGGCTTCTATTCTCTAGACCAGGAGTTATTTTTCAATTATAAAAAGCATGGAAAGGGGTATTTCCACTTTGGGGAAGATAGACTAGATGTATTTTTCCCTGTTCCTCTCACTAAGTACAACTAAAACTCCTGGACATCTCTATTAAAGAAGAAATAGGCACACCCACTAGCATAGCTGGAGACAGTCCATTAGTGCTCTGGGGTTGCTTTTTCTCTGTATTCCCTCAATCGCTGAAGATGCTCTCTTGTTTATCCCCCAAAGTTCAGCAGACTCTCTGGGGCTTGCTCTAATATGGAACAATAATATTATAATTAGTTCAAGAATGACAATTCTATTATAACTTCACTTTTATCTCCTGAGATGTCCAGACACCTTGCCAACACTCAGACTGTAGCTTTGTCTGAAGATGGGACTAACTATGAGAGGAAGTGGGAAATCCCTGTACAGAAGCGGAAGAAAGGAAAATTGTGATCTGGTGCCTGTCCTCGTATGTACATAATATGTGGGGTTTACAGAATGCACTTGTAATTTATAAATTTATGCTGACAGATATAAGCTTAGCCAAAACATTTTTTAGGGAAAAAAGAGTGATTCTTATCTCATTTGCTGTATTCTACGTCTCAACTTAATTGTAAATTACAAATAGAACCCACCTAATAGTCCATGTTAACCAACCTTCCTGCTTTGTCTCAGAATAAGGGGTTTCATGGAACATAGGAATTTCATTGCTAAACCGGAAACAGTCCTGAGCAAAATGGGATGAGTTGGTCACCTTACCTAGTACAAATACCCATCATATACCAAGGGTTGGCAAACAACCTGCTGCTTATCTTTTGTAGATAAAGTTTTATTGGAACACAGCCATAGCCATTCATTTACATATTGTCTGTGGTTGATTTCACATTGCACTGGAAGAGTTGAGTGGTTGTGAGAGAGACTGCATGGCCTGCAAAGCTGAACATATTTACTGTTTCGCCCTTTACAGTAAAAGTATGCCAACTCCGGATCTACACATAACCTGGAGGAGATCTTGAAGAGGAGCTGTGTGCAAAGATAGCTAAAGGATTCATTAGGGATGACCGAACCCACATCTGAACTAGGTACCATACATACTTCACTATAGATTGACTAGCATAAAGTGGCTTTACAGGCATGCCTCAGAGATACCGCGGGTTCCATTCCAAATCATTGCAATAAAATGAATATTGCAATAAAATGAGTCATAATTATTTTTGTTTCCCAGTGCATGTAAAAGTAGCCTATTGAGTGTGTGATAGCATTATGTCTAAAAAAAGCATATATACCTTAATTTTATTGCTAAAACATGGTAACTATCAACTGAGACTTCAGCTAGTTGTGATCTTTTTGCAATAGTAACATCAAAGATCACTGATCACAGATCATCATAACATATAAAAAAATACTGAAATGGTTTGAAATATTGTGAGAATTACCAAAATGTGAGACAAGGACAGGAAGTGAGCACAAGCTGTCCCCAAAATGGCACCAATAGACTTCTTGACCCACGGTGGCTACAAAACTTTAATTTGCAAAAAAATGCACTATCTGCAAAGCACAATAAAGTGAAGCACAAAATAAAGTGTGCCTGCACAGGGTGAAGTTTTTTGTTTTTTCTTTAACATCTTTATTGGAGTATAATTGCTTTACAATCGTGTGTTAGTTTCTGCTTTATAATAAAGTGAATCAGCTATACGTATACACATATCCCCGTATCTCCTCCCTCTTGCATCACCTTCCCAACCTCCCTATCCAACCCCTCTAGTTGGACACAAAGCACTGAGCTAATCTCCCTGTGCTATGCAGCTACTTCCCACTAGCTATCTATTTTACATTTGGTAGTGTACATATATCCATGCCACTCTCTCACTTTGTCCCACCTTACCCTTCCCCCTCCCCATGTCCTCAAGTCCATTCTCTATGTCTGCGGCTTTATTACTGTCCTGCCCCTAGGTTCTTCAGAACCCTTTTTCTTTTAAATTCCATATATATGTGTTAGCATACGGTATTTGTTTTTCTCTTTCTGACTTACTTCAGTCTGTATGACAGACTCTAGGTCCAACCACCTCACTACAAATAGCTCAATTTCATTTCTTTTTATGGCTGAGTAATATTCCATTGTATATATGTGCCACATCTTCTTTATCCATTCATCTGTTGATGGACACTTAGGTTGCTTCCATGTCCTGGCTATTGTAAATAGAGCTGCAATGAACATTTTGGTACATGACTCTATTTGAATGATGATTTTCTCAGGGTATATGCCCAGAAGTGGGATTGCTGGGTCATATGGTAGTTCTATTTTTAGTTTTTTAAGGAACCTCCATACTGTTCTCCATAGTGGCTGTATCAATTTACATTCCCACCAACAATGCAAGAGGGTTCCCTTTTCTCTGCACCCTCTCCAGCATTTATTGTTTGTAGACTTTTTGGTGATGGCCATTCTGACTGGTGTGAGGTGATACCTCATTGTACTTTTGATTTGCATTTCTCTAATGATTAGTGATGTTGAGCATCCTTTCATGTGTTTGTTGGCAATCTGTATATCTTCTGTGGAGAAATGTCTATTTAGGTCTTCTGCCCATTTTTGGATTGGATTGTTTGTTTTTTTGATATTGAGCTGCATGAGCTGCTTGTATATTTTGGAGATTAATCCTTTGTCATTTACTTTGTTTGCAAATATTTTCTGCCATTCTGAGGGTTGGCTTTTTGTCTTGTTTATGGTTTCCTTTGCTGTGCAAAAGCTTTGAAGTTTCATTAGGTCCCATTTGTTTATTTTTGTTTTTATTTCTTCCATTCCTGTAGGAGCTGGGTCAAAAAGGATCTTGCTGTGATTTATGTCATACAGTGTAATACCTATGTTTTCCGCTAAGAGTTTAATAGTGTCTGGCCTTACATTTAGGTCTTTAATCCATTTTGAGTTTATTTTTGTGTATAGTGTTAGAAAGTGTTCTAATTTCATTCTTTTTTCTTTTTTTTTTTTTTTTTTTTTGCGGTACGCGGGTCTCTCACTATTGGGGCCTCTCCCGTTGCGGAGCACAGGCTCTGGATGCGCAGGCTCAGCGGCCATGGCTCACACGCCCAGCCGCTCCACAGCATGCGGGATCCTCCCTGACCGGGGCACGAACCTGTGTCCCCTGCATCAGCAGGCAGACTCTCAACCACTACGCCACCAGGGAAGCCCTAATTTCATTCTTTTACATGTAGCTGTCCAGTTTTCCCAGCACCACTTACTGAAGAGGCTATCTTTTCTCCATTGTATATTCTTGCATCCTTTATCAAAGATAAGGTGACCATATGTGCGTGGGTTTATCTCTGGGCTTTCTATCCTGTTCCATTGATCTATATTTCTGTTTCTGTGCCAGTAGCATACTGTCTTGATTACTGTAGCTTTGAATATAGTCTGAAGTCAGGGAGTCTGATTCCTCCAGCTCCATTTTTTCCCCTCAAGACTGCTTTGGCTATTCGGGGTCTTCTGTGTTTCCATACAAATTGTGAAACTTTTTGTTCTAGTTCTGTGAAAAATGCCATTGGTAGTTTGATGGGGATTGCATTGAATCTGTAGATTGCTTTGGGCAGTATAGTGATTTTCACAATGTTGATTCTTCCAGTCCAAGAATATGGTTTATCTCTCCATCTGTTTGTATCATCTTAATTTATTTCATCAGTGTCTTATAATTTTCTGCATACAGGTCTTTTGTCTCCTTAGGTAAGTTTATTCCTAGGTATTTTATTCTTTTTGTTGCAATGGTAAATGGGAGTTTTTCCTTAAATTCTCTTTCAGATTTTTCATCATTAGTGTATAGGAATGCAAAACACTTCTGTCCATTAATTTTCTATCCTGCTACTTTACCAAATTCATTGATTAGCTCTAGCAGTTTTCTGGTAGCATCTTTAGGTTTCTCTATGTATAGTATCACGTCATCTGCAAACAGTGACAGTTTTACCTCTTCTTTTCCTATTTGGATTCCTTTTATTTCTTTTTGTTCTCTGATTGCTCTGACTAAAACTTCCAGAATATGCTGAATAACAATGGTGAGAGTGGGCAACTTTGTCTTGTTCCTGATCTTTGTGGAAATGGTTTCAGTTTTTCACCATTAAGAACAATGTTGGCTGTGGGTTTGTCATATACGGCCTTTATCATGTTGAGGTAAGTTTCCTCCATGCCTGCTTTCTGGAAGGTTTTTATCATAAATGGATATTGAATTTGGTTGAAAGCTTTCTCTGCATCTATTGAGATGATCATATAGTTTTTCTCCTTCAATTTCTTAATATGGTTTATCACATTGATTGATTTGCATATATTGAAGAATCCTTGCATTCCTGGGATAAACCCCACTTGATCATGGTGTATGATCCTTTTAATGTGCTGTTGGATTCTGTTTGCTAGTATTTTGCTGAGGATTTTTGCATCTATGTTCATCAGTGATATTAGCCTGTAGTTTTCCTTTTTCATGACATCTTTGTCGGTTTTGGTATCAGGGTGATGGTGGCCTCATCGAATGAGTTTGGGAGTGTTCCTCCCTCTGCTAAATTTTGGAAGAGTTTGAGAAGGATAGGTGTTATTAGCTCTTCTCTAAATATTTGTTAGAATTCTACTGTGAAGCCATCTGGTCCTGGGCTTTTGTTTGTTGGAAGGATTTTAATCACAGTCTCAATTTCAGTGCTTGTGATTGGTCTGTTTATATTTTTTATTTCTCCTAGTCAGTCTCAGAAGGTTGTGCTTTTCTAAGAATTTGTTCTTCTAGGTTGTCCACTTTATTGGCATATAGTTGCTTGTAGTAATCTCTCATGATCCTTTATATTTCTGCAGTGTCAGTTGTTACTTCTCCTTTTTCATTTCTAATTCTATTGATTTGAGTCTTCTCCCTTTTTTTTTCTTGATGAGTCTGGCTAATGGTTTATCATTTTTGTTTACCTTCTCAAAAAAACATCTTTTAGTTTTATTGATCTTTGCTATCGTTTCCTTCATTTCTTTTTCATATATTTCTGATCTGATCTTTATGATTTCTTTCGTTCTGTTAGCTTTGGGTTTATTTTTGTTCTTCTCTCTCTAATTGCTTTAGGTGTAAGGTTAGGTTGTTTATTTGAGATGCTTCTTGTTTCTTGAGGGAGGATTGTATTGCTATAAACTTCCCTCTTAGAACTGCTTTGCTGCATCCCGTAGATTTTGGGTCATCATGTTTTCATTGTCATTTGTTTCTAGGTATTTTTTGATTTCCTCTGATTTCTTCAGTGATCTCTTGATTATTTAGTAGTGTACTGTGTAGCCTCCAAGTTTTTGTATTTTTTACATGTTTTTTCCTGTAATGGATATCTAGTTTCATAGTGTTGTGATCAGAAAAGATACTTCATACCATTTCAAATTCTTAAATTTACCAAGGCTTGATTTATGACCCAATATATGATCTGTCCTGGAGAATATTCCATGCACACTTGAAAAGAAAGTGTATTCTGTTGTTTTTGGATGGAATGTCCTATAAATATCAATTAATTCCATCTTGTTTAATGTGTCATTTAAAGCTTGTGTTTCCTTATTTATTTTCATTTTGGATGATCTGTCCATTGGTGAAAGTGGGGTGTTAAAGTCCCCTACTATTTTTGTGTTACTGTTGATTTCCCCTTTTATGGCTGTTAGCATTTGCCTTATGTATTGAGGTGCTCCTATGTTGGGTTCATAAATATTTACCCTTGTTATATCTTCGTGGATTGATCCCTTGATCATCTGTAGTGTCCTTCTTTGTCTCTTGTAATAGTCTTTATTTTAAAGTCTATTTTGTCTGTTATGAGAATTGTTATTCCAGCTTTCCTTTGATTTCCATTTGCATGGAATAACTTTTTCCATCCCCTCACTTTCAGTCTGTATGTGTCCCTAGGTCTGAAGTGGGTCTCTTTAGACAGCATATATATTGGTCTTGTTTTTGTATCCATTCAGCCCGCCTATATCTTTTGGTTGGAGCATTTAATCCATTTACATTTAAGGTAATTATCAATATGTATGCTCCTATTAGCATCTTCTTAATTGTTTGGGGTTTGTTATTGTAGGTCTTTTCCTTCTCTTTTGTTTCTTGCCTAGAGAAGTTCCTTTAGCATTTGTTGTAAAGCTGGTTTGGTGGTGCTGAATTGTCTTAGCTTTTGCTTGTCTGTGAAGGTTTTAATTTCTCTGTCTAATCTCAATGAGATCCTTGGTGGGTAGAGTAATCTTGTTTGTAAGTTTTTCCATTTCATCACTTAAAATATGTCCTGCCACTCCCTTCTGGCTTGCAGAGTTTCTGCTGAAAGATGAGCTGTTAACCTTATGGGGATTCCCTTGTATGATTTTTGTTGCTATATCCATGCTGCTTTTAATATTTTTTCTTTGTATTTAATTTTTGATAATTTGATTAATGTGTGTCTTGGCGTGTTTCTCCTTGGATTTATACTGAATGGGACTCTGTGCTTCCTGGACTTCATTAAGTATTCCTTTCCCATATTAGCTAAGTTTTCAAGTATAATCTCTTCAAATATTTTCTCAGTCCCTTTCTTTTTCTCTTCTTCTTCTGAGACCCCTATAATTCGAATGTTGGTGCGTTTAACGTTGTCCCAGAGGTCTCTGAGACTGTCCTCAATTCTTTTCCTTCTTTTTTCTTTATTCTGCTCTGTGGTAGTTATTTCCACTCTTTTATCTTCCAGGTCACTTATCTGTTCTTCTGCCTCAGTTATTCTGCTATTGTTTCCTTGTAGAGAATTTTAAATTTCATTTATTGTGTTGTTCATCATTGTTTGCTTGCTCGTTAGTTCTTTTAGGTCCTTGTTACACGTTTCTTGTATTTTCTCCATTCTATTTCCAAGATTTTGGATCATCTTACTATCATTACTCTGAATTCTTTTTCAGGTAGACTGCCTATTTCTTCTTCATTTGTTCGGTCTGGTGGGTTTTTACCTTGCTCCTTCATCTGCTCTGTATTTCTCTGTCTTCTCATTTTGCTTAACTTACTGCATTTGAGGTCTCCTTTTCCCAGGCTGCAGGTTCGTAGTTCACATTATTTTTGGTGTCTGCCCCCAGTGGCTAAGGTTGGTTCAGTGGGTTGTGTAGGCTTCCTGGTGGAGGGGACTGGTGCCTGTGTTCTGGTGGATGAGGCTGGATCTTGTCTTTCTGGTGCGCAGGACTGCGTCCCGTGGTGTGTTTTGGGGTGTCTGTGAACTTATTATGATTTTAGGCAGCCTCTCTGCCAATGGGTGGGACTGTGTTCCTGTCTTGCTAGGTGCTTGGCATGGGGTATCCAGCACTGTAGCTTGCTGGTCATTGAGTGGAGCTGGATCTTAGCATTGAGACGGAGATCTCTGGGATACCTTTTGCCATTTGATATTTCACCATTTGGTCCTGGACCAATGTCCATTGGTGTGGACCAATGTCCTGAACTCAGCTCTCCCACGTTAGAAGCTCAGGCCTGACAGCCGGCCAGAGCACCAAGACCCTATCAGCCACAAGGCTCAGAAGAAAAGGGAGAGAAAAAAAAAGAAAGAATAAAATAAATAAAATAAAGTTATTAAAAGAAAAAATATATATATTATTAAAATTAAAAAAAAATAATTAAAAAAAGAAAGAAAGAAAGAAGAGAGCAACCAAACCCATAAACAAATCCACCAATGATAACAAGTGCTAAAAACTATACTGAAAAAAACACAAAAAACCAGATAGACAGAAGCCTAGGACAAATGGTAAAAGCAAAACTCTACAGACAAAATCACACAAAGAAACATACACACACACACTCACAAAACGGGAAAAAGGAAATATATATATATGAAAAGGAAGAGAGCAACCAAATCAATAAACAAATCTACCAATGATTATAAGCTCTAAATACTAAACTAAGATAAACATAAAACCAGAAACAAATTAGATGCAGAAACAAACTCCAAGTCTACAGTTGCTCCCAAAGTCCACCGCCTCAATTTGGGATGATTCATTGTCCATTCAGGTATTCCACAGATGCAGGTACATCAAGCTCATTGTGGAGTTGATTGTGTTGATTGTGCTGCTCCTGAGGCTGCTGGGAGAAATTTCCCTTTCTCTTCTTTGTTCTCACAGCTCCTGGGGTTCAGCTTTGGATCTCGTCCTGCCTCTGCATGTAGGTCGCCTGAGAGCATCTGTTCCCCACCTTTTGGGAAGTCTGAGGTCTTCTGCCAGCATCAGTGGGTGTTCTATAGGAGTTGTTCCACATGTAGATGTATTTTTGATGTACCTGTGGGGAGGAAGGTGATCTCCATGTCTTACTCCCCCGCCATCTTGAAGGTCCCCCCCATGGTGAAGTTCTGATACAGATATTCATTCCCTCCTTAACAAGAAGGTAATAACTCTTAACCAGAAAGACCAAGAGAAGGGTTGCTATTTTATTCTCCGTACAATTCTCTTTTTTGTCTAAATTCTCTTTGCCCTGGGATTTAGCTTCCTCACATCAGGATAATTTGTAGGACTATAGACTCTCTCAATTCTCAAAATTTTAAGTATCAAGTTTTTACCTACTTATTTCTGAGGATGATTCCTTCCCATACCTGTTCTTGCTGTGAGGCTAGCTCCTTGCTTTGTTTGTCAAATGGACTCTAAAATCAGACCTCAGTTGGAAATGTAGCTCTATCACTTACCGCTGTGGGTTCAACCCCTTTGGACTTCAATATCCTTCTCTGTTCAATGCAGATACTAGCAGAGGTAGTAACCTACCTCCTATGTTACTGTAATAAGTTTAAAAAATTAATGTATCCAAAGGACTAAGAGCCAGGATGCATGTTGTAAGCATTCAATGCATTTAACTTGCTGTTGCTCTTATTAACATCAGCATTATTAATAATTCCTTGAATCATTATGTGGCTTATTATCGATCATTCTGGACTTTCTCTTCCTGCTTAGCATCTGTATTAGTCAGAGTTCTCCAGAGAAAGAGAACCCATAGAGGAATAGATAGATAGATAGATATAATTTATGTACATAGATATATATATGAGTTAATATAAGGAATTGGCTTATGTGATTATGGAGGCTTAAATCTACAAGCTGGAGATCCAGGAAAGCCAGTGGTATAATTTGAAGACCTGAGAGCTGACGGTATAGATTCCAGTTTGGGCCTGAAGGCCTGAGAAGCAGGAGTTCTGAGGGCAAGAGAAGATCAACATCCCAGCTCAACAGTCAGGCAATGAATGAATTCAAACTTCCTCTGTCTTTTTGTTCCATTCGGAATCTCAATGGATTGAATGATGCTCTCCTGTGTTGGGGAGGGTGATCTGCTTTACTCAGTTCACCAATTCAAATGCTTATCTTTTCTGGAAACACCCTCACGGACATACTCAGAAATAGTGTGTAATCAGATACCTGGGCATCCCATGGCCGGTCAAGTTGATGCATTAAAATAACCATCACAGTGTCCAAACTGAAACAGGTAACCTTGTAGGCAGAAAAATGAACACAGTGATAATTCCTGTCCTCAAGGTCTTTCCAAGTAGCATTTAGACATTAGAATTGAACCTCTTGGGACCCACTCTGTGGGCTGCACCGACACGTAGGTCCCATGGAGCACCCCACTTCATCCATCTCAACAACTCGGCAAGACAGGCAGAGCTGGCCCTTCCACCCTGACTTCACCTGAGCATGGGGTCACTCACGGTGGTAAGTCACCACCTCATGTCACTTAGTTCGTAAGCCATGTTGTGAGCATCCAAACCCTCTCATTTTCTCCAAGTCTAGTGCTTTCTTAGCTGTAATTTATTGCCTCCTGTGTCTTTGGTGATAATCCCCGGTGCAGCCATTAAACAAAAAGCCTTATGCGGTTTTAAATATTGAAATATTTATCAAAATGTCCTTACTAAGGACAAAATAATTTATTCCCCAAAGAAAATGAAATCAGATTTATTTCCTGTCTGTTGTTTTCTAAGTGATGCACTCAAGACCAAACTTGCTGTCTCCTAGAACATTAAGACTCTGACACTGTTCTCTCAGACCCTCTGAAACCTCATAAAGATTGGAGGACATTTGAAGAAAACACAAGCCTCAGAGCATGGGGATAGAGAGGCCCTTAGGAATCCTGCCCCAGATATTGACTTTAATAATAGTCTTTTAAGAAGAATATCCAACTGACAAAATAGCCTTTCTTTCTCCAGATGCCTCTTATGAGACCTATTTTGACCCAGAAAGTTTATTTTGGATGATCAGAGAGTTTTTGAGTGGGAGGAGACTTGAGAGGTCAATTGGAAGAACATTATTTTGTTGTCAGTGGTAAAGCTATGTGACATGCCCCATGTCACACCAAAAGGAAGTAGAATTTCACTGACGGGACCTAGATCTCTTGATTCTTAGTTCAGCGTCCCCTCTTCTATGAGCCTTTCACCGTAAGTCCCTGGTTATGTTTTTCACACCAGCTACAGATGACCTTCCCAAAGAGCTATGAGCCCAGGACATTAAGTACACAGCATGCCGAAGGCAGCTCAGTTTTAAACCCATCCCTCTGGCCAGCCAAGTCCTAGCCTTTTTTAAGACCTGAGTTCTAGATTCCATTCTAATTCCCTTACTTTTCTCTTCTGTTATGTGACTTGATTTCTTTCCCTCTAAGTGGGCTTGATCAACTTTGCCTTTATCTGCACTCAGGAAATTATTTAATACAGTATAAGGTCACTTGTGTGAAAGGGTATGTGACATATGGTAGTGATTACCTGGTGAAGGAACAAAGCCCAGTGAGGGAACACAAAAGTACATTTTCTGCTGCCAACGAGCAGCACCGAGGAAAGCAAATGATCTGTGCGTAATGCTGTCAGTAAGCTTGAGGCACAGGCTAGTGGAAATCCCAGAAGGGAGTCTGTGAGCGATGGAGAGCTAATGAAAGAAAATAAAGAAATGAACTTTGTAGAGTGCCTAGTTGCTTCCTGTGGCATTGTGATTAGGGCTCAGACACCCAGCCAGACGAACCTGGGTTGAAATCCAGTCTCCAAACCTTGTGAATTTTTGATGTTGGTTACACTTTATAACCTCTTTGAGCCTTAGTTTATTTGCAACAGAAAAAACAAGGAATCATAATAATATGTACTTTGCTGAATTATTGTGGAAGTTGTAAAGTGTCTGACTTTGGGCATGAAAGCTTAAAAAATATTAGCTGTTGTTGTTGCTATTATTATTATTATTACATCACTAGCACTTTTATCATCATCATCCCGGCTTAAGGTATCATGGTTTATCCTACCTGGAAAGGACCAGTAGGTTATCTCAACTATATATGCAAACTATTTATATTTTATTGTATATGTGTTTGTGGACATGGTTATACAATCATTTTATCCAAAATCACAGGTCACATACACTGGAATTCAGAATTTGGAATTTGGGGATTTTAGATAAATTATACAGACAATATAGCATATGCTACATAACAATCCCAGCAAATTCTAGAGAAGCACCCCTTAATCAATCAGATTCACTTTCATGTCAGGTGTTCCCAAGAACACCTCTAGGACTAGCGATTTGCTAGTAAGATTCACAGAACTCAGCATATAGTTGTGCTCATGGCTATGACTTATTACAACAAAAGGACACAAAGCACAATCAGCAATGATAAAAGGTTCAAGAGGCAAAGTCCAGAGGAGACCAGGCATAAGCCTCCAAAAGTCTCCTCCCAGAAGAGACACACAGGATGTGCTTAATGTCTCCAGCTACAAATTGTGACAACACATGTGAAATGTTGTCTGCCACAGAAGCTCATTAGAGATTCAGTGACCAGAGTTTTTAATGGGGACTCGACACATAAACACCCTCAGCCTAGTACATACCAAAATTCAAGACTCCTGGAAGAAAAAGACAGGTTTGTGGCACACACCACATGGTTTCTATGCATGGTTGAGCACAGTGAGTCACTCATATGTGATGGAATGGAAGCAACCCCCTGAATCCAAGTTCCCAGGAAAGCGGGAACCTTGCATGCAGGCCTTTCTAAGGAGAGCAGTCTCAGGCCTGCCACGTTAACTCTTTCCACACAACGTTCTGTGGCAAAATGTATGAATAATTACACTAACAGTGATAAAGGCCATAATTAGCCTCATGTCACTTCAGGTCAGGCTTTGCCACCAAATCAACTCAGATTAGGTCAGATAGTGCTATAAAATGTATTGTGAAAATCTTCTGGGTTGAAGAGCTTCTTGGGTTTTGTAATTATAGATAAGTGATTACAGTTCTATTTTTTTTCTCTCTCCCCACCCCATTCTTCCTTTTTTCCTTTTCCCTTCCCTCCCTCCCTCCTTCCTTCCCTCTCACTCTCCTTCCCCCCTCCCTTCTTCCTTCCTCCTTCCTTCCCTTGCTTCCTCCCTTCTTCCTTCTTACCTTTACCTTTGTTCACTTTTATTATTAAGTAAAATGTATAAAAATAGCACAAAAGGCAGGAGGCTAGAAATGGAAGTGTGTTATTATAGGTTTTACACTACATATAAAGTGGTGTGACATCACTTGAAGGTAGACTGTGATAGGTTCAAGACAAACCCTAAAGCGATGACTGAAATAACAAAACAAATAGTACAGCTAATGACCCAAAAGGAGACAAAATGGAATCACAATATATTCAATTAATCCCAAAGAAGGTAGAAAAAGAGAGAAAGGGAACAATGAACAGATGGGACAAATAGAAAATCAATAGCAAGATAATAGATTTAAGTCTAATTATATCTATAATCACAGTAAATGTAAATAGCCCAAACGTTCAAATTAAAAAGAAAAATGTTAGATTGGATAAAAAAGCAAGATCCACCTATATGCTGTCTAAGAGAAGTTAACTTTATAAAGGATGCAAATAGTTTAGAAACAAAATAATGGAAAAGATAAACTACGCATGCACTAAAAAAAAGTGGAGTGGGTATATTAATATCCCACAAAGTAAATTGCAAAGAATATTAGTAGCAATAAATAAGGTAACTTTGTAATGATAAAAATGTCAATCAAGAGGACAAAAAATATGAAATGTTTATGTGTCTAACTAAGCTTTAAAATTCAGAGAATTCCCTGGCGTTCCAGTGGTTAGGACTCTGCCCTTTCACTGCCGAGGACCCGGGTTCAGGGAACTAAGATCCTGCAAGCCATGCGGTGCAACCAAAAAATAAATCCATAAATAAAATAAAATTCACGAGGTAAAATCTACTGAAATTGCAGAGAAAGAGACAAATTAAAAAATATAGTCAGAGATTTTTATACGCCTTCCTCAATAATTGATAGAATAAGCAGGCACAAAATCAACAAGGATGTAAAAAGGTTGAACAAAATCATCGACAAACTTGACTTATTTTACACATGTAGAACAATCCACTTCAAAACATCAGAATACACATTCTTTTCAACCACACATGGAACATTTATGAAGATATAATTTGGGCCAGAAAACAAGTTTCAATGAATTAAAAAAGATTCAAATCATGCAAAGCATGTTCTATGATAAATTTATAATTAAATTAGAATTCAAACACAGAAAGATCTCTTGAAAACCCCTAAAATATGGAAACTAAGTAACACACATCTAAGTAATCCATGTGTCAAAGAAGCAATTAAAAGGATAATTAGGAAACATTTTAAATGGAAAAAGAAAATGAAAACACAGCATAGTAGAATTTGTTGAATACCATAAAATAACACTAGAGTGATATTTATAGTACTAAACAATTCTGTTAAACAGAACAACTTTCTTAAGTCAGTGACCTATGTTTCTTCTTTAAGAATCTAGGAAAAAAGGGGGACCACATTAAACTCAAAGTAAGTAGGAAAAAATAATAAAGATACAAATAGAACTCAGTGAAATAGAAAATAGAGAAAATAAATGAAACTGAAATTATTTGAGAAGATCAAGAGCATATAATATTGATAAACTAGTCAGACTTGATGTGAAAAAAAGAGAGAAGAGACAAATGGGTCAGATTTTATCACAACTGATTCTACAGATGTTAGTGCATATCAAGGAAAATTTATAAATAACTATGCCAATAAATCCAACAATATAGGTTAACTAGACAAATTTCTTGAAAGGCACAAACTAATAAACCTCATGCAAGAAGACATATATCATTTGACTGTTTGAAAAATTGAAATTTTAGTTAAAAACCTTTCTTCAAAGGAAACTCCAAGCCCAAGTGGCTTCACTGGTACATTCTAGCAAGTATTTAAGGAAGAAATAATGCACAAATAAACACAAACTGTCTGTAGTAGGCAGAATTTCAAGGTGGCCCTATAAATTTCCAGCCCCTCGTGTACACACACCTTCTCTCAGTCATTCAACCAAAAAATAATCCAGGTATTACTGTGACAGAATGCAATTAACATCCCAGATTAGTTGACTTGAAGGTGGGGAGATTATCTGGGCAGGTCTTTAGAAGTAGAGCTTTTTCTCAGGCAAGTCACAGAGCAGGAAATGAGAAAGACTTGAAACAGAAATTGGATCTGTTGCACTGTTGCTGGCTTGAAGACAGAGGGGGGCGTGTGGCAAGGAATATGAGGAGACCCTAGGAGATGAGAATGGCCTGACAGCTAGCAAGGAAGCAGAGACATCAGTCCTACAACTGCAAGGAAATGAATCCTATGAACAAGAATGAGCATGGAAGTGGAGGTTTCCCCCCAAGCCTCTGGGTAAGATCCCAGTCCAGCCAATATCTTGCTTCCAGCCTCATGATATGCTGAGCAGAGTATGCAGCCAGCCCACAATGGGATGCTGAGCTAATAAATTGTATTGTTTTAAGCCAGGAAACATGCACTTATTTTGTATACAGCAAAAGAAAACTAATACTTCCCAACTCATTCTATGAAGTCAGCATTACCCTGATAGTAGAACCAGACAAAGGCATTACAAGAAAGGAAGGTAATCGATTAATATCCTTCATGCTCAGTGATGCAAAAATTCTAAACAAGGTTTAGCAAATTGAATCTAACAATATATAAAAAGGATAATCTACCATGACCAAGAGGGTTTATCCAGGTATGCACTGGTTCGTTAACATAGCCATGTTAACCAATTTAAAAAGAAAAAACAGAATAATCTCAACAAATGCAGAAAAAGCATCTGACAAAATTCAAAATCCATTCTTGGCTTAAGAAAACTTCAGCAAACCAGGAACAAAAGTGAACATCTTCAACCTGATACTCTATAGTTAACATCACACTTAATGGTGAAATACTAAATGCTGTTCCCCTAAGACTGGGAAAAAGCAAAGGTGACTGCTCTCACCACTTATATTCAACAGTGAACAGGGGGCTGTTTCCAGTGCAGCAAAACCAGAAGAGAAATAAAATCTAGCCAATTTAAAAGGAAAACAGAAAAACAAACAGTTTTTATTCCTGGATGGTATGATCATCTATGTGGAAAATTTAATTGACTCTATATGTGTGTGTGTGTATATATATATATATATATATATATATATATATAATGTGTGTATATATATATGTATATATATACTGACAACAATCAAAAATTGAAATTTATAAAACAATAGCATCTACAATTATTTAAAAATGAACTATTTAGGGCTTCCCTGGTGGCGCAGTGGTTGAGAGTCCGCCTGCCGATGCAGGGGACACGGGTTCGTGCCCCGGTCCGGGAAGATCCCACATGCCGCGGAGCGGCTAGGCCCGTAAGCCATGGCCTCTGAGCCTGTGTGTCCGGAGCCTGTGCTCTGCAACGGCAGAGGCCACAACAGTGAGAGGCCTGCTTACCGCAAAAAAAAAAAAAAAAAAAAAAAGATGAACTATTTAGTTATAAATCTAACCAAAGATGTATAATATCTGTATCATGAAAACCACAAAACCTTGTTGAGAGAAATTAAAGGAGACCTAAAAAAAATGGAGATATATTTTCTTATTTATGTGTTGGAAGACTCAATACTTTTAAGCTATTGCTCTCCCCCAATTGATCTATAGATTAACACAATTCCAATCAAAATTTCCACAAACTTCTTTGTGAAAAAGGACAAGCTGCTTCTAAAAGTCATATGCAAATGCAAAGAACCTAGACATCTAAAACAGCTTTGGAAAAGAAAAACTAATTTGCAGCACTAACACCACCAGACTTTAAAACTCATTATAAGCTCCAGAAATCAAGACTGCCATATTAGTGTCAAGATAAACAAATAGATTAAGATAAACAAATTGATCAATAGATCAATGGAACAGAATAGAGTCCAGAAATAGATATATGGACACATATATGCACCACTGATTTTTTCCTATTTTAATTTATTTTATTTAATTTTTAATTTTTATTGGAGTATAGTTGATCAGCATTAGTTTTTGACAAAGCTGCAAAAGCAATTCAGTGGAGAAAGGAAAGTCTGAAAAAATTGGATATACGTATGTAAAATTAAAAACAAAAAAATAACTTTGGTCCATAACACATACTAAAAAACTGAGACAAAATTAATCATGGATCTAAATGTAAAACCTAAAACTATGAAACTTTGAGAAGAAAACATAGGAGAAAGTCTTTGTGACCTAGGATTAGGCAAATACTTTTTTTTTAGATACAACATCAAAGTATGATTATAAGTAAATGATTTTTTAATTGACTTCATCAAAGTTTTGAAATGTCTGCTCTGTTGGGTGAATAAAAATACAAGCCAAGACTGGGAGGATATTTGTAAAGCCTAGATCTGATAAAGCACTTGAATCCAGAATACATGTACATAAAGAATTCTCAAAACCCAGCAATAACAAACAACACAATTTTGTAAGCGGGCAAAAAATTTCTCAAACACTTTATCATGGTAGATATATGAATGGCCAATTAGTACATGCAAACATGCTAAACATCACAAATCATTAATTCTATGCAAATTAAAGCTACTGCCTACCTACTGGAATGGCTAAAATTTAAAACCATACCAAGTGCTGGCAAGTAGTTGGAGAAATTGGAGTGCTCATATACTGCCATTGGGAATGTAAAATGGCACATCCACTTTGGAAAATAATTGGCAATTACTTTAAAAATTAAACATACTGGTACCATACGAGCCATTCATTCTACTCCTAGTTATTTGCTCAAGAGAAAAGAAAACCTATGTTCTTTCAGATATTTGTACACAAATATTCATAGCAACTTTATTTGTCATTGCTGTAAGATGGAAAGAACTCAAATGTCCATCACCAAATAATTAGATAAACAAAGTATAGTGTATCCATACCATGGAAACAACTCAGCAATAATAAATTAGCCATTGGTATACACTTCAACCTGGATGAATCTTGCAGTAATAATACTGAGTGAAAGAAGCCAGATAAAAATTCTGTATGACTCCATTTACATAAACTCTAAGAAATGTAAATTAATCTATAGTTATAGAAAGCAAGGAAGGGATTGCAAAGGGGCACATGGAAACTTTTGCGGGTGATTGATATGTTCACTGCCTTGATTGTGCTGATGGTTTTATGGATGTATAAATAAATTAAAACTTATTAAATTGTACACCTTAATAGGTATACTTAGTATGTATTACAGGTCAGCCATACCTCAATTTTTTCAAGTAAGAGTTACAACAAATCCTAGTGTAGTATCCATTTCTAATAATGACACATTTAATACAGTTGAACAAAATTGATTTTAAAGTTTACAATGTCCTGAGAAAGAGTGCTTTGACAATTCCTTCTAAGTTAGTCTCTAACTGAAATGGAATTCAACCAGTTAGTAGACTCACTAAACATTTTCTTTTTTAAGATTTAGTTAAATGGTTCTATCTGTACAAGTCTTCCTACTCTCCAATTAAAACAGCAAACACAACAAAAGCCCATATATAGATACCACTGAGATTTGTGTTCCATAGTTAAGTTGTAATCCCTGGCAACAAATCCTTGTCATTTGCAAATCCTTGTTCCTCTCCCTCCCCTGGGCTTCAGCCTGTGAGAAGTGGAAGTAGGAGACAGCAGGCTAATGCCAAACTTTATTTATTCAAGTGTATTCCTTTAATATGGGGCATTCACTCTCCTTTAGCATTTGTCCTAAGTGGAAGTAGGCATAGCCTATTTTAACCCACCCATAAAATAAGCAAATAAAAATATATGTTTACTTCTCTTTGTTCCTTATCCCCTCTCAAACTCACCTAAAAATAAAAGAGCTCTGTTTTATATGAAAAGACCCATGCATGCAGAGATTTATTTCCTTAAAATCTGGCATCTCTATAAAGAAAACTGCCTATGTAGAGCCATATAAGAAAAAAAGAAAGAGGTTATTTTTAGTCCATCGTACGTGTATTTTAGAAAATACCTTTGCCATATGAATTCATGGAGGAGGGTCTGTCTGAGATGTGATCCTTTTATTCTTGAAAAGAGGGCAACAGAAACTTCTATAAAACCTATCAAAAACCACAGGATGAGTCCAGAAGGACTCGGGGAGGCTGAGTCTCTGAGACACAGCTGGGTCTCCTTAATTTTGAAACTTACCTAGGCCTTTTATGTCATTGTGATGGGGCTGTGCCTTTGCGTAAGAAATGCCCTCACACTCTACAGGGCTTGCCATAGGAGGGGCGAGGCATGACTTAGCAGAGCTTCTTTGCAGATTACTGGAAGCCTGTGTTCCTCCTGCTCTGGGCTGTGCAAGGATAAACCCAGCACCACTTAATAGGGCTGGTGATTTTTCTTGTCCTTTACCATTTGGAGAAGGATATTGACAGTAGAGCATGCCAGGTCGTTGACTCGTGTACAGTGGAAACTGCCAGAGTGCAGAGCAGAGAACCATATCCACCTCCTAAACTTCGTGCTCTTCATACTAGTGATGAAGTCCTCAAACAAGATCCAAAAGTATTCTTAAAAGTTCTGAGAAATTACAGTACGTTAAAGGTTAACAACACCAGTGATGTCATTTGGATATCATGCACCCTACACTGTACACCTCCTGATAAGATGTGACAATAAAGGTACTTCACCTAGGTGATACTTGTGCCAAAAACAAACAAACAACACCAAAAACAAAAAACAAACAAAAACAGCTAGACCCCAGTCTAATCAAAAGAAAAAAAAAAAAGACCAACCTAGATTGGAGGACATTCTAAGTACACCTGGCCAGTACTCCTCAAGGCTGTCAAGGTCAAAACCAGGAAACTGTCACAGATCAGAGGAGACTGGGAGAAGTGACGGCTAAATGTAGTGTGGTACCCTGGACTAGATCCTGGAACAGAAACAGCCCATTAATGGAAAAATTGATGAAATTTAAACTCTGGAGTTTAGCTGATAGTAAATACCAATGTCAGTTCTTTAACTGTGACAAATGTATCATGGTGTTTTATGACATTACCAATGAGGGAACCAGGATGAAGGGTGTTCAGGAACTCTGTACTATCTTTGAAACTTTTCTGTTAATCTAAAATTACCCTAAAACAGAAAGGTTATTAGAGAAGCTCAAAAATTATTCTGAAAAAGGATGTTTGTACCTTGTTGAAACAAGTATTTAAAAAGAAAATTTATACTGACAAGGATGATGG
Organism: Pseudorca crassidens; assembly: GCF_039906515.1. Taxonomy (NCBI): domain Eukaryota; kingdom Metazoa; phylum Chordata; class Mammalia; order Artiodactyla; family Delphinidae; genus Pseudorca; species Pseudorca crassidens. The sequence goes on along the minus strand of NC_090296.1, from coordinate 137,548,203 downwards.
GTAAATAAATGAAATAGGTAAACTTATCTAAGCATATGATGTTCTTAAATCTTGGCCTTTTTGCTCTAAATTTCATTGTTGGCTTCCAAAAAAAAAAAGTTGGAAAGTCAGGTGAAACTAACAAGTAATTTGAATTAAAAAATGAAAGTCTTTAGAAAAATGTAAGTTCCCAAATCTATGGGACATAAAGAGCTACACAAGGGAAAAGGTAACACTGGATTTTTTTGTGTGGCCCCCACTTGTGCAAACACATATCCAATGTAACACACAGCATATAATTACTGTTTATGCAACTGTCCCATCCATTACACCTTGATTTCCTTGTGAGGCAGTAGTCTATAAATTGAAAAATAGTCTTTAGAATCATCAGATATAGTATAAATAAATCTCAGCTTTCCAACTTACTAGCAGGGGCTCTAAACATTTCTCTAAGCTGTGCTTTAATCAAATTAGGTACTGCTAACTAATCTTCCAAAGTTCCTGGGAGCATTTCACAGGTACTCAATAAATGTTACTATCTTTTTTCATTAAGGTGCAGAGAAAAAGGTGTGTTTCCACGGAAAATTATGCATTGCCTAGAGCAAATCCTTCCAGAAGATCTGATTTTAACCTCTCATTGCCCTTGAACTACTTTATAACTTGATTATTTTTAGATAATTCATAGCAATGCAAAATAATCCTTCTGTATAGTTATGCAAATTAATTCTGTCTTGCGGAGGGACCACTCTCCTCTCTACCTTTGGAAAAGGTGGTTTTGCATCCATTGGCAAATTCATTTCAAGATTCTTTTACTCCATTGTTGGAGGACGTCATTGAGTGGATGTGACCTCAAGTTGACCCTCGAGCTGGACCTGGGCAAAGAGAGGCTCCTCGTACCTTCCCTGTTTTTGGAATGTACGCTCTGTCCACCTTTCCCACAGTGGGAAACATTTTCAAGGATGTAGCCTTGAGAGAATAAGGTGTTCCTGAGACCATCTGAGTCCCATTAAGGTCTCCATATAAACTTAAAATTCTGGCAGGCAGGTAAGGAGATACTATACTGGTTCTATAGCCTCCCAAGACAAGCCTCCGGTGTAACTTCTCTTGCTTATTAAAACTGCTAGCGATCTGGTGTAGTCTGCCTCATTCTTCCATCGCTCCCTGCCCTCCGTGTATGGGGTCCAGTTTGCAAACCAACACCCATATAAATTATTTTGTTTTGTTTTCCTCTTTGAACATTTAGCTGTAGCATTTTAGCAGGTTCCTCTCATTAATAAGGTTTAAATAAAATCTCTGAACACATGTTCACCTGACATCTGTATAGGAGTCACAGTTTTACCATTTGGGGAAAATTATCCTTTAATAAGGATGTGCATATTATTTTACTCATCTTTGCATTCCCAATGCCTATCCTGATTTAAGATATGTAGTAAATGTTCATCAAATAGAATTGACACTGCATTTCAAAAATGCAAGGAAGAAATCTTGCAAACTGAGATGAAATTCAACAAAGACATTGGGCTGCCTACTGAAGGTCTTCATAGAGCTGTAAAGAAGGATGAAAGTTCCAATGTAAGGTCAGCAGTATTTTCCTGTGGGAGGCAGCTGTGGCCTTATCCATTAAGAGCCAGAACCCAGCCAGTCGTTGCTTAGGAGGAAATGTAGCTACTTTGCGGCTACAGAGCCAGAAGCAATTATTGCCATTTAAAGGATGCTGAGAAGGCTGTAGCGGAGGTAGTTTACCGTTAGCAACAGTAATCCTTAATGCATACCTGCTAACTATCCAAACAGTCAAGGAGCTCATGCTGTCCCCAAAGGCCTATGTGAAGCATTACCCAAAGGTAATGCTTAAGACCAAAGATTTTAGGTTCAGACTGGACTAGGTTCAAACTCCTGCATGTATTGCCTGCATGATCATGGGACCGGGAGAGCAATTTGCATGGCAACCTGGGTCAAGCACACAGTATCACTCAATAAAAGTAACTCTTACATTACAATTACTGGAGAACTGAGATAAAGTTGTAATCAAAAATCCCAAGGCAATTCAAAAGAGAAGACGGGATGGAGTATAGTTATTTCATTTGTGATAACATTCTAAAATTGCCTTCATTAATCACCATCATAGTTTAATGATCATTCAGCCCCCTGCCCTCATTTACTACTGGAAAACTGAAGCTGCTGGGAGTTGCTGAGGGGCTTTTCCAAAGTGGCATGTTAAAAGCATATCAGACTTTCTTTTAGAACTTAGACTCCCACCCTCCAGACTCAGAACTCTTTCTGAAATCCTGCACCAACTCCATGTCCCAGCTGGATGGCATCAGGGCAGCTTTCTGCTTCAAACAGCCCATCAGAGCACTTTAAAGAAAAATATAAAAAATCATGATGCAACTTTGAGTTTAGGAGGACCTGGGTGTCATCAGCAGTGCACCTGAGACCAGCATTCTGAACCTGAGGTTCCTAAAATTTTGCACAAGGTCTCTGACTTTAATGGCTTCAGCTAATTGACTTCTTGGATCCTTGTCAATTAGGTCAATTGTTTTTTTATAAAATTTATTAACTAAGCAATGATACTGGATCATCATGTTCAATAAAATGGGGGGGGTATGCTTACCCGTTCATTACAGGATTAAGACTGTAATTTTTCACAAAATTATAGAAATTAAAAATCTGACATTTATATACTTGTTAGCTCACAAAAGACCTTCCTTGGATAGAGGAGCAAAAGAACTAGTCACCTTTTCTTTTCTTCTTTTAGTCTTGCAATTAAGGGTGTGTGTGTGTGTGTTTGTGTGTGCACGCTTCTCTGTTCAGCATTACAGTAGGTATTTGGGGAATAAAAGAGAAAGGAACAACATCTAATCCCTATGAACTAAGAACCTAATAAAGAAACATATATGTCCACAGAAAGGCTTATTCAAACAAGTTCTTGGAAACTTTTCTCAGAAAAGCCTCAATCTGGAGACAGTCAGATATCCACTGATAGAATGGATAAACATGTGTGACGTATTTGTGCAATAGAATATATATTACTCAGCAACAAAAGGATTAATTACTGAAACACATGGCAGAGTGGATGAAATCTCATAAACTATGAGTGAAAAAAGACCTTTACACAAAAGAGTACAAATGTATCATCCCATTTATTTGATGTTGTAGACCGGGAGTCCCCAACCCCCGGGCCGCTGACTGGTACTGGTCCGCAGCCTGTTAGGAACCAAGCCGCACAGCAGGAGGTGAGCTGCGGGCGAGTGAGCGAAGCTTCATCTGCCGTTCACCATCACTCCCTATCGCTCGCATTACCGCATTACCGCCATCCCCCCTCATCCCCGTCGGTGGAAAAATTGTCTTCCACGAAACCAGTCCCTGGTGCCAACAAGGTTGGGGACCGCTGTATCTAGACAATAGGCAAAACGAATTGGTGATGAACAAAACGGTAGAGCCAAGGCAGCCTGTCTGTGCGTGTTTGTGTGTGTGTGTGTAAGCATATGTGTTTGTGTATGCATGTGTGTGTGTGGAGAGGGAAGTACTGACTGGGGAGGGACATGAAGTAATTTTGGAGGTGAAGCAGAGATGTACTTATTAATCAAAACTCAGGAAATGGGCTTCCCTGGTGGCGCAGTGGTTGAGAGTCCGCCTGCCGATGCAGGGGACACGGGTTCGTGCCCCGGTCTGGGAGGATCCCACATGCCGCGGAGCGGCTGGGCCCGTGAGCCATGGCCGCTGAGCCTGCGCGTCCGGAGCCTGTGCTCCGCAGCGGGAGAGGCCACAACAGTGAGAGGCCCGCGTACCGCAAAAAAAAAAAAAAAAAAAACAAAAAAAAACAAAACCTCAGGAAATGTACTCTTAATACTTATACACTTGAATGTATATAAGATTTATATCAAAAGAAAAAATTCTAGTCAAAGTCAAAAAGAACTCTAGTCTAGTCAAAAAGAACTCTAGTCTAGTCAAAAAGAACTCTAGTTAAAAGTACACATGGCAGGGAATGTGTAAGGATGTCTGCAGTTTATTTTGAAATGTGTCCAAAATTAATGGTCTATGGGCAGAGAGATACAGTTGTTTAGATGTGTAACAAAATGTGCAGTGGAATCTAGGTGGTAGATACACAGGTTTTCATGGTAAGTCTTACAGGTATGTTGTATGTTTGAAATTTTTCATAATAAAATATTGAAAAAAAACAATGAATTTGAGGAAAAAAAGAATTACACAGAATGAGCTTTATCATCTTCATCATCATTATCATCATGATAATATCCAAATATTCAATTTATTGAGAATCTGCTTTGGCTTTGATATATTCAAAATATTTATTACCTTTACACTAGTCTGATGTAGATAGTAATTCCAACACACATAAGGGAAATTAATTTGCTCAAAGTCACTAGCTGATAAGTAGCTGAACTTGAGCTTATAGTTTACACCAGTATTTTCTATTTGTTATTTGTTTATTGTTGTTTTTGTTCTCTATTGCTTATGTATATTGCATAAATCTATTGTTTATGACCACAGTGGGTCAAAAAAACAACTAAGAGTACAAAGTTCCAGAGACTCAAATTTGAAATTTTGTCATTCAGATTATAGGAAACATTGGGTAAACAGAAAAAGGAATGATCAGTAATAATTCCATGGAAATATACGGATAAATCACGACAAAGAGCTAATTTGAAATGAAAATGTGCATGACTGATATTAAGTTGCAAATGGCTTTAGAAGTGGTGAAGTCCAATTGTGTAACAGGAGCCACTGGACTGGATTTGGGAAGGAAAGGAACACTGTTAGCCAAAGACAGCTTGAATGTACTGGAGTTACTCATTTGAGTACAGTAATAGAGAACCTGCCACTTCTATAGAAAACTTTTGATGATATATTTCCACCTTTGTTTGGCTTACAAATGAAAGATGCCTGAGTGCTTTGGATCATGAGTCATATCTTTGATTATCTGCCAGTTACCTTGAAAGGCAAAGTCGCTCAGTGACTTCACGCTTGGTGGTCAAATTACTTTAGGTTACATTAATCTAGAATGCAATGAGATCTTGTCCAAGTGTCTTGAGAAAAAATCAGCATGTTCTTGGTATATTTCAAAGAGGATAAGAAGCAGGGTCCTGACCTAGAAGTTTTGCTAGGTGTCACTGGGACCTGGAAATGTGCCCGATTGACATTGAAAAGATTGGCCAGTATTCAGAGTGGCAAGCCTTGAGTGAAGTCTGAAAAAAAAAAAAAAAAAAAGAACCCTAGTTAAAAGTAAAGATACTATTTAGTAACTGAGGCAAAGATTGATAAGATTTGAGCCCTAGACTCATAAAGGCTTACATTTAAAGAGAGACTATTTCCCATAATGAGACTGTATAGGCTAAGATGTTGCTTCCTTGCTTTTGGCTGAAATTGGATCAACTCAGTGAATCAACACTGATGTCATGGCTATCTGTTCTCTGGCTGGGTGCTGATGGACTCTCAGGTTTAAGAAGCTCAACAAACCCTACACAGATTGTTCATCAGACATTTACAAGAGGGCTGGACCCGCTTATCAGAGCAATCAGTAAGATATTCATTGTAACCAAGTTGAAAATAATAATAGTAACACAGTAAACTTTGGGGTGAAAGTACTAAGAACTTTGATCTGGTCCAATTTCTTCAAGCATTTGATCAAAAAAATGACACTATAATTTGGTGAAGAGTTATCAACTCAGATATTCTGACTCCTAGTGTCAGATTTTTAAAATTTTAGTCCAGTTTCTGGAATTATTCTCAGAGCTTTCTTGGAGACTGTTCTCAGGTTATAATCCTCAATTTGTCTTGAATAAAATTTTCCATAAAAAATGTTTAGTCAAGTTTCTTCCTTGTATAGAATAAATATCATACAGGTCACTGAGAGGTTATATGTTTGAGATCAAATCAAGTTTCTATAGGACTGTACTTCAGCTTCTGGCCACGATGGAATAAAGGAAACCAGATTTGCTCTCCTATACCTGGAAAAAAAAGAACTACCAAAATATATGAAACAACGTTTTTCAGGCATTGGACAACGAACAGCACAGTACCATGATCCCTGAGGAAAAGGATATAAATGAGGTAAGCCCTATTATTATCCCCGCTTGCTGTCTGGAGAGTTTCCAGGTCACAGCCCAGGGACGGGAGATCAAGCAGAGCCCTGGAGCCTCTCTGATTTAAGGAGAGATTAGGAAGGCCAAGGTGGCCATCATTTATGGGGGGAATTTACAGAGGAAAGATCTATAGGGAAAGAGAGAAAGAGAAAGACAGGAGAGACACAGGGATCTACAAAGGATTCCCTTCGAGCATTTGGCCAAACACTGATTAGCTCATGTGCATAAGGAAACTGCCAAGAACAGGAAAGAACCACCAGAAGGCGTAGGTGGAGCAACCCTTGCAGCTAATACAGGGCCGGGAATAGTCAAGTTCCCCTAAGACAGTAAGGAAAGTTGTCCTAACACATGGGCTAGAATCCTCAGAGAGGATAACTCTAGACTAGAGACTGTTCTGGATCCATCCAACAAAGCTTGAAAAAAAACCCTCAAGGGAATAAACGTATTTCTAAGTAACTCATCTTCATTTCAGAAAAAAGTCCCCAGATATTCAAAGGAATAATATTTTAAAAATTCAGCACTCAACAACATAAAATTCATACTGCATGACATTGAATCAAGATTTATTAGGCATGCAGAGAAGCCAGGGAAAAACCCCCACAATAGATAGGAAAATTAATCAACAGGAGAAAAACCAGAAATGAAACAGAAGATAAGGATTAGAAGTAGGATAAAACAGTATTATTAATATACGCTCTACATTCAACAAAGTAGCAGAAAGCATGATAATAAGAAACATAAAAGGCATACAAAAGATGAAAATACAAATTCTCAAGATGAAATATAAAATGTCTGTGATGAAAAATACATTGGATAGAATTTACAGCAGATAAGACAATTGCAGGGAAAAAAATTAATTAGCCTGACCATATAGAAATGGAAACTATCCAAAATGAAACATACAGAGAATAGAAGCCTAAAGAAGAAAGAAATGAACAGATCATTTGTGAGCTGTGGGAGAATATTAAGTGGCCTCATATGAATGGAACGGGTGTTTCAAAAAAAAAAGAAATAGGGTCATAAAAATGTTTTAAGAAATAATGACTGAAAAATTTTCATCATATCCAAATTTGATGACAACTATAACTTTCAAGTTGAAGAATCTCAACAAACCCTAGATAGATTATTCATCGGACACTTACTGTATATTTGTTGTGCTAATTAGGCGCGATAGGCAGCCTCTGAATTTATAACTTGGCTTCCTGGTGTTCATGCCCTTGTGTAATCTCCTCCCCCTGTATATGTGATGAACTTTTGTATCTAATGTAGAGAGCGTGGCAGAAGTGATGAGATGTCATTTCCAAGACTAGGTTATAAAACGATGATGGTTTCCATCTTGGTCTGTTTCTTTCTCTGTTTGATTACGAGTTGCCATGACAGGGGTACACACAGCTACCAGGGAGTAGCTCATATGGCGAGGGATTATGGTCTGCCCACAACCATGTGAGTGAGTGTTGAAGGAAATTCTCCAGCCCCATTTCAGCCTTGAGGGGACTGCATCCCTGGCAGACAGCCTGACTGCAGCCTCATGAGAGATCCTGAACCAGAAACACCTGTCTAAGCCACATCAGGATTCCTGTCCTATAGAAACTCTGCAACAATAAATGTCTTGCTTTCAGCCACTGAGTTTTGGGGTAATTCGTTACACATCGATAGATAACTAATATATTGGGTATATATACGAATTGGAAATAAAATCTTATATTCTATAGATTATCCTCACACAAAGTAGATATTCCAGAAATATCTGTGAAACAAATGAATGTTTGAAAGATAAGACAGGTACCCAAAATAACTATTTTATAAAGATAGAGGCAATTGTTGTTTTTCTTTTTTTTTTAATATAAATTTATTTTTTTTTGGCTGTTGGGTCTTTGTTGCTGTGTGCGGGCTTTCTCTAGTTGTGGCGAGCAGGGGCTACTCGTTGCGGTGTGCGGGCTTCTCATTGCAGTGGCTTCTCTTGTTGCGGAACACGGGCTCTAGGTGTGTGGGCTTCAGTAGTCGTGGCGCACGGGCTTAGTTGCTCTGTGGCATGTGGGATCTTCGCGGACCAGGTCTCAAACCTGTGTCCCCTGCATGAGCAGGCGGATTCTTAACCACTGCGCCACCAGTGAAGCCCCGAGGCAATTGTTCCTGATTGAAGCATTACAAGATTGATAAGGATATTGCTATTCGAGTTCTCGGGAGAGAGGGATTGCTTTCGGTTGAGAAATGAGGGGATTCTTTACAGAGGAGATAATATTTTATGTGAGCTTTGAGGGGGATAGAATTTGGCCACAAGGAGTCTAAGACTCAGAGGGAAAGAATCAGTCAGGTAATAGGAGAGATGGGGAATCAAGGGGTCTGTATAGGAAACCATGAGCAGAATGTTGTGTGAGCAAATGAGAAAAAGACATTGATGGAACAATGCTTTATTGATGGAAAGATGCTTTATTGTACACAGATAATTGTAACTTCCATCTTGGGCTCATGTTATAAAGATACTGCATGTTAACAAAAAACATTAATTCTTGCAAAGAACACTTTTTTTTTTTTTTGTGCGGTACGCGGGCCTCTCACTGTTGTGGCCTCTCCCGCTGCGGAGCACAGGCTCCGGACGCGCAGGCTCAGCGGCCATGGCTCACGGGCGCAGGCGCTCCGCGGCATGTGGGATCCTCCCGGACAGGGGCATGAACCCGCGTCCCCTGCATCGGCAGGCGGACTCTCAACCACTGCCCCACCAGGGAAGCCCCAAACTCTCTTCCTTTTAAATGATCTAAAATATATTTTGTGTTGAACCAGATAGGGTTTTATCCTTCCTGTTCTTCATTTTAAAATCAACATAATAGTAGTTCAAACTAAGCAAAGCTATTTTTCAAAAGAAGTCCTTTATAGAATGTATAATTTTTTAGTATAGTTAGGTATTTCCCAATAATAAAAAAAAGAGTTAACACCTGTATACTGGAAACTAAGAAATTAGTTTTGAGATCAAATTTCTTACTGTTTTATTCTCTATTTTGGGCCCAGATTTTTTCAGGAAGTGGCAACAATAGTCATTCTATAGATGTACCTAAAACATCAGTAAAGCAGGTAATTGTATACCAAGCCAGCTTGAAAATAGTGTTATTATGCACGTAATAAAGCCCCATGTGTTTCCTAAGTACTCTTCAATCCATTCATTAGTGATTCTGTATTTTCTTTGTAGGTCATCATAAAAGCCAGTAATTGGAGGCTGAATTAAAACTTAATTCAAATTATATGTCCCAGGAGGTCGCAAAGACAGACTGGAGGCTTCAAGTCCAAAATTTGTTAATGTCTTCAACCAAAAGTGTTGTTATTATTTCTATGTATCTATATTTAAATTTTCTGATTACTTGAGTGAACAATTATGGAAATATTGCTGAGCAGGTCTGGCTTCATTCCCTGAATTGATCTTCTCTTGCCTGTTGAGTATGGGTTCATCCCAGTACTGTGAGCTAGGCTTCACCCATCAGGATCTCCTTTCTCAGCCCTTGGGGCTGCGTGGAGTCACCGCTCCTGCTAATTCTCTTATATATTTTCTACCTGGTCTCCTGCACCTGACGCTGTACTTTACTCCCTGGGCCCTGCAGGTGCTGCTGTCAGAGACTTTTCCCTCTGAAAATCTGTCCTACTTATTTGTTTACATATCTTTTCCCACAGCAAAATGTGAATCCCTGGACGGCAGAAGCTATCATATTTTATTTATCTTATATCCACAGTGTTTATCTTAGAGCTCGGATACATTGTTGATCAGGGGACACAAATGGCTACCTGGCATCTGGCCACCTGCATGCTTTGGCCAGCAGAGAAGTTAACAAGAATAGAATTTGAATGCCTTTAGGTGGGCATGTGCTCTGCCGGTTTTGACAGTCTCTATTTTCTTGAATGTGGCCACAGTCACACATTGATCTCACCAGCCTGGCCCCTGTAAGCAATCCTAGTGTGTGGCCCTGGGTGTCGCTGCTCAGTGGATGTTATGCAGACAAATGTGTCGATGGATGTACATCTTATTGCATGGAAAAATCAATTATTATCTTAATACCCTGGCCTTGAAAATTCCTTTCGTTTCATCTCAGACTTAGGACAGTAAGTTAGAAAAATATAACTCTATTTATTATACAACATATGAAAAAGCATTTCTGAACATTTGACAGAGATAGGTCACCCTGAGCATTCTCACAGTCAAATTAGAGAGGAAAACAAATTCACTTGAGTTACTTATGGAACCCAGAGGATGCAAACAGACTGACTGCTGTGGGAAAGTCTAGATTAGCATTGCTGAGATGATGGACAACTTCTAGCTTGATCACTGTAATTTTAAAAACAATGACCCTGACTAACATTTTCAGTGTAAATTCAACAACCCACTTCTCAGGGCTGATCCTAAGATGCTCTTCACTATCACCAGTAGAAACACAATAGAGCACATTCTAGAAAAGTGATTCCACAGGGAGCCACAGCAATGATGTACAGTGTGAAATGCATTCCTGATCTGGTTTACTTTGGAAGAAGGTCTAAGCACTTAGCTAGATGGATGGAATTCACATCACTAGACGTGTTGGTGATAAGCGAGAACCCTTGAGCCAGGTCAAGCTTCACCTGAAAGCGGTAAATTTGGGTCTGCTTAACCCATCAGATGAACAGGGGATTAAAGCTTTTAAGATCTACCCTCCATGTCTCTAATAATTTTAACTTTTTAAAAGCAACTATTAGCATATGTTCATCCTGGTCATAGAAATTCTCACTTGTAGAAAGCATAATATCCATAAAAGTGTAATTTTTAGCAACTTAGTACCTGTGCATATTTCTAGCTAATCAGCTTGTATTAAATATATGCTTAGGTATTTTAAATAATTTGCTACATAGGATTATTATTAATAAGACAAATACTTGGTTTCCAAAGAAAGGTTTTATAATAAGTCTTCTTTCTGAGTAGTTAGAAAGTAACACTCGTTTTCTGTTGGGGCCACTCCTTTGTTCAAGAAACTGAAACCCTACTAGCCACCTGCAGGAAAACACACATCTAGGAAAACACACTAGCCACCTGCAGGAAAACACAAGTGGCAGAGCTGGGGTCTGGTGTGAGTCACTAAATTTGGTCTCTCCACAACTGCCACTATAAAAAGGGAATATGCTTTCTATAATCTGCCATGACAATTAAAAGATGGGAAAAAAAATCCCTAACCAAGTAAATATAATGACAAAGCCTATTTGCACTGACAATAAAAGAAATGCCGTTTTCTCAATGCCACGTAACAAAGTACACATGCTTCTTCCTTACAGCGCACACTAAACATTTGCCTCGTGACTCATGAACTAAATTTTGCCTTAACCATGGCATTGGTTTCACCTCCTAATAGTTCCAGATTTATGTTTATATCTCAATTGATTTTCTACTTTAGCTTTTATTGGCCCAAAAATGATAAGAAGCACTAATGAAGATGAGATATGCTAGGTGCCAAGCCCTTAATACCTTCGTTAGCAGAACTCAGAAACCTTTTTCTTGGACATTCAAGGGAGTGGTACTCCCAAGATTAGCCTTGAGTCCTTCAATTCGAGCTGGACTGGTCTGACTGCCTGGCCAGCTCTGCTAGGATGACACAAGGAGGTCTGTCCTGATTTCCTAGGACCAGAAAGGAGCTGGAGTTCTTGCTCCTCTGCACTTACAGACACGTTTTCTCTCTCTTACAGAAGACTCCTTTAATCCCCTGAGCAGAGATTTCAGGCGACTACGAACATTGTAACTTGTCCTGTTTAAATTGCTCTGACTCATTTAAACAGGCACCACAGTTGCTAACATACCTCTACGGCAGTGCTTCTGAAGGCACAACAGGTACATTAGCTGTGACAGCAAAAAAGCACATCGGACCCCTAGAAGACACATCTGCCATTTCAAATTTTAAACATTGAAATTATTAGATTGCCACGCAACCAAGCATATGCTCAATTATCATATTGACAATAGGGTCGTTTCTTCAGAGGCCAAATATCTCGTTGCTCATGTGAATTAAGAAGGCGAGACAGCGAAGACCACCTATTATAAATGCAGGAGATTCTTTTTTTTAAATAAAGTAACAATTATGACGTCATTGACAGTGCCCATAAGACTTGGTTCAAACCCTTTTTAAATGTAACAACAGTGTGTTGAAAATTTATCAGCCACCTATATGAGTCTAGCTGCTGTTCTAAGTGCTGCTTGTGGTTATACAGTGAAGTTAAACTGGTTAAAGCAACAATATTGTTCCCTGGGTGGAACATATTACAAAGAAGCAGGTAACATGTCTGGGCAATTAAAACAAACAAACAAACAAGGAAGATGGACAGAAGAAGGTATTGTCATGAGAGGGAGGAGAGGAGGTATGAGCTTAGATTTCTGTGATCTTTCGATGTTTCACTTTCTGCAGCATTTAATGACTGAAAAATGCTGTTAGTCATTTGCAACCTGCGGTTAGGCTGCAGGACCCACAGAACAGGAACTCCGCTGCGGCAGGAGTTAGAAGCAAAAAGCTTTTTTGTGTGGGTTCATTTACTATTTTAATTCAGTTGTATCCTTAGTCGGCTTTAAAGGTCTGGTTGCTATTTCTCCTACCCAATGCTCCTCCTCTTTTTTTGCTGCTTTATTTTCCCTGTTACCCCTGCTCTCTCAGGTAGGGGATGTAGCAGCAGGGAGAGCACAGTGGAAAAAAGCCCAGATTTGCCATCTACCTCCGGTTTCTCTGATTCTACTAATTTATGTAAATTAATTATTTCTCAGAATCTGTGCAACAGCTTATTATTTTAATCCCAGGTTTTTTTGTTTTTGTTTTGTTTTTGTCTTTGTTTTTTGGGGGAGGGGAGAGTTGAAATTCAGAGACATTAAGTGAAGTAGCTGGTTTAACACAATTACCTACAGAACTGCCTAGCAGGTCTGTCCAACACTCAATTAGTGGGTTTCTTTAACTCTCTTGTATCTAATTTCAAAGCTGTTTCGTGGCGGGGGGGGGTGGGGGGTGGGGGTTGGTGGTGGTGTCTTGTGAGTTCCTGACCTCCCAGAGGGCAGGGATCTTACCAGAACATCTCCTTTTAAAGCGCCCAACGCCTTGCAGGGCACAGACTCGGTGCCCAGTAGATGCAGGCTCATTAATAGATAAGAAAAAAAAGTGACCGGGCAGAGATAAGCAGTAAATAAAGTGCAAGATTATAGCGGGAAAAGAAGAAAAAGGAAGGAAGAAAAAAAAAAATCAAGGGAAAGGAACAAAAGCAAATGTTTACTGAATGCCTTAGTGCCAGTCATCGCACTTAGTCTCTCTTTAAGAGACTCTTTGAGTGTTCCGGCAGCTCGCTGGGCACGAATGTCACCTAATCTTTAGAAATGAGGAACTTAGGCTCAGAAACGGGGTTTCACCCACAATCGCGCGCACGTGGCACAGGTTTCACGGCTTGCCTGCCTCTGGTACCTCTTGCCAGGGTCAGGGTGGTAAAAACGGAGGCTGTTCCCTTCCCATTGATCCTTTAGGGAGCGAAGGGAACAAGGTGCGCGCCTCTGCGCAATAGCGAAGACAAGTGATTAATTAAGCAATTACAACTTTGCCAGCCGCACTTGTCCTCTTGAGTGCCAACCACACTTATCCACACTTTGTTCTTACTCTGAACTAAATCGTGAAGAAACTCAACTCTTTTAGTCACTGCCAGACTTTTTGGACACACCTTCCTTTTCCTGTGACTCAACCCAGACGAAGGAGTTGCGGGTAACCTCTTTCTCTTCACCCAGCCATTACCCGGAATCCAGCGGCGGCCCCTTCTCTCAGCAGCCGCCGGAGCTTCCCGCTGCGGCGTCAGCGCCGGGTCGGGTGGGACGGGGCCCCAAGGTGACGCGCGGCCGCCTTCTCCGCCTGGAGGCTGGGCAGGCTCTCGGGGTAGCTGGAGGCGTGGCCGGTAAGAGGCGGGGCCGAGGAAGTCTGGCTGCCTCAGGAGATGCGCCAGCTCTCGCCGCGTCTCGGCGGCTCCTGGCGCGTGCAAGCGGCTACGGCAGCGGCGGCGACGGGGCCCGCGCAGGTGAGCGGCGTGCGCCGGCCTCTCTGCATCCCCTGGGACGCGGCCTCGGACTGGTGAGGGCGGTGCGGGGTTCACCTGGCCGCGAGCGCGGGCGGAGCACCGGGTCGCCGGTGGCTCTCTCCTTTGAGGGGTGGAGGGGTGTCCGCTGCCAACAGAACCGGGGACTTGGGGAACCTGACCGACCGGGAAGGGAATTCAGTGGAGCTGCTAACTCCGGAGCTGCCGGTTCAGTCAGAAAGGTATGTCGAGGACCGGAGTGCTGGAGGGCGCACCGGGGGAGGGCAGCCTGCCCTAGGATTTCTTTGCATTTTAAAGGACCTTCATTAGGTCTCCTTGGGTCGCAGCGGAGTTTGTCACTGCCACCTCCGGGACTCTTTGTGCAGAGGTCAGTCCCTCACTTGGGTGGGATTGGATGCGCTCCCTTCGTGGAGGCCCGGAGAGTCCGCTTCGGTTCCTTGCGCGGACATTTGCTCACCCCCCCCCCCACGAGAGTTGAAAGCCTTCTGATAATTGTGTAGGTTCCAGAGTGTCTTGTCACATTAAAAAGTATATATATATATCGTGATGGTGGTGGCGACCTTGAGAGGCAATTGCTTCCGCAATTAGTTCCCCAGTGCACTGTCCATTTGTTAAGCAAATGGTGCGTTGATGGCTTTTAAATATGGTTGGGTTTCCATGAAGTGGATTAGAATGTCTGAATGAACTTATGCGCGCTGTGTGAAGGTTTCACCTGTGTCTAGGTGCTTACCTGAGTCTGTTCTAGAAGTTCCATCGACATCGGGAACTTAAAGTTACCAAACAGCCTCCCGGTGAACCTGGGGACTCTAGAAAACCTGTTTCATCGACACACCGAATCACAAACAGGTCTATGGATTGCGATTTCCATTAGCGTTCAGTTTTTGCTTGGGTCAGCAGCATTTCAATTTAACTGATATTTGTTGCACGCCTATTAAGGGGGGGATCTCTATGAGGGCCAGGCTGGTGTGCTGTGTGGTAGCACAGGTGTGGATACAAAAGGGAATTTTAGGGCAGTCGTTTCTCACAGGGGGGTGTTTAGAAAGAGAGCAGTGGCACGTGGTGCTTTTGTCTTTACGGTACCTCTTTGATCTCTGGTAATAAGCATTTTAAATGCAGGGAAAATGAAAATCTTTGGAGAATTATTTATCATTAGCCTGGTCTCTCATCCAGAGTGACAAGGATTATCCAAAACCATCCTTAAACTAAGGTTGGTAAGAGTCAACTCTGTGCCAAGCACCATGCTGGTCACTTTACTTAAAAAACTTGCATAAAATATACAAAGTAGGTGTTACTTCCTCTGTACAGATGAGAAACTGAGGCAGGGAAGAATCCAGGAATTTGTTCACAGTAACTGGTGGACCTGGGAGTTGAGTGTGGATATTTCTGAGTGCAGAACCCATGCTTTTTCACTATTCCAAGTTACTGTGAGACAGATAGTGTAAATCTGCAGATTTAATGGAAATACTACTTCAAATTTATGTTCACAAAACAATCCACGTCCTGAGAGTTAAAGTAACCACCATGAATAAAACGAGCATTGTTTGTTTTCATTCTCCTTGTTAACCTGAAACCAATCTGGGACAAGAAGATGGACAGCTATTTTAAAAAATATAAAATTTATTATGTATCTTCCTTAACATATTTTTAAGGACCTAATATAGCCAAGTTGGGCAAAGTAGTAAAACTTTATATGTATTCCTTGTGTATTACACATTGAAGTATCCACTAATATTCATATTATTCATATGCTGAAGTATCAGCTAATTTTCTTATTCATGTGCTTTAACATATTTCATCTTAATTTCCTTTTATAGCTTACAGGTGAATAGAGGCCACCTTTGTCACCTAGAAAAGACTTTGTGTGTGTGTATAAATCTATAATCATGAATATTTATTTGAAAAGATATATATAGTTTTCCTTAAATCTATCTCTAGAAGTGTAAGTATGTCAACGTGCTTATTTAGGAAGGAATCCTAAAATTCCAGTTTAGTCTTTTGAGTAAATGATCCGTAACAGCTCAACTGACGGTTTCTTTAAGTGCATGTAAACCACACAAGTGATTTTTCAAATTAAAATTATTATACTGTGTAGAATGAGAATGAAAATAGTACTTAGAATTTTAAATAATATTTCCTGACATGGAGAACACTTGCTCTCTGAAAACCTTCCTTATAACTGTTGGTAATTACACACAAAAATTGAGGGGTTTCATATTGAAATTATCTTCAGGTGTTGAAGAAAGTGTTTTTTGTTGAAGAAAGGCTTTTTGCCTCTGTTGGGAGGATCAGGTAGATATTCTGCCTGGATCGTGCTTGGCACATTTGTTTTTCCCTCTATCTTCATTTGACAGAGAAATCGACAAGACACCTTGAACTTCTTTCTAAAGGCATTTGAAATCCTGCCTAGCAGGTGTTTATAAAAGTGTGCTTGACTTGGTTAAGATGCTTTAATGAAGGGGCAGGGTGTGTAATGATTTAGAGAAATTCACAGAAGAGCCGAAGGGCCAAGGAGCAGTGTATGCAGGAGGTGTGAAACGGGCAGATCCAGATTTTGGGAGACCTGAAAGGTAAACAATATGGGTATCCTTGTGAAGAAAAATAATACAAAATTAGCTATGAAAGTGAATGCCTATTTAGAATGGAAAAAGGAATTGTAGCCATTTGCTGGAGATTGCTATCTCTTTCTGCAGAGATCTTTTTGGGTCATTTACCAGAAACGTTTACATAAAAATGCTTCCTAGAAAAAAAAAAAATGCTTCCTGATTGTAACCTTCTCTCTGAGAACACTCAGCATTTCCCAGCGGCTTGTAGCACTCGTTGGGGCCCATGCCAGTGAGAGTCCAGAAAATGAAGCTCCGTTACCTTCAAAGAGTGGGAGCGACAGTTGTGGTTGGAGGCAAAGGACCAATGGTCCACTGAGCAGAAAAGCTGCCGACTGGGGCGGAGGAGATCCTGGGCTCATTGGGGACTCAGGGCACTTCATGTCCAGTGAACAGTTCTGAGAGGAAGGCCCCTGATGATGTCTAAGACCTTCCAGTTTGGTTGGTTCTCCAGGGATGCCTTCGACTGTTGGCCGTCCCAGCTTTCATTCTATGGCACCGTTTATCGAGGGTTTTCTATGTCCCATGCACTGGGTAAGGCCAGGTTCTGATTGCCAGGGAGCACCTGGTCTCTTGGAGCTGATTTCATTGATGATAGTACAGTGTTGGCGCCAGCACAGAGGTCTTGATGCTTAAGCTGAGTTGGGAATTGTGGGTGGAGATACTGAGATGGAAGAGTCCGGGAAGGGCAGTCTAGGGATGTGGAGGGCCATAGAAAGCCTTGGAGGTTTGGACCCACACACCGTCCTCCACTGATGCAGGGAGGACCCTTAGTATTTTTCCACATGTCTTTCCAAACCAAGCAGCACCCATGCACCTGAGATTAACGTGTTAAAAATGTGTGTTCTCAGGCCCCATCCCAGGCCCCCTGAATCAGAAGCTCTGTGTCTCTGACACAGCAATCTGTGTTTTAAGAAGCCTTCCAGATGATTCCGGTGTATGCTATAAAGTTTGAGAACCGTTGCTTGTAGTGTTTAAGAGAACTGGTAGGGCATAGAATCCCTTGGGAAGATGAAAGGAGAGGAGTAAGATTGGTCCTAAGGCTAATATATTATTATTGTAGTATAACTTACCTTACTATCACTGACATTTATGGAGCACTTAGATGGTGCCAGGCATTGTGATTAAGAAATATTAACTCTCTTAATCATCATTACGACCCCAGAGAGAGAGCTGTTATCACTCCAATAATTTATTTATTTATTTACTTAGGCTCTTCCTTTTCTTTAATTGATTTACAATGCTGTGTTAGTTTCTGATGTATAGCAGAGTGATTCAGTTGTACATATATATACATATTCTTTTCCATTATGGTTTATTACAGGATATTGAGTATAGCTCCCTGTGCTATACAGTAGGACCTTGTTGTTTACCTGTTTTTTTCCCCTTGGGCTATTTCTAATCTGCCTTTCTGTTAATTGTTGCCTTTTCCTGAGGTCCTGTCCACTTTTGAGATGGACATGAAGATCACTCCATTTAAATGTGAGAAAACTAAGGCACAGAGAGACAAAGGTGTTGTCCCAGGTCACCTGATTGGAAAGCAGTTCAGCCAGGATTCAGGCACAGGCAGTGTGGTTCCAGCGCCCATCTTCCCTCTCTGGGAAGGTCTGGGAGAGTTTCCATCGCTGTTGTTGTTTTGTGTTGGCCTTGTGGGAGAGGTCTGGAAGGCAGGCCTGGAACTGCTTGGAATGGCCCATGGAATTAGCTGACCACTTGGGGTTAGCAAGTTTTTCTTTAGGGACAGATTGCCAGATGAGAGAGGAAGAATGTTACTGTCATTCACTCCAAGTGCAAATTTTGAGAATTTCATAAGTAAATGGATATGATTGTGTATATATGATTACATAACATGGAGCACCTCTTTCCCCAGTATGATGATGGGCTTACATGGATTTCCCCAGGGGATGATTGTGGAAGGTGGCCTTGTTTCGGAATACTAGGATTTGATCAGGATATTAGCACAGGGACCTCTCTTCTAAAGGCCAACCCCCCTCCCCAGGCCACAGAGGACTTGAAGATGATGGTGTGTTTGTTCATCATGTCCTGGAAGGTATCTAGAAGAACTGTACTTTGCATTTTTAGTTTTCTTTTCTTTCTGAAAAAAATCATTCTCCACAATTCTGTACATTTTATCATGGAATAGCTCCATCTTGCTAGGCAGCATGTAAAAAATATATAGCTGTAGATATGAGTACATGTGTCTGTGTAGAATGATGGTTTGCTTTTGGGTGTGAGCCTCAGATTACTAATTCTTATGATCTCGGAGAGACAGCAGTGAGCTGTCCTGAAGAGAGATCTTAGTTTCCTGCCCAGGACCTGGACCTGGGTAGCCTGGATGAAAACCAGGAATCCTAGCCACCAGACCACCTAGAAGCAAAGTGGCCCTGGCTCTTACCCCCACTGAAAGCAAGAATGTTTCAAGGAGGCATAAACTGTAAAAACAGGTGCAAAGTTTATTATTAGAGACACAGCATAATGTATGGGAGAGCACACAGAGAAACAGTTTATTTATTTAAGTTAGAAGCAAGGCAGAAATATACACCCAGAGAGAAAGGGTATGGGCGTCCTCTCTAATGAGGAGGAGAGCAGTAAAGAGGTGATTTAAATCCCTTATATAGGACAGTTCTTTCAGGTCTTTGTTTACCTTTGGGCAATTATTTTGTTTCCTTTCCCACATCTGACTTGTTCTAGGACCCTCCCCAACATGTGTGCACATCTTTTTTTTATTTTGTAATATATAAATTTATTTTATTTTTGGCTGTGTTGGGTCTTCGTTGCTGCGCATGGGCTTTTCTCTAGTTGCGGCGACTGGGGGCTACTCTTCGTTGCAGTACACGGGCTTCTCATTGAAGTGGCTTCTCTTGTTGTGGAGCACCGGCTCTAGGCGTGCGGGCTTCAGTAGTTGTGGCACTTGGGCTCAGTAGTTGTGACTTGTGGGCTCTAGAGTGCAGGCTCAGTAGTTGTGGCCCACGGGCTTAGTTGCTTTACCGTATGTGGGATCTTCCCGGACCAGGGCTCGAACCCGTGTCCCCTGCATTGGCAGACGGATTCTTAACCACTGCGCCACCAGGGAAGCCCCAATGTGCACATCGTTTTGCTAAGATGGATTTCACTGCAGAGGCCTGTGGGTGCATGTCCACACTCACTATGGGGTGGTGCTCCTCCGTTTTTGAACCCCAAGGAGGCTTCCTGTGCGTGTGTAGACAGGGAAGTTTCCCTTGACCTCAGGTCATCTCATCTCTTTACTTCAGCAGAGCTCAGCTTCTGCCACTAGCTTTGTCCTTGGAGTGTCTGGGTGAGAACAAAGCTTCAGTTTTACTCCACTTAACAAACATCAGCTGTCCGGCCCAGGGGCCCATCTGTCTCCTACCTCATTTACTTCTTCTCCAGAGACAAATACTTAGACAAACATTAATCTGAGTTATGGCAAGCAGTAGAATGCAATTCTGAGAGTACTCTCTGTCTCACTCGTGTGTTCATTCATTCATGTGGTCATTTTTGCTTGCTTGGTTGTGCTAAGCACTCATGTTAGGCACTCGAAGGAAATGCAGTGGTGATCAGCCAGATGTGATCCCTACGGACTAGGAACGGAAAACTTGCTCTGTGATGTTACAGGTGAACAGAGTTAGATGCCCTAATTCTGGCAGTGAGTTGTCAAGAGAGGAGTTAAGATGTTACCATAGTTCAGGACTGAGGTTATAGGGCTTAGTGTAAGGCAGTAGGGAAGCAGAGGTGTGGAAGGATGTGAGAGAGATCTGGGAGGTCACAGAGGTGACCAGGTGGATGTGGGTGGCGAGAGAGAGATTGCTTGGGGCTGAGGTTTGTGTCTTGGGCCCCCAGGTTGGTGCCGGTAACACAAGTCAGGACTAGAGAAGACGGTTTTCTAGAGAATAATCGTGAGTTTCGTGGATGTTGTGAGTTTGAAATGTGTGGATGACTCCAAGGTAGAGATTTGGGTAGACTGATAGAATAATGCAGCTGATTGGAGAACTGAGTAATTCAGTGGGGGAGTACTATCAGCAGTTGAAAAATGCTGTCTCCCAAGCAGTGTGGTAAGTGAGAAGCAGGTCGCGGAGGAAATGTGGGCATTTCTCCTGAGTAGGCAGGATAGCAACGCACTCCAATTCCCTCGACGTGAAAAGATGAAAAAGGTTTACTTCTACACTTTCTTCAGAGGGTGGAGATGAATCCTCCACTCTGGCCTTTGCGAGTTTGACAGCCTGAGCTCTGGCCCATGGGAGGAGGCCCTCAGTGTGGAAAGCAGGCCAGGCAGGAGAGTGACAAGGGGCTTGCGGAAAGCTGGTCTTCAGATTTTGAGCCCATCTTATTGTCACAAGTTAAAATGCCTTACCATCTTTCCTCTTAATTTGTTATGTTGTATTATTAAGAACACTCATTTATCATTTGTGTATCATGTTTATGGTAAATGAATCATATCCTGTAGATTGGCCATATGTGTACATACACATACATACACACAGATACACACACATATACACATACATGCATGCATACACATATGCATACATATAGCTAGATAGTACATACCATGTAGATTGGCCAGGGCTGTTTTGTAGCTGCTACCGATACAGATGTTACAAGATTCATTTGTATAGAAGATACAGGTTTTCTTAGGTGCTCAGAGTTAAGCTGATGGCTTGTTTAAAACATGTGTTAGAAAGTACCTGAAATACGTAAATATTTGTTCTTTTATCCAAAAGCTATTAATTGTGTATTATGCAGGCTATGTGCTAGAGTTTTCCTTGTGAATAAAGCAGAGAGCTCTGTCTCAGAGCCTAGAGGGGAAGTTAGACAGCTTGACAGGTGAGTACAATGAAGTGTGCTGTTAGTTAAGGATAAAGGCACAGTGGGTGGTAGGAGTTAAGTAGTGAAGGACGCCTCCAGGGGCAGGGCTGCCAGTGCTTAGCAGGAAGGATGGGCAGGCACCTCAGCCAGGAAGAAGATTTGGAAGGATCAGAGAGGTTGTTTTGAGAAACGGATGGATGCTTTTGAGGAACTGAAAGTTTGGAATAGCCTGTTTTGTCCATTAAAAGTCAGCTAATAAAAGAGAATGTTCATGAGAGCTGTGAATTGATCAGGGAAACCCAAAAGAAAGTATTCAACTTTTTTTTTTTTTACATCTTTATTGGAGTATAATTGCTTTACAATGGTGTGTTAGTTTCTGCTCTATAACAAAGTGAATCAGCTATACGTATACATATGTTCCCATATCTCTTCCCTCTTGCATCTCCCTCCCTCCCACCCTCTCTATTCCACCCCTCCAGGCGGTCACAAAGCACTGAGCTGATCTCCCTGTGCTATGCGGCTGCTTCCCACTAGCTATCTACCTTACCTTTGGTAGTGTATATATGTCCATGCCACTCTCTCGCTTTGTCACAGCTTACCCTTCCCCCTCCCCATATCCTCAAGTCCATTCTCTAGTAGGTCTGTGTCTTTATTCCCATCTTACCGCTAGGTTCTTCATGAACTTTTTTTTTTCCCTTAAATTCCATATCAACTTTTATCTGTGTGACTGTGACCATGTTCAGATCCAAGAAGCAAAACTCAAAAAACCCACAAAAAACAAACAAAACAACCACTCCTCCCCTGCAAAACCCAAACCAAACTAGAAACAAATATAATGATTGTGTAATACTTTTTGGTTGTGAGGAGGACTATTTTTAGCATTATGAAAGATGTTGAGGGTTAGTCTGAGAACTTAGGTAGTATGTCAGAAAAGAACATTGCATTACCTGAACAATAGCTAACATTATTGCTATGATAGTCTTGCCTAATGTGAAAGATTATATATAAATATATAAAATTAGCTTAGCTTTCTAGGTTTGTAGTTTGGAAATGCCTTTAGGGTCAGCCCTTTCAGCTCCTGATGGTCCTTCATGAACCACCTGGGGCCCAGAGATGCTGGAAGCTTCTTTACCCTCATATGTTGGTAACAAAATCTGTCCAATCTGTCAGGTAAAATGTATCTGTTACTTTTTATTTATTTATTTATTTATTATTATTATTTTTTGTGGTACGCGGGCCTCTCACTGTTGTGGCCTTTCCCGTTGCGGAGCATGGGCTCCCGACGCACAGGCTCAGCAGCCATGGCTCACGGGCCCAGCCGCTCCGCAGCATGTGGGATCTTCCCGGACCGGGGCATGAACCCGTGTCCCTTGCATCGGCAGGCGGACTCTCAACCACTGCGCCACCAGGGAAGCCCTGTATCTGTTACTTTTTGTCCTATAGTTTCTTGTCTGTTGCTGGACCAGGCTCCGTAATTCACTATCTCCATCTTCTCAGACACTTTACCCCCATTTTCCTTATCTCCTCTTCTATTTGTCATGCACTTTCTACATAGTTTAGTGTTTTGGATCTTGTTAGGAATCCTTGGCACAAGTTGCCTTCAGCATTTTAGGCCTGTCGAAACAGGTAGAATTTCTCTGACATTTCTTTCACTCTCTTTAATCTCAGGTGAGCTGGCACAGAGATACTTAGCTTTAGCCAAGAATGAGAAAGAAGGCTTTCAGGAAGTTTCCTGTGTTAATATTTGAAAAAGAAGACATAGCAGAGCTGAAGAGGTACATGAGGAATTGTTCTTAAATGTTTTACATGTTTTAAAAACACACACACACGAAAGTTTAAACACAGAGGCGTGGCCCTGGTCATAATAACAGATTAATATTCAGTTGCTTTATTAACTACTTTCTTTCCAACTTCCAGTCTTGTGTCATTTCTAGCTTTGTCACCATGTGCTCAAGATCCTAAATCACTCATTTATTGCTTAGTTTTGGGGTTCAATCGCCAATATGTGCCATTTCATTGATAGTGTTTTTTTCCTTTAATGGAAGGAGTTTTTGGCTTTTCCTAGTTTACAGGTCGTACAGGCTCAGCTGCGCTTTACTTCGTTTAGTGTGCTAGCTGCCTGCCTTTGCTGAGCTTCTGTTAGGTGGGAGCATTATCTTATTTACTCTAATCCTGTCAGGGACCCTCCTAGGTAGGAGTCATCCCCTTTTAATAGAAGAAAACAGTGAGACTCAGAGAAGCCCGATAACTTGTTCAGAGTTACACAATTGGATGGAATTTTAGTTTTTTTCCTACTCTTCCATTCCAGCCAGTGCTATTTCAACCATTCCACTCTGCCTTGCTTCTCAGTGAAGCTGTTTAACCACAAGACCAGAGAATCTACAAGACTTGTTCCAAATAAGATTCCAGGAATTTCCTTGCAGCCTGGGGCTGGAAGCAGCTGCTCTGCGCCTTCCCAGGGTGAAGGCATAGTTGAAACCTTTCACCTTTCACATCGGCGAAGCCCTGGAATCCTGCTAGACCCTCTTCTGGACATGGATTTGGCATGGTCTTGATAAATATATTGCTTTAGAGCAGTTTCATGCCCAAAGATTGTGAATACATGAAGCTGGATATTCTGGAAAGGTCACTCTCCTTTATCTGACCCAAGTGATGCATAAAACACGTAATTGTTGTAATAGATTTGCGGAGCAAAGCAGGTGGTCCCTTCCATCTAAACACCATGCGTAATTCCCTAGTGTTCACAGGAGAGCTACGTCACAGTGTTTTTGTGTTTTTAAATTGATGTAAGCTTTTAAGTACATGCAGATGTTGACATTTCAAAATCCAAGTAAAATTCCTGTGGTGAAATTGATCAAATCTAGGTGCTTCTTTGTTACTCATTTTTTTCTGAGCATTAGGCCCATTTATCAAATGAGATCTTTTAAGGGTCCACAGTAGACGGATGAGGTTGATGTTCTGTTTGATGTGGTCTTGGAGAAACTGGAGTTACTTGTGCTGGACATTCTGCTTATGCCATACCTCCTAAGAACCCTCCTTTAGTGGACGTAGAGCCTGTGACCTCGTAGAATGTGACAGCAGATGCTGAAGCTGATGTGGTGGAAGTGGGAATGGAGAGGGTTTAAGGTAAGCTCCCTAGCACCCTGCGAATTGATGTCCTGTGCTTTTGAACAGAATGATTATTAGTGTCATCTGCATTCATTCCAATAAGAAACATTACAGACATTCATATATAATGAAAGATAAGTTGGTGCTTTGGTTAAACTATTTTTTTTTTTTTTTTGTGGTACGCGGGCCTCTCACTGTTGGGGCCTCTCCCATTGCGGAGCACAGGCTCCGGACGCGCAGGCTCAGAGGCCATGGCTCACGAGCCCAGCCGCTCCGCGGCATGTGGGATCTTCCCGGACAGGGGCACGAACCTGTGTCCCCTGCATCGGCAGGCGGACTCTCAACCACTGCACCACCAGGGAAGCCCGGTTAAACTATTTTTTTAATGCAAATTTTGCTGACCAGTTCTGGATGTCTTGTCAGTGTGATTTTGGTAGTTTTTTTGGTTTGTAATAACATTCCGAATCTAGCCAGTTGGAAAACCAGCCCCTGCCTTGAAATATTGTTTTTTTGGTAGTGGCTATGAGTCAGAGCTAACTGACTTAGAATTTCTAAAACATTGGTTTTATTGTTGCTCTTAACATTATGTGATAAAGCATGGTATGAAATAGTATAGAGCAAAACCCCTTTACATACACACGTATTTATACTGTTACTATGCGCTAGTATATGAATGTGTGTGTGTGTGTGTGTATATATATATATATATATATATTTTTGTTGTTGTTGTTGTTCTGGAAATGAGCATTAGAAACTTACCAGTGGTTACTTTTTGGAAATGGTCTAGTCTAGGCTGAGTCACTTTTCATTGTGAGCTTCTCTGCACAATTACAATTTCCTAAAGGCATACCTTGAAAAAATATTGCCAGGGTTAATTGGATGGTGAGATAACAGGCCTTTTTTTGTTGTATTTAAGATGTCATTTAAAAAGAAGTCATCCTTGGACATGAGAATATCAAAAATACTGTGAATTTCTTTAACATTTTAAAGCTTTTAAAAAGTCTCCGGTATTTATTATCAGGTTTTACCAGCCAAACATCTTCTCTGTTAGAGGTCTGGAAATACTACAGTGGCACTACAGTGCCTGCTAGTTGATATGGTTAAGGAGAGGAAAGTTTCCAAGATTCTATCTACTCAATGAGCCTTCCTGGAGGCCACCTCGGATGAGGTAGGCATGGGGTGGGACCACTTCAGAAACCTCCACCCCAGTAGGCTGGCTATGGAATCCCACTCTGTGGCTCACTTAACTCATCATGACCCAGTTACTGGGAAGAGCCAGGGTTTGGAATTCAGACCAACCTGGGCTCAAATGTCAACTCTGCCATTTGTAGGACTTCATCATCTCCAAAGCTTGGGTTCATTATTTGTAAAATGGAGATGAAAATCCTTACCTTGAGGTGCTGTGACGATTAATAATAATCCCTGCGGAGTGCCTTGTATGTAATAAGTACTTTATACATCCCTGTTATTCAAGGAAAAGAGGGAGTCTGGCTACTTGGTAATGAGTAAGCCTGCAGAGGTTTGGGGAAGTGAGTGCCCACAGTGTTATGGGAGTTTTTTCCCAGAGATCAGGCCCCTCGGCACTGCTGATGCTTTGTTCTATATTTTCTTCCAACCAGAATAAGAGTAAGAAGGAGTAGGGCAGGAAGCATGAGTAGGAGCTGGTACTAAATGACAGTATTTCAAAAACTAACTGGAGACACATTTTAGGGAGCAATAAAATTTATCAAATTCAGTCCTTTTTACCCACCTTGAGGCTGTTCTTTTTAGAGATGAGACATCATCCTTCCTTTTTTTTTTTAATTTTAGATTTTTACTTTCACTTTTAAGGTGTTTTTCACTTTTACATTTTTAAGTAAGTCTTGAGAGCAGAAAGTGGATA
The DNA here is from genome assembly GCF_039906515.1 of Pseudorca crassidens. Classification (NCBI taxonomy): domain Eukaryota; kingdom Metazoa; phylum Chordata; class Mammalia; order Artiodactyla; family Delphinidae; genus Pseudorca; species Pseudorca crassidens. The sequence continues at coordinate 137,521,675 of NC_090296.1, read as the reverse complement.
TTGGTCATGTACACGTTCTATTGATTGTGCTGGATTTAGCACTTTCTTGGTGATTACAGTATAATTTGATGAAAGCCCAGCCACTCCTGGGGGAAACCTGACAATGTTGCCTAAATATATATGGATGAAAGAATACCTTGGAAGGCTGTCTTTGGAAGGTGACAGCTAATCAGTGTCTTTCTTGGGTTCACATGCCTACATTTCTGATTGCAAAAAAAAGAAAGAAAGAAAGAAAAAAGGAACGATTAGCTGTGATTTTCTGTTTATACGGGGCAATAGAGAAAATAGAAGTGGTTCCTACTTTCAAAAAGCTTATCTCCTTGGAGAGTCAAGATCCATCTTTGTGAAAAGATTATTAGTGGCACCCTCTTGGGAACAGAGAGGATTTTTTAAAGGCAGGTGAGGTCTGTTTTAGGCTGATGCGAGGGAAAATGCGATCTGAGTCTGGAAGGATGGAGAGGAAGTGACCCTCAAAGACTTGTAGAGGTCGCCAGGAGAGATCTGCACTGTTTATCTCTGTTCCTTTCATAGCGTGTGGCCTCCTGGAACTTTGCTGAAGGACCCTTTGCAATGCTGCATGTTTTAGGACTAGATACCGTGAAGCAGGAGATGAAGTGACAGAGACTGGGGGACAAGGTTGCATAAAGATCAAGAACGTGGAGTTGGGCTGTTGGGCCTTAATCTTGGCTCTGCTACATATTGACTGTGTGCTGCTGGGCAAGTTACTTAAACTTTCTGTGCCTTAGTTTACCCGTCAGTGAATGAGGCTTCTAATAGTACCTACCTTATAGGGTTATGAGGATTAAACGACAGATGCACTTAAAGTTGTTGGTGTGTGATGTCTGTTACCCCTAATGCCGCATGTATGGAGTAGTTACAGTAGCTGCTGCTGTTGCTGTTGTTTTTATAACATTGATGGTGGGGAGGCTTATTTTAGCTGAAATGACCTAGAAGTTGTCCTGTTTGCCCATCTTAATAGAACCTCACTATTGCTTCGTATTTAAAAACTCATTTGCAGTATTTTAGCTCAGTGGGAAGATTTGTTTGGATACGTCTGATCACTCCAAGCCTTTTCCTAGCTGATGTTCTAGTAAATGAGTTGCAAAGTGCATGGGTTGAGAGAGTGTAGAAAATTAGGAAAGTTCATTTGGGAATTATGAATTTAAGTTGTTACATGATAGCGGCCACTTCATGGATCTGACACTGGCATTGATGGAATCAGAGTGGTGGGGGAAGAATCGATGTAACCTTTTTAAGAGATTAGATGGTTTTAATATTGATAATAGTGTTCTCTACCTTTTCATTTGAGAGATGCTGCTATAATGGAATGCTTTATAAACACTAATGTGTGCTGACTACATTCTGAGAGTGAGTAATCCCTTTGGGTATTTTGAGACAAAAAGTTCTGTGATCTGGGCAAATGTCACTTTAATGCACCACTGAGAGTTTTAGAAATATATTCTTCAAATAAAGCATATTTCACATGAGTGTAGGAAATAGCCAATAATCTATATTTTAAAAACCTCTCTTTAAACTTTAAAAAAAATTAACAGTTCTGTTTTGAACTAAATTTTATTTTATAAATTGAAATATAGTTGATTTACAATGTTGTGTTAGTTTCAGGTATACAGCAAAGTGATTCAGTTATACATATACATGTATCAATTCTTTTCCTTAATAGGTTATTACAAAATATTGAGTACAGTTCTCTGTGTTATACAGTAGGTCCTTGTTGGTTATTTGTTTTATATATAGTAGTGTGTAAATGTTAATCCCAAACTCCTAATTTATCCCTCCTTAAAAACCTTTCTCAGGCAAGGAAAGGTTTGGTGCTTGGTGTATGCAGGAGTGTGTGTATATGTGACTGATGAATTTTAATCCATTTATAGCAGTTTTCCTTATTTGATTCAGACATTTGGATCAGTTCAGAGGTGATCAGGTGCACATAAATTAGTTCCTCATGAATGCATCTCGGAAGCCTCACCTGTTGTCTTTACTTGGTCCTGACCTGCTAGGGGACCCTGGTTATCTCCAGGAGCCTCAGGATTGAGGAGCATCTTAGATGACTGAAATCCAAACATTGATGGGAAGAGAGGAAAGGGCCTGGGTTTGTAGGCTTTTGCAGTCATGCCCAGTTCTAGGATCTTTCACTTCTTGGTTGAGGGTTTCAGAGATGAATTAGGTGGGTTTCATCGTCAACCTGCAGACTGTGATTTTATAAAGTTGATAAGAGGAGTGAATCATTCCATTATGAAATGAATGGGGAAAACCAGAGGGGAAGGGCAGGCAGGTAAAACATGCTCCACCCTCAGCATGATGACACCCAGGTCTCTAATGAGGCTGTGTCAGGACTGATTTAATGCTCTGTATAAGATACATGAAACTGCTCACACATCCTATCACAGAGCAATAAATATATTGCCCAGTGTTATTTAATGAATGATTAAACATGTATTAAAGAGCTTACGCATTGTGAGACTTTTCAGGTTGATGGAATATACTGGTCTCTAGGCAGGCTTGGAGTTCTGGGAAATATTTAGTCACGATAGTAGTAGAGGAATTGCCGTCTGAGTTCGTTTGTTCCTTCCTCCCTCCCTTCCTCCCTCCCTTCCTTCCTTCCTTCTGCTGCTAAGGCCAGGTATTGTGCTGAAGTTGCAGATGTGGACCAGGCAAATACAGCCCCATCTCCTCAGAGGACTTAATTATTGTGGGGGGTGGGAGGTGGATTGGGGAGACCAAGTAAACAAACTGATGAGATAATTTTGATCATCAAGGCCACGCTGAATGTCAGGTGTGACAAGAGATTATGGTGCAGAAATGCAGCTTCATACTAGAGGGTCAGGTTCTGAGTTAGGGTTAGGGTCAGGCTTGCTAAGGAAGCGATGCTGGATCTGAGATCTGAAAGAGCCAGTGTTTGATCTGCGGGGAGAACAGATTATATAACAGCCTCGAACAAAAACTCCCTAGACCTTCATCCTAAATATTTGCTACACCCATTTTTCTCCTTGCTCTGGGGCTGCAGCAGTCTCCTGCATTCAGGCATGAACATTAGACCTGGTAAAACTGAACATTCTGGAAATGATGGCTTCTCCCAGGCCAGGTGTTCACTCTGGGTTGGTGAGCCTTCCTCCTGGCATACATACAACCCATGTCAACTGAACTTTACCCCTAATGAGAGCTCTTCTGTGTTTACTTTCCAATTATCCTGGCTGGTTAGGTGAGCCCAGAGCTTACTTTAACTTTCCGCTCATGCCTAATACACGTGTGATTTCACTTGATGCCTTTAACTTTCTGTAAATGACACACCAGCCTGCCGTATTCTCACATGGTCAAGATTCTGCCCACTGGTGTCAATACACCTGCTGGAAATTAGAGCTTCCTCTTTTTTCATTCTGACTCTTTTCAACTATGGATTATTTTTAGGCTTTTTCTATCTTTTCTGAAGTTTGAATTGTTTTGTGTATTTATAGAAAATGAATGAAAGCAGCCGATGAGGCTTTGCAAAGCTTCAAGTGTCTGAATCGAGAACCCTTTATGGTCAGGGAACTCGCCCAGCGGTGTCAACGCTGCCACGGTGGCTTGAGCTGGTACTCTGTATTTCTTGTTGATTAACTCTAAGTACAGAACAGTGCCGTTTTCTCCTTTACCGTAGAAGAGAATGGTCATCAGAATTACCACCTTATAGGGAAGCAGACATTTATTAAATAAAATATTAACCCCAAACTTAGATGCTACTCACACCCTGGGTTTTGTAGATAAATGCTTATTCAGGCTCTTCTCTCTTTGGAGACTTCTGTTCTGCACAGAGGCAATACCATGAAAACATTTTATTGCAGATAAGTAGGAATTACAGCAACCTAATAATAAGACAGATTAAGTAGATGTCTGTCCTGATTCCCTAGCACGTGTCTGTACCATGTCAATGAAGTGACTGCGTTCATTTTTAAGAATTTATTTTTAGAATATTAAATTCTAAAACTGTATACATGGACTTTTCTACATTGGCTGTTAGATAAGAACTAATTAGCTATGTCATGTTTTGAGTTGCTAAAGCCTCCTGAGTTGATTGTTCTAAGGAAAGCCGTAGAATACCCTTGGTCCTTCCACAGGATCCACGTTTCTGATATTAGTGCCGAGACAGAGATGGCAAATAGCTGGCATAGAGCATTTGTTCCCCTTCTGAAGCCCATGGCAGATATTCATGTTGATGACATCATGTTTTCCACTGAGCCTCAGAATCCTTTGCCATAACAGCTCTTCAGGCAGCTGCCATCAGTTGATCTGAGCTGGTCATCAGAAACCTAGCTGTCATCCAAGATAATCTGGGGTTGAACTTTTCCTTTATGTTGGGGGAAAGCGCACACAGACACACACATCCACAAAATACCGTTGTACACATTGCTTTTATTTTTATGTGTATTTATTATGCAAACAGCATGATGTCAATACTAAAGAGAATACAAACTAAAAATTCAGAAAGAAAGAAGGTATTCTCTGTGTTGAAAAAACTAGCCATTCACAGTTTTTCTGTGTTTCCTTCTAGCCTAGTCCATACTTACACATCATTTTCTAGAGCTGCAAACATAGATTAGGTACAATTTCAGTTTGTGTGTTTTCCTTTTAAAATTATATCATAAATCATTTTCCAGGTGGCTACATAGCATCAGAGAACTAATTTTTAATGGTGGCATTAATGAAGATTAGTGGTTCACATTTCTGTTCACGAGTGTGTGTATCTCTACAAATACATCACTGAAATAATATGCATTCTGTGCTAGGCTTATAGTACATTTGTATTATAGTACATTTATATTATATTTATATTTATATAAATATTTATATAAACATTTATATTATAGTACATTCCTAGGCTTATAGTACATTTATATTTTATATTAACCTGATTGTCCCCTTGTGCAAACTGTGCGATGCATTCTGTTCTTCACCTGTGATCAAGGGGTAATTTAAATTTTCACGTGGTGAGCATGTATAGGGAGTTAGTAGAGAAGGCTATGAACCATGTGATTTTGTATGGATTTTCTTTAATATACTCTAAATATAAAAACACGTTAAGGCAAATCACTGGGCTCTCTAAAGAACTAACACAGTGGAATAACCTTGAAAACAAATTTATCTAAGTGAATTTATACCTCACGATGGGGACTGAGAGTTGTGTATTTTTCCTTTTAGTAGCTCAGAGAGGGTCTTTGTATCTCAGCTGTATTAAATGCCATGAGCTCTGCGAGGTGAGATCACTCAGAGCACAATCATAAAATGAAGAAATGTGGCCTGAAACTATACATTTGATTTGTATGCTTATTTATAGAATCCAGCACGAAGGGACTAAGAGAGCAAAATCGACAGCATAGCCCAACAATTTTAGTACAAAAGTGATCCTTTCTGGGGAAAAAAGCTCTTTTCATTGTGTTATTAAATGTGGATCAGTGCTGAGTATTTATAGAGTGAGAAGCCATAGAAAATGTCCACCTAGTCAAGTTTTAGCAAGTATCCTATCCAAATTAGAAGCAATATGTGGATATTTATATATTGACATAAGAAACACAACTGTAGAAATTGATTTGAAAATTGTGGCTCTTGGGTGACTTTTGTTTGATTGACAGTGTAAGGAAATGTGGAAATTTCACACAGATATTTGGACTGGGAGCATCTCTTGAAAAACCAGAGTGTTGGGACAGCCCTTGGCCACAGTGAGGAGGACCTTTGCTCCAGGGAGTCCTGTGTGCTCTCTGGCTTGCCTCATCCTCCACCACAACTCATCTGCCTGTGTTCCTGTTTTTCTTCTGTGGCACCCATGATCACCTGAGATTTGGACCCTGCTACAGAAACACTTGTCTTATTATTTTACCTAATACATCCTCTTAAATGGTATCACTTTATAGATCCATATATTCACTCCAACTAGGCTTAAAAATCAATTTTATAACTTATTTAAAATTTTTGAATTGTCAGAAAATCAACATAACATAAAATTTACCACCCTACCCATTTCTTTCTTTTTTTTTTTTTTTTTTGCGGTACGCGGGCCTCTCCCATTGCGGAGCACAGGCTCTGGACGTGCAGGCTCAAGCAGCCATGGCTCACGGGCTCAGCCGCTCCGCGACATGTGGGACCTTCCCGGACCGGGGCACGAACCCGTGTCCCCTGCATCGGCAGGCAGACTCTCAACCACTGAGCCACCAGGGAAGCCCCTGTTATTTTTTTAATAGTGGCCATCCTAATGGGGGTGAGGTGGTATTTCATTGTAATTTTGATTTGCATTTCCCTAATGATTAATGATGTTTTAAAAGTTTACTGTAGGTGCAAAACACGACCTTTTGAATTGTCATGGAAAAAAAATTACCTGGAGAGGCAAAAGATGTGGATTTTAGCCAAGTCTCTATCCTAATTAGCCATCTGACCTTCAGTTCCATTTAACAGATGTGAATTAGACCTCTGCCAAGCGCTGATGGCTGCACTGGGTGCCACAGGGAGGAGAAAAATAAATCACAATTTTTTCATTCGTGTCTCTGGTTTATAGTTTTCTTGTCTCTGAAAGTAAAATGGCTGAAATCTTTTCTAATTCTGAAGTTTTTAACCTGTGACCTAAGGATGTAAGTGTAATCCAGGGTCTCTTCAGACTAGGTAGGATTGCCTACCATCAAAATACAACATGAAAACGTTAACGTTGAGGGGAAAGGGAAATGGTGAGATTTTTGAGGCGTCTACGATTAAAATCTGAATTTTATATATTTACAACTTTCACTTAGTCTTAAGTTATGAGTTTGATTTTGAAAATGTAACCTATTTTAATCAGATAATACTATTTATTACATTGTCGCTGGCATAAGACTACGGAGAGTTTCTCTCCTCTTCACAGCAAAGCTTCTCGAGAGGGCGTCTCTTGTCATATCTTCCTTTCCTGCCTTCTCAGGGCTCTGCATTCTGGCTTCTGTGTTCCCCAGGGCTCTACTTCCCTCCCAATAGCCAAAAACAATGGATGCAGTTTAGCTTTCTTCAGCCGACTTCTCTGAGATATTTGAAATGGTTGGTCTCTCCCTCTTTGAAACTCTTTCCTGTCTCAGCTTCCTTGATGGCTCCCTTTTCCTCCCTAGCTCTCCTGTGCCTCTCTGGAGAGTGCTCAGTTTTTATTCCAAGTTGTCTTTTCTCTGTGCTGCCACTAAAAGCATGTGATCCCTATGGTTCTGTCCCTAATCTCGTTTTCTTTTTACTTTACACACTGGCTTGGGAAAGGGGGAGGGTTCCTATCCTCTTCATTACTGTCCAAACCTTGTTTTTAAACTGTAAACTTGGACAGCCAGTTGGGCTATGTAGTCTATCTCCAATTTGATAACTTATCAGTCCTTCCGACTGAAGATATTCAACGTGGAATTCATCTTGTTTTCTGTAAATGGCTCTTGCTTTTACTTTCCTGTGTTCATTGGTAGTTTCCATGGATTCCCTGCTGCCTGTCTAGAAACCTTTGACATCTGCCTTTGCCTTACTCCTACCCGCCCAACACATGTAAGCAAATAGACAACATATTTCAGCTTCTCAACTAGTCAGTCCCCTCATCTCTATTCTAATTACCATCTCCTTGGTCTGTGCCCTTACCATGATGGGTTGATCCATCTGAAGTGCTCTATTAGCATCTTATTCTTAATACCTCATAGATCACACTGTATTGAAATTGTTTTGTTCTCTCTCCTACTGAATTGAGTGCCTCAGGAGAATGACAAGTGTATATTTTACTCCTTGAGCTAATACCTAGGGAAGAAAAATCATACCCTCATTACCACTGCACCCCAGCTTTTTAAAAAAAACTCATAAAAACATGAACAGTGTGATAGTTCCTTTTCATGTCAAAGATCTAATTCTGTTTCAGTATTCATGGAGTTGTAACCCTTAAAATCCAAAGATGGAAAAAGAAAGTTTTCTCATTAGTTAAAAAAAAAAAATCTGGTATTGTTTTAGCTCATTGGTGGGTTGAAACCAACATCTGCTTTTAACGTGGCTTTTTATGCTCTAGAGCACACTGTTTACTTTCACCTTCAATGACTCAGATTTCAAACTGTATAAATCAGGGTTGCACACGTGTGCACTGAAATGACGGGGCAATGGTGGGTGACATGATAGAAATCTTTAAATACTTCGATGGTGGATTGGTGACAGCACATGATTTCTTCATAGCATTTGGATATTTTAATAGTTACTTTCCACTTGCTTCTGTTTATTATTGCTGCTTATTTCATAGGGTATTTAAATACCATCACTATTTAATTAGCCTTTGTAATTTTCTGTATTCTTTTTCACTCTAATGCATCAATAATTATGTCATCCACCATGTCTCTTTGTTTTTTTTTAAATTCTTATTTTATAATTTTGACTGATTTACACAGAAGAGAGATTTGGTGATCCCTAGTTAGTGATGGCAGTGTAGCTTAAGGTATAAGCACAGATTTTGTGGTAAGAGAGAAGCTGGTTTAAATCCTGGTACTGCCACTTACTAGCTGATGATTTGCTTAATATTTCTAATCCTTGATTTACTCTCATGTTTAATCAGAGTCATTTTGTGTACCTCTATTACGGTTGTGAGGATTCAGCAAACTCTTAGAGAAAAAGTATTCAGTAGAGGGCTTGCCTATAGTTATCACAAAATAAAGGGTCACTATTTATCATTCTTGAACTAACTACCCACTTGATTTGGAAATTTGACAAATGTGTCCAACGTATGTTTTCTTGAAGCAGTTATTTCATATGTGGATGAAGTTGAGATCAACGAAACTCAGCTATACAAATGTTAAGAAAACACAGATTTTATGTTCTGATAAATACTAAGTTGTAGACATATTTGTTGGATAAATGAATGAATTTAAACTGTCATTCTTGTCCTTATGAGAGTAAACATTACTTTATCATTGAGCACAACCTTAGATGATTGATGACTCTATTTAGAAACTGATGACTCTTTATTTAGAAACTAATGACTTTACCAGAGAGAATTTTCAAACTCTGTTGCATTGCTTGTAATTTCAACAGTGTCACTGTATCATTTTCTAAAGCTTGAAGTTTTCAGATAGGTTTAATCTAGCATTTTTGTAAAAGATGTATTACGCTTGGGAAGGGTCAGTAATATGATGGCAAAGCTGGGGTTGATGGAAACACAACTTTTCTGAATCGCCCATTGGGAGATCTCCCCTTTCTAAAGACAACTTTCAATAAATAGCATTGATTAATACTTTAAAAATAGTCCCTAACATTTTGAGCTTATAGCTACACACTGAATTTCCTGGTGAAATGATCAGTCTAGTCAGGACTGTTGACTGAAATGATTTCTAATATATCTTTACAGAAGACTGCTAAGTTTCAAGTTTGGTCAGCCAGGCACTTTGGAGACCTAAGAGAGAAACAGGATTAGAAGATCTTTTTAGATTTGTTACTGTTTCAAGTAGAGAGATTTTCTTCTGTGCGACTGAGATCTTTGGTATTAGCAATCATTTGGATGTAAATGGCTAGAAAGTTGACTTAATTTTTTTTTTAGCAGTTTTGTTTTTGTCATAGCACTTATCACCATCTAACATAATAATATTTTAATAATTATTTATTTTATTTGTACCTGTTTTCCCTGAGTAGTGATAAATTCCGTTTAGATAAAGACCTCCAAGCAGCGAGAGTGTACACCGTGAGGAATCCTGGGGTGTTTTAGTAGAAGGGATTGGAGGAGGTCTCTCTGGGTTTATGCTGGATGGTTTTAAGGAAGAACCAGGGGAGGCTGGGACCACCTCCATGCTGTGTGCTGTCCTGAAACCAGGGCAGTTTAACAATTGACTATTCCAGTAATTTTTGCTCAGGAGACGGGAAGAATAAAGTAAAGTTGGGGGAGCTGGTATGAAAGAAATAATCACTCACGACAGTAGGGGGTTAATACAATGTTTGACAGCTATGGCGTGATCTTGGGGAACATGTGTTTTATCGACTTCGCTGCTGGACCTCTCTCTCTGTAAGTATGTCACAGTGTGAATTTTAGCAGGGATGATTTTTCTTAAGTGTCCCATGAAGAGTTTTGTCTTTTCTTCACAGCCACATTCTAGTTTCCAGAACAATTCTTGACGTATGGTAAGAATAAAATACAAGCACCCATCCCCTCCTCCCATGTCTGTTGAAGGAATAACAACTGTTATTGATGATATATTTTAGTTTGTCCTTAAGCTGTTCGCCTACAAAATATGGGGCTCCTTTCAGACAAAAAGGAAAGTCCCAGTAAATACTTGCAAAAATTTGCATGGCATTATTTAGATTGACAGGCCATTATAATGTCCCTAGTGAATATCAGGAAGGCAGCTGGCTTAGGGATTGGTCTCTTTTCTCTGAGCGTGATTCTCAGTGAAGTAAAGGACCTTTTTGAGAGGAAGTGTAACTTTCTCAGGTTCTTGTTTCCTGCATAGACCTTTTTGAGAGGAAGTGTAATCTCTCATGTTCTCATTTCCTGCGTGGATGGAATAGGCAGTGGATAATGGAAGATGTGGTGTAGGATTTATGGATACGCTTTATTGAAATCTGAATAATCGAAAGCTCAAAACGAAAAAGTGAATAGTAAACCAAAGAACCTTTGATCCTTTAAGCTGACTCTTGTGTGAGACGGAGTCTCCACAGCACCCAGTATGGTCCTTAAAATATACACCGAATAAGATCCATCCTCTTACCGACCTCCCCCTCCCCTCCCCTCTCCCTCCCTGCTGCACTGACTTCCCACCTTACTTAAAATAAAATCTAAAGTCTTTGTCGGGCCAACCTCTTCTCCGATGTCATCTCTTCCTACTGCCCACTGGGTCCTGCAGGTCTGGCTGTGTTGACTTCTTTGCTCTTCCTAGGATACAGGGAGCATGCTTCTGGATTTGGGCTTTGCATCCACTCTCCCCTCTGGAATCCTCTTCCCCAAAGAGCCAGTGTTTCTCTTCCTCCTTGTCACTTAGATGTCTGCTCCTATGTTCCTTCTTCCTCTGTGAAATGGCTCCATCGCCCCCTCCATGCATATGTATCCCCACTTCAAGAGAGCAGATCCCTCTGATTGATTTGGCCACTGAATTGTTGAATATACAAGAGGTCAAGTCAGGCTTCGGAAGCTGTTCCTGGGAGTGCATTTAAAAGAACTTTCAGAGTTTATGATAGATCAGACCGAATTCAACCTTATCTCCTGTACATTTTGCATCTGCAACAGTGCTGCATGTTCACTACAATGAACTGAAAGAATTACAGAGAAAACTTGTTTTGTTTTGGAAATGTCACCATTTAAAGAATATTTATGGTCCATTCGGCACATTGACCTTTCATTGCGCTTCAATCTCATGAGGGTTTCTAACTCCTGTCGCTTATTCACTGCTAAATCAAGCCTTCAGTGAACCAGATTTTTGTAACCCCACTTTATGTTAAATGGGTTTATTTTAATGTTGTAAGCTTGAATTTCTGCTCTAATAATGAGCGACTCCTTTCTCAAAGGAGATGCAAATCTTTTTTTTTTTCTCCCTACCTCTGCCTCATCACCTGGGTCCAGAGACTGGCATCTGTGTCTACTTTTGAAAATGCAAATTATATGAATGGGCCAGAGGAAGCAACAGGAAGCAGTGTATAGTGTAGTTTGTAAATGTTAGGGTAAACTTGAGACAAATGAGATCATTTGTTGAAATTAAAATTCCCCAAGAGAAACACCCTTTAGCAGAGGTGGCAGCAGTGTTTACTGAAAACCCTGTTTAAATCACACTTGGATGTTTTCTTTCAAAACAAGCACCTTGCCTATTTAAGCTTGTCTGGTTTGTATTACATTGTTACCTGATACATTTTTCTGAGAGAAGAGACACAGTTCTGAAAATAGTCATTGCCTAAAGGGGAAAAACAAATTCTTTTCTTAGTATTACAGGCTTTTTTTTTTCCAGCAGATTAAAGGATCTCACTGTCCAGGTGCTCTAGAAATGTTCTCTGCATGCTCTTTTGATCAGACATCCTATTAGTGGATACTTTTTGAGCAGACACACCCAATATTTACTTACAAATTATATACATGTGCTGTGGTATTGATAGTACATATATTATTAAACATTCACAAAAATAGAAATTAAAAGGACACATTAGATCAGTCTGAATGGAAGTCCCAGTGTTTTCTGTGCACATCCCATGGCTGTTCTGGTCCCTCCATGGGGCAGGCTCAGTGCATCCTGGGGACTGCCTCCCCTGAGCCTCATGGGTTTGCAGGATCTCCGTGAAAATGCACCATGAAAAGGTGCTCAGACTCTGCACAGGGACGCTGGAGAGAGAGTAATCTGCCAATGGTCCTGAAAGTCATCTGCTAAACTCACTGCATTCTTCATTCTTCATAACATGTTAGAGTGCATAGGGTGCCTGGTGTGGGGTGGTGATCAGAATGCAGAAGTTCATGTTCCACGTCTGTTTCTGTTTTTGTTCTATTCCTGCAGCTGTTACTGCTGCTTTATGCCTCTTGAAAACGGAAAGATTTTTTGGAAATGGAAAGTTTTTAAAAAATTTTATTTGGTTCCAAATTCTGACCTGAACTCTTAGGAGGCTATTTGGTCTCTGTGTCATTTAGTGTGAATCTTATGTTTGATTATGGGATGCTGACTCAAATACCATTTAGGTTGTTATACAATACACAACACTTTCTAAAATTTTAAGTTCTATATTCCGAGACAAACCTGGCCCAAGAGTTTCATATAAGGAATGTGGAAATGTGCTGCTCTTGCTTCTTTGAAGCCTAAATCGCCCTGTTGTTCAGGTTCTTGCTGTAAGACCATTCTTTTAAAGGATACCTGCATTCTGAGGGTCTTGATTACTTAAAAAGGCTTTACTCAAATCTCTGCCGTGGAAAAGAGTGTACCTGCGCTGATTTGCTCACTTGTGCCAATATGGTCATTTCTGCCTTATGATGATAGGATTGAACAGTAGATGACTCCAGTCTAACCTGTAATACCCTCCTCACTGCCAGATAATTGCCCTTTCCAGATCCCATACATTTGCTGAGGAGCCTTTCACCTCATTGTTCTTTATCTTTCTCAACCTCCCGTCCCCCTTTTGCTAGTTACCAGCTGGATCATTTGCCTTATCTCAGGAATATATGAAAAGACTCTACCCCTGCCTCTAAGACTGTCCTACTTATGTCAGCCCTGCTTCTACCCTCATTATCTCTGTTTCCTCTACCCTCAGAACCTTGCTGGACCTTTCCTGGGGATTCTGGTCACTGAGCATCTCAGTGGAGATAAAAAGGCTAAGCAAAATTCCTCTCAACTCAGAATCCAATGGGGCTCCTCCAGCATGGTGTATTCAATTTGAGAATGCTCCAGCATCTCTTTGTCATTCCTTCCTGAGGCTGCAGGCTGCCCACTGAGACAAGGCCCACCCAGCGTTCCTGCTCTTCAGCTGTTGGCATCATCTCCTCGTCTTTTTTTTTTTTTTTTTGCGGTACGCGGTCCTCTCACTGTTGTGGCCTCTCCTGTTGCGGAGCACAGGCTCCGGACGCGCAGGCTCAGCGGCCATGGCTCACGGGCCCAGCCGCTCCACGGCATGTGGGATCTTCCTGGACCAGGGCACGAACCCGTGTCCCCTGCATCGGTAGGCGGACTCTCAACCCCTGCGCCACCAGGGAAGCCCGATCTCCTCATCTCTTGATCATAGGGTGGAGCCCCCCTTGACAGGCTGGCATGCTTTTAGACTGACCATTCCGGTCCTTCTTTTCTTACTGGACCCTCATCTTCTCTCACCCCTCAGCACAGATGGAATGGCTGGGCATACAGGTTGTAGCCAGATATGCAATGGGGTTTCAAATGCCACATGAAGGACTGTGAACTTTTTCCCACAGGCAGTGCAGGAGCCATTACAGGGGATTCTATCTCTACTTTGGTAAGACCATTGCTCTGGGGCTGTAGAAGAGGGTTTGCAGAGCAGAGAGGCTTGGGAAGAGAGGCAGAGGCTCAGAGAAAACCCTGTATTTCATTCTAGTTTCAAACTGTTAATTTAGTTGACTACTTTATTACTTGACTGGTAAAACGGCCTGGCAGAGTACAAAGCACATGGATCCTGAGCTAGGCAGCTGTGGGTTTTAGTGACAACTCTGCCACCAAAAGCAACACTGTTGACTCAGGGCAAGTTAATCTGTAAAGTAGAGATTTGAATGATTATTCATAATCTCTGCAGGATTTTTATGAGTATTCTATAAATTAAGTTTGTGACACGTTCTGAGTACCAGGAACATAGTACATTCTCAGAAACTGTTGTTACTCCCCTCCACCCCACCGTGAGATATTTGCACTGAGGTCCGACCTTGTGAAATCCCGGCATATGAAGTTGATTATTTTGATATTCCAAATAGTGTCTCTATTAGTGGACATAGATAGTATTAGTTAGGTTATGTTAATAAAAGGAATAGTTTTTCTAACCATATACTAGGCTATTAAATAAAGTTCCTGCTTGACTGGTATTTAAGTCTTTTTGGAATGATTTCATGCCATAGTTTAAAACTAGTGATAAATGTGTTTCCCATTATGCATAACTTTGGATGGAACATCCCATTAAGACTGACATCTATATGAGGTTATAAAACTTTGTTGAATAGGAAACAATATTTATTTCATAATTTCTTGTATATGTCAATCTGATTAGACAGATACTTCATTCCTTTTGGGAAATTAATAAGTTAATGATTTATATTCTTCCCCTCTAATTACTGTCATTATACATTTTATTCAAGCAATATAATCTATATTCTTTTATTCAGAGTAATTTAGCTTATTTTAAAAGATAAAAAATAAATTATGCTTAAAGAATTTTTGGTTAAAGTCACATAAACTGTTTTAGTGTTATTAACTACCAGTATTGAAACTTTACAGTATTCTTATTATGCAGTTATCATTACGTTATTTCATGGTACCCTTTAATATATGTAGGGTTTGCTAGCTGAGCTTCCTTTGCAAAGAATTATTTGAGGATTGTGGCTTTAATTTGTGCAGTGTGTGTGTGTTTTAGTTATTGTATTGTGTAGTCTGTTTTATAGCAACTTATAATATGAACTGTTTCTTTTGGGAGATGACTAGGACATTGCTGGAAACATATTGGCCTAGCATCATTTGTCAAGATCAACGGTCTATAAACTCGCTCTTAATTTTAAGTTTAATTGTGAAAACAAATTCAACAATGGCTACAAGATTTATGTAAGTCATAGCTGCAGTGTTTATAGGTTCCATTTAATATGCAGTTAACATATTTATTGCTTCTCAAAGTGTATTTTAAAAGATTTGTGTTCGATTACTTTAGTTGCAAAATAAATTGGGCATATAAGTCCTCTGTGGAAAAACAGATTATTCTTCTTCTTTATAGTACAAAACAGACTCTTGACGTAAATCTTTGTGACCATAAACCTGTTTTCTAAGCAGGACAGGACACATTATGCACTTGGGTTTTTGGCTGAATAACTGACTGGACAAAATGTCTATCCAAAGAGACATAGAGTTGATTCTCATTATTCACTATAGTTATCTTTTAGAAAGTCACCATGATCACTCAATTAGTGAATAATGGGTCATTACTCATAAGGGAAATACAGGAATAGGTTCCTGTAAGCTTCTGGTCACATTTTGTCGACCTATTAATACATAACCTTGTTTTATATGTGTTTCTGTTTAAAGACACCTTATTTAATATATATTATTGACTCATTAACATTGAACTCACAGCCAACAGCTCTGTAACTCATGCCTGAACAAAGCTTATCTCCCACAGCTATTTTCTCCACAAGGCACAGCATAGCCTACTTGGGCTTAGGGACATTAGACTGCACTGCAACACTGTGTCTGGGGCCATTATAAACAGCAGGATGGCCATGAAAAAGCAAAAAATGCGAAAAAGTGGCACTCAGTGAACCACAAAATGGTTATTTGTTTACGGTATGAGATCTGAGACAGGAAGCGAGAACCTCACCTTGTTTGACCGCAACTGGGAACGCGTGCATTGGGCAACTCCAATTTTTTGTCACCCTGTGGCAGGTCCATGAATGGACCTGGAAAGTGCTGCTGGGGTTACAAATACATTTTATTGAGTAGGCGAATTCACAGATACAAAATTCATGAATAATGAGGCTCAACTGTAGTTAGAATAAAGTAATATTGAGGCCACATGTATGCCTTGAATGACAAGTTGAGTAGGTAAACTGTTCCTTCCCAAGAGCTGGATCTGGTAGAAGTGAGTAGAGCTAAAGTTTCCTACTGGGAAGGGCTGGATTCTCTACCTGATGCTGACACTTGAGACCTGTTAGATGTTTCTCACCTCTTCTGGGTCACAGTCCCTGCCTCCACTTGCACGAGTGAATTGCCTTTGGCCTGCTATGACCCTGCAGTTAGCTTCCCCATCCTGTCCTAGTCTCTGAGTTGGGAGACATTAAGAGTGTGGTGATGAAGAAAGTAGGCTGTGCGTTCCCATGTCCTGGGTTCAAATTTTGACTCTATCACTTACTACCTGCCTGCCCTCAGGCAGGGCTCCTCAGCTTTTTTGCACATTCTTTTCTTCTCTATAAAATGGTTATAATAACGTATTATATGATATCTAATATATATCAGATATTTAAGACAGGAGTTGGTGCGTAAGCCCTCACATGGAAACTGTCAATCCGCTCAGTTATCGATACTCAACTCGCCTTTTCACTTTTCTTAAGGATTTGATGATGCACCACCAACAAAAACAACACCCCCCAAAAAAATTTAAGGAAAAGAATTAAGGTGAAAAGTTCCAAAGTGTGAAAAGGTGAAGCTGAGGTGATGCTACCACAAACTGTTGGATTAGGGAGAGAGAAACTCTCAATTTGGCCCTGAGTTGACCAGTTCCCAAAAAGAAAGGCCTGATTCTCATTATCTTTTACATAAAAGCAATTGTTCAGGGAGTGCACAGCTATTTCCGGAATTGAGTCATTTCTTTCTTGGTTCTTCATAGGACCCCTTGGTATTCAGATGCCAGTTACGGTGACTTGTAATACGTTTGTGTGTACCCGTGTCTCTCTCTCACCTTGGAATCTTGGAGGCTGGGTGTTATGTCATTGATTTCAGATCTCCAGGTCTAGCGCCGAGATGCTAACCCTGCTGTGGAATCCCTGCTTCTGATGATGTGATTGCCAAAACACCTGTCTCTACAAGAGCCCTGTGTTTGCTCTTCCCCTGATTTTATCATGGATCACAGACATGCAGCTCTAGTGCAGAAAAAGGCATTGGGTGTTCTGTATAGATACTGAAGGCATAAGAGGCAGATAAAGGGGCTGAGTCTAGGGTGGCTTGTGTATGGGGCCACATGGACTTGGAGGACACAGTGGCTGGGGCCCTAAAGCCATACACTCCATGCTTTTGGTTCATGCCCCTTGATTATTAAATATTTAAAAACACATACCCTTGTGTATGCATTTGTTTACCTGTAGATTGCATATGTGAAGTTCAAAACTCATGTAATTTATACATTATAATGTGCATTAAGAAGAGGTTGAAAAAGAAGGACGACTGTTCTCAAAGTAGATTGTAGAGATAGTTGCATAACTCAGAAAATTCACTAAATATTATTCATTCAATTACACACTTAAAATGGGTGACTTTTCTGTTATGTAAATTATGCTTTCATAAAGAAGTTGAAAAAAGGAGGGATGAGGTAGAGATGGGATTAGCAGTATATAAACATCTTAAAACATTATAAATATAAAAACCCCTTTTATTCTCATCTGATGTATTGAGAACTAAATGCTATTGTTACTAAGAGCAATGTGATTAAACAGAATCCTTAACATTTATAATCACTTAATGGTTTTATTGAAAAGATCATTTTAGGAGTCTAAGTACCACTCTGTTACTTTTGCCTGTGCTTAATTATCAGCGTTCTCTTTAGCCCATAGTTTCTTTACAAGGATCGTTTTCAGTAAAACTTGATAACATCTTTAAATGTCTTCAGCCAGTTGTGTGGGTGTGCGCTCATGTGCGGGGGAGGACGCACTTACACACACACACACACACACACACACACACGAGCGCGCGCGCGCACACACACACACACACACACACACACACACACACACGAGTTTCTCAGTTTGCAGCACAGGGATCCTGAGAACCTGTGGCCTGTGATCTCTGTGCTGTGAAATTTCCATTTTCCCCTCAGAGCAGCTCAAAATCGCTTGTGATTGGCTGATATATGGATTAGGTGTGGGGACCACCTTCTCTTCCCTTTCCTGACTTTATTAGCACCTTTCACTAAGGGAATTGCATGTGTATACTTTTTGGTTTGTTTGTATTTTTATTATTATAATTTCTTATCTGTCTCCTCCTTCAGGATGCACATTTCCTGAGTTCAGGGACTTTGTTTTGTTCATTGTGGCGTTGCCAGCACTTTGATCCATTCTTGGCACAAATTCGTGGCTCAGTAAATGTTGTCAAATGAGTGAATCAACCCGTATATTAAAGTTTAGCAATGGTTAATTCTTCTCAGTTTAAAAATAAAGATAACTATACACAGAAGTTCTGTTACTTAATTCCTGCCCACGCTGAGATACGTACACTCAACTTTGGAGACCACTGCCTGTGGGTGTGTGTAATGTGAGGAGAAGAAGAGGAGGTGAGAGGTAGGGAGGGAAGCAGCACAGGCACGAGGCCAGCAAGAAATATCCTGTATTGAGAGATCAGACTCTCTCTTCTGACATCTGGCATTTGGGTCAGACCCACCTTACCAGTATTAACTTATAACGGGAAGGAGTAAATGAGCTAAATCAGAAAATGAAATAGGTAAATGCAATTCCTCATTTAGAACAATGTAAGGCATTCTTGAAGTACAGTGCAAAAGGGGCTGCTGGTGGTGTTTGAGGGATTTGTAAGATTGGAAGAGTGACATTGTGACATACGACTCTCCACAGTGGCGGGACTGGCAAGGACCAGAAAGTACTCGGGTGAATTACATCATTTCGGTTTGTTTTAAAGAACTGCCTTGTAGTGTGGTTAAAATCCAGTTAGTTCAGTTTTTTTTTTTTTTTTTTTTAATGATTAGTTTTATTGAGGTGTAATATACATAGACTAAAATTTGCCCTTTGGAGGTAAATAGTTTTCTGAGTTTGAGAGAAACAGTTGTGCAACCACCACCACAAACATGGTATAGACTGTTTCTTATCACCCCTAAAGTTCCCTTGTCCTCTTGTAGTTAATCCCCGCCTTTTCCCCAGCCACCACTGATCTTGTTTCTGTCCACATAGGTTTCCCTTTTCCAGAAGGTCATAAAAGATGGTATCATACAGTATATAGCCTTTTGTGTTTGGCTTCTTTCACTTAACATAATGCTTTTATGTTGATATCTGTGTTGTTTTGTATATTAAAAGTTCCTTCCTGGGCTTCCCTAGTGATGCAGTGGTTGAGAGTCCGCCTGCCGATGCAGGGGACACGGGTTCGTGCCCCAGTCCGGGAAGACCCCACATGCCGCGGAGCGGCTGGGCCTGTGAGCCATGGCCACTGGGCCTGCGCGTCCGGAGCCTGTGCTCCGCAACGGGAGAGGCCACAACAGTTAGAGGCCCACGTACCGCAAAAAAAAAGTTCCTTCCTTTTTATTGCTGAGTAGTGTTCCATTGTATGGATGTACCATATCTTTAAAATCCATTCACTAGTTTATGGAGAGTTGGGTTGTGTTAAGTTTTTGGTAATTCTGAAAACAATTTCCATAAACTCATGTACAGGTCATTGTATGGACATCTGTTTCAATTTCTGTTGAGTGAATACCTATAAGTGGGATTGTTGGGCCATGTGGTAAGGGTATGTTTAATTGTATAGGAAACTATCAAACTGTGTTCCTAAGTGTTTGTACCAGTTTGCATTCCTATCAGCAACACAGGAAAGCTCCAGTTGCTCAGCATTCTCGCCAGCACTTTGTGTTGTCCATTTTTTGCATTTGCTTGTTTGTTTGTTTTGGGTTGTTCTAGAAGCTAGTTGGTTTAGTTTTGAGTGTGATGGTATGGGCATGGTCTTACGTTCATTTTTCTCTTTTTAATTCTTTAATTTGTTGTTATCACTTCTCTTTTTCTTGAGGAAGTCTTCCACCTTGCTTTTCCCCTTCACTGCCTTCGTTTGTGTAGACTGTAGGATTAACACCTCATTAAATACTGTCCCAGTTCTATTTCTGCATATTCGTAGTATGCATTACACACTACTTTGCTCCCTGCTGAACTCTTACTGTTAGATCATGAACTTCTTGTGGGCAGGTTTCTTGCCACTCGGATAAGAACCAGCAGGCACTCAGGTAACATTCTATGTTGATTGAGTTGTAGGGGATAAGAAAGAGTAGAGTCAGTCTTGAAAAAATTATTATCTTAAAAAGACTCTAATTTATAATCTTTTGGTATGTAAGGTGTTCTGGGTAGTTTTTTTAGGACTTAAGAAAAGCATATTTGCCAACTTTTCAGTTCTGAATTGGGGATCAATTGGCAGAACCCTGTTATTGATATTATTGTTTAAGCTATTAGTATAAGGACTTTTTAATTGCTTATTAAATTAGTTACATCACTATGCCTTCTTCTTTTAGTTCGTCACTTCTGAAGTGCCCACTGAAATGCCTCCTGTCGAAGCAGTTAGGCTTGGTTGGGCTTGGTTTCAAATTCTGCCAATTTTCAAACTCTCTTCAAATTCAGTTGTAAGCATAATTAATGTTTTAGACAGATAATAGTATAGACTTATCCCTACAACTTTGGTTATCTTGGGTCATATCATTTCAGTGATCGCATTATAAAGATTTGGGCTTGGTTTCAAGTTCTGCCAATTTTCAAGCTCTCATCAAATTCCAATGGAAGCATAATTAATATCTCAGACAGATAATAATACAGATTTATCCCTATAACTTTGAGTGTCTTGGGTCAAATCTTTTCAGTGACTGCTTTATAAAGAGTTATTGAAAACTGATGTCTCAGTATTAATTTTTGGTGTTTCTTATATAAGTACTCTCAAGTGGATATAGCAACTTTGATAAGGATTGAATTTATCAGGCTCACATGTGTATGACCATGCATTGCTGTGGACAGTTTCCTAGTATTTCGTGTTAGTTATTTCTCTAAGCACATTTTCATATATATAGTTCCAAAGAAAATCTCACCTGAGTGTTTTCCAAAGAGCCCATTTTACTCCCAAGCACACAGGCACATTTTTATTATTCCAAGGACTTGAAGGCTCAGCTCTCAATATTCTGAAGAATATTATGTTATTCTCTGTCCCAGACATTTGTATTCCGGCTCTGATATTTAACAGTGCTGTTTCAGAGTTTTAAATAAGAGGGGGGGAATGCCCAAAACAAATGGTTTCAACAGAGAAGATGGTTCAACTTTAAAGTGTTTTACTCATGCATCCCTTTTTCTTACAAATTTTGTTCCAATCACCAGCTTTCTGCTAGCAGGGTAGAACAAGGGAGGGTGGGCAGGGACTGTACTAGTGGTTCCAGCTAGTGGGGGTAGTGTGCCTGTTGAGGGCTTCTGAAAATATGTATGATGTTTCTGATTGTCAGAGGATGAGGGGATATTGCTGGCATTTGAAGGTGAGGTATGGCATTGATAACTGCTATCCTACAATGTGTAGAACAGTCCCATACAATGAAGAATTGTCCTGCTCCAAATGCTAGTAATATCCCCCCTGCCACTGAGCAGTGCTGACCTAGATGAGCCTGTGTTTCAGTTCCCAGCACTGTGGACCTGAACAAGTTGCATTTTCCTCACCTGTAAAATTGGAGTAAAAGTGCATATTGTATAAGATCATGGTGAACATCGCTGATGGTGGAAGTAAAGCAGTGAACACGGGACCAGATACATAGTAGGAGGTAGCAAGGCGTCATTAGCACGAGTGGCTTTCCAGCCTACTCAGTGTAAAACCCAGGATCCTGGCAGTGACCTACAAGGACTTGGCCTGATCTGACCTACTCCACTCTGAACTCATCTCCTGCAGTTCTCCTTCCTGCCTCTGCTCCAGTCGCACTCTGGCCTTCTGTCTGTTTCTCCATCTCCCCGAGAGATCAGCCTGTCTCTGGACCTTCTGCACTTGTTCTTTCTTCTGTGTGGAAGGCTCTTCCTCTACATGCATCCACTTGGCACGCCTCCCTCACTTCCTTCCTTTTGTTCTCTGCTCACTTTATCTGAAGGAGGCTTTCCTGATATAAGATATAAAAAATGGCAGCCTGGCTCTCAGCAGCCACCCCTTCCCTTCAGCTCTTGTTCTTTCCCTTACCATCACCCAACATACCAAATATTTTTTTTGCTCATTGTCTATCTCTTTCAAGTAGAACATTTTTTTTTCAAGATTTTCTTGATGTGGACCATTTTTTATAAAGTCTTTACTGAATTTGTTACAGTATTGCTTCTGTTTTATGTTTTGTTTTTTTGGCTGCGAGGCATGTGGGATCTTAGCTCCCTGACCAGGGATCGAACCCGCACCTCCTGCATTGGAAGGTGAAGTCTTAACCACTGGACCACCAGGGAAGTCCCTAGGGCATACATTTCATGAAAGCAAGGACTCTTGTTTTGTTCACTGATGAATCCCCAATTTAATATCCCCT
This sequence comes from Pseudorca crassidens, assembly GCF_039906515.1. Lineage (NCBI taxonomy): Eukaryota > Metazoa > Chordata > Mammalia > Artiodactyla > Delphinidae > Pseudorca > Pseudorca crassidens. The sequence continues at coordinate 137,499,085 of NC_090296.1, read as the reverse complement.
AGTACATAGATGCCAATAAATGATTATTGAATGAATGACTTATTAAAAATAACAAAAGAGAAGAAGTTATGATTGGCTTGTGTACATATGCTGTGTGTGTGAGAGAGTGACTGTGTGTGTATGTGTGTGTGTGTGTAATAAAGTTATACTTTCTAGTAAATAGTTTCTAATCCAGATGATAGAATTAAACATTTATGGGAATCTCTCCATCTAAACAATTTTGAGAAACATTGAAAAAGATAACAGACACCAGGTTGTCTAAGAATCGAATTTCTCTACTCTCTACTCATTCAACTCTGTGATTCTTCCTTCACTTTTAACTGAGGAAAGCATGATCCTTTTATTTTTATAAGAGACTGCTTTAAGGGAATAATGATGTGATTATCTTGGAGTACGTGTTTTTGAAATTGGTTGCAAAATTTCTAGAGGTCATCAATAATGTTATCCATAGCATATTAGAATGATTGAGTTTTCTTATCTGCTTGGAGGAGTTATAATTGTTCTCTGGCTAGATGATAGATATTTGCTGCTTCTGTTGATATAGACATGGACTTGGGAAATGCTTTTAAGGGTTACGTTATTAAAAAAAAAGCACTGGCTTTATGTTTTGGGATTAGGGGAATGATAAACTGTGCAGGATGCTTATTTAAAAGATAGGTATTTGCATGTAAAATTTCCTTCTTGCCATTGATAGGTCCAAATATTTCTCTGATAGGTTTTGTGAAAATATGAATTACCTTCTCTTATACCCAGTGTGTATTGTTAAAACTCATGAGATTATTTGTTGGATAGTGCTTGATTTTCAAAACTGGGGTCTATAGCTGCATGACAGATAATAAATATTCTGATAAGGGAATCAAGGAAGAGTGAGTGAGTGTGTGTGTGTGTGTGTGTGTGTGTGTGTGTGTGTGTGTGTGTTGGCAAGTGGTGGGGAGCAATTCAGTCAGCAAGTAAATATTCATTGAGTGCCGTAGCCAGAGAAACATGTACCTTTAGCATGAGTGTTACATTGATATACCTCTAGGTATGATCAAGTCTCACAACTTGACCTATACCCCTCTTCTCCTTCAGCCCAATTTTTTGAAAATCAGTTAATCTGTTGCCTCCTTTTCTTCCTTTCCCACTTCCTTCTGAACCTTCCCCCTCCTGCCACCAACACATGTCATTCGAAGATTACCAGTAATCTCTCTTGCACCACATGGATGCTTTTAGGACTGATGTTAACTTGCCTGCAAGCAGCACTTGATGCTCTTAACCACTTCCTCTATAACACATTCTTCCTTTGTCTTCTCTGTTGCGGGTTCTATTTGTCATAAGGTAACGCCACACTATTTGTTTCCTCTCTGGCTATGTAATTTTAGTCTCCTTTGCAAGCTTATCCTGCTCTAACAGATTAAGTGCTGGAGTTGCTTAAGGCTCATCCCATTTTTCCATTTTGTACTCTTCTTGTCAATCTTATCCACTGCTACGCTCCCAATTGTCATCAGAATGTCAATCTGCAAAGTCTGTCTCTAGACCTGACCTCTCTCTTAGCTCCACACTCCTGTGCCCAGATGACAACTTGGCTTCTCCGGCTGAACTTCTCAAACACAAAGAAGCCAAGACTGAGCTCCGGATTTCCCTTCAAAATCTGGACTTTTGAGTGAATGGCTCTAGTACACTTTAATTGGGCTGGACTCAATCCCGACATCTCCTCTTTCTTATCCCCTTTATTGAGTCCTGTCAACTCGACATCATTACGATTTCTCAATACCTGCCCGCTTTTCTCTATTAATAGAACAAGAAGACAAAAAAGTGAGAAGACAGCTCTAAACAACACAAACAGCTTCAACTGACTGACATATATAGAACCCGGAACTGCAGAACTGACTGTAAGCTGGGCCATAAAGAAAGCCTGCAATTGTAGAGGAATGAAAACATCAGGATTTTCTTTCTGATTTAATCATTAGGAATTAAGCTTAGAAATCAATAACATAAAGATAACTAGACAATCTCATTTTTTAAAGAAATTAAGCACTGTACCTCTAGAAAAACCTATGTATCATAGAAGAACTTAATATAGAAATTAGGAAGTATTTTGCATTAAATGGTAATGGTAATTTGACATAATACTCATGGGATGCAGCTAACTCAGTGCTTAAAGGTAACTTTATAACAAATGCTTAAATAAGAGTACAGTCTGAAAATCAGTATCTAATTTTCCATACCAAGAATTTAAATGAAGAAAAGAAACTTAAACTCAGAGGGTATAGGAAGAAGGAAAGAGTAAAATTAAGAACAGAAATCAATAAATCAATAAAGGAAAAGTTAGTTTTAGAAAGATTAAAAAACTAATAAGCCCCTTGTAAGACTGATCAAGAAAATAAGAGATAAAGCATATTACCAGTAGACTATTACATATTGAATTGGAAACCCTGGTCAGTGCAGGAAGGAAAAATAGTTATTTTAGAAAAGATGAGTCAAAATTTTCATCATTTGAAACTAATTTAGTGGCTTAAACTGAAAACCAGAATTAATTATAATTTACAAACACATTATTAGAGTTAATAAATGACCTCAACAAGGTGGTTGGAATTAGAATACATTTATAACAATATAAAACAATATAAAAACAATTGACTTAATTTTCTATATACAGCAGCTCATAATGAAAATATAATAAAAATGTCAATAACTTCAAAACTACGAGTTACCTAGCAATTGATTTAGCAAAATATGGGCAAGATGCTTATTGAGAAAGTTTAAACAATGTAACTGATGATTACTAAAGACTGTTTAAAGTTGTATAGATACCACATGATTCAGTGATCTTAGTATTTACCTAAATGAGTTGAATACTTATGCCTGTGCAAAAACCTCACAGAGATGTTTATAGCCATAATTGCCAAAAATTGGAAGCAACCAAGATGTTCTTCAGTAGTTGAGTGGATAAACAAACTGTGGTATATCCACACAATGGAATATTATTCAGCAATAAAAATAAATGAGCTGTCTATCAAGCCACAAAAGGCATGGAGGAAAATTAAATGCAGAAGTGCAAGAAGCCAGTCTGACAGTATGGTACTGGCACAGAAACAGAAATATAGATCAATGGAACAGGATAGAAAGCCCAGAGATAAACCCACACACATATGGTCACCTTATCTTTGATAAAGGAGGCAAGAATATACAGTGGAGAAAAAACAGCCTCTTCAATAGTGGTGTTGGGAAAACTGTACAGCTACATGTAAAAGAATGAAATTAGAACACTCCCTAACACCATACACAAAAATAAACTCAAAATGCATTAAAGACCTACATGTAAGGCCAGACATTATAAAACTCTTAGAGGAAAACATAAGAAGAACACTCTTTGAAATAAACCACAGCAAGATCCTTTTTGACCCACCTCCTGGAGAAATGGAAATAAAAACAAAAATAAACAAATGGGACCTAATGAAACTTAAAATCTTTTGCACAGCAAAGGAAACCATAAACAAGACGAAAAGACAACCCTCCGAATGGGAGAAAATCATTGCAAATGAAGCAACGGACAAAGGATTAATCTCCAAAATATATAAGCAGCTCATGCAGCTCAATATCAAAAAAACAAACAACCCAGTCCAAAAATGGTCAGAAGACCTAAATAGACATTTCTCCAAAGAAGATATACAGATTGCCAACCGACACATGAAAGAATGCTCAACATCATTAATCATTAGAGAAATGCAAATCAAAACTACAATGAGATATCATCTCACACCAGTTAGAATGGCCTTCATCAAAAAATCTACAAACGATAAATGCAGGAGAGGGTGTGGAGAAAAGGGAACCCTCTTGCACTGTTGGTGGGAATGTAAATTGATATAGCCACTATGGAGAATAGTATGGAGGTTCCTTAAAAAATTAAAAATAGAACTACCATACGACCCAGCAATCCCACTACTGGACATATACCCTGAGAAAACCATAATTCAAAAAGAGTCATGTACCACAATGTTCATTGCAGCTCTGTTTACAATAGCCAGGACATGGAAGCAACCTAAGTGTCTACCAACAGATGAATGGATAAAGAAGATGTGGCACGTATATACAATGGAGTATTTACTCAGCCATAAAAAGAAACGAAATTTAGTTATTTGTAGTGAGGTGGATGGACCTTGCATCTGTCATACAGAGTGAAGGAATTCAGAAAGAGAAAAACAAATATCATATGCTAACACATATATATGGAATCTAAGGGAAAGGAAATGGTCATGAAGAACCTAGGGGCAAGATGGGAATAAAGACACAGACCTACTAGAGAATGGACTTGAGGCTATTGGGAAGGGGAAGGGTAAGCTGGGACAAAGTGAGAGAGTGGCATGGACATATATACACTACCAAATGTAAAATAGATAGCTAGTGGGAAGCAGCCGCATAGCACAGAGAGCTAGCTCGGTGCTTTGTGACCACCTAGAGGGGTGGGATAGGGAGGGTGGGCGGGAGGGAGACGCAAGAGGGAAGAGACATGGGGATATATGTATATGTGTAACTGATTCACTTTTTTTATAAAGCAGAAACTAACACACCATTGTAAAGTAATTATACTCCAATAAAGATGTTAAAAAATAAATAAAAATAAAAAAAACAAATCACACTGAAAAAAAAAAAAGGAAGCCAGTCTGAGAAGGCTATGTAAAGTGTATTTCCAACTATATGACATTCTGGAAAAGACAGAGCTAGGGATAATGAAAAGATCAATGATTGCCAGGGTTGGGGAGGAGAGGGGAGGGAAGAATGGGTAGGTAGAACACAGGGGATTTTTAGAACAGTTGAGACAATTCTGTATGATAGTGTGATGGCAGGCACATGACATTATACATTTGTCCAAGCTCATAGAACTGTACAACACAACAGTGAATGCTAAGGTAAATTATGGACTTTAGTTAATAATAATGAGTCAATAATGGTTTGTCCATTGTAACCACATTAATGGTAGATCTTAACAATTGGGGATACTGTGTATAGGGAGGAAGAGGAGATAGGAGGGAACTCTGTACTTTTGCAGTTACTCTGTATACTAAAATTGCTCTAAAGATTAAAGTCTATTACAAAAAAAAAGATATATAGAAAGTAACCATATTCATGGCTAGGAAGAGAATGATATCATGAAGCTGTTCTTAGATTAATTTGTAAAAAAAAATTGCCAATCAAAATCTCCACTGCTTTTATTTGGGGGTGGGGATATTAGACAAATGGATTCTAAAATTTACATGGAAGAACAAAGAAGAAAAGAAATTGATCTGAAGGACTACAACAAGGTGGGGGGCTTACCCAAATAGATATCAAGACTTACTACAAACCTATAGGAATTAATTATTATGAGATATTGGCACAGATATAGATAAACAGGTAGAGACCTTATTTATGGAAATTATATACCTGATAGAGATGGACTTGTAGGTAGGTCACTGGGAGTTAGGATAGGTCTTTTCAATAAAAGATGCTTTGAAGTTTGATTATCCTATGGATAAAAAATAAAATATCATCCCCACCTTAAACCATAAGCAAACAATTCAGGATAAAGATTGTGAAAAGCAAAACTTTAGAGCTTTTCCAAGAAGTTATATGAGAATGTATGTGTGACCTTGAGGGTTTTAAAACCATACCCCGTAGATATATGCCACACACAAAAACACAACCTGCAAAGAAAAGTATTTATAAATTCAGCTCACCAAGTTTTTTTATACATGTGAATCTTGGTACTGTAATAATAAAGTTTTTTTTTTCTTTTAAAAAGGCTAGATATTGGGTGAAAAGTTTTGTAACAAAAGATACTAAGAAAGCATTATTATTAGAATGTTTAAAGTACCATTTCAAATAAATAAGAAAAACTCCAAAGCTATCATCCTAAGGGAATAATGGATCCCCTTGCACAATTTCAGATTGGCAAATGGTAAAAAATCTTGCAATACTAGGTGCAGGCGAAGATGTTGCACAGTAGGAAATTACTGGCTGACGTTGGGTGTATTAATTAATATACCTACTTTGAAGAGCAATTTGGCAATACCTCATGAGTCAACTTTAGGATCCATACAACCTGCAAACCAACAATTCAACTCTGAGATACGGTGTTTCTTATTGGGACCTTACTGGTAATTTGGGCAGAGTAAGCCTCTCTTCTGGGGTATCATTCATATCCCACTGTGTGTGAGTCATGCCCCCTATATCACGGTCATTCAAACATCCAAACATTCTTCAAACATTTCTAATCACTTCTAGTGGGGCAGTCCATGGCTGATTGAAAACTCTGGGAGAAATTGACTTATGCATCAGAAGACACATCTGAGAATCTTCTTTAGAGCTTTGTGTAACTCTGTAGTTGTAAAATATAGTAAGCATCTTAAGTATCCATCTTCAGGGAAATTAAGTACAATGTAGCATCTTCTGACAATGGAAATAGGATATGACTGTTAAAATGAGGTTAATAAAGCTACATTTATCATTGTGGATAAAATTCTTGAAGGAGATGTTGATTTAAAAGCTTGGACTTCCCTGGTGGCACAGTGGTTAAGAATCTGCCTACCAATGTAGGGGACACAGGTTCGAGCCCTGGTCCAGGAAAATCCCACATGCCGCAGAGCAACTAAGCCCGTGCGGCACAACTACCAAGCCTGCACTCTAGAGCCCGTGAGCCACGACTGCTGAGCCCGTGTGCTGCAGCTACTGAAGCCCGCACACCTAGAGCCTGTGCTCTGCAACAAAGAGAAGCCACCACAATGAGAAGCCTGCGCGCTGCAATGAAGAGTAGCCCCTGCTCACCACAACTGGAGAAAGCCCACTTGCAGCGGTGAAGGCCCAATGCAGCCAATAAATAAATAAATAAATAAATTTATAAAAAAGTAATAAAAGCATAGCTCAAGGATGTATTATACAACATGGAGAATATAGCCAATATTTTGTAATAACTGTAAATGGAAAGTAACCTTCAAAAATTGTATGGAAGGGCTTCCCTGGTGGCGCAGTGGTTGAGAGTCTGCCTGCCGATGCAGGGGACACGGGTTCGAGCCCTGGTCTGGGAGGATCCCGCATGCCGCGGAGCGACTGGGCCCATGAGCCACAACTACTGAGCTGGCACGTCTGGAGCCTGTGCTCCGCAGCGAGAGAGGCTGCGATAGTGAGACGCCCGCGCACCGTGATGAAGAGTGGCCCCCACTTGCCGCAACTAGAGAGAGCCCTCGCACAGACACGAAGACCCAACACAGCCAAAAACAAATAAATAAATAAATTAAAAAAAAAATTGTATGAAATATTTTAAAAATTTAAAAAAAGGATAGAGGAAGATTATTGTTTCCCTCAGGTACCTCTGAGTTGACATGATAAAATAATTATGCATTACTGTAAAAAAAAAATAAGAGCATGGTGTAATATATCACTTATATACATCTCACAATAAATAAAGTTTATAATTATGAAAAATAGTACGGTATTATATATCCCTGAATGACATCTTACAAAATAACTGCATGTGATAAATATAATTTTAGAATAGTGGTTACTTCTGTCAGGGCATGATGGGAAAGTCAGAAAGAAGCACACAGGAAATGTAATTGCCGTTAAGTTTTTATTATACCAGTACCTGTGTGTTATAAAATTTTCTATATATATTCATAGGGCTAATTTTTTTCAGAAAGTAACCAAAGAAAACTAAGTGTAATAAAATAACAAGAGTAGAAGTAGGAATACATAACCAAGGCTGAGAAAGTTTGAGTGGAGTTACTAGGTCCAGAGATCTAAAAATGACTATGAACTAAGGTATATAAGCAATGTCAGGGTGAAATCAATTAAACAGTAAATAAACAGACCAATCAATGAAATAAACTCTTTAGATCAAGAAAAGTCAGGAAAGATTAGAGAAGACCTCAGTGTAGGAGTTATAATGTTAAAACCCACTTATTTAGTGTTTATTTAACATTTGCAGAGCAGTTTGATGGATATGATCTCACTGGATCCTAACAAAGAATATGACAATAAAACAAGAGACATCAAATGAGGAGGGACTGGTACTTGACATGGTGGTGAGCTACTTCTTAGCTTATTAAATTGACTTAACTTCTCTAAGTACAATTAAAGTGAAAAAGAGTGCTGAAGAAATTTACATTTATGAAGTCTGAGAGTCAGTGTTCACACTGACTATAGAGAATTCTGTAGCTTCCAGAAATGATGAGTACCTAGTAATCATTGTATCCTTCTCTCTCCCACTTCTCATAGGATAAAGGTAAATCCCCAAATTACAGAATATTACTTAGGCCATCCATCCCTGCCAGAACTCTAGACAGAGATACTTTGATTAAAGACAGATGGTAGAAACCCTTGGAAGGACCAAGGCCTGCATGGTCTCTGTGTTCCCTGTTAACACTGAGTTGTCCTTCAGGATGTTCAACACCAAACTGGCCCAGCTTTTTCTGCCAGAGCACCACCTGCCCCCTGAAGTTGAGTTATTCCTTCTTAGCTGTGGTGTTTCTGGTTCCACTTGAATGTTTCTGGATGGGCAGACACCACTCACAGTTAAGCCTGGCCCATAGAATACCACTGATTTAATTGACCATTGCTCATCTCATGTCCTTCCTACCCTCCTTGCAGACCCATCTGTTTATTGTTAAGTTGAGCTCCCTGTCTTTTCCTGCTTATATTAAAAAAATTTTAATGCTATAATGAGATTTCACTTATTCTTTCTTCTTAGTCTTTTTTTTTTTTTTTTTTTAAAGATCTGGTTTGTTTTCTTTCAGTTACTCTTACTAAGGAATGAATCAGAATCATTTAGAATATTTTGTTTCTTCCAAATCTGTCCATTTTGGCAACTTATGTTAAAACATTGAGTTCTTTATTAATATTTCTGTGTCAAGGATTCCTAAGACTGCCCTCAGTTCAGGTGGTTCTCTAGAAGGACTCAGCATTTTGTCATACTCTTAGCTATGATTTCCTGTAGGAAAGATACACAGCAAAATGAATGAAGAGAAAAGTGCATAGGAGGGTCTGGAGGAAACCAGATGTAAGCTTCCAAGAGTCCTCTCCCAGTGGAGTCACTTAGGACAGGCTTGATTCCTCTAGTGGGGAGGTGTGACAGCACCTGTGAAATGTTGTCTACCAGGGAAGCTCATTAGAGAGATTTTTGAAGTAGATTTGTGCTGGGAACTGGTCACATAGGCCCCCTCTGCCTAGTGTGTATTTCATTTCCAGACTCTTAGAAAGGAAGTGGGTGTTTAGCATAAGACAAATTGTTTTCATACATGGTTTAGGAACAGTGAGCTGCTCTTGTCACTTAGTTTGGTGGGGGAAACCTTCCAACTCCATGTTCCTTCCAGATGCCAACCAAGGAATAACCTTGCACACAGGCCTTTTAAAAGCTAGCTACTTATGCTTTTCTGTGCAATTTCTTTATTCTTTTGGAATGGAATGTTAACTCAGGGCTCATTTAAGAATCATGTATACCTTTTATTAAACTCATTCTGGTCATTTCAGGGCAAGATGGTAACTGTGGATATGCTGTCAGAGATGGAATTAAAGTGAAAGTACATGTATTTGATGCTTCAGAAACCCTAGCCCCTTCCTCTCCTTTCCTCTAATCCTCTCCAAGCACAGCCTATGAATTAGGAGTGATTGATAAAGAGGTAAGAAATTCTGAGGTTTCTTCTTTTCTGTAGATGAGATTTTTTAAGAGACCAGTAGTGTGGCCAGGTATGGCATTAACCAGAGGAGACAGAACCTATTTCTCTATTAATACATTTTGTTTCTTTCCAAGAACATATGTAGTGGGACTGAAAAATGCATCTAGTCCTTTTTGTTGATCCTAATTTTGGAGGGATTTCTGTCTCTCCATGATATATTTTTTTAATAGATGTCTGGTATATGGAATGATCTCCCTTCTCTCAGTTGGCTCACAAATTTAGTAACAAGTTGGATGATAGATTGGGAGGCTGTATTTTAGAAGAAAAAAACCAAATTGACTATAAAAGCAGAGAATCATCTGTCCTTTATATGGAACTGATCTCGAGAGACCTTTCCCTAATGATAGTCTCCTTTAGATAAGGGTGGGGGGGGATTATTTCTGCTACAAGCACAATTAAATATACCCAGGTGTACAGACTCTTACTCTGTTCTATCAGAATACTGAATAATCCTTCTTTAGAATTTTATTTGCCTTTTCCCATAAGATAAGCTTACACCATCAGATTTTCACTTTCATTGAATTTAGTTTAGATATTTCCCCCCCTATTTTAAGAGAATGTGGTAGGAAATTTTCTTTCTACTGGTAAGAAAAAAGATATTGTGGTTAACTAAAAAGATGTCTCAGTAATGACACATTCTGACTCATAATAACTACCTGCTGCTTTGTCATTGGAATTGATATTTAGATTGTGAAAACAAACCCTTTTCATCACATTTACACTAAAGGAGAGCTTTGAGAAGCACAATTTGAGTTAATGTTACTGAATAGCTCTGATACACGTAATGATAACTTATGCTGTTGTCATTCTCAGAACCTCTTTCCTTTCTTGAGTTTGTCATTCAGATAGGGGTTGTGGTCCAGGTTCAATCAGAAACTTCTGAGCTGAAATTTAAAAGGTTTGTTCTTTTCCCATTTGGCCAGTTGCTACCAGCCAGCTGGGGAGGATGTCTGGGTTAAAACCATAATAAATGAAGCTTCCATTAGTCTCCTTGGCTTGGGGCTGTTTCCTGTAAAGACCTTGTCCTGCCTTTAGTAGTTTGAAGAAACCGAATACTTATTTTTGTTCAATAAATGAAAGCTGAAATTTAACCGGTAGGGTAGCATAGGTATGTTCTTTTACGAAGAGGTTCTGCTTCTAGTGCTGATGGTTTGCAGAACGTGGGTTATATTTTAACTTGTGGCCCTTTGGGTGTTTATGACAATAACCTATGAACTTTTGTCATTGTAGAAAATGGAACAGATATGTTTGTTTGTTTTTAAGTATCCTTTGAGATGAAGAAAACTCAGTATATTTTAATACTTAGTTGGATTTACCTCACTGTCATTTTCTTCAAACCTTAGATTTGTAAGTTTCCTTTATTCTGAAGAATGCATTGTGAATTGGAGGGATGACGTTTTCAAGCATCAAAGAGACCACAGTCTAACAGTGTATTAGCTTTATGTACACCCTTAAGATTACGTTTTTTTTCCTGGGCACATGTCTTTTGTGTTTATATGTTTGCAGTTCTGTACACTTGGCATTGCACACTTGGGGAAATTGGTTAAAATGCTTTTGCAAAACTTACTAAAAGAATTCTGGTTCCAGGTAAAATTGAATAAAACCACTCCAACCTTTTTTCCCCAATGAATACAAACATGAAACTGGATAAAATGCCAGTTGAAGCTAGTTGAGTTCTTTGAAAAGTAAATATCAGCAATAAGGAAGAATACTAGAATGAAATACCACTGAACTAGAGATGGGCTTACAGTATTTTTCTCTGCTAATTCCACAGCTTGAATTCAGTGCAGTCCAAAATCCTGAATCAGTATTGGAACACAGATGGAAATCCAGGAGACACTTCTAGTTCTGGCTCAAGGAGTAGAAAAGGGAAGCCCTAAAGCTCTGAGAGAAGGGAGAATACTTCCATCCTTTTTGTCTCCTGTTTCTTGGTTTTGTCATGCCCCAGCTCCCTGGCAATCTTGTGGCAAGAGGCAGTAGCAGCAGAAACAGCTGGCAGTGGGAAACTGCAGGAGCCAATGAGTTAAGGGAACATCCTGTCTATCTGGTAAAGCTATAGTTATGAAAGGCAGGGCTAAACCATTGCTTGTTTCCCCCCACCCCCTCTCGATCCTCCTGCTACTCTGGTGCAGTCATAGAAGTGGGTTGTTGCTGATTGGAGGAGTGACAAGGGATGTTCCAGGGTACCAGAAAGTATCAGCGGAGACAGGTGAGAAGGAGGGGCTTTGGAAATAAACCCATGAACCTGTGAACTCCTAGACTCACTATAATCTGCACATGCTTGGATCTCATCCTTATTAGCATACCAAGAGCTTTGAGGATGGAATTAATGAATAGAATGTCACCCGAGTCCCAGACTGATCTCTACATGGTACACACCCAGTGTAAATCTGAATGGCCCTACATAGCTTTTGAAAATGGAACTGATATTGCAACTACAGCCCATAGAGGTGGGTTGGAATTAGTGGCCAGAAGCTAACCAAATCAAGTGCCTGATAAAAAAATATCAACGTTCACCATAGATTTAAACAAGGCATGTTCCATATGGGCGTATGAAGTACTACAAAAATCTCAGATCACGTGGGAAAAGACAACAGATGACAAAGAAAAGATAACTTTAAAGCAACTATTGTAAAAGTGCTCAAATGAATAATCTTAAATCCTGAAATAAAAGTTAAAATAGGAAGTAATCAGTAAAGAAATAGGAAATATGAAGTAAACCAAATGGAAATTTTAGAATTAAAAAATACAGTAGCCTCTCTACCCTGCACCCCCCACACCAAAAATGAAAAAAACCCTCGCTGTATGGATTCAGTAACAGAATGGAGGTGACAGAGGAAAGAATCAGCAAACTTGAAAATAAGTCAGTAGAAATTATCCGTTGTTAATAAAGGAGAGGAAAAATATTGAAGAGACCCTTGAACTGTTGGAGAATAACAAAAAGGCATAATGTTTGTATGATTAGAGGCTCAGAAGGAAAGAAGAGTATGTTGCTAAAAAACATTCCAAGAAATAATAATAGCTGAAAACTTTCCAAGGTTGGCAAAAGAGATGAACCTATAAATTCCAGAAGCTAAGCTAATCCCAGACAAGATAAATCCAAAGAAACATACACTCAGGAAATGGTAAATATAACAAAATCTTCTCTTCTTGAATTATTAAAAAAGTGGTTCATCATTTTAATCAAAGTAAAACATTGTCTGATGGGAATTTTCAATGTATTTAGATGTAATATGTAAGAACTTTATAAAAGGGAGATGACGAGGAAACCTATATGGTGGTATGGAAGGCAGAATAATCTCCCCCTGTCCCCGCCCCACGTCCAGTATCTACATTCTAATCCCCAAGTCCTGTGAATGAATATGTTACAATAAATGGCAAAAAGAACGATGTGGGGGGAGACCTTCAAGATGGCGGAGGAGTAAGACGTGGAGATCACCTTCCTCCCTACAAATACACCAGAAATACATCTGCATGTGGGACAACTCCTACAGAACACCTACTGAACGCTGGCAGAAGACCGCAGAGCTCCCAAAAGACAAGAAACTCCCCACATACCTGGGTAGGGCAAAAGAAAAAGAAAAAACAGAGACAAAAGAATAGGGATGGGACCTGCACCTCTAGGTGGGAGCTGTGAAGGAGGAAAAGTTTCCACATGCTAGGAAGCCCCTTCACTGGCGGAGACGGGGTGGACAGGGAAGATGCATCGGAGCCACGGAGGAAAGCGCAAGCAACGGGTACAGAGGGCAAAGTGGAGAGATTCCCGCACAGAGGATCGGTGCCGACCAGCACTCACCAGCCTGAGAGGCTTGTCTGCTCAACCGCTGGGGTGGGTGGGGGCTGGAAGCTGAGGTTCGGGCTTCAGAGGTCAGACCCCAGGGAGAGGACTGGGGTTGGCTGGGTGAACACAGCCTGAACAGAGCTAGTGCGCCACAGCTAGCCCGGAGGGAGTCCGGGAGAAAGTCTGCACCTGCCTAAGAGGCAAGAGACCATTGTTTCGGGGTGCGCGAGGAGAGGGAATTCAGAGCACCGCCTAAACGAGCGCTAGAGACAGGCACAAGCCGAGGCTATCAGCGCTGACACCAGAGTCGGGCATGAAACACTAAGGCTGCTACTGCAGCCACCAAGAATCCTCTGTGCAAGCACAGGTCACTATCCACACTTCCGCTACTGGGAACCTGTGCAGCCCGCTACTGCCACAGTCTCATGATGCAGCGACAACTTCCCCAGGAGAACACACAGTGTGCCTCAGGCTGGTGCAATGTCATGCTGGCCTCTGCTGCCACAGGCTCGCCCTGCATTCTGTACCCCTCCCTCCGCCCGGCCTGAGTGAGCCAGAGCCCCCGAATCAGCTTCTCCTTTAACCCCGTCCTGTCTGGGCTGGAACAGACGCCCTCAGGCGACCTGCACGCAGAGGCAGGGCCAAATCCAAAGTTAAACCCCAGGAGCTGTGCGAACAAATAAGAGAAAGGGAAATCTCTCCCAGCAGCCTCACGAGCAGTAGATTAAATCTTCACAATCAACTTGATGTACGCTGCATCTGTGGAATACCTGAATAGACAACGAATCATCCCAAAATTGAGGAGGTGGACTTTGGGAGCACCTGTAGGCTTGGGGTTTGCTTTCTGCATCTAATTTGTTGTTTCTGGTTTTTGTTTATCTTAGTTTAGTATATAGAGCTTATTATCATTGGTAGATTTGGTTGCTCGCTTCCTTTTTTTTATATATATAGATAAGTATATTTTTTCCTTTTTTTCTTTTTGTGAGTGTGTATATGTATGCGTATGCTTCTTTGTGTGATCTTGTCTGTATAACTTTGCTTTTACCATTTGTCCTAGGGTTCTGTCTGTCTGTTTTTTGTTTTTGTTTTTTTTTTTTTTTTGTATAGTTTTTAGCACTTGTTATCATTGGTGGATTTGTTTATTGGTTTGGTTGCTCTCTTCGTTCCTTCTTTTTTAAAATTTTTAATAATGTGTTTTTTAATTTTTTATTTTAATAACTTTATTTATTTTCTTTCTTTCTTTCTCTGTTTCTTCTCCCTTATCTTCTGAGCCGTGTGGCTGACAGGGTCTTGGTGCTCCGGCCAAGTGTCAGGCCTAAGCCTCTTACGTGAGAGAGCTGAGTTCAGGTCATTGGTCCACCAGAGACCTCCCAGCCTCACGTAATACCAAATAGCAAATGCTCTCCCAGAGATCTCCATCTCAAAGCTAAGACCCAGCTCCATTCAAAGACCAGGAAGCTACAGTGCTGGACACCCTATGCCAAACAACGAGCAAAACAGGAACACAACCCCACCCATTAGCAGAGAGGCTGCCTAAAATCATAATAAGGTCACAGACACCCCAAAACACACCACCGGACGTGGTCCTGCTCACCAGAAAGACAAGATCCAGTCTCATCCCCCAGGACGCAGGCACTAGTGCCTTCCAACAGGAAGCACACACAATCCACTGAACCAACCTTAGCCACTGGGGGCAGACACCCAAAACAGTGTGAACTATGAACCTGCAGGCTGCAAATAGGAGACCCCAAACACAGTAAGATAAGCAAAATGAGAAGACAGAGAAACACACAGCAGATGAAGGAGCAAAGTAAAAACCCACCAGACCAAACAACTGAAGAGGAAATAGGCAATCTACCTGAAAAAGAATTCAGAGTAATGATAGTAAAGATGATCCAAAATCTTGGAAATAGAATGGAGAAAATACAAGAAATGTTTAACAAGGACCTAGAAGAACTAAAGAGCAAACAAAGAATAATGAACAACATAATAAATGAAAGTAAAAATTCTCTAGAAAGAATCAGTGGCAGAATAACTGAGGCAGAGGAATGGATAAGTGACCTGGAGGATAAAACAGTGGAAATAACTACCACAGAGCAGAATAAAGAAAAAACAATGATAAGAATTGAAGACAGTCTCAGAGACCTCTGGGACAACATTAAATGTGCCATAATTCGAATTTTAGGGGTCCCAGAAGAAGAAGAGAAAAAGAAAGGGACTGAGAAAATATTTGAAGAGATTATAGTGGAAAACATCCCTAATATGGGAAAGGAAATAGTTAATCAAGTCTAGGAAGCACAGAGAGTCCCATACAGGATAAATCCAAGGAGAAACATGCCAAGACACATATTAATCAAACAATCAAAAATAAAATACAAAGAAATAATATTAAAAGCAGAAGGGAAAAGCAACAAATAACATACAAGGGATTCCCCATAAGGTTAACAGCTGATCTTTCAGCAGAAACTCTGCAAGCCAGAACAGAGTGGTAGGACATATTTAAAGTGATGAAAGGGAAAAACCTACATCCAAGATTACTCTACCCAGCACATATCTCATTCATATTCAACGGAGAAATTAAAACCTTTACAGACAACCAAAAGCTAAGAAAATTCAGCACCACCAAACCAGCTTTACAAAAAATGCTAAAGGAACTTCTGTAGGCAGCAAACACAAGAGAAGGAAAAGGCCTACAGTAACAAACCAAAATCAAGTAAGAAAATGGTAATAGGGAAATAAATATCAATAATTACCTTAAATGTAAATGGATTAAATGCTCCAACCAAAAGACATAGACTGGCTGAATGGATACAAAAACTAGACCTATATATATACTCTCTACAAGAGACCCACTTCAGACCTAGGGACACATACAGACCGAAAGTGAGGGGATTGAAAAAGATATTCTATACACATAGAAATCAAAAGAAAGCTGGAGTAGCAATTCTTATATCAGACAAAATAGACTTTAAAATAAAGACGATTACAACAGACAAAGGAGGACACTACATAATGATCACGGGATCAATCAAAGAAGACGATATAACAACTGTAAATATTTATGCACCCAACATAGGAGCTCCTCAATACATAAGGCAAATGCTAGCAGCCATAAAAGGGGAAATCGAGAGTAACACAATCATAGTAGGGGACTTTAACACCCCACTTTCACCAAGGAGCAGATCATCCAAAATGAAAATAAATAAGGAGACACAAGCTTTAAATGATACATTAAACAAGATGGACTTAATTGATATTTATAGGACATTCCATCCCAAAACAACAGAATATACTCCCTTCTCAAATGCTCATGGAACATTCTGCAGGATAGATCATATCTTGGGTCACAAATCAAACCTTGGTAAATTTAAGAAAATTGAAATTGTATCAAGTATCTTTTCTAACCCCAGCACTATAAGACTAGGTATCAGTCACAGGAAAAAATCTGTAAAAAATAGAAACACATGGAGGCTAAACAATACACTACTAAATAACCAAGAGATCACTGAAGAAATCAAGGAGGAAATCAGAAAATACCTAGAAACAAATGACAGTGAAAACACGATGACCCAAATCCTATGGGATGCAGCAAAAGCACTTCTAAGAGGGAATTTTATAGCAATACAGTCCTACCTCAAGAAACAAGAACTGGGCTTCCCTGGTGGCACAGTGATCGAGAGTCCACCTACCAATGCAGGGGACACGGGTTCCTGCCCTGGTCCGGGAAGATCCCACATGCCACGGAGCCACTAGGCCCGTGAGCCATGGCTGCTGAGCCTGCGCTTCCAGAGCCTGTGCTCTGCAACAGGAGAGGCCACAACAGTGAGATGCCCGCATACTGCAAAAAAAAAAAAAAAAAAGAAGATAAAAAGAACCATCTCAAATAAACAACCTAACCTTACACCTAAAACAATTAGAAAAAGAAGATTAAAAAAAACCCAAAGTTTGTAGAATGAAAGAAAAGGTCAGATCAGTTAATAAATGAAAAAGAAATGAAGGAAACGATAGCAAAGATCAATAAAACTAAAAGCTGGTTCTTTGAGAAGATAAACAAAACTGATAATGCATTAGCCAGACCTATCAAGAAAAAAAAGGAAAATACTCAAATCAATAGAATTAGAAAAGAAAAAGGAGAAGTAACAACTGACACTGTAGAAATACAAAAGATTATGAGAGATTAATACAAGCAACTATATGCCAATAAAATGCACAAACTGGAAGAAATGCACAAATTCTTAGAAAACCACAACCTTCCAAGACTGAACTAGGAAGAAATAGAAAATATAAACAGACCAATCACAATAACTGAAATTGAAACTGTGATTAAAAATCTTCCAACAAACAAAAGCCCAGGACCAGATGGCTTCACAGGTGAATTCTGTCAAACATTTATAAAAGAGCTAACATCTATCCTTTTTAAACTCTTACAAAATATAGCAGAGGGAGGAAGACACCCAAACTCATTCTATGAGGCCACCATCACCCTGATACCAAAACCAGACAAAAATGTCACAAAAAAAGAAAACTACAGGCCAATATCACTGATGAACATAGATGCAAAAATCCTTAACAAAATACTAGCAAACAGAATCCAACTGGACATTAAAAGGATCATACACCATGATCAAGTGAGGTTTATCCCAAGAATGCAAGGATTCTTCAATATACACAAATCAATCAATGTGATACACTATATTAACAAATTGAAGAAAAACCATATGATCATCTCAATAGATGCAGAAAAGTGTTTGACAAAATTCAATATCCACTTATGAAAAAAAAAAAAAACCCTCCAGAAAGTAGGCATAGAGGCAACTTACCTCAACTTAATGAAGGCCATATATGACAAACCCACAGCCAGCATCATTCTCAACGGTGAAAAACTGAAACCATTTCCTCTACGATCAGGAAGAAGACAAGGTTGCCCACTCTCACCACTATTATTCAATATAGTTTTGGAAGTTTTAGCCACAGCAATCAGAGAGGAAATAGAATTAAAAGGAGTCCAAATCAGAAAAGAAGAAGTAAAGCTGTCAATGTTTGCAGATGACATGCTGCTCTACACAGGGAATGCTAAAGATGCTACCAGACAACTACTAGAGCTAATCAATGAAGTTGGTAAAGTAGCAGGATAAAAAATTAATGCACAAAAGTCTCTTGCATTCCTATACACTAGTGATGAAAAATCTGAAAAAGATATTAAGGAAACAGTCCCATTTACAGTTGCAAGAAAAATAATAAAATACATAGGAATAAACCTACCTAAGGAGACAAAAGACCTGTATGCAGAAAACTATAAGAAACTCATGAAAGAAATTAAAAATGATACAAGCAGATGGGGAGATATACTCTGCTCTTGGAGTGGAAGAATCAACATTGTGAAAATGACTATACTACCCAAAGCAATCTACAGATTCAGTGCAATCCCTATCAAACTACCAATGGCATTTTTTACAGAACTAGAACAAAAAATTTCACAATTTGTATGGAAACACAAAAGACCCCGAATAGCCAAAATAATCTTGAGAAAGGAAAATGGAGTTGGAGGAATCAGGCTCCCAGACTTCAGACTATACTACAAAGCTACTGTAATCAATACAGTTTGGTGCTGGCACAAAAACAGAAATATAGGTCAATGGAACAGGATAGAAAGCCCAGAGATAAACCCACGCACATATGGTCACCTTATCTTTGATAAAGGAGACAAGAACATACAATGGAGAAAGGACAGCCACTTCAGTAAGTGGTGCTGGGAAAACTGGACAGGTACATGTAAAAGAATGAAATTAGAACACTTCCTAATGCCATACACAAAAATAAACTTAAAATGGATTAAAGACTTAAATGTAAGGCCATATACTATAAAACTCTTAGAGGAAAAGATAGGCAGAACACTCTATGACATAAATCACAGCAAGATCCTTTTTGACCCACCTCCTAGAGAAATGGAAATAAAAACAAAAATAAACAAATGGGACCTAATGAAACTTAAAAGTTTTTGCAAAGCAAAGGAAAGTTTAAATAAGATGAAAAGACAACCTTCAGAATGGGAGAAGATATTTGCAAATGAAGCAACTGACAAAGGATCAATTCCAAAAATTTACAAGCAGCTCAATATCAGAAAAACAAACAACCCAATCCAAAAATGGGCAGAAGACCTAAATAGACATTTCTCCATAGAAGATATACAGATTGACAACAAACACATGAAAGGATGCTCAACATCTCTAATCGTTAGAGAAATGCAAATCAGAAGTACAATGAGGTATCACCTCACACCTGTCAGAACTGTGATCATCAAAAAATCTACAAACAGTAAATGCTGGAGAGGGTGTATAGGAAAGGGAACTTTCTTGCACTGTTGGTGGGAATGTAAATTGAAAAAGCCACTATGGAGAATACTATGGAGGTTCCTTAAAATAAAAATAGAACTACCATATGACCCAGCAATCCCACTACTCAACATATACCCTGAGAAAACCATAATTTAGAAAGGGTCATGTACCACAATGTTGATTGCAGCTCTATTTACTATAGCCAGGACATGGAAGCAACCTAAGTGTCCATTGACAGATGAATGGATAAAGAAGATGTGGCACATATATACAATGGAATATTACTCAGCATAAAAAGAAACTAAATTGGGTGATTTGCAGTGAGGTGGATGGACCTAGAGACTGTCATACAGAGTGAAGTAAGTCAGAAAGAGAAAAACAAATATTGTATGCTAACACATATATATGGAATCTAAAAAAAAAACAATTGTTATGAAGAACGTAGGGGCAGGACAGGAATAAAGTCGCAGACATAGAGTATGGACTTGGAACACGGGAAGGGGGAAGGATAAGCTGGGATGAAGTTAGAGAGTTGCAGGGACATATATACACTACCAAATGTAAAACAGATAGCTAGTGGGAAGCAGCCGCATAGCACAGGGAGATCAGCTCGGTGCTTTGTGTCCACCTAGAGGGGTGGGATACGGAGGGTGGGAGGGAGACGAAAGAGGTAGGAGATATGGGGGTATATGTATATGTACACCTGATTCACTTTGTTATAAAGCAGAAACTAACACACCATTGTAAAGCAATTATACTCCAATAAAGATGTTAAACGACTCTACAAAGTTCTTTTTTTTTCTTTTTATGGCTACAAATCTTGTGATGGGAAGAATATACTATCCTGGTTCACCCAATCATGTCACATGAGTCCTTAAAAATGGAAGAGGAAGGCAGAAGACTGCATCAGAGAGCTGCAGTGTTAAGAAGGACTTTCATGGCAGTTTCTGTCTTTAAAGGTGAAGAAGAGAGCCAAGGCACTTAGGCAGCCTTTAGAAGTTGCAATAGGCCTTCAGCTGATAGCCAGCAAGAAAATGAGGACTTTTTTGTGTGGAATGACCAAGACACGGATTTTTCTCCAGAGCTTCCAGGAAATTATGCAGCTTTGTCAACACCTTGATTTTAGCTTGATGAAATGTGTATTGGACTTCTGACATCCAGAATTGAAAAGTAATAAATTTATGTCAATAAACCACTAAGTTTGTGGGTTTTTAAAAAAATTATAGCAGCAATAGCAAACAAATGCTTGTGGTTTGGTTTTTCTAATCCAATTGGAGTGCTGAATTATTGATTCCAAGTAAAGGATAAAAGGTTAACTCTGCATGTTGTAACCCCTAGATCAACCACCAAAAATTTACATGAGGAGATATAGTCAAAAATCACAATTGATAAATTAAAATGTCACACTAAGAAAATGTTTAAATCTAAACAGTGCGGGAAAGAGGAAACAGAACAAGTAGCAGAGGAAACAAACAGGAAACAATAAAATCCTAGACCTAAGTACAAACATATCAATTATTACATTAAATGTAAATGGTCTAAACAAACCAACTACAAAGTAGAGATTGTCAGAATGGATTTAAACAGCAAGAAGAGAACTGTTTTAACTGTGACATGTATACAAAAAACAATAGTTCAGTACTGGCACAAAAACAGAAATAAATATCAATGGAACAGGATAGAAAGCCCAGAAATAAACCCATGCACCTATGGGCAATTAATTTATGACAAAGATGGGAAGACTGTAAAATGGAGGAAAGACAGTCTTTCAATAAATGTTGCTGGGTAAAAGGGACAACTACACGTAAAAAAATGAAACTAGAACATTCTTTAACACCATACAGAAAAATACACTCAAAATGGACTAAAGACCTAGATGTAAGACCAGATACTATAAAATTCTAAGAGGAAAACATAGGTAGAACACTCTTTGACATAAATCACAGCAATGTCTTTTTCTGTCTCCCAGAGTAATGGAAAAAAAAACAAAAAAGAAATGAGACCTAATTAAACTCAAAAGCTTTTGCACAGCAAAGGAAATCATAAAGAAAACAAAAAGACAATCCACAGAATGGGAGAAAATATTTGCAAACAATGCAACTGACAAGGAATTAGTCTCCAAAATTTACAAACAGCTCATGCAGCTCAATATCAAAACAACAAACAACCCAATCAAAAAATGGGCAGAAAACCTAAAGAGACATTTCTCCAAATAAGACATACAGATGGCCAAGAGGCACATGAAAAGATGCTCAACATCACTAACTATTAGAGAAATGCAAATCAAAACTACAGTGAGGTATCACCTCACACCAGTCAGAATGGCCATCATCAAAAAATCTGCAAACAATAAATGCTGGAGAGGGTGTGGAGGAAAGGGAACCCTCTTACACTGTTGGTGGCAATGTAAATTGGTACAGCCACTATGGAGAACAGTATGGAGGTTCCTTAAAAAACTAAAAATAGAGCTACCATATGATTCAGCAATCCCACTTTTGCATATATATCTGGAGAAAAACATGGTTTGAAAGGAGACATGCACCGCAGTGTTCAGTGCAGCACTGTTTACAATAGCCAAGACGTGGAAGCAACCTAAATATCCATCGACAGATGAATGGATAAAGAAGATGTGATGCATATATACAATGGAATATTACTCAGCCATTAAAAAGAATGAAATAATGCCATTTGCAGCAACATGGATGGACCTGGAGATTATCATACTAAGTGAAGCAGGTCAGACAGAGAAAGACAAATAGCATACGATATTGCTTATATGCAGAATCTAAAAAATATGATACAAATGAACTTATTTACAAAACAGAAACAGACTCACAGACTTAGAGACATGAACTTATGAACTTACGGTTACCGGAGTGGGGGGGTGGGGGGAAGGGTTGTGGAGAGGGATAGATTGGGAGTTTGGGATTAACATGTACACACTGCCATATTTAAAATAAAATGCCTTTCCATGAATAAAAATAAAAGAAAAACAACAGACCTTCAGAATACAGAAGCAAAGACTGACATAACTGAAAGGAGAAATAGACAAATTCACAGTTATAGCTAAAATACGAACACCTGTTCAATAATAACAAGTAGTAGAATATAAAAGAACTAAACTGTCAACCAACTAGATCTAATAGATATCTATGTAACACTCCATTAAATGCAGATTGACTAAAAATATTTCTAGATGAACAGAGAAACAATCGTTTTGAGCATATTTGCAAGTTAAACTATAAGATGTGAATTAAATAATGTACTTGTGTCTTGCTAATGTGAAATACAAATTTATGTTTAGAGTAGCAGTTTTAAAAGCAGCATAGAGTTGTAAAATACTCAAAAATTTTAAAGCAGGAATGACCCAGGATGAAATGAATTTAAAAGCTGGGTAACATTGTAAATATTAAATATTTACTCTGTGTGAAGCATTATTCTAAGTACTTTTTATGGACTAACTCATTCAGTCCTCACAAGATCCCTATGAGGTAGTTATATTTAAACTTATGTATAAAAATGGAAATTATAATGAGACAGCTCTTAAGTAACTTGATTTAAGATATCAAAATATGACCTTATGATAGTATTATCAGTAGTAATAAAAAGTAGCTTTTCCTGACTGAACACTTTCTCTGTATCAGATACTCAGACACTGGGACTTAACACTTTATCTCATTTTGTCTGTAAACTAGGTGATACAATCCCCAGTGGATAGGTGAAAAAATTGAGACTTAGTGTGATAGTACACCTAAGTAGAACATAAAAAAGTAAAATTCCAACCTGTGGAGTCTGTCTCTAGAATCCATTCATCTCCGCATTGCCTACTGAAGATAACAAGTTTCATCCTGGGATGCTAATGGTCAACAGGCAAGAGCTGTAGAGTCATATTGTCCTGATCTTCAGAAGGCAGTGACTTCCCAATGACTAACTATCCTGGGCTGGGTACCAATGCATGAAGTCCTTGATTTCTGAAAATGCTTTTTGCCATGGCTCTTGGTCTTTTTTGTCCTCAGCCAAATGTGGCAATGTGAGTACAGGCCAAATTAGAGTGACTTGACCACACTGTACTTTTTCATATTGGAAAGATTTATTCTGAGGCACTTGACACAGAGAATAAGGGTGATTGCTCCAAATTTGATTTTAATCTGATTCCTAATGCGTCCGCCGTGTTATATCTTAAATTACTTCCTTTCTTGCATGGCATTCACCATAATGTATCATATTTGTCTGTGAAGCATTCCTATCACTCACACCCAACTGTTCGTGGGAAACATTTTCTCTAAATCTTTCATTCTCAAGCTGCAGCTCTGAAGGTGGCTTTTCTTAAGATTTCCATTCTAGAAGTTTTGCCAGTTCTTCTGATCTGGTACACTGGAATAAGGGCAGACCTCTCACTCTTATTTTAATATAAATTTTAAAGATACTAGATGGAATCCTAGTTGATATGAGCAGTTGTTTGTCCTTCAAAGTGCACACTTAACTCTTGAAGGGAAGATGATAAGCTTAAAGCAGGATTGACAAACTACAGTCTGCTGCCTGTTTTTATAAATAAAGTTTTATTGGAACACAGGTACACTCTTTCATTTTGGTATTATCTATGTTTCCTTTGGTGTCACAACAACAGAGTTGAGTAGTTTGACCACCATCTCACACTCAAAGTCTACAATATTTACTAACTGGCCTTGTACTGAAATTGTTTGCTGACTCTGGGTTTAGAGACATAGAAAGGGACTCCCTTGAACATACTGGTTAAAAGATGCTGTTATTTTTCTAGTAAATGTCTTTTGCTCTGCTTTCTCTTGAGAGGAGATAAGAAAGAAGCCTTCTTATTTACTTTTTATTCCTGTTTTTTTTCCAAGGTTTATTAAGGTATAATTGACAAATAAAAATTGCATATATTTAAGGTATACAGTGGTCAATTTAATATACATTACAAAATGAGTACCACAATCAAGTTAATTAATATCTCCATTACCTCATATACTTACCATTTTTATGTGTGTGTGTGTGCTGAGAACACCTAAGATCTACTCTCTTAGCAAATTTCAAAAATACATGGTGATTATAAAAATAAAAAAGACAAAGAGATGAGTGTTGGCGAGGGTGTGGCGAATAGGGAACATTTACAAACTGTTGGTGGAAATATACATTGGTCTAGTTATTATGGAAAACAATATGGAAGTTCCTTAAACAACGAAAAACTAGAATTAAACCAGCTATCCCATTTCTGGGTATATATTCAAAGGAAATGAAATAGGTATCTCCAAGAGATATCTGCATCCCTTTTCACTGCAGCATTATTCACAGTAGCCACAATTTGGAAAAAAACCTAGATGGCCATTGAAGGATGAATAGATAAAGAAAATGTGGTATATACAGTGGGATGTTAGTTAGTCATAAAAAGAAGGAAATTCTGTCATTTGCAGCAACAAAGATGAACCTGGAGTGCAATGAGTGAAATAAGCCAAACTCAGAAAAGTCTTTTAATGTCACATTTTTTGTGTCAACCTTATAGTTTCATGCGTTCATTGCTCTAACTTTTCTGTAACTACTCTGATAAAAAGATCTTAAAAATTCAGTTCCATAAGAATGCTTTTCCTGATATTTGTAGATGTTACCAATCAAATGTTTCGATCTTGATCACTTAATGGAAGGGTAAGATTCTTGAGTCATGTTTTCCACTTTGATGTGCCCTGACAGCAGCTTCATGTTCTTTCTTTTTGTCTTCTGTTCCTAGGAAGGGCCTGTAGAGACGCACTCTTTCCCAGAGTGACTTCCTGGGTCTTCATGCAGCCATGGATCTGGATAAACCTTCTGTCTGGGACTCGTTAAAACAGCGGACCAGGCCTTTGTTAATCAACCTGAGCAAGAGGAAGGTGAAAAAGAACTCAGACAAACCCCTGGACTTACGGGCCAGGCATTGTCTGGACCGTCGCCTCAGCCTCTCCGTCCCTGACCTCCTGGAGGCTGAGGCCTTGGCCCCCGAGGGGCGGCCTTACTCCCGGCCCCAGTCGTCCTACACCTCGGTGCCTAGCAGCCTGTCGACGGCAGGGATCGTTCCCAAAAGTAGCAGTAGCTCTTTGAAACAGTCTGAAGAAGAATTGGAATGGAGCCAGGAAGAAGCAGGCCACTTCCATGTAGTGGAAACAGACTCCCAGGAGACCTATACCTCTCCTGTTGAGGACAGGAGGGCTTCCAGCAATGGCATCTTTGATGTGCTCCAGAAAACTCCCCTTGGAGAGGATGCGCCAGAAGGGCCAGAGGTGAGACCAGGGCTGGGCATTTTCCTGTTTGTCTCTCTTTTTTCTTTTTTTAAAAGTGTATTCAGTGCCCTTGAAA
The DNA here is from genome assembly GCF_039906515.1 of Pseudorca crassidens. Lineage (NCBI taxonomy): Eukaryota > Metazoa > Chordata > Mammalia > Artiodactyla > Delphinidae > Pseudorca > Pseudorca crassidens. The sequence continues at coordinate 137,472,938 of NC_090296.1, read as the reverse complement.
AATTTGGTTAGGATTTATTTTTGTGGTTAGCTTGCATGGAGAGGATGTCATTTATAAGAATTTAAACGAAGGTAATATTGATTGCACCAAGTGTTCCCATTTGTTTGGGGGTTGACCTCTATGTCTTTTAAAAGTATTACAAATAACCTTCCTAGAATACTTCAAGGCATTAAAAGCCCTGTTGGATGAGTTTTCCTTTTTCCATCTCCTGGCAAAGAAATCAAGAGCATAACTTTAACTTTTTGCTGAAATGTGTGTCTGTTTCTATCTCTCTGTCTCCACTACCCACAGACAAAAAAGCATATTCACATTCCTAAGAAATGTAAGAATATGTGTCTCCTTTTGACTGCCAGAGAGTTGGAACTCTCTTCTCCTTCACAAGGAGAAGAGAGTACGTACCTGCGTGAGTGTCTGCTCCTGTGCACACTTACCTGTGGGCAACTTCACTTGCCTCCTCTAAAAATGAAAAGAAAGCCAAATATTAAAGGAAACAAATTCTTATCAATTCAGTGATTTTTGTAAAGCTTTAGTATTTCTATAAGGTAAAAATAACCAAATATAATTATGCGGCAAATATTATATTTCTAGGATGAATTTAATTTAAACGTAATCATCAGATGACCAACTATAACTACAAGGATAATCGGTTTAATCAGTTTTTTTAAAAAATCTTACATTTATGGCACTGGAAGTAGGTTTCAGTGTTGAGGCAATGGCTTAATTTTTTTATATTCTAGGTTAGTGTTATAATTATGGACAAAACTGGTTATTCCACTAGGAATTTTGATTTTATTTTTAGAACCAAAGCCTCTTAATTATGCCATACAATTAGATTTCACTGGGGAGTGGGACTGTGGATATTTGAAGACCATATTCTTTCGGAAGCATTATTATGTTAAGATACCATTAACCATTAAATGACTTAACTATTAGTTTCATAACCATTAACATTTATGAAATTGTTTTTGTAACTTTTTTTGATGTTTACTGTTATTTGTAAATTTGAAATATCTTTTTCCACTAATCAAAACATAAATTAAGTGAATTTTTAAACGTAGTTCCTAATTCATAGTTTAGTATGAAGGAGGTAAGATGTTAAATTGTATACTAATATTAATCTTTATCTTCTTGTTACTTATTAACTGACCAGAAAAAAAAATAGGAGGGCTTCTTGGCCTTGATAGGCTAACAAACTCAAGTTAGAGTAAGTTGTTTTAAAAGTTAGTGCTGTTAAACTATTTCGCTGACTATAAATATTTAATGCCTGCTCTAACTCGGGCATCATAAAGATTCTATTGGAAATAAGAGATGGATAAGAATGTGACCCTGCCTTCAAGTTGTGATCTATTAGGACATAGCATTAATTGTAGCATAAGAGGCAAAGAGGTATTGGGGCTGGCTGTCTGTACAAAACATTCAAGCCTTTCTCCTGGCAGCTCAGAGGTTGGAGGAGATCATATGTGGGGATCCAAGGGCTTGTCATGTGTGAGACAGTGTTCAAGTTGGCACAGAGGATAAGTAGGATTTGATAGGTGAGGAAATATGACAAACACAGGCCTGAAGTGTGGATGGGTGGTGGTCAAGGGTGGTGAGCATTCTGCTCTTCCTTGAATGAAGGCTGGAGGGCTTTCTGACATGACATGTATCTGCAGTCACTGTGGGCTGTGCTGAGGGCTGTCAGTGATGTGATGGTGGAGGATGGATGGTTTGCAGATGGGTGGTAGTGGTTATTTTCTCTTCTCCAGCTAAATGCAGAAGAGCTTGGAATGTGCAGTCCTTTAGGTTATTCTGGATAGTGTGATTTAACTCAGCCATTAAACAAACAAACAAACAACAACAACTAAAAACTTCTTTCTTGAAAAAGAATCTGCTTCTCTTCCCCTGCCCTAAAAATAATTGACATAGACAGACTGACTCTGCCTTCCGTGGCCCCTCATTGCCATTTATCTGCTTGGTGAGCTGTTTGCAGAGGATGGAGAGACGGGGCTGTAGCTCATCAGGCCTGTAGGATCACTTGTGGTCAGGTGCACTATTTCACCTACCCACTGCTCCTCCCCCGTTCCTCTCCCTCCCCCTGTATTGGGTGGGCTGCTCCCACTACCTGAGGATCCAGTTCATCACTTGGCACAGAAGTTAGCCCCTCCCTTGCTTCTCTTTTGCACTAGGCTATGTTAATTTTCGGGTGATGTGACTGGGGAAGTCTTGTCTAACTTGTCTTTGCTCAGGGCCCAGCTCCGTGCCTGGCCCATGGTATGTGCTCCATCAATGTTTTTTTAATAGAGAAATCAATGATGGCAGTGTGTGCATTCATAGGGCTTTTCTTAGTGTCTTCTCTTTGACTTCTTTTCAGTTTATGATTTAAAGTCAGCATTTTTTTGTGCTGTTGGAAAAAACTCATCATACCATCAAGGAACTCTTTTTTATATAGTATTGACTGAAGATATAGAGAGATTTAGACAGGTGTAGAGCCCAAGTTGAATACTCATTTAAAATCTGAATTTATTATCTATGAATTAAAACATTTTTTATTGAAGTATAGTTAATTTGCAGTGTTGTGTTAATTTCTGCTGTGCAGCAAAGTGATTCAGTTATACATATATATGTACATATATACACATTCTTTTTTAAAATATTCTTTTCAATTGTAGTTTGTCATAGGATATTGAATATAGTTCTCTATACTATACAGTAGGACCTTGTTTTTTATCCATTCTCTATATAAAAGCTTACATCTGCTAACCCCAATCTCCCACCTCTTCCCTCCCCCAAACCCCTCCCCCTTGACAACCACAAGTCTGTTCTTTATGTATTTTTAAAATGAATGGAAATCCTTCCATGTCTCTGCAAATGGCACAATTTCGTTCCTTTTTATGGCTGAGTCATATTCCATTGTACATATGTACCACATCTTCTTTATCCATTCCTCTGTTTATGGACATTTAGGTTGCTTCCATGACCTGGCTATTGTAAATAGTGCAGCAGTGAACACTGGGGTGCATGTATCTTTTTGAATTTTGGTTTTCTCTGGGTATATACCCAGGAGTGGGATTGCTGGGTCACATGGTAGTTTTTGTGCCATTTGCAGAGACATGGATGGACCTAGAGATTGTCATACAGAGTGAAGTAAGTCAGAAAGTGAAAAACAAATATCGTATAATATCACATATGTGGAATATAGAAAAATGGTACAGATGAACTTATTTGCAAAGCAGAAATAGAGACATAGATGTAGAGAACAAACATATGGATACCAAGGGGGGAAGGGGGGTGGGATGAACTGGGAGATTGGGACTGACATATATACACTACTATGTATAAAATATACACAGGGAACTCTATTCAATGCTCTGTGGTGACCTAAATGAGAAGGAAATCCAAAAAAAGATATATATATATATATACACACATACATATAGCTGATTTACTTTGTGGTATAGGAGAAACTAACACAACATTGTAAAGCAACTATACTCCAATAAAAATTATTAAAAAAATAAAATGAATGGAAGCCCTGCTGAATTCCTGTCATCTGTGAGTTCTGGAGTTGGTTAGTCCTTGTCTCAGATCTGGTTTATCTGTTTCTTCCTAATGAAGAGCAAACAGAGTTCTACGGCTTTCATGAAATGGGGGAGGAAATGAGGAAGAAGGTAGGGATTGGCATGTGACAAGCCCAGGGGACAACGAGTTTAATAGGATGTTTGCCAGTATCCTTGGTGTAACTTATTTCATGTGGAGCTTTCCAGAGGGGGGTGAGAGATGGAACATCTGTGGTCTGAGGCACCCATGGGGGTTTGTCTCACGTTTTAGTGCCCGATGCCTTGGTGCCAGGTTGAGCTTCGGCAGTATTGCCTGAATGTCCTGCAGTCACTTTCTAGTCCTGCCAGTGTCAGCGAAGGAAATGAAGTGTTGGCTGACAGTTACGGGGGAAAGAATTTGAGGCAAAGAAATTTAAGTGTGAGGGAAGAGGAATAATAGATGTGAGAATGTAGAGACCAGGTGGAGACTGGAATAGTCAGTGCAGGTGCTCCAACCATCCATAAAACCAAAACGGGAGGAGGTAGGTTTAGAATAAACGACACACCGATAGAAGGGGTTCTCTAGACTCTCTCTCTCTTTTTTTTTTTAAATTAATTTTTATTGGAGTATAGTTGCTTTACAATGTTACATTAGTTTCTACTGTATAGCAAAATGAATCAGCTGTATGTATACATATAACACCTCTGTTTTGGATTTCCTTCCCATTTAGGTCACCACAGAGCATTAAGTAGAGTTCCCTGTGCTATACAGCTGGTTCTCATTAGTTGTCTATTTTATACATAGTAGTGTGTATATGTCAGTCCCAATCTCCCAATTTATCCCACCACCACTTCCCCCTTGGTATCCATACATTTGATCTCTGTGTCTGTGTCTCTATCTCTGCTTTGCAAGTAAGGTTATCTATACCATTTTTTAGATTCCACATATATGAGTTAATATACAATATTTGTTTTTCTCTTTCTGGCTTACTTCACTTTGTATGACACTCTCTACATCCATCCACGTCTTTACAAATGACCCAATTTCATTCCTTTTTATGACTGAGTAATATTCCATTGTATATATGTACCAACTCTTCTTTATCCATTCATCTGTTGATGGACATTTAGGTTGCTTCCATGTCTCCAGACTCTTTCTTGAGCCCTGGATTCATATTGTACTTGATACCCCACAGAACCCTTGTCTCATGACAGAATTCACTGTCTACCTGGAGTTCCCCCCAAATACAGACCATCATTTCTTGGCAACATCGCCATTATTCACCTATTTGCTCAAGAGGAAAAAAACCTGTGAGTCATGCTGGACTGTTTTACTTCCTTTACTTCTAATGTTCTATGAAATTTTCATTTATCCATGTTACATCTTCTCCTCCCTTTTTTCTTCCTTCCTCTCATCTTTCAAGGCCCAGCTGAAATCTTCCTTCTCTGTGGTGCTTTTCCCAACTCTACAGTCAATATGACCCTCCTGCCTTCATTTGCAAGCATCGCTACTTTTACTGTTGCTGAGCGCTGACCTCATCCTGCTTTCTGTAGAAGTCTGTAGAGAGAAAGGGATTAGAACAGGTAGAGGAGGTTGAGATGTGAAGGCATATTGGTGCTGGGCAAGAGTGTCATTGGATAAGACCCTAAGAAGGTCGCAAGTTCCAAGACCTGTATTAACTGTCCAATGGCCCCCTGGCTCTGAGGACTGACTCATGATAAACAAATGATCATGGGACTAAGCTGCAAATGACAATCACAACTAATTTTTAGTGAGAATTAAGTACTATATAAACTCTAATGCTCATTTTGACATTAATAGCTCATTGTTTCAATGCTGTCAAGTTACTTTGGAAGCCAGATCATAATCAACACCTACTTCATTAACTTGCTGGGAAAAAGAATTATTTCAGGGCCTGGAAATACTTGAAAAATCCATGTTAGGTGTATTAACTCCCTGAAGTCAGCTTACATGAGAAGTCACATAGAGTCAGGACATTGCTCTATGAATCACTGAACGGACAACGGGTAGGTTCTACACTGGTGTGCTGTCCATTTCACAGGAGGGATTGAGCTGTAGATGAGAACTTGACACACAGTTTGTTTGCTAGGACCCATTGCATCCATCTCCACATGCCAACCTGCTTTGCCAATGAAGCCGAGATTCTTAAAGTCCTGTGGGATAGGCTTCCTCTTCCCTCCATAGGGTTCAAATGGGCAGGTCCAAACTTTTACCTAGGCTTCCTTGCAGGACCTCTCCCTTTTTGTGGTTGACACGTCATTTTATTAACAACTATTACCATAGTTGTATGTTGTCATTTTTACTCAGGCTGATAGCCTGTCATGGTTGCCTGACAACCAGATTGTCTCCAGTAGGTGGCTGTGTATGTCCCACCTCTGATGGGCAAAAGGTAGTCTTACCGTTTCATTTCCATTGGTCTCATCACCAAGACTTGGGGCTTAGGAGGCGGTTAGGGCATCTCACCCTACTGCCAAACACCACCACCACCTTGTATTTGGTTAGTTGTGTAGAAGTCAGCCTCTCTTGTCAGATTGGAAGCTGTCTTCTTCTTCTCCCAGCCTTTCTGTAAACCTTGCTTATGTAAAATATTTTGATTCACTTTGTGTCTGAAGTTGACTGCTAGGTGCTGTGGGGCCATAAGAAATTCAGTTTGGTTGGGGAAGGTGGTGATACATGGAGGCCCTGAGTGGGTAGATGAGTTCTGAAGGAGTTCTCAAATGTCAGATTCAATATGAAGAAACTAAAATTAAGGAGACTCAGAGGGAGAGTAGCTTATTTTTCCTTCTTTTCTTCTTATCTTGCTATTTTTTTCTTACTTCCTTCTCGTGTCAGCATTCTCCCTGCCAGTAGTTATTTTGCAAGATACTTTCTCATGCCTTGGAAAATCAGTTAAGTGTTTAGAGAATACAGAGAGTCCCCTCTGGTTCTCATCTCCAGTGTTGATGATGGAATTGAGATTAGATGAGGTACTGGAAACAGTGACCAACACGACGAGGCAGTCTCTAGAGAGTGCTAGATAACCAACCAGTTGAGGTGAGAGGGGAGTGGTTGCTCTGAGTATGTGGTCGGAAAGGCCTGAAGAGGATGTGTTTTGAGGTTAAGACCCAAGTGGTTGGGGAGTCAATCCGAGTAGTTACGGTTGCTGTTCATGATGCTAGCAAAATAGAATGCTCTTAGCCCAGTACATGGCAGTCACAAGTGCCTAACAAGGACTCACTGCTATGATTATGGTTGTATTTATTACCGTTATTATTTTTATCATTACCTTTTCAGCATGAAATTGAGGGCCAGGGAGGTTGAATGACTTGCCTAATATTATCCGGCTAGTAAGTGTCAGAGCCAGGATCTAAATCCAGTACTGTTTGAATCCAAAGCCTGTGCATAAAACTGTGTACATTAGGGCTTTAGAGAAATGCACATCTGCATGTTGGGAGAACTCAGAGCTGGTAATCTAAAAAATGTTGATCATCAAGGGAAGATGTATGTTTTTCTTTGTCCACTGTGCCCTTTTAAATGCAGGGATAATTATGGTGGTGGAATGGCTTATTATCATGGTCTATAGCCAGTAATCCTGAATGGAAGGATTATTACCATCCCTGCCCCACCATCCATGTAATCCCACAATGGGGTACATCCTTCCCTAACACTTTATTTGACAGTTGGAATTTTAAACAACTCGCTTTGGTGCAAGTTTAAGTGGATGAGCTGAGTGGTTTAGAGAAGTACCCTGTTGGGATAGTTCCAGAAACTGCTTGGCAACCACAGAGCTTCAGTTTAGTGACCACAGAGAAGCAAAATGACAAACCAGAGAGGAGAGGAAACAACCTACGGCTTTCAGAATTAAACAAGTGCGTCAATTTCTCTACACTTCAATTATGTGTTCTTTACTATTTTTATTTTGTCTCAGAAATCATTGCTCAACATAAATGGGGTCAGTGAGACAAATATGTAAACCATGTCCCAGGGTGCTTCATGGGATTGACCCCTTTTTTCTTTTTCCACCCCTCCTTCCCATACCTACTACGTGCTGATCCTGTCCTGAGGCACTGGGAACACAGCAGTCAACAAAAGAGACAACAGTTTATTTCCTCATGGAGATCCTGTTCTAGATGGCAGCGGGCTACAGATATATTCAGAAAGTGATAGATGTAATGGCGAAAAATAAAGCAGAGGAGTGCTCAGGTGGAGGTGTGACCATTTTGAACACAGTGGTCAGGAAATATCTCTTCTGAGAAGATAACATTTACACAAAGTCCTAGAGGAGGCAAGGAAGCAAGTCATGAGCGTATCTGGAGACGAAGCATTTCTAAAGGAGAGAATAGCCAGTGTGCAGGTTCCAGGAAGGCAGGAGCGTGCCTGGTATTTGTCAGGAAGAGCAGGAACGCAGTGTGACTGGAGAGGATGGTAGGAGGTGTCAGTTACTTCTGAGGATGTATCACGTGGGTTTTCCCATCCTGCCAGGCAACTCTGCTACCATAACAACTACCCAGGGTGCTGGATGAGCAGTTTCAAAGGAACCCTATGGGCTTGGTGCCGTGTTGCTCACAGGCAGGGCGGGTAGAATCAATAGCATATAGCGGTGCTTGCTGTACCTGCTGTGAACACCGGGAATAGCAATAAGTGGGTTTGCCTCGGATCGGAACTGTGGAGGAAGCGGGCACAGGTTGATAAGCTGTGTGGAGAGGGGAAGACAGCACTGTCCCGAGATATGTTATACCTTGATTGTCTATCTGTCATCATAACAGTGTCAGTGAGGAAGGGATGGTCAGAATGAAGGGAGGGACTTGGGTTGCTGACCACCTTCATTGAGTTGTTTTCTCTAGTCTTCCCAAACACATCCACTGTCCTCATAATAATAAAAATAATAGTGGCAACACCAATCCAGTAGCACTCTGAGAGGTTATGTGTAAGAAACTCTGCAAAGTGCAATGTAAATGTCATCTCATTGGACCGCATCTATTGGGCTCACTCTTTATACAAAGAACCTTGTGCAGTGTCCGACCCAAAGAAGGTACGCAGTAGATAGCTTTGAATGAATGAATTTTTCTCCTAATAACTTATAAGGATATTTTTTATGCCCCTTTTAGAGATGTTCCCATGGTCGTGGACTTTAAGTAAGTAAACTTTTCAAGGGCACAGAGCCAAGAAGTAGCAGAAGTGGAAGTCAAATCCAGGTCTCTGTGACTCCAGAGTTTTGTCTACTACTGGGCAGAGCTGCCTGCCTGTATGTCAGATGAGGTGTCCTGCTTTTGCATTCTTCTGGTTTTGGGCACAGTTGTGGTTCAGTGAAGAGTGGATACCCAGGACTCCGATGACGGGCTAACTCTCTTGCTTCTCTTTGGCAACCATCTAGCCTCTTAGCTCTGGCTCCCAATTTGTACCTTGTAAATTACTAATGACAGCCCATAGACTCCTTATAAGAAGTTAATAGGAGTGTGTGTTTGTCAGTTATGAACTACTAAGCAAAGTAAAGGGGGTACTGTTAATCTTTTAAAGTATCTACTGCTAATGGTAATGAAAACAATTATGGAAGGTCAGTAAGGAAATATTACTGAATATGGTAAGAAAAGTTCATTATACCAAGGTTGCAAACATTTTCTGTAAAGGACCCGGTAAGGCATAGGTCCAGCTTTGTGAGCCATAGATCTCTCTCTGTGGTAACTACTCAACTCTGGTGTTGTAGCATGAAATTAGCCGTAGAAATATATATAGATATGTACATAGGCAAGGTATAAATGAATAGGTGGGGCTGGGTTTGAAAGTTCAAACTTTATAAAAACAAGTGTTGGGCTTTACTTTGCTGGTGGATAGGTAGTGAATATGTGTATACACACACATGCACATACACACACCTGACTTATATTTTGTATATTAGATAATATTCCAGGGTAATCAGTTTAAGTGAACAGTCTGGGGGGTGGGGAAAAAGAAATGTGTATACCTTGATTGTATGATCAATAACCTCCTAAAAAGTTGTATAAAAATTGAATATGGAGGGTGGAGTCAACATGACAGCGTGGGAGGACACGGAGTTCACGTCTCCCCACAACTAGGGTGCCTGCTGGATGCTGGTGGGGGACCTTGATGCCCATGGATACGGGAGGAATCCCCAAGGGAACTGGTTGGACATGGGGGGACTGAGGGGGGAGGAGAAGTGGAGGACGAAGAGTTCTGGCACCCTTGAGGGGTGGGTGGGAGGGGGGGGAGGGGTTACCATGCTTGGATGGACCCTTGGGGGCTCAGATCAGAGGGGAGTGCACTGAGCATTTCTTTTGCCTAATAGGCCTGGAAAGTCTACCTGGCTCTTGGGCCAAGTCCTATGCCCTCAGAGGCCCCCTCCAGGCGTGTTGGTCCTGGGGGCACAGGAGGGAGGCCAGGGGGGAACAGGAGAGACGGGCAGGAGGGGCCTTCCAGGACCAGAGGAGCGGGAGAGGAGTGGAGAGTGTTTGCCCTACCCACTCAGGCCCTGGAAGCCTGCTGGGCTCCCAGGCGGGGTCCCCCACCCTATGAGACCATAGGCCGGGGCCCGTTCTGTTCCGTTGAGCCTAAGCCCCAGCCCCCACACCCCCCCACAGCCTTTTCCAGCCCTGTGGGTCCTAAGCACAGGCCCTGCTGGCTGCCCAAACCCTGCCTCTGCCTAGGGCCTACCCTCCACAGTCAAGGCCTTTTCCGCCTTTTTCCCCCCTTTTTTTTTCTTCTCCTCTATTTTACTATTGTGGTTCTGTTTTCCCTTCCAGTTGTTGTTTCATCTATATTTTTATTTTTATACTCTTTCTAACATACCTGTTAGTTTCCTAGTCTGATTTTAGTTTTTACTCTTTGTTATTGTTCTCTTTTTTTTCTCTCTCTCTTTTTTTTTTTTTTTGCCACCCTGCACAGCTTACAGAATCTTGGTTCACGAGGCAGGGGTTGGGCTGAAGCTTGTGTGGTGGGAGCTCCAAATCTGAACCACTGGTCTAACAGAGAACCTCAGACCCCAGGGAATATTCATCAGAGTGATGTCTCCCAGAGGTCATCATCTTGGCACCAAGAACCAGCTCTACCCAACAACCTATAAGCTCCAGTGTTGGAAGCCTTAGGCCAAACACCCAGTAAGACAGGAACACAGTCCCACCCATCAAAAAACAAAAAAATAAGACAGCAAAAAAATATGTCACAAATGAAGGAGCAAGGTAAAAACCTACATGACCAAATAAATGAAGAGGAAATAGGCAATCTACCTGAAAAATAATTCAGAGTAATGACAGTAAAGATGATCCAGAATCTTAGAAATAGAATGGAGGCAACGATTGAGAAAATACAAGAAATGTTTAATAAAGATCTAGAAGAACTAGAGAACAAACAGAGATGAACAACACATAACTGAAATGAAAAATACACTAGAAGGAATCAGTAACAGAATAACTGAGGCAGAAGAACGAATAAGTGAGCTGGAAGACAAAATGGTGGACATAACTGCCAAGGAGCAGAATAAAGAAAAAAGAAGGAAAAGAATTGAAAACAATCTCAGAGACCTCTGGGACAACACTAAACGCACCAACATTCAAATTATAGGGGTGCCAGAGGAAGAAGAGAAAAAGAAAGGTTCTGAGAAAATATTTAAAGAGATTATAGTGTCAAACTTCCCTAATATGGGAAAGGAAATTGTCACCCAAGTCCAGGAAGCGCAGAAAGTCCCGTACAGGATAAACCCTAGGAGAAACACACCAAGACACGTATTAATCAAACTAACAAAAATTAAATTCAAAGAAAAAATATTAAAAGCAGCAGGAGAAAAACAAAAAATAACATACAAAGTTATCCCCATAAGGTTATCAGCTGAGTTTTCAGCAGAAACTCTGCAGGTCAGAGGGAGTGGCAGGATATACTTAACCTGAGCAAAGAGAAAAACCTACAACCAAGATTACTCTACCCAGCAAGGATCTCATTCAGATTCGATGGAGAAATCAAAAGCTTTTCAGGTAAGCAAAAGCTAAGAGAATTCAGCACCACCAAACCAGCTTTACAACAAATGCTAAAGAAACTTCTCTAGGCAGGAAACACAAGAGAAGAAAACGACCCACAAAAACAAACCCCAAACAATTAAGAAAATGGTAATAGGAACATACATATCAATAATAACCTTGCATGTAAATGTATTAAATGCCCCAACCAAAAGACACAGATTGGCTGAATGGTTACAAAAACAAGCCCCATATATATGCTGTCTACAAGAGACCCACTTCAGACCTAGTGACACATACAGACTGAAGTGAAGGGATGGGGAAAGATATACCATGCAAATGAAGATCAAAAGAAATCTGGAGTAGCAATACTTGTATCAGATAAAATATACTTTAAAATAAAGACTGTTACAAGAGATAAGGAAGGACACTACATAATGATCAAGGGATCAATCCAAGAAGAAGATATAACAATTATATATGTTTATGCACCCAGCATAGGAGCACCTCAACACATAAGGCAAATGCTAACAACCATGAAAGGGGAAAACGACAGTAACACAATAATAGTAGGGGACTTTAATACTCCACTTACACAAATGGACAGATCATGCAAACAGAAAATAAATGAGAAAACACAAGCTTTAAATGACACAACAGACCTGATAGATTTAATTGATAATTTATAGAACGTTCCACCCGAAAGGGGCAGAATACACTTTCTCCTCAAGTGCACATGGAACATTCTCTAGGATAGGTCACATCTTTGGTCACAACTCAAGTCTCAGAAAATTTAAGAAAATTGAAATCATATCAAGCATCTTTTTGGACCACAGTGGAAATCAATTACAGGGAAAAAAAAACAGTAAAAAAAGAAATACATGGAGGCTAAAGAGTATGCTACTAAATAACCAAGAGATCACTGAAGAAATCAAAGAAGAAATTAAAAAATAAATAGAAACAAATGACAACGAAAACATGACAACCCAAAACCTATGGAATGCAGCAAAAGCAGTTCTAAAAGGGAAGTTTATAGGAATTCAATCTCACGTCAAGAAACAAGAAAAATCTCAAATAAACAATCTAACACTACACCTAAAGCAACTAGAGAAAGAAGAACAGAAAAAACCTCCAAGTCAGTAGAAGGAAAGAAATCATAAAGACCAGATCAGAAATAAATGAAAAAGAAATGTAGGAAACAATAGCAAAGATCAATAAAACTAAAAGCTGGTTCTTTGAGAAGATAAACAAAATTGATATACCCTTAGCCAGACCCATCAAGGAAAAAAAGAGAGAGGACGCAAATCAATAAAATTAGAAACGAAAAAGGAGAAAACACAACTGGCACACAGAAATACAAAGGATTATAAGAGACTACTACAAACTACTATATGCCAATAAAATGGACAATCACAAAGAAATGGACAAATTCTTAGAAAGTTACAATTTTCCAAGATGGAACCAGGAAGAATTAGAAAATATAACAGACCAATCACAAGTAATGAAATTGAAACTATAATTAAAAACCTTCCAGCAAAGAAAAGCCCAGGACCAGATGGCTTCACAGGTGAATTCTATCAAATATTTAGAGAAGAGCTAACACCAATCCTTCTCAAACTCTTCCAAAAAATTTCAGAGGGAGAAGCATTCCCAAATTCATTATATGAAGCCACCATCACCCTGATACTAAAACCAGGAAAAGATGTCACAAAAAAAGAAAATTATAAACCAATATCACTGATGAGCATAGATGTAGAAATCCTCAACAAAATACTAGCAAACAGAATCCAACAACATATTAAAAGGATCATACACAATGATCTAGTGGGATTTATCCCAGGGGTGCCAGGATTCTTCAGTATATGCAAAGCAATCCATGTGATACACCATATTAACAAATTAAGTAATAAAACCATATGATCATCTCAATACGTGCAGAAATAGCTTTTGACAAAATTCAACACCCATTTATGATAAAAACTCTCCAGAAAATGGGCATAGAGGGAACCTACTTCAACATAATAAAGGCCATATATGACAAACCCACAGCAAACATTGTACTCAATGGTGAAAAACTGAAAGCATTTCCGCTAATATCAGGAACAAGACAAGGATGTCCACTCTCACCACTCTTATTCAACATAGTTTTGGAAGTCCTAGGCAAGGCAGTCAGAGAAGAAAAAGAAATAAAAGGAATACAAATCAGAAAAGAAGATGTAAAACTGTCAGTGTTTGCAGATGACATGTTACCTTACATAGAAAATCCTAAAGATGCCATCAGAAAACTGCTAGAACTAATCAATGAGTTTGGTAAAGTTGCAGGTTACAAAATTAATGCACAGAAATCTCTTGCATTCCTATACACTAACAACGAAAAATCAGAAGGAGAAATTAAGGGAACAATCCCATTTACCACTGCAACAAAAGGAGTAAAATATCTAGGAATAAACCTACCTAAGGAGGCAAAAGACTTGTACTCAGAAAACTGTAAAACACTGAAGAAATAAATCAAAGATGACAAACAGATGGAGAAATATACCATGCTGTTGGATTGGAAGAATCAATATTGTGAAAATGACTCTACTACCCAAAGCAATCTACAGATTCAGTGCAATCCCTATCAAACTACCAACGACGTTCTTCACAGTATTAGAACAAAAAATTTTACAATTCGTATGGAAACAAAAAAGACCCTGACAGGAATAAAGACACAGACCTACTAGAGAATGGACTTGAGGATATGGGGAGGGGGAAGGGTAAGCTGGGACAAAGCGAGAGAGTGACATGAACATGTATACACTACCAAACGTAAAATAGATAGCTAGTGGGAAGCAGCCGCATAGCACAGGGAGATCAGCTCGGTGCTTTGTGACCACCTAGAGGGGTGGGATAGGGAGGGTGGGAGGGAGGGAGACGCAAGAGGGAAGAGATATGGGAACATATGTATATGTGTAACTGATTCACTTTGTTATAAAGCAGAAACTAACACACCATTGTAAAGCAATTATACTCCAATAAAGATGAAAATAAATAAATAAATAAAAATTAAAAAAAAAGATCCCGAATAGCCAAAGCAATCTTGAGAAAGAGAAATGGAGCTAGAGGAATCAGGCTCCCCGACTTCAAACTATACTACAAAGATACAGTAATCAATACAGTATGGTACTGGCACAAAAACAGAAATATAGATAAATGAGATAGGATAGAATGCCCAGAGATAAACCCACACACATATGGACACCTAATTTACAACAAAGGAGGCAAGAATATACAATGGAGAAAAGACAGCATCTGCAATAAGTGGTGCTGGGAAAACTGGATAGCTACATGTAAAAGAATGAAATTAGAACACTCCCTAACACCATACACAAAAATAAACTCAAAATGGATTAAAGACCTAAATGTAAGTCCAGACACAATAAAACTCTTAGAGGAAAACAGGAAAAACACTCTTTGACATAAACCACAGCAAAACTTTTTTTTGACCCACCTCCTAGAGTAATGAAAATAAGAACAAAAATAAACAAATGTGACCTAATTGAACTTAAAAGCTTTTTCACAGCCAAGGAAACCATAAACAAGACAAAAGGACAACCCTCAGAATGGGAGAAAATATTTGCAAATGAAGCAACTGACAAAGGATTAATCTCCAAAATATACAAACAGCTCATGGAGCTCAATATCAAAAAAACAAACAACCCAATTAAAAAATGGTCAGAAGACCTAAATAGACATTTCACCAAAGAAGACATACAGGTTGTGAAGAGGCACATGAGAAGATGCTCAACATCGCTAATTATTAGAGAAATACAAATCAAAACTATGAAGTATCACCTCACACTGGTCAGAATGACCATTATCAGAAAATCTAGCAACAATAAATGCTGGAAAGGGTGTGGTGAAAAGGGAACCCTCTTGCACTGTTGTGGGAATGTAAATTGATACAGCCACTATGGAGAACAGTATGGAGGTTCCTTAAGAAACTAAAAATAGAACTACCATATGACCCAGCAATCCCACTACTGGGCATATACCCTACGAATGCCATAATTCAAAAAGAGACGTGTCACAATGTTCATTGCAGCACTATTTACAATAGCCAGGACATGGAAGCAACCTAAGTGTCCATTGACAGATGAATGAGTAAAGAAGATGTGGCACATATACACAATGGAATATTACTCAGCCATAAAAAGAAACGAAATTGAGTTATTTGTAGTGAGGTGGATGGACCTAGAGACTGGCATACAGAGTGAAGTAAGTCAGAGAGAGAATAACAAATACCATATGCTAACACATATATGTGGAATGTAAAAAAAAAAAATGGTTCTGATGAACCTAGGGGCAGGACAGGAATAAAGACACAGACGTAGAGAATGGACTTGAGGACATGGTGGGGGAGGTGGAAGCTGCAGCAAAGTGAGAGTAGCACTGACATATATACACTCTCAAATGTAAAATAGGTAGCTGGTGGGAAGCAGCTGCGTAGCACAGGGAGATCAGCTCGGTGCTTTGTGACCACCTAGAGGGGTGGGATAGGGAGCGTGTGCGGGAGGCTCAAGAGGGAGGGGATAGGCCTTCCCTGGTGGCACAGTGGTTGAGAGTCCACCTGCCGATGCAGGGGACACGGGTTCGTGCCCCAGTCCGGGAAGATCCCACATGTCGCGGAGCGGCTGGGCCCGTGAGCCATGGCCGCTGGGCGTGCGCGTCTGGAGCCTGTGCTCCGCAGCGGGAAAGGCCACAACAGTGAGAGGCCCACGTACCACAAAAAAAAAAAAAAAAAAAAAAGAGGGAGGGGATCTGGGGATATATGTATACATATGCCTTATTCACATTGTTGTATAACAGAAACTAACACAGCATTGTGAAACAATTATACTCCAATAAAGATGTATTGAAAAAAATTTGATTACGAGTAAACTCAGCCATTTGGTAGACCTGAATTTTTCTGAACGGGCGTTCTAATTTTGACCTCTGATTGTCATGTGAGTTGTTTTACTTCTATCACTGTATCCAAGCATCGCTTAATGGTCTGTCTAGCCATCTGATCCCCTTTGCTCCTTTTGCTGCTTCCTTTCCCCTGTAGGTATTTGTGTCTGTGAGTATGCTCTTCCTGAGTATTCACATTCTTAGAAATAGATGTGGGTTAAGTAATTAACTAAATATGTATCATCAATATATATCGTTTGCTATACTCATGTACTTGAATAGAGTATTTCCCAAAGAAAATCTTAAGTGATCTTCTCAGCCAATGTGTTACTCTTATTTAGCTTTCCTGCATGTGGGTTTATGTCTTCTTCCAGTAAAGTTTAAACAGCCAGTGATTGTTTACATCACTTATTATTTAACTTCCTGTGAATTCTTCGTGCTAAGATCCTTCAGACGGCCACGTGGGAGGTGATATTTGTACAAGATCACATTTAGTGTACACGAAAGAAAATGTTTTTTCACATAAGTGTCTTGTTCTTAAGATCCTTGGTGGCTAGAGGAGATTTTCTTTTTGTTTTAAATAATTGACCCATCCATTCTGGTATCTCCTCATGTTAATACATTTGCAGTCTTGTATGTATTACCTTGTATGTATTTACATACCTTCCCATGAATTTCACCTTAGCAAGATAAAATGGAAATAGCAATATAAATTTGCTGTCATTAAATACACACACACACACACACACACACACACAGAAACACACACAAATCCCACTTATCTAAAAGGTAACAGTGAGAGTTGTGTGAGAGATGACTAGCCTCATGCCAACATGTTAATGCTGAGTTTCTGAATGTTTGTGTATAATTAGAGAGTTTTGTCATATTAAGACTTCTCAGCATTGATGATATTCAAGATTATTTGTCTTTTCCTGAGTACGTCCTTGGAAACATTTGTTTAAAATGGTTAAAACCAGTGCTTAATGGATAAACAAACTATGGTACACTCATAATGATGGAATACTATTCAGTAATTAAAAAAAAAGAACTATTTATACAGTTGCCAACTTGAATGGATTTCAAAGGCATTGGGCCAAGTGAAAGATGTCAGCCAGTGTCAAGTTTGCATGTATTCCATTTATATGACATCATGGAAAAAGATGAAGCTATAGGATGAGGACAGGTCAATGACTGCCATGGATTAGGGGTGAGGGAACAATATGATAACAGTAGGATTGCATGCAGGAGTTTTCTGGGGGAACTGTTTTATGCCCCAATAGTGGTGGTAGTTACACAAATATATACATGTGTAAAAAAGTCATCGCATTGTACACACATGTAAAAAGTCAATTTCACTGTGTATCAATTTTTTAAAGTAAAATTTAAAAAGAAAAATTAGAGTGCTTGATTTTGCTTGTTGAGAACATCAAAAAAAAATCTCATGATGACAGATACCAGGGATTCCTGTAAGAAAAATACTACTTGTACTTTTTTAATGAAAAATTCAGTGATGTAGTTACTAGGTTTACAAAGAAGCTGAAAATAATGCAACTTCTACTCAGTGAATAATACCTTCAGTTCCATGCAGAGTGTCAGGAATACTCAAAGTTATGTGTCCCTCAGCAGCTGTAACCCGGTACCCCTGTACTGCTGTAGCCTTTCCTGGCTTCTTTATGGTGATCACTTTCCTTCCTCGGTGTGTATACACGGCGTGTGACAGTTACGGCGGCTGTGGGAATCATAACTTTAAGTTCTGTGACTTCTGTGAGTAAAACGAGCCATAATGTTGAATTAATGTCATTCTTCACATTTAATTTCCGCGTTGTTCTAAGTGGAAGACTTATTGAGTATTTGAATAAAAGCAACGTGTTCATTTTTGATAGTGTGTAAATGATGGTGGTGATGTGGGCTTATTTTGTCACTGAATGAACGTGATCATTAAGTACAGGGAGGCTCCCTTGGGAGAGTGTGTATGGTGTGTTGGTCTGAGGAGTGATGGTTTTTAAGAAACATTCACTCTTCTGTTTGACAGCAGAAGGTGACAGTAGAAGATACGGGACCATGCACTTTAAACAGGAATTCTGATCCCAACACTGGCAGTTTTACAGAACTGCCTTCAAACAGGATTGGTTAAGTGGAACGTTGATTCGTTTCATAAAACTGGAGACACTAACGGGGTGATCAGTAAGTGTAGGAAACACTATAATGGGGACCAGGGAGTGAAAGAAAAATATGCCACAGGCAGGAGAGCAGAGAGGAAGTGTCTCCCATATGGACCCAGGTGTGGGGCCCATGTTGGCTGGACATGGATTAGTAGGTGATCAGCTGAGTAGTTGTGAATGGGAGTGTTTTTGTTACATGTGCAGGAGGTGTACCTGAACTGATGGGGGTTGGTGGGCTGAGGGGAGAAGAGGAGGGAGACATCGCACATCCGAGCTGAGAGGTGTGGACCAGGGTCGTGGGACCCCGCCCCATAGCTGGACTTCTGTATTGTATATCCTCTCTGGGTCCTCCACTGGGAGCTGTAGGATAAGGATCCTGCAGGGCATGGGTGAGTTTAGGGGGATGTCAGATGTCGGCATGCAACTTACCTGCTTCTTCTTGGGAAGTTAATACTGTGAAGCTATTGTCATGAATTCTCATAGAATCCCGCTGGGGAGAAGGATAAAGAACAGTGTAACCATGTCATCGACATGGGTGGGTGGGAGCAGAGGATGACGCTCACAGATTCGCCATTACAGTGATCATCTTTTTTCCTTAAATGAAGAAGTGTTTCCGACATTCTGTTTCTTGGGCCTAAGACAACTGACTTCAATGCCTTCTCCATCTGTGCAGACTCTCGGGGAAGCCGGCGACGGCTTGAGTAACCTGCCCAACCCTTTCGCCTACCTCCTCACCATCCACCTGAAAGAAGGCCGGAACCTGGTGGTCCGGGATCGCTGTGGTAAGGCCTGGCTCTGGGCGCCCTTGGTAGCCTGCAGACCTCTTCCTCTCAACTCTCCTGTCAACCTTGCTAGTCACCTTTTTCCATCTCAGCATGGCTGGTGCTAGACTGGAGCTCAAATCTGAGCTTCTCCAGGTATCAAGGTATTTGCATTGAGTTATTGAAACACATGGAATCTTACTGTCCTTTTTTTATGATTAATAATAATCAAATATTGATGATCACATAACGTTATTGTAGAATGAAATAAGATCGCTGTAAGTGCTTTATGGCTGGTATATAACCACTGCTAAAGAAAATGTTTCCTTGATCCTAGTTTAATTATCCATGAGAAATACGTAAATACATTCTTGATCTAAGTTAGCAAACATACGCATAGATGGAAATGCCCTTTGAACCACCCTCCTTCCTGCCCTGAAATCCCACTGGACTCCCCTCCCTCTGGGTAACATCTGTTATGATGTTATAACATATGTGATTGATCTGTTCACCTTTGCTACCTCTTTCTGTGCATTTACACACACGTATATTTCTTAATTAAAGTGATATCTTAATATCGTTATTCTGCAGTATTATTCTGCATATTCCATATTCTGCACTAAGTTTTTTTAAACTTTACAATATGAATTAAAAAATTTCCATGCTTTTCCACATAACTATATCTCCCTTCTTTTAAATACTAATAGTATTCCATAGTATGCTGTGTTAAGTATCTGTTTCTCTGCTGATGATAGTTGTTTTTTCTTACTTTATCAGCCATATAAATGATGCTGTAATAAACATACTGTGTATGGCTCCATACACAGATAAGAATATATCTTAGATTAAAAATAGTGTATGTTTAAGAGCAGACAGTGGAGTCAGACTGCCTGGGCTCAGTTTTTTCCATTTATTGCTATTTGATTTAAGAAATGCTCCTGGATCCCCCTGTGACTGAGGTTCCCCATCTGTAAAACAAGAACATTAGTAATGACCTACCTTATAGGCTTTTAGGAGGATTGAAGGTAGTGACTTAAAACTTTGTTGGGCTTCTAGCACTTAATAAAAGTTATTAAGCTCAGGACAGAACCTAGAAATGCAATTACAGGATCCTGAAGATGCACATTTTCCAATGTAAGAGATACTGGTACATGGCCCCCTAAAAGGTACAGAGTATGTCCTCTCCTACACTATGGTTATGTGTTCCCTACCTTGTCGCCATTGAATATTTCCTTTTATCACTCTGCTTAGTTTTTGGCAATCTTCTAGGTCAAGTGTCCACTTGTTTTAAGTCGTGCTTCGTGGATTATGATGGTGATGAACATGGCCCTTTGTAGTTCCTCTCCTGTGAATGGCTCTCTGTATCCTTTGCCCAGTTTTCCATTGAGCTTTTCCTTCTAAATTTTTTTTTCTTTTTTTCTGCGGTACGCGGGCCTCTCACTGCTGTGGCCTCTCCCGTTGCGGAGCACAGGCTCCGGACGCGCAGGCTCAGCGGCCATGGCTCACGGGCCCAGCCGCTCTGCGGCATGTGGGATCTTCCCGGACCGGGGCACGAACCTGTGTCCCCTGCATCAGCAGGCGGACTCTCAACCACTGCGCCACCAGAGAAGCCCTCCTTCTAAATTTTTGTGAGTCTTTAAAATTTTCAGCATTCATTTGTTTGTTGGGTGTTGCAATTTTTCTTCGCCAGTCTGCTGTTTACCCCTCATTTTTATGGCCTCTTTTGTCCTTCAGAGGTTTAACATCTCATTACAGGTAAACATATCTGTTTTTCCTTTGTTGTCTCTTTTCATTTATTTCTTTTAGTAGGTGGGACCTTTTATTCTGAAGAATTTTGTGTCTTTCTCCAGGTCTTTGCCAGTCTGTCCTGCTAGTTCCTCTCTACTTTGTTTTGGAAAAACTGTGAAACGGAGGATGGGTCTCCCTTCCATTTGTCTTCTGTGTCTCTTACTTCTTCTTCCTCATTCTTGCCATTACATTTTTTTTTCAGGAAGAATTCCTCAGCCGGGCCTTCCAGCTCACTGTTTTCTCGTCAGTTGTTATGATCATTGTGATATTCTGTTCATCTTTTGAGTTGGCATTTTTTTTTTTTTTCATTTTTAGAACAGGCTATTTCATGCATGAGAGGTTGCCGTCAGCTTTGACAGCATTAAGTATACGTTGAAAATCTCCCGTTTGGTGCTTTCTCCCTCGGATATCCTTGGGTTGTGTTTTGCGCTCCTCTTTCTATTTGTGTGTCCCTGTTGCCATCTGTGGATGCTGTTTTTACTTACTGTGTCCTGACTTCACTGAGCATAAGCAGGGTTGGGACATGCAGCCAGACAGGGAGAGCCAGTCGTTCAGGCCGGCTCCTGGTGATGCCCCGTCATGGAAAACCTTCCTCAATGGCTTCCTGCCCACGCTCACGTTTCCTGCTTGCAAGTGCCTTTGCTGGTCACTGCTCGGCACCAAAGGGACAGGGCAGTGCTGGGCCATCCAGCTGCTCTATGTGTGCTGTGCCAAGCAGTCACCGTGGTACTTGCTCAGGCCATCTTCTGCTTCCTGTATCCACTGCCTCCAAGCTGGAGCATCCCTGGTTCACCTGTCATCCTATCCTCTTGGCCCACCTCTGCCCCTGAAACTTTTTCTGCTGTGACTTTCTACTGCTCCTGTTTTGGACTGTGGGTTCTTCCATCAATCTGATCTCACCGACTTCCATCTTTTAGATCTGCATATACCCACTTTTTAAAAACAAAATTACTATCTTTCTCTTTTCTGTCTCTTTCTCTCTCTCTCTCTGTCTTTTCGTAATTTCTCAGGATTTCAAAATGGTGAACAAATTTCACTTTCTACTTGTTGGTAAATAGTGTTTTCTGTCAAAGTTATAATTTCTTATCCATCAGTTGTGCAACTTCTTGTGTACTGTCATTGTGTACTATTATTATAAATGTCTGCATCTTAATAGATGGCTCTCTTAAGGTTATTTTGAATGATTTGGGGCAGATAGCAATCTTGTACCTGAAATCACATCTGAGGGACACGATCATAAACTAGAGTGAGGTGCCTGCCCACAAATATCCTGACTCTTGCTCAGAACCTGCAGTGTCCAGTGGATGCTTCTGTCAAATGATGCTCATTATGGAGCTCGATTTGGAACAGTTTATCTGGAGATTGGAAGTGTGTTCCACAGAGAGCACATTTAACTCTACTGGAAAGAAAGTGCTCTAAACCTTTAAAATACACGTCCTGTTGTAAATTTTTGGAAAGCTCCAATATAGTGTGTAACTTCGGGGCTGTGCCTAGGCCTTGGACCTCTTCCAGGACCAGCTGCCCCTTTTCCAGTTTTGCCATCTGTTCTGATTATTTATCCCTAATTGATGTGAGTGATCTGGCCACACCACCCTTGATATATCACACCAGTACCCTTACAACAGATACTCAGGAGACAGTCAGTAAACCTGGCAGATGACGGGGGAGCCGTTGCCTACATCAGAAAATGACCGAAACAATAGGGTTTTTGTGTGCTACTCCACACCTCGCTGCTTCAGGGCCAAAGGAGAGACTGTAATCTGTGCTCTAATCCCGTCAATACCATCTCTCTCTTTGTAGTTTCATCCGAGTTAAGCATCATATGACATTTGGCTTTATCTTGTGTCAACCTAATATAATCCAAGGATAAATACCTAGTAAGCCATCTAGATCATAACCTGTTTCAGCACCTATATCTTTTACAACCAGTAACATTGTTCCTGTCTCTTTTATTTATTGGGAAGATTAATCATTATCTATTAAGAAAACATCCCCCTCTCAGCAAGTGCTTCTCCTAGACTTTGCAGTGTGGCGTGCCTTCCTTACTGTGACTGTGTTCAGGACTGCTCGATTTTCACAGGTATTAAGGTAGTGATCAGGGCATGTTCGGTGCCCACTGTTGATCTGTGCAGGGATCATAGTCACTGGCGCCTGTGCTGGCCTCCTTTGCCCCGGACTGACATGGCTTATTGCTATGCCAATATTTTCTATGGAGCCCAGCCCACCCTCAGAATTTTATCCAGCACAGTCCTTCCGGCCAGTAGTTCTCAAATTTGAGTGAGTATCAGAACAACCTAGAGGGCTTATGAAAATACACATTGCCCACCCCCAGAGGTTCTGATTCAGTAGGTCTGGGGTGTGGCCCGAGAACTTACATTTCTGACAAGTTCCCAAGGGATCACGATTGCAGCTGGTCCAGGAACCACCTTGTGAGGACCACTGCTCTAGACACTGGGTGGTAGCACTTGAGCAGAAACACGTGCTTCTCCTGGTAGGGAGAGTTTCAATTCCCGATTAGACACAGCGTTTTCTTTTCTTGGGGCCGGACCTCATTATGCATTTGCACTCTTACTCCAGTTGTATTCTCTGAACATAATTTAACGTGGTATTCACCTCATTAACATAATTAGGTACAGAGAACGGTGTGATGTGCCAAAGTACCAAAGATAAAAGGACTTGTGAATTATCTATGAATTTACACTACGCTGTATCACATGTTCTCCGATTCTCTGGATATGGGATCGATAGCCGATAGTTTCAGTACTAAATGTCCTTCAAGATCTATTCACATGGCATTTCTGTCTAGTCTTTTATATTTTTCACGGACATAAGCTCCCTGTCCTCTTGGTCCTATGAAAATTTTACCTCTGTAAACCATACACCTTTACCCTCAATTGGATAAATGCCTCTTCATCCCTGTTGCTATTAGTGCTATATTAGCTGGGTAACCGTTTTATTCATCTTCGTATGCCCTACCGTGCCATACTGGAGGTTTATACATAGAATGCTTTTAATACATTTTAGTTCTTCATTAGGGAAATCCAACTTAAGTGCCGGACTTAAAGGCAAGGAGTATTAAAGACTATCGTGAAAGGGAAAACATCTTCCCAGGGGGGAACAGAGTTCCTTCACTCACACCTTGACTCAGCAAGCGTTTATTCAGTCCCTTCAGTGAGATGAGCATCACACTGGTACTCGACTGGGACCTAGTGATAGAGTCCAGAAAAAAAAAGACTTACATACAAGCAACCCATTTAACAGAAGTCCTGATTCAGGTGATTGAAGTACAGAGACTAAGTGACTTGACCAGGGACTTGCAGGGAGGCAGTGGCTGAGGCAGGACTCACCAGAATGGGTGGTTCTGGGGGACAAGAGGAGGAATGAGACATTACAATCTACTTCTTGGCTTGTGATTTCTGATGGTGACTCACTCATTCTCAAGTGGAATTTACCCATCTGCAAAATGGGCATGATGTAGCTTGCCTTATAATGTAGTTGTAAGAACTGAAAAAAA
Organism: Pseudorca crassidens; assembly: GCF_039906515.1. Taxonomy (NCBI): domain Eukaryota; kingdom Metazoa; phylum Chordata; class Mammalia; order Artiodactyla; family Delphinidae; genus Pseudorca; species Pseudorca crassidens. Next base: position 137,448,304 of record NC_090296.1, on the reverse strand, counting down.
GAAAGTGTATGTAACATAGTGCCGTACATAGAGAAAATAGTCAATAAATGGTAGTGTGCGTGTTATGGTAATTAATGAATAATGATAATGAACTTGGCCCGTGATCCTGACTCCCACTGCAGAGCTGGTTCCTGTGATCCGTGTCAGCTTTCCCATCAGTGACCTCGGACACTTGGCTCTTAGTTTGGGTTAATTTGTCAGTACCCTTGTGCTCTCTCTTTATGCCCCGTCTTCAGTATAGGAGTTGATTTATGTTTTATTTTACATATATTCAATCATGTCTTTTATATTTGTCTAAAATATAATCAATTTGATCAAATGTTGATTTCACTTATGACAGGGATGCGTTCAAAGTGTTGTTGAACTGTGTTGCACCGTTGACTACAGAGGACCTGCTCCAGGATATTTAACCCAATTGTGCCATCACTCTTGGTGAATTTTTAGGGAGAAAAATATTTTTTGATGAATCATTCCCTGCCGAGGGAAGAGGTCACCATTTTCTTTGGATTATTACATAATCATTGCTGCGTAGGTAACATTCCATCTAGAACATGGGTTGGCAAACCTTTTCTGTACAGGGACAGAAATGAATATTTTAGAGTTTATGGGGTATAGGTCCATAAACTTAGTGACAGCTACTCTGCTGGTCTAGTGACCAAACAGCCATAGATAATATGTAAACCAGTGGACATGACCATGCTCCAGTACAACTTTATTTCTAAAAACAGGCACGAGGCTGGATTTTACCCATGTCCAAAATTTGCTGACCTCAGTCTAGAATATCATGATCTGATTTTGGATTTTCTCTTGGAGAAGCTGCTTTTTAAGAGTAGCCAAGTACATCTTTATTTAAAATAAGGAGGTACAAGCTAATGAGGAAGTGATCGAGTTGTGAAGCTCATGTTTTCAAATGAAGTATCTGGAAAACATCTCAGTAATGTGACATAAAATAATGCAGAAAAATCTAGAGATGTTGGGTAGTAAAAAGTCATTTTTTTCCCCCTATATTTTCACTGGGCAGTGAAGTGAAAAGTCGTCATATCTCTCTCAGGAAAAGATGTTTCTGACATACCTAAAGAAAGGATGTTCACAGGCCCTTATAGGGTTTGTGATTGAGGACTGGAAACTTTGTCACTCGGCCCATCCAGAAAGAAAGAGGAGAGCCTCTCAGAAACAGGGATCCCCCCAACTTCTCACAGGGTTATGAATCCATCAGCTAGGGGCTGGATGATGGCTTTCCCTGGTGTAACGAGTGCTGTGAACATTTTATCTAAATCTCTCACTTCTCTGGCTCAGACACAGGGCTGGTTTGTTAAGTAGACTATCAAGTTGTGATTTTGAGATTTTCTGGGAGATTTGGTAAAGTTTGTTATACTAGGAAGTTGCTAATTCTAAACAATGTACAGGTCTAGCGATGGTGTCAGGAACGTACTGTTATGTAGTCGCCACCCAGAGCATCCCAGGGTCTTTAGCTGTCAACTCCTCTATTCCTTGTACAGAATAGATAGATAGGGGCGTGTGTGTGTGTGTGTGTGTGTGTGTGTGTGTGTGTACAGTGAATAAACCCAGCAAAACCCACAGCTTATGAAAAAGAACTGGAGTTAGTGAGTGACTAAGCAGTAACTCACCTCGCTGTCATGATCATGCCTGTCCATCTGTGAGTCACTGTGGATGTAAGACCAGTATCATGGAGCACTGAGAGGTTTTGATGAGGTCCCTCTGGAAGTGTGGCCACGTTGAGAAGATTGCCTCTTACAGGTCATTTTCCAGTTCCTCAGGAATTTCTCTTCAATTCCCTGGCGTGTAGTCCTTCAGCTTTGACTAGACTTGACCCACTGTTGGAGAGTTCTGTGCTAAACAGCCTCTTTTTTGTTTTTCCTTTGCTGGGCCACTTGGGTTGCTACAGTGGTCTTTCTAGGAATGAGCCTTACTTGGATGCTGTAAAATGCCCAGGCATTTCCTGAAGCCCATCTTCCCAAGCCATCTCTAGGAGAAAACTCGAGCCCTCCCTGTCTCTCTGCTCTGTCCCGGTTATTCCCTGTTGCCTGTCTGCTGGTCACACATTCCCTCCTTTTCTGTCACCTAATTTTCCTTTGCTCTATCTTTCCACTCCTCTCCCTCATCCCAGCTTCTTCCTTTTACTCCTTTATATTTCCCGTTTCCTTCCCACTCTTTTTCTGGGAGGTTCTACAGACTGTATTGTTTTTGACCAAACCAGACACCTGTATTAAGTTCTCCGTCTGAGCCATTGTCTGGTTAACTCTTGAGGGTCCATAATTTCGAGATTGGTAAAGCAGAAGGAATGTGGTAGGACCAATTCATTTTATTTTATTTTATTTATTTATTTATTTATTTATTTATTTACATCTTTATTGGAGTATAATTGCTTTACAATGGTGTGTTAGTTTCTGCTTTATAACAAAGTGAATCAGTTATACATATACATATGTTCCCATATCTCTTCCCTCTTGTGTCTCCCTCCCTCCCACCCTTCCTATCCCACCCCTCTAGGTGGTCACAAAGCATGGAGCTGATCTCCCTGTGCCATGCAGCTGCTTCCCACTAGCTATCTATTTTACGTTTGGTAGTGTATATATGTCCATGCCACTCTCTCACTTTGTCACAGCTTACCCTTCCCCCTCCCCATGTCCTCAAGTCCATTCTCTAGTAGGTCTATGTCTTTATTCCCATCTTACCTGTGGGTTATTCATGACATTTTTTTTTCTTAGATTCCATATATATGTGTTAGCATACGGTATTTGTCTTTCTCTTTCTGACTTACTTCACTCTGTATGACAGACTCTAGGTCCATCCACCTCACTACAAATAACTCAATTTCGTTTCTTTTTATGGCTGAGTAATATTCCATTGTATATATGTGCCACATCTTCTTTATCCATTCATCCGATGATGGACACTTAGATTGCTTCCATCTCCTGGTTATTGTAAATAGAGCTGCAATGAACATTTTGGTACATGACTCTTTTTGAATTAAATGGGAGAAAATATTTGCAAATGAAGCAACTGACAAAGGATTAATCTCCAAAATTTACAAGCAGCTCATACAACTCAATAACAAAAAAAGGACCAATTCATTTTAAGTCTAACTGCTTCACAGTTTGGTTGACATATAGAGAGTGTTGAACCCTGGCTCAGTGTCCCATGAAAGGGAATGCGGCCAAGAAAATATTTTGGTGTCCTCGAACTGGTATTGCTAATGCCAGCAGCCCTGTTTTCTAGGCCTGGCATGAGCACCATGTGACATGGGCAGGCCTCTTGTCTTGGAAAAAATGCACCACTCAAAGCTTAAATCCCGGAGCATTAATTCCTGGAAAACAACAGCCCTTTCATTGAAACCCTGTGTTTATTGTTCCTGTGAAGGGTGGTTGCATAGTGTCCTGCTGTGCACTAGCATACTAGGTTGCTGATGCCCTCTGGTGGCCACATTTCAATACTGCAAAAGGGAAAGAAAAGTCCATTGCAGGAGTTCACTGCAACATCACTAGGGCGTACACATCCCTTCAGCTGTAGGCCTGAGGGCTGAGGGTTCATGGTCGTCTTCTTGATGTGAGTTTTAGGCAATGACAATTCGTGACCCATTCATCCAGCAAACGGTTCTCTAATCCCAGCCCAGGTAGACTGGGACAGCTGTTTTCAGAGCAGGGACAGGTACTTTTGCAGATTATAGGAAGAATGCATTGGATAAGTCATTTTCCTATTTGAAAGGAATGGTTTAGACAAAAATTTTTAAAGATCTCCCACTAGTGTGAAAAGTTGGCCATGCAATAGGGGTTTAATAAATTACGAAACTGCTACCAAAACGTTCAAATGTCAGGCATCTCTGATTTGGGTCCTGTTTGCCTCTTGCGATTTAGTAGGTTGATTTTAAAGATTGTACCATTTCTATGATTATATATTTTTCTTTAAAAAGGAAAGGATGCTCTTGTATTAGACCTAGAGAGGAACATTCTCCTCATTGCAGCTGTGATTGGGGGACAGGCTGGATGTTTCTAGAACTCTGTGTTATATGCTGAGGATCAGCCGTGTAGCTTCCCAGCAGGTGTGCTGTGAATGGGATGCACTGAGGGTTCACCCCTCTGCCTCCGGGCAGCTCTGTGGGCTTGGGCCAGCCCCTCAGCAGTCTCTTCGGTATACTCTGTGCTGCCCAACACAGATGACCTTGTTTGTGCTAGGATGGGAAGTGTTGGGGGCACTGGACAGTGGGTCAGAGTCACAGACTCGGGGCACAGATCATCTGAGTTTGAATACCAGCTCAGACATCATCCAGCAGTGATTATGGGGTTTAACCTGGTGCGTGTGCTTATGGGGATGTGTGCGTGGGAGGGGTGACATAGCCATGTACAGTGGCCACGAGCTATTATTATTGCTGTGTCTGGTTCTAGTTATTCTTCTTTCGGTTTTATTTCTGTGTTTTCCCTCTGGGAAAGGCAATGACTTGTGGCATTTCCGCCAAATTTATTAGGGCCCTTCTTCCCAGTTTCTTGATAATTTGTCCCACCGTTTGCATACCTCTTGTTTTTCTCTTTAGATTTTTTTTTTTTTTTTGCGGTACGTGGGCCTCTCACTGTTGTGGCTTCTCCCGTTGCGGAGCACAGGCTCCGGACGCGCAGGCTCAGCGGCCATGGCTCACGGGCGCAGCCGCTCCGCAGCATGTGGGATCTTCCCGGACCAGGGCACGAACCCGTGTCCCCTGCATCGGCAGGCGAACTCTCAACCACTGCGCCACCAGGGAAGCCCTCTCTTTAGATTTTGTACTCCTCACCCCCTGCCCACTGCCAGCAAGGCAAAGGGTTGGTTAAGGTTGTTTTCTGAGACCAGTTCCTGATTTCTTGTCAGTGCAACAGCAGAAATGAAAGAGACACTAGTTTTTAAGGGTGCATTATTTGAATAAGAACCCCATTGTGAATTGATGGTTTTATTTTCTTCATCTTAAATTTGACTCAGAAGATGCCCCTCAAGTTTCATAGCGACCAACATGGGAAAGCTTGGTGTGGATGAAGTCATCCCAGTAGGTCATTACTTATTGAAATTTTTTACTGAATGTACTACACTGATCTGATTTTTAAAAAATACTGAGTTCTAAAGTAAAATAGGATCTGACTTCAAATTACTTGATGATTTGCTAATTTTGCTTCACATATATATTTTTTCTATATTATAAAAGTTCTATTTTGAGAAGAAATTAAAAGCAGTAGCACACCTTTCTTTGTTTAATTAATGTGCCAGTTTAGGTTATCATTCCAGATTTTAATTACTAGTAATAATGCTACAGAAAACATTCTTGTACCTACATCTGTGTGTCAAACTTTATTTCTTTGCAAGTCATTTATTGCAGTGAATTGGATGTTTTCTGTCACATGATCTGACTTCTCAAGATTCTACTTAACAGAATTGCCAGTTCACTCTTGAGAAACACCTCTATTTTGCTCATCCGCCAGGAGCATATGAGTGTTCCACTTCCCGTTTCTCAACTCCACTGTGTGTAGATTATCTATGTCAATTTTGATAAAGAAGAAGTATCGTCTTGGTCTTGTTTTAATTTATGCAGAGAAATTTGGACCCTGAGATATATTTGGTTAAGAGATATTTGCTTCTCTTTTGTACACAGCCAACTCCATCCACCTCTGTGGCTTATTCTCCTGGTTCCTGGATATGTTCATGTATATTTTTCTACGTTGTCATTTGCCTTTTAATTTTGTTTATAAAGTTTTTGTTGCAAACCTCTTTTCCAGTCTTACACTTTTATTCTGGAGAGTTTCCTTTCTTCCTTGCATCCTATGCTTTTGTACCTTGAAAGGCCTTTTCTCTCTTGAGAGAGATGCATTAACCTATATTCTTTTCTGTCTGGTTTTACATTTTTTTCATTAATCTCTTTGATCTGTATCAAGTTTATTTTGATTTCTTGGCCCAGAGTCGGAACTTAGTTTTACTTTTTGCCAAATGGGTATTTAATTAACTAGGACTACATTTTCCTTTCCCTAATGATTTGATGGCCACTTTTCAATTGGGTATTAAAATGCAGTCCATATGAGGGTCTGCGTTTTGGATTTCTCTTTGATTCCTATGGATGTGTTGTTTTGTTCCAGTGCCAGCACCACATCACAGTTGTACTGTACTGAAGGGTCACAGTCAATACTTTTTATTTTGCAAAAATTGGGGCTTTGCTTCGCATTGGAGTACCTACTCTGAGCACCAGATGGCGCTCGATCATTGGTGTGCTTGTGTGGGAGCAACGAATACACATCTGGTCAGCTTATTCAGAAAGATGCTCATTCATTAGCAAACTTGAAACTTTAAAGATGCAAACACCCATCCTGAAACCCAGGTAGCAGTTGGATTTCCTCCACTTGGTGGGTTTTGGTAGCCTGCCAAGGTCCCGCAACAGGGATGGGGAGCCGAGTTTACACCCCTGTGTACTTCTGATCACCTCATCAAGAATAGGGGTGCAGGCATCTCTTCTTAGTGACCACTTCAACAAAAGCCAGTTTGTTCAATTACTCACCAAATGGCCCATTTACTGAATCCATCAGTATATTGACAATGTTTTTCATTCATCTATTTAGAAAATTAAGTGTATAACATTATTGGATGAGAACTTTTAAAAACAACTTTGGGGCTTCCCTGGTGGCGCAGTGGTTGAGAGTCCGCCTGCCCATGCAGGGCACGCGGGTTCGTGCCCCGGTCCGGGAGGATCCCACGTGCCGCGGAACAGCTGGGCCCATGAGCCATGGCCGCTGAGCCTGCGCGTCCGGAGCCTGTGCTCCGCAACGGGAGAGGCCACAACAGTGAGAGGCCTGTGTACCCCCCAAACAAACAAACAAACAAAACAAACAAACAAAAAAACAACTTTGGAAGGTCTCTGGGTCATATTAGTTAATCGGCCCTGAAGACAAAGCCAGAACAGCATCTTAAATAATATTTAATTTGTCTCAGGCCAAAGAAAATGATAGAAAGGAATGGACATGGCCTGGCTTAAGTTGAAGATCCCACAAAGGGGATGACTAAAGACAGAAAAAGAATATTAGGGGGAACAGAGGTGGTGAGCAGGCAGAGAGTAGGGCAGGTAGGGAAGTCTTGGGGTGGGGTGGGTGGGGTGAAGGAAGTTTTGGGGGGAGCATGGTACAGGGGGAGAATCTGAAGGCCCCATGAGGACCTCACTCTCCACAGCTCTCTTAATTCCCCTTGTTTATTCTATACAAACTTTAAAAATAGTCAAAATAAACAGTTTTGGTAAAACTTTATAAATAGTTAAAATAAGCAAGTTTTGGTAAAATTGGTAAATTCAGATCCTCAATCTCACTGTAAGTTGGCCACTGGATGATCTTTCAAAAAAATGGATTTCGGGCTTCCCTTGTGGCGCAGTGGTTGAGAGTCCGCCTGCCGATGCAGGGGACACGGGTTCGTGCCCCGGTCCAGGAGGATCCCACATGCCGTGGAGCAGCTGGGCCTGTGAGCCATGGCCGCTGAGCCTGCGCGTCCGGAGCCTGTGCTCCACAATGGGAGAGGCCACAACAGTGAGAGGCCCGCGTACTGCAAAAAAAAAAAAAAAAAAAAAAAAAGGATTTTGGTGAATTTGGTACACTACATCACAGGGTCCAGCCACGGGCAAGCCTTGTCCAAGGTGCCGCTGAACTGTTGTCCATGGTGGGCTCCCCAAGAGGAGGGGAGTCAATCTCACTGGGAGAAAAGTTCAGGAGTGGTTCAACCAGGATGTGCTAAGTGACCGAAGGTGGCCAGCAAGGCCTTTAGATGGTCTGGGAGGAAACTGTTCTTCTGAGGCTGGTACCAAAAAAACAGAAGCATGTAGCCACCATGTGCAGGAGAAGGGGAATGTGCATGTTCCCTTCATTTAATTGTAGTGGATAAAGCCTGGCTTGGAATTCTGCTAGACTTGAATCTCCTGCTCTCTTAAGTAAAGTAGACTGTGCTCTATAAAGGGAAAGTTGTTTCTCCTGTCCCATTGGACTGAGGAAAAATGCCCTTGAGTTTCCATAAGGCACATTATGGTTTCTGAAGGGGTCTGTTAAGAAAGCTGCAATTGGGCATGGCTTGCTCTGGAAATCTCAGTGTAACTGCTAGAGGGCAGCAGCAGCTGTTGAAAAATCATCACTCGCTTGTTTTCTGAAATCACGTCTGGCTCTTATTTAGCCACCCTTGGAGAAAGTCAGAACTTATGGATCCCATATGAAAACAACTCAGATTTACTTCTTTTTCTGGCAAGAAGAAACATTCCAAATAGGTATATATATTGCAAACAGTCTGAAGATATGTGTATAAATATAATGAATCTTATTACTCTTAAGCCAGAGGATAGGAAAAAAGTCAAATTTATGCTTTTCATATGTGTTCAAATACTTTTTATGCAGAATGAATTCATCTATGTGTATCTCAGTTTCCCTAAAGACTTAGTAAATAATTATTGACTTGAAACTGAACTCTTAATATCCCCTGAGAAAAGTTCTCAGATATTACAAAATGTGAACTTTGTGTAAAATTATGGAGATCATTTCCTTTCATAAACAAACAACAACTCCGAGAAATGCATTTAATTAGGAAACTTTTCTAGCTTAAGACCACGTTTCTTTTGGAGACGCTATATGGCTGAAGTTTTTAACTTGGCGAATGAGCTTTGCTGGTGACAAATAACTAGGTTTTGTCTACAAATACAACTTTCGCATTCAATGCATTGGATTTTTAGTTTAAATTAGGAATGCTAGTTTTAAAAACCTATATGATATAGTACATAAACTATATGATATAATGCATGTGTGTGTGTGTGTATATATATATATATATATATACACACACACACACACACACACACACAAATAGATACATAAATGGCCATTAAACTGATTTATAGAAATATACTTACGGGCATGGAAGGGGACAGATGTGTTATTGACTGAAGACGGCAGGTAAAAGAATACAATATGGGGTCTGATTCCTTTTTGTGGAAAGTGTGTATGTGTAAAGTCTCGGTGCATACCAAGATAGTAAGCTTTTCTAGATGGTGGTAATTTTCTTTCTTTCTTTCTTTCTTTCTTTCTTTCTTTCTTTCTTTCTTTCTTTCTTTCTTTCTTTCTTTCTTTTTTTTTTTTAATTAATCCTGACTTTCTGCTTTTTCTACTACCATGGCCATGAGCTGTTATACTAGAAAAAGCAAAGAGAAGGTGTTGGTAATTGGAGTTTCATTACAGATGTATCTTATTTGCATATTGGGCTAGTTCTTGAGCCAGTCCATGTGATTTTATCTGTTCTATTCAACCACTTCACCTGTTAATACTGCCCATCTTTTCCATAACACACTCAATCCGGTAATAGCCCCTTGGGTTGATAAATCGAATGCCAAGAGAACAGAATCTTCAAATATGATGGTTCTTGATGACTCTCTCCTGATGATAAACTTGAGTTATGTGTCCTTCTTATTGAGCTGCCTGTTATTTTCATAAGATTATACCTGCAAAGTTCTCTGAAATCCTAATGAATCCCCTTAGGACTGTAGGTGGGGCAGTAGCTAGTACTCATGAATACTTAGTGACTTTCAGATTTTAAACGGCCCATTCCTTCCAAGACAGCTCAGATTGTTTCATGAAATTTTCCCAAACCACATGGGATCCCTGTGAGAAGTATATAACATAAGGAATTTTCTGTTCAACTTTTGAAGACAGAAGGGGTTATAAACATCACACCTTTAGAAGGGACATATAGAGACAAATTATCAGTGCATGTTACTTGGACAGCTAAAATAAAGTAAATGAATATTTAATTAGTACTGCATACACTGTTACACACTCTCCCCTTTTAAATTAATTGAGTAGTAATACTATAAATAGAAGCACATACTATGTAAATGTTTGGAGCCTCTTGTTACCGAAGTATAGTGGTTCATTCAGTTCTCAAGATAATTCTACAAAGCTGGCATTTTTCCATCTACAGGTGAAGATGGTAAGGCTTGAGGAAATTACGATACCTAAGGTTATACAGTTACTGAAAGGAAGGTCTGGGAGTTTAATCCACCATGCCCATCTTACTTCAAAGTTTATTCATTTATCACATCTTCATATAATTCACCTACCATGCATATCAGGCAACTCTGGGCATGCATCTCACCTTGCAGAGCTTTGATTTGGAGGAGTTTAATATTACGTTCATAGGTGCCCAAGTAAAATGTTTTCTATATTTAAATAATTTTATGAAATACAGAGTAGAAAAGTTTTAGGCTGTTTTTATTATTGCTCGTTTGTCATTAATACAGTTCTTAGCAGTGTTTAATATTTTACTCTACATAGGGAAGTTCCAAGTAAGGAAAGAGTAAACAGCTTCTCCCAGTGGTTTTGATGACATAACCCTTTCAGTCCATGGAGCACCTCGAGGTATGAGTGTTCCATGGATCATGCTCTGTGAAACCCTGGATCGGTGCTTCTTATAATTTGGGTATAGCTATCTCCTCAACTCCCCGGTGCTGTGTTATCTCAACTACCAGGTTTCTTCGCTCTAGCCTTTTTCTTCTTCCTTCTAAATTATAAGCTGCTGCCAGATGTATATTTCTGAAGCGTGGCTCTGATCACTTTACTCTCCTACTCATAAGTAAACCTGAATTTCCTTCCCTCTCACACTAAAATAATTCCAGATGGACCAAAGAGTTAAGTGTCAAAAACGAAAAGCTGCAAAATCAGTGGAAAGAAACATGGCTGAACTAACTGAAAATCCTTTAGTGAGAAAAATTCTTCTAAGCAGAATGTTAAACGACAGTGCCATAAATAAAACTGGTAAATTTGCCTAAATAAAAATGGAAATAATTTATTGCAAGAAGTAAGGTAAGTCTAAACAAAGTATGACAAGATTTACAGCCAATGGCTGCTTTCCATAATTAAGGGCTCATTCAAATCCATAAGCAAAAGACAAAACCTTGAGCCCATACAAAAATGGGTGAATTATATCAGTGAGAATTTCCCTGACAAAGAAAGGCAAATGTAGGTCACTAAAATATGAAAAACCCTAAGCTTTACTCTAAATGTTAATGATAGAGAAAAATGGAGATACTATTTTTTTTACCTGCCGTTTTTTCAAAGTAAAGGTTTATGACATCAAATATTGGTGAGCATGTAAAGAAAAAAATACAAAACGTATATTCTTGGTGGAAGTGTAAATTTTGACAGACTTTGGAAGAACAATTTGACAATGGCTGTCAGAACCAGAAAAGACACATTCATTTGCCCTTGCAGTTTTCTTTTTTAAATAAATTTATTTATTTTATTTATTTATTTTTGGCTGTATTGGGTCTCCGCCCCTGTGTGGGCCCTCTCCAGCCACGGCGAGAGGGGGCCAACCCCCACCACGGTACGCGGGCCTCTCATCGCGGTGGCCTCTCGCTGCGGAGCACAGGCTCCAGGGGCATGGGCTTCAGCAGCTGTGGCTCACGGGCTCTAGAGAGCAGTCTCAGCAGCCATGGCACACGGGTCCAGCCACTCCGCGGCATGTGGAATCTCCCCTGACCAGCGCCTGAACTCATGTCCCCTGCACTGGCAGGCGGACCCCCAACCACTGCGCCAACAAGGAAGCCCTGCTATTCTTTTTGAATATAATCACATATGAACTCAGAGATAGTCATACAAAGATGCTTGTTGTAGTATTGTTTGTGCTAGTAAAAAAAAAAAAAAAATTGGAAGTGATGTAAATGTTTATTATTTGGTAACTAGTTACATAAATTAAGATACAAGAACACAATGAAAATGTATGCAGTTGATAAAAGGAAAAAAAACCTGGTGAATCTGTATTGCTGATGTGAACAGAGCTTCAAGGTACTTTAGTTGTGAAAGCACAGAGTCCAGTGCATTTATTATGATTACATTCGAGTTAAGAACAATTCTTGTATTTTTTCCTGTAAGACACTCAAGAAACTGGTGCATATGAGGAATGGGAATGAGGAAAGATTAAGAGGGTGGAGAGTTTTCATTTCATACCTTTCAGAATCATGAGCATGTATTACACTTGTTAAAAAAATTAAAAAAAGAGAACAAGAAAACCAAAACTATATTTCTTACAGAACAAAAACTTAATTCCTTATTTTGTGACTTTTAAGGCACTTCAGTCTGACTCAAAACCGGGGTTTTTAACTTTCTCATTATACATTTTATCTCCTTAATTTCTGGATGAATTGAAATGCTTGCTTGGCACCGCACAGATCTAGTCATTTTGGCCTCTTTCCCCTTTCAGTGCCGGTTCCTCCAGCCCACATGGCCTCAGTCCTTTTCCGCTTGGCCAGATCCGCCCATGTTTCAATTCCCATCTCCTTTATTTCAGCCTCCACGGATACCCCAGCTGGAGCTAACCTTTCCCGCCTGTGAACTAGCATACCCCCCAAGTTCTATTCTATTTTGACACTTACCTCTTGGACCTTGGGTTATATATACCATCTGCCTGCTGCCCGCCAGGTACAGAAGAAAAGGCTCTGGGGTGGATCTTCCTTTGCCGTCCCCCTTAGTACTCAGTAACACTGAGCCATGCTCTGAGGCAACCTGTGTTTGTGGCATGTGAGTGATGTTAGCAGGCCTGACAGGTACAGGGTCAAGGGAGGCGTGACCATCCATAGCATCTGTGCAGAAATAAGGACTGTCCCGCGTTGTCGGGAGTGTGAACTGGCACAGCATTTCTGGAGGACCAGTGCGTGGCTGTCAGTCTGTCTCAGCACACCCAGAACCACAGTACCTTTTGCACGGGAGCAGGAAGCTCCGGCTCTGGATGTGTGATGGCTACATATTCTAAATTTGAGGCTCCGTGACTCTGTTGAGTCCACATGGCAGGACGGGTGGCGACCCCAGGAGAGAGGCACCGTCTCTGGCCTCCTAGTTTCATTCTCCTCCCAAAGTTCCACACTACCTCTTTTTTTTTTTGTGGTACGCGGGCCTCTCACTGTTGTGGCCTCTCCCATTGTGGAGCACAGGCTCCGGACTCGCAGGCTTAGCGGCCATGGCTCACGGGCCCAGCTGCTCCGCGGCATGTGGGATCTTCCCGGACCGGTGCACGAACCCGTGTCCCCTGCATGGGCAGGCGGACTCTCAACCACTGCGCCACCAGGGAAGCCCCACACTACCTCTTTATTCCAAGGAGCCTCATTGTTTATGAAGCGCCCTGTGAAAAAAAGGTTAAAGTCCACCCATTCAGGTGTCATCTCATCATTTGTATAATCTGGGCGTTGCATTCCTGAGCCGCGACCCCTTTTCAGAACCTGCCTAGTTAAGATGTCACTTGCCTGACAGTGAGGCACTTAGTCTCAGAGAGAAAAAATCACTACGTGCCCCCTGCCCCCCCTTCTCAAATTTTCCCTAACAATTAACGCTGTACTCACTTGACACCCTGGTTCCTTGTTTGGCTTTGTAAACCCCAGTCCCTTTTTCTATTAATTCCAGACATTAATATTTTCTTTCACGCAACTGCTGCCATTCACCCGTGAAACAGTTTGAACATTATGTAGCTGTCAAGATGCCTGGGGATTACCCAGTATGCTTTGCCTGTGAGAAAGTGACACCACCGAGGCCCGGTTTTGAGATGTTTATTTTGAGAGCACGCTGACAAGCATGAAGGCCTGATCCCAGAGTGGCAATTTCATTTAATTAAAGGCCTCTTTTTATTAGAGTTTTCCCCCCACTTTTTTTTTTTTTATCTATATATATCAGAATGACTTAAAATCTGACTTGCCGCAGGTGTTCTCTTGTACTCTCAAAGAGGGGGTGTGGACAGATTACTGACTCACTAGTGACTATTCCACTGAATGGCTGGGAATGCCTTCATTTTTACTATCCTGCTCAGAATTGCTGCTTAAGCGTGTGTGAGTACGTGTGTGTCCAGGTTTAAAGTAAAAACTGCTGGGTTTCTGCCCCTTTGTTGCCAAACTTACAACGTGAGTGTCGAATATGTATATGTGTATATTTGTAACTTGATTTCTTTGTTTTAAAGTTAGCAGCCTTGCCATGCTGGAATGGCTGAATTATCCAAATGATACCTTGGTTATTCTGTTAAGACTTTTAGCCAATGTGTATTATCTTGCCCCCAAGGGATGTGACTCTCAGTTAGAATAGTTAGTATAAGAATTGCATTCATGTTCAGGAGTTGTCCGTCCTGCAGAAACCTCAGAAAGAGCTGAAAAAAAAAATGATTGAAATAATTCATGGTGGGTATTAACGAGTTGGAAGTGTTTGTAACAGAGTAGCCTAATTAATTTTTGATGTAATATTCTTAGACTACATTGGCTTGACTTTAATATCAAGAACTCATGTCAGTAAATCTGTGGAGGTCTCTGTTGGGCATTGTCCAAGGCACCTGGAATGTGTCAGTGAACAAAACAGACTGTTGGTCTTTGAGCACTTATTCAGAGTCTGGTTCACGATGAATTATACCAGCATACCTCCCCCAATTAGATTTTTTTCCTTTCTTTGTAGCGTTATCGGCTAGCCTTCATTCATGCCCTCGTGGATTATTCATTTATTTGTGCCTCTTTTATTCATCCTTCACTAGGTAGTAATGTGCAAGCATGTCCCAGTCTCTGTTCTGTGTCCCGAGTATGATGGAACACTTGCACAACACATTAAGCCTGGTATTATGTTTGTGGGCATGTTTTTTTCCTCAACTGATCTGAAAAATGGGGGGAAGGGTCCATCATCGGCCCTTCTTTCTGCTTTGGACATAGTGGCTATAGCGGGACATTATTCTTTCCTTTTCAAAGCTTCCCGGGAAGAGGCAGCAGGTCAAGGGTGTTGGCCCGAGGCCAGCGGGTCGGAGGGCCTTGTTGAGGGGCGTTCAGCTCTCCAGGGGGAGACAATGTTCTCTGCTTTACCGCAGGTGCGGAGGGTGGGGCGAAGAATGGCAACTTTGTCAGTTTAATCTCTACACCCCTGGTTCTGGGGTCTGAGTCCCCGGGCTTCTGAGTCGGTGGTTCCAGGGATTGATTGATGTATTATGATTATATTATAAAGTACAGGGTTCTGTTGAGTCAGCCATCTGGCCAAATGTTTGAAAATGGTTTCTTTCCCTTTTCACTGACTCACTGCCATTCTTAGGAGGAGTGGGCTTCTCCCCAGGACTCCTGAGATGCTTGGCTGGTGCTGGTGGATTTTATTTCTTGAATTTTTTGTGGGTAGGAGAGTGATGACATACCCACGATGAAAACAAACAGAGAAAGCTCAAGGAGCCCATTTATATTCTACCAGGAAAGGCAAAGAAGAATCAGTCATTTACCCCAGATTGTTTCACTTCTCTCCCCTCTCCACCTCTGGGGCCTTCAGTCTCTGTGCAGGGAGACATTTGTTCTGGGTGTGCTCAGTGAAGTGCTTTGAGCCTGGAGAGCGTGGAAAGAATCTTTATTTAATGGAGATCCTAGGCTTTTTACGTATATTTTAAAAACCTGTCTTGCTCTCTTTTTCATTTAAAGGCACGAGTGATCCCTATGTGAAATTTAAGCTGAATGGGAAGACTCTGTACAAAAGTAAAGTCATATATAAGAACTTGAACCCAGTTTGGGACGAAGTAGTCTTATTGCCAATACAAAGCCTTGATCAAAAGCTGCGTGTGAAGGTAATCCCAGATGACTTTCAAATCTGCTCTTTTATTAAAAACATTTATTTCTCAGCCATCTTCGCCCTCTTAAAAGTCAACTTCCCCAAATTCATTCTTGTATCATTCCTAAGCACTGGCTTAAAAATATAAGTATGGAAGGGATTCTTTATACCCTTGGTCAAACTGTATGTTACTCTCAGATCTAGCAGAGTGAAAATAATATCTCCATTGATTGTATTTAAACTTATTGAATGTGGAAGAAATATTACTGCCAGTGCAGTGGTGACAAGTACTAAAGCCTTTCTCAGAGAGCTTTAAGCTACTGGTTGTAAGCATCAATTGCTCTAACATCTGGGTTAAAACTGCATGAGTTGAGTGCAGGATGGGATTGCTATAGAATATTTAGCAAATTTCTATTTAATTGGCGGATTTGCTCACTGCGGAAAATACTAAATTTTAATGAGAGACCATTTAAACTACAGAGAGTGGTCCATTGTGCATAATATCTTAACGCATATGAATACTGCCTTAAAAGTATTTTCTGTTATTTTGGCCATAGTAAGCAAAATGCACAGGTTTGAATAATTTTGTTCTCCCCATCAGCTTGGTTAAATTCTTCTTTATACTGTGCAAATTATTTTTAGATCTAGAAGACTGAATTCAAAATTCCCAGCCTATCGCATTTATCCATACTTTCATATACTCAGTTGGTTTGCCATATTAATGTGTGTTACTGGCCTCCTTCTTCTTTGTAGGTGTATGATCGAGATTTAACTACATCTGATTTCATGGGTTCTGCATTTGTCGTTCTGAGTGATCTTGAGCTTAACAGGTATTGTAATTTTACCATCTAGTTGTTATTAGTGAATTTTAGAGGGAACTCAAGATAATCAAATGACAAAATCAGAATAAATGAAAGAGTGCTTTAAAATGTGAGTTTTTCTGTAATTTTCGCTTTTTAGCTCCCAAATATATATTGGTCAGATATTACATCTTCTATAACATAACCTAAAAGGTGTATTGAATTTTGTACTTTCGTGTTCATTAACCTACTTACCTTAAAATTAAAACCAGTATTTACATTTTCTTTGGGCAGTAGGGGAGAAGAATCAGTTGACCAACTGTTGAATTAGGCAATGCCAAACAGTTTCTCTACCCCTGAAGATGGTTGGTTTATTTTCACTGAATCTGGTGCTTTTTTTAACTTGTGTCTCACCCCTGTTCAGGGGTAGGAGATTTTTTATCATAAGCTCCTGATGTATTCTAAGGCTATAAAGTACTACCAATAAGTGCTACCATCATTTGTTGCTTTTTGCTTATAGGACGACTGAACATATTTTAAAATTGGAAGATCCAAACAGTTTAGAAGATGACATGGGAGTGATTGTATTAAATTTGAGCCTAGTAGTAAAACAGTGTGATTTCAAGAGACACGTGAGTGTGACCCTTTTGTTCTTTTTAAAATTCTCCATTGCAACTTTTCTTTGATAATTGGGTTGCCAGATGGCTGACATTTTTGTATTTATTTGGGTAGGGGGAAAACTGTATAGAGACTTAAAGTACCTATCTGTGATAATGTACACCCTTTCTTTTGGAAACCTGGAAAGAAATCCAGTAAGGAATGATCTCTATTTTGGCTAGGGATGTAAACATTACTAATATTGTAGCAATAATACTATTGCTGTTATTAAGTGTTTTTGCTGCTTGTGGTTTGCTTGTCACAGATCATACAAAATATGCTTTTTCTAAAGGTTAAGGTTTCCATTTACTGTTTTCTTAGGTACTAGATGACTTAGGCATTATTTAGTTATGAAAAGCTGTTCCCAGGGTTTAGTCATTGTGTTGTACATTACTAAGGTAATCAAGTATACATTTGCAGCATTTCCGTTTCATCTTCCTTTTTCTTTTAGCTACCAAATTTTCTATTGAGAGTTCTTCTGGGAAGACACACATTTAATATTGTCTAGTCTGTTACACGGTAATTTCTAGTTAATGCATTACCTATTAAAGATGTCTGTAACATCAAAAAGCATTGGATTTTGTGACAGTATGATGGGGGCTCTGTTTTTAGGAGCAAGTATGTGAATACAAACCATAATCTTATTTTATATTCTGGTATTATACCTTAAAATTCCAAGAATGAAAATGAGAATGAAAGCATCTTGGATTGTCATTTATTTGAAAGGCATTTAAAAAGCCAATTAAAAACAGCTACTTGAAAAAGGACTAAGATGTGTTAACATTTCAGCATGTTTAGAATCTGGTATGAAAATCTGAAGCCTGTTTATAAAGTAGGCCTCCAATAATACCTCTTGAATTGAGTCAGTGGGGTCAGTGTGGAGAATATTCTTCATTTTGACATTACCTTTGCAGTTAGTTGTAATTTATTTTCATGATGAAAATCATGAGTGATTTACTAGTAAACTCACTGAAGATAGTTTAAAGGAGTAAAAAAAACAAACAAAAAAAACTGCACAGTGATTTTTCAATTGCCAGAGGGTCAACTAAACAGTTGCTATTTTTAATCTGAATTCTTTACTTATGAACATTTACTTGATGATAACTTTGGGGGGGAGATCTCCATTTATTAATTAAGAAGTGGCAATGTTAAAACCTGAGGCCTCAATAACATTGATATTTTGATGCTAAAATGTCTTAAATTGATGTCAAAAATATTTTTTTTTCTACCCAACATAGTGGTGAGGGACTTCCTTTAACTTCTCTTAGTTTTGATGGCATTGCCATCGGATTCAGTGGCAGGGCATCCAGTAGGTGACCGGTTCCTTGAGCTGGATGCCAGGTTGCGATGACATGCCATGGAAATGAGCATATTATTTGCCACGTGGTTGCATAATTGCCAGCTGATACGTTCTGAAAATTTCTTACATATTTAAGTGGGGTTTGTAAACTTGGATAATGACCTCAGGAAGATAGCTGCATATTTCAGCTGCATAATAGCTGTGTATTTATTCCACATGTGGATTTTTCTGTAGTGTATTGGATCATATTTAGCAGTACTACTGTCACTTAAAATAATGTTGAAATATTGCCAAAATTTGGAGTTTTTAAGTAGAGCCATTTCAGTCAAAATTTATTTCAAATTGCAGAGCAATTAATACTCAATGCAGCTTGAGTTTGTTTTTGGAAAACATCTCAAAGCCTATCTTTTCAGAGCCCTAAAAGGAGACACACTTGTCATCCTATTTAGTTTGGCCCTTCTTTCCTTGACTCCTCCACGCCCTGTTTTTGAGAGTTTGTCAGATGGTACGCATTATCTCCTTGCTGGTACGATTTCTCATTTTCTTCGTTCTTTGCTTGTCTGGCAGGGTCTCGTGTACAATCTATTTACTATATATACGAGTGTACATACATATATATACATAGCCATGTATATGTATGTGTGTGTATATAGATGTACATATATAATAAAATGGGGTATTATAGAAATAATAATAATGGTAATGCCTGTTCTATTTGTTCTGACTGGTAGTGTTATTTTTCTGTTTATATACTTGTTCAAAGTAAACCTGAGCAAGGAATAATTTATCCTTGGCCATGTGTGGCTATTCAACTTAACAGTGCATATCAGGGGCCCTTTGGATAGAGTAAGTATCAGAAAACTGTTGATCTTTTCATTGAGTTTAAGTTAGTATTTAAAGATATTCTTCTATTGGGTTTTTAAATGGGGTAACTAACACGGGGGACTGAGATTATTTGGGAATAATTTGTTTATAAATTTCCATTTTAATTTAAAGCCTGATAGATTTCAGTTTGAATTCTTGGTTTTGTACCCATATTTCTTCCCGTTGTCATTGAGGCAGTCTTTGTTGCTTTAGAGCCAAGCCAATAAAAATCTTAACGTGTGCAAAATGTCTGTGAATTGACCCTCAGGGCCAGGGATTTAAGTGCATACGGGCATGGTACAGTTAGGAGGTAAGGCACTAGGTGGAGGGCTGATAAACCTGCCTTCTGTCTCTTTTCTCAGCAAAAATAGGATTTTAGTTATAATTATGAGCTCTGTCCTCAGACTGCCTGGGTTTGAATCCCGACTCCACTATTTTTAGTTTTGAGAAGTTAACTGATCAGATCAAATTCACAGAATTACTTAATTCTCAGCTACAATTTGTGAAATGCGGATTTAAAAGAAAGATTATCTATTTTATAGGTTTGTGAAGACCAGCATGATCAAATATAGTGCTTAGCACGGAGTAGACGCCCAATATATGGTAGCTCTTAGTACTGTAGTAAGCAGACAGTAATAGTCATTTTCCAGTCATTTCCTTATCTATTTTTTAATCTTTGGTGATATAAAAATCAAATGAATTGTATTTCAAAAGGCTATTTAGGAATAGCCATGTGTACCTACAAGATGGTGAGTAATTTTAGTGGTTGTTCTGGGTGAAATATTTGTTCATATGTTGTTGGGAAAATACAAAAAGAACTGATTTTAATACCCAGATTGTAGTATCTGTAACTCTGGGTCACATGCTGAGTGGTTGAGCTTCCAGTTTCACCAGGGAAAGTGTTTTTCCTGAAGAATATTTTCAAGACATTTTTGTACCAGCGTTTCTACTTGCTGGTCCCTGGAATATAAGTGGATTTTCCCCAAAGACAATTTGTTTTCTGGTTTCTAATTTCCTGGGGAGACTTATTGGCAATGTGGATAGATCATTTGCCTAAAGGCATTTTTTTCCTTAATCATAATAGTTACCATGGGCTGCTCAATTAGATTCATAATTGAGTTGTAATCTGCCAAATTTTTCCAAGTTTTAACATCCAGTTAGCTGGTTAACCAGCCAGAGTAGAGCTTTGCAGTACTGGACGGTGACAGGAGTAATGAGAGGATTTTGTTAGGAGAGAACTTTACTTGTAGACGAAATTCAGCAGTCTTAGCTCGACAAATGAGAGATCAAAAGAGAACAGTGGTGAAGTTACTGGCTGTTCAGAACATTTTTTTCTTCCCTCCCTCACTGGTACATTAGCCTATTTTTCTTCATTGTGAAGAAATGACTCAGACTGTTTTTTCCTATTATTTCGAATATTGAGATTTTCTCAGCAGAGGGCAATGGAATTATTTTTTCTAGTATCTAAAACTACAGAACCCTAAACATGAACTAACTTTGTCCATGAATTTCTTAAACATTTTTATAATGCTATCTGGGTATTTCAGGTAGGAAAAACCTGCCTTTCCACATTGCTTTTCGAGGTAAAATTAGAGTGTTTTCAGGCAAATAAAAACATAAATGTACTTGTAAGGACTGAGCAGTATTCTATGTCCTTGTTTTTTCATTTTTGAATACTGTGAGAAAATGATGTAACACAACCACAGAAATGTGATTTTTCTAGGTTTCTAACTATTTTCTTGCTCAAATGTGTTTTCTCTGAAACCTCAGAATGTGGGTGTCAGTTGTTTGAATGTAGTCTGCACCATCTAACTAGCATGGTAACATCATCGTGTTGTTAACGGCTCTATTTCTCTCTTTTATTTTGCCATTTTTCACGATTCAATGGACATAATCCTTAGCGTTGGTCAGATCGGAAGCAGTTAAGCGCCAGCAAGGTAAATATAGCTGTTTTTTTTTTTTTCTTTACATCATGTGGTTCACCTTTGTAGCAAAGACCAATGTAGACAAGATTATTATCCAACCTTTACATGGAAAGGCTTTCTTTTCCTCTTACTGCTGTTATGAGTAAAAAGGAAACAAACTCCCTTTTAAAATTTCATTTAATAAGGGCATAGCCAGATGTTTGAACTTACACTTGTTTTAGTGTTGACATTTTATATGTACCGGCCGTGTTAGAATGTTACACTTCATTAAGCCTGAATTATTTGGAGTTGTAGTGCAGTTAGATTTAGTCCTTTAGAAAGCTATTTACCATTAGGTGGAAACTGTTATAAGGGCAGTGAAAAGATTGAGAAGAATACATGGTATATTTTATCAATCTTTTTTATATTACTTTTATTTTACCTTTTTTGTGTGTGTGTGTGAGCGTTTCTTTAAAGATTTCTCCATGAAATACCGGTGACTTTTTTACATTGTTAGTATCTTTTTAAACAATTATATACTTCTGTGCAATTTATAAAAAGTATAGGTGTACCAAGGTAGGGATGTGTTATTATTAGGTTATTAAGGTAACACATTGTAACTTAAGTGACTAAATGTCAAAATTAATGTAAATGTAAACAAAACCAAAAATATTATGTATAACTTACTTTAGCAGGTCTGCTGCTTTTAAAAGAGGAATAACCAAGATGGAGGTGGCCGTGATGTGTCCGTGTATGAGGGGAGGGTGCGTGGGCAATCTCTGTATATGCATTTATTTATACACACACATGTGTACACAGATATATGCCATCTCTCATTTCTAACCTCACCGCACTGCAGTTGTTTACTTCTCTATAAAATAAGGAGATTGAAACAAAGATTCCGTGTGTTTGTAAGAGTGTGTGTATGTGAAAGAGAGAGGAGAGATTTGTAACCTGACTAGTTCCTAGGAAAGAAGGTAAACTTTCTAAACCTTGCTTTTTCAAATCCAGAGGAATCAAAGTTCTGACTCTTCCTAAAATGTATATCCTTTGCATTTTTGACCACTTTAAAAATAACCAGGCTAAGGTGTTTTTTTTTTTTTTTTTTTAATCCTACCTGTTCACTTGGTTTCCAAGACTCTGGTTCTTTTTAGAAATAAACTTCAGAGGCAATAAATAATCATGTGAAGTGGTCTCAAAAAATTCCTCCAGCTTTTGTCTTATTCCTTTATAGTCACTAGAGGGTAGAAGAACATCATTTCTCTGCACAGAAGGGCGCCCGGCTCTCCCTCTCATGTATTAAGAGTTGCTGTAACCATTCGCAGCGGTAAAGTTTCCCAGCATGCTCTGGCGAAACCTGACAAAGCAGTATTTTCTCATTTATTGATTCTGCTGCAGCACTAAAACACTGGTACTGTACATCAATAACCATCTTTAGTTAGGGACATCCGGCCTGTGGAAGAGCACTGGCAGTTTGCGGAAGAACATAAAGGCTAGAAAGAAAAATTGTGAGCTTGGGGAATATGGGAGTCTAGGGGATGACAGGAGAGGTTAGGAAGAACAGTCAAAGGAATGAAGAGGGGGAGGAAAAATGTTATCAAAAATATGAAAGGAACAGAGGATCCTGGAACTGTCATCTTCTTTTTTCCCTGTCATTGTAGTTTCTAGAATTTTGACTTCAGTGCACTGGGCTCAGAGACTAAATGCTCAAACCTAATACAATGTTTAGTAAAACCTTAGATGAATATAGGTCATTGAAAGCTACTTGCTATCTTATATGAGAGATGCCATTTATATATTGGTGAAGAGTTTCAATTGTTAGGTTGACATTTTGCTGCTTAGAGTTTGCAGTTTGAGAGGAAAACATGAGATAGCTTCTAATTTAGCTTATGAAAATGAGTCATGTGGAAAATCTATAGACTCTGTGATTAACCTTCTGTGTAAGTAGTTAAAATACCCTGATCAACCTATCTTGGTATTTTTAAACTATAAGCTTCTCTTTTAGGATTTCCATATTATATTTAAAAATTAGGTAACAGAAGTTTAATATAAGGAAGATTACTTACTATGAGTATCTAAAATTTCACTAGCCCTAAGTGATGTATTACCTATAAAATGTCATTGACTCTTTCACCTCAATCTTATTCTTATAATAACTTAACTTTATTTAAATAATTGCTCTTAGACCCATACGTTTATAATTTTGCATCATCTAGAGGGACCCAGAAGGGCAGAGTCTTTGTGGACTGTCTTCTAAAGCATTTCCTGAATTTTTCTTTTTTTTTTTTTTGGTCTCTCATGGGCTTAGTTCCCCAACCAGGGATTGAACCTGCACCCTCTGCAGTGAAAGCACAGAGTCCTAACCACTGGACTGCCAGAGAATTCCCCGTTTCCTTGATTTTGATACTGACCTTGATTTTAATACAGTAAATACATAGAGATTGCCTTTAAAAAATAGCTTTAGGTTTCATACAAAAGGCTTTGTTTTCCTTCTAACGAGTCTTTTAAAGAGAGAACTGAAAATCTTACTTAAAAGGACCTGAATCAGATAACTACTTCTTTTTAGATATTTACTATGCACAATCTTTTCTGTGAATAGATCTGTTTCCAAACCTTACTTCTCACTTTCTTATGTATATAATAGCTACAGAGACAGAAAATTAACAGCAGTTACTTCTCTTACATCAAATAGTCTAATGGGATAAAAACACGATGATAAAATACGGAATTGATGGGTCACTGATTGTATTCAGAAAATCTGCATATATACAGACCACACCCTTGCCCTTTCATTTGGGACTGTATTATGAGTGACCACAGTGCCCTTTTAGTTATGGATTTTCTTCATTTTAGATAATTTGCACTGAGATAAGTATTTATTCTCACATGGCTCCTCTTCTGACCCATTGTTTTATGCAATTATGTGTCAGCCGTTTAAGGTGGAAGACATCCCTGTACCTAGTGCAACATTTTTTTTCTGTACCCTGATCCTAGCATTTACTCTTTGTCTCTCTCTAGTCCAGGGGTCATTGAACTTCAGCCTGAGTGCAAAATTCAGCCCTATGTCTGCTTCTGCAAATAAAGTTTGATCGGAACGCAGCTGTACTCATTTGTGTAGGCACTGCCTCTGGCTGACGTGGCAGAGTTGAGTACTTGGGGCAGACCCTAATTCTTACTACCTGGAACTTTACAGAAAGTCTGCCCGCCCCGCCCTCACTCCAGCCTAAGAGTGCTGGCTGCTTCCTCCTGTCACTGACCTTAACTTTTCTCCATATACTCTATTTGGCGTCTCAGCTTTTCCATCACCTGTTCTCCTTATATTCCCTCTGTTCGTAGTACCTGGAATGGTTCTCTTTTCCTGTTGTATTCCCTGACAAAATATAGGGGTTACGCTCTTGCTTTCGGCTTTTTGGGATACTTTATTTCAGTGTCATGACTTGGTAAAGAGTCATGAATTACATGGTGAGGGTTCTGCCTGAATTTAGGTTATGTCCTCCCTTGTCTCTTTCCCCTTTTCCACTTTCTCTTTTTCCCTTGGGCTCTGTCTGCGCCTCTGTTTCTAGCTCTCTGACATCTAGGACTCAGAACAGGTAGGCGGTCTCAGAAAGGTGGAGTTAGTAGTAGCAGTGTTTTGCTGAGGTTGGTCTTGAACCCGGAGAGCTGTCTGTTGCATGGGCCAGCGCCTCCTTTCTCTGCTGGTTTGTCCACTTGGGCTTTTTGAAGTGTGCCATTCTCAGCCTCATCACCCAGCAGCCCCCTGTGATGGGATGCTGGTTGGGTCTTGTGACTATACGCTGTCTTGCCAGGGGGTGACGTGGCATCCTTGTCAGTTGTGACCCCTCCCATAGGCTGCTGCCCCGGGGGTGGCTGTGTCTGTGGGTTAGCTGTCTGGCCAAATGAGTGAAGTCTGGGAAGTCTCAGCAAATTATTGTGGTTGTGCTTTTGCCTTTGATTCAGTTATACAGGTTGACCTTGTCAATTTTGCTTCTAACACGTGGGCCAGGTTCACTGAAGACCTCATTGCAGGTTGAAGCACTTTGCAGGGCTGGGACTCCGGTGGCTTTAGAAGTGTGGTTTTAGCATATTTAGCTCCTGTAGGAGCTAGTTTAATGTGGAGGAACTTAAATTGAAAGAGGACAGTCAGAGAACTTGGAGGGAAGCTCTTTCTGTCTGTCTGTCTGCCTATCTATCTATCTATCTACCTGTCTATCTATCTATCATCTACCTATCTATCCAACTACATATCATGACGTGCTTTGTGACCAGAGCCCAGGTAAGAACCAGGAGGAAGTTTGGATGATTGTTTTGTCTGTCCTATAGTTTTGGGTTGAGAAGAAGCTGCTCAAACTGGAAGAGATGCCATTCCTCTCACCTTACTGGTAAATGCCCTCTGTCACTGTACCTTTCTCTAGGTGGACCCATGTCCCTTCTTTCGCTATAAGCCCAGGAAGTAGCACAAGCAAAACCCCTTGCAAGAAGTGTGGTCCATTTGTAGAACTAAACTGAAAGTATTGTGCCTGGACCACTTTCCCAATTAATAGAATGCTTTTTGTTTGATTGGTTCCTTTTCATTTTGAGACATTCCTAACTCAAATGCCCACCCTTAGTAATACCTTTTACTTTTTTGTTTTCTTGGTTAAATTTGAAGGATTGGAGAATGGTATACCCCAAACAGCCATATACATCCATATACCTATCTATCTCATCTATATATCTACCTAATTTATTTGTCTGTCTGTCTGTATGCCTATCTCGCTTTCTACCTACCTACATGCCTGCCTATCTATCTAGAAGTGACACTGCACGGGCACACGTCTAAATATCTTAACCCCGATGCTTCTACTGCCTTGTTTTGAAGTCTAGGTCAGCATCACCCTGAGCAGAATGGTTTCTAGAGGCTTTCCTCATTTCTGTGGGCTTCAGTCATGCTCAGGTAAGACCTTGGATCTGTTAGAACTCTCTGTTAGAACCTTGTGTGTCTCCAGCCCAGAAGAACAGAGCCACTTCCTTCCTAAACTTTGCATCAGATCTCTCCTCTCAGTGACATTAGGTTCAGTTTTGGCCAAAAAAAAAAAAAAAAAAGCCTCTCACTACTGAGCACATACTATATTGTCAGGAACACTGTCCTGAGAATTCGGAGACAAGAGTTGGCCATCATAACTGATGAGGGATTAGGAGAGGTGAGAGTGAGGAGGTGGGGATATTCAGAGACTAGGCCCTTATCTTGGCTTTACAGGTGGGTGGGGTGGATTGAAGGCTGGGGACCAAGAAAGCTGGAGTGAATCTCACCAGATGAGAAGGAAGAGGAAGTGAATTGAGACAGGACATTTATAAAATAATGTGGTGCATGGCAAGTGCTCTGAATTCTTTGTTATCAGTTCCAAAGGAGAGCCCCTGGGCCAACACCATCAGCGTCACCTGGACATTTTCTGAAATGTGGATGTTGGGTCTCCATTTCAGGCCTCTGAGATCAGAAACTCTGGAAACCGGGCCCAGCCATCTTTTAGCAAGGCTTCCAGGTGATTCGGAAGCATACTGATGTTTGAGAGCCACTGGTGAGGGTTAGGGTATGGCGTGGGATGCTAGGGAAAGTAGGAGGCAAAGCCAGGGATGTTAGAGGGGCAGGCCTTGTAGAGCAGTGGGGAGCACTGCTAAATCTTAGGTTTGGCTGGGATTAGGGTGAGGCAGGTGAGGTGCCTGGGGTGTAAAACGTGAGAAGGCACTCGGGCTCAGGGGCCAGCCCTGCCCTTGCAGAAGACTGAGAAGTGAGCACCTCCTTAAATGTTTCACCCTGAATGCCTCACTTGCCTCACCCTAGTCCCAGTCTCGTATAGGGGTGCCCTTAACCTATTTTAAGTGAAGGAGAGACATAGAAATACGGAACACAGACATGAAGGCCCGCAGGATGACCCATGTGAATCAAGAAATACTAGTTGATGAATATTATTGTATATGAGCCCAGCATTTAATATTGAGCTTTCTAGAGGTCAGGGCAAAAAGGAAAACCTTGTTGAATCACATGGCCTTCATTTCCCCCCCGCCTCAGTCCAGAACCCTGAGAATCATTGGGTATTTATGGACTTTATCAATTTTTAGAAATCTTCTCTTAGTCTAATTTTTATTTTTAAGTTCAAACATGGAGTGAGGATATTCCCTTTTAATTAAAAAAAATTAATATAATCCTTTTAGAGCTAACGTCTTTGTGCACACAGATTATTCATATCCTTGGGACTGTGAAATAGTTTTCATCTATAAATATAAATCTCATCTTTCATGTCCATTCCCCTGTGGGAAATTTAAAAGGCTTCCTTTATATCCTATGCAAAAATGTTTGTGTAGTTCTAGGAGAATTTATGCCTACAGGGTTCTCTTCAGATGATATAAGGAGCTGTCGAGTAACAGCTTTCTGGAAGCCTGTTGCATGAACGTATGGATCTTCTCATGTCATGCTATAAAGGCTGTTGACAATGAGAAGTAGTTTTACATATTGAAAAAGCTTGGAAGGAATATTTATTTCAGGGAAACCTTTTATAGACTGAATGTTCTTCCTTAGTTTTTCTAAGCATTGCCAACATAGTTGGAATCTTGCTTTACTCCTCATTTTGCTTACAAAGTTAGTTCCTTTCTTTTTTTTCATGCATTTGTCTCCTTGACTCCCTACTTTCTCACAATGACTCAGGAAAAATAATTAATGAGAGTCAAAATAAGATGGATTGGCAACATCGGAACACATACTTTTAAGTCTCCATCACTGAGATGATCTAAAAGGTACCCATACAGTAATTGGCAGCAGTAAGGTAGGCCTAGTACAAAAACCTTGTAAAAACATTTTCTCAATGCCCCTATTTTTTTTTAATATTTATTTATTAATTTATTTTGCTGCACCAGGTCTTAGTTGCAGCATGCAGACTCTCAGTTGTGGCATGCATGTGGGATCTAGTTCCCTGCCCAGGGATCAAACCCGGGGCCCCTGCATTGGGAGCATGGAGCCTCAACCATTGGACCTCCAGGGAAGTCCCACCCCTATTTTTAATTTTAATTTTTTTAATGTTTTGGTGTTTTTTTGTCACCCAAGGGAGTTCTTTGAATTGTTACCCCGTGGTATTGGTCAGCATAGTTAGTTATGGACTGTGGCATCACTGAATATAACATTGCTTTTGATAACTGCAGGCTATGGCCCCAGCTTCTGGACTCTGTGCCCTCCTATCAGGATCCTTCTTTACTTCTGACCTCTCTGCTATTCTCCCTGGCTTGGGACGGACAGGAGGCATTGAGCTGACAGGTCCACTATCCCAGGGTTTCCTTTGTAGCCACACTGGGAATCAGGGTACTGGAGTCCACATTGCTGTCTTCACAGCATGCCACTTGGCCAAAATCCTCAAATAATGCATGTTGCCAAGCTGCAATCTGCTTTTTATGTCTCAGGAAGGAAAATCTATTCACTGTTTTGAGAGTCTATTCCTAGATCAAAAACTCCTGAGAATTCTGCACCTGTTGGAAGTGAGCAGACGCTCCACAGCCTATACTTTCAGTCTTTCTCCCTTTCTTCCCTTCCTTCCTGTGAAATTTTCGTGACCTGGAAGCATATTAATGTTTTGGAATCTGTTTCATTTTTACAAAAGCTAGTATGTTTTAAAGTTAAATATCACACCTTGTTTTCACTAGTCATAACTAAGTTGCATGTTTCAAAAGAAAGTCACTTTTTCTGGGTGTGGATTTGGTGGGGTGAGGGCCAAGGAAGAGAGCCTATGAATGAATCCACGTAGAAATAGTAAAAGGTTCTGATCTTCTGGGAGGCAGGAGAAAAATAACAAAACCCTGATGTACTATATTTTATCCATTATGTCTGCTGAGAAATTAGGGTTGGGACCCAGAAGCTTTGCTCTATCTCCTGGTGTTTGTTTCAGCTCAGGTGGGGTGGGTTTCTCCTTTTGATGGGTCATTTCCTTCTCTGCTTTCACATTCCAAGCTGCATTAAGATGACAAATTTCACATATAGGGCTCGGGCACGGTCATGAAAACCTGAGCTATTGAGCTAACAGAGTGAGTGCGGAGGAGTCGATTTATGGTGGGGAGAAAGGGAGCTTTTGACAAGCACAAAAGATTTGGATAGCCCAGATCTGCATCAGAGCACACATGGGATGGCCCGGATGCCGCCCACAACCACAGAACCTGCTCTTAAGCCTCATCACAAGTCTCAAGGGTGGAAGAGAAATGCGAAAGTAGTTAAGAAACATCTTTAAAGCTCATACTCATATCCTAGACTGCATCGCTCGCAAGTGAAACTTTTTTTGGACATAACCTTATAGTGGGCTTTGCAGAAATACTTAGGGTGAAATAAGTAGGCTAATGGTCCTGTGTCCTTTTCTATCTGTGAACTGTGCAATAAATACTTCTCTTTTCCTACCCCGCTTTTAGTAAGGAAAAAAAAAAAATCTTGGACAGCAAAGAGCAAGTCCATCACATCAAACATGACTGTGTTAAATACTAAAATGTTCAAAGTCCGACTGAGATAGATAAAAGCTTTGATGGAAAGTGGATATTTCCCAGGGACATTGCAAGCAATAATCCAGATGTTAGAGTGTAACGCAACGAGTGTCCGTGGATAGATCAGGAGCTCCAGCCAAGCCGGGCCTGATGTAGGCCTTTGCCTTGCCCTCCCATGCTGTTCTGCCATATGGAACCTATCTCTGGGCCCCCTTAATAACCAGCTTTGGATTCCATTTTCACAGAGCTCATAGAGCTAAGTGGGACTGTTTTATGGACAAGTTAGAAGCCTTTCCAAGATAAACATCCAATTTGAAATTAGGACATACCAAGCCGCAAAATTATTTTAGGGCATATTTCATGGAAGCACTGCCATTTTTCTTAGGCAATTGCCAGACTGTAGGATGCCCTTTGATCCCTTGTGGACATTACTCCCTTCTTTATAAAAAGGATTTTGAAATAGTTGCAGTGTTTAGGGAGGAATATATCTGTCGGAACTTTGAAGCATAGCCATGGGACAGGTCATGCTTCAGCTTGTTGGTTGGCAAGTCGAACTTTAAGAAGAAAAAAACATAAAAAAGGAAAGTGCAGCAGGATATATGAATCAAAATCTCATTTTCTTTTTAAAGATAGAAATGTTCAGCCCGTGTGCTTACTAAGCTAGAGAATGTATTAAGTGTACTACATCTGTATGCACACATATAGATTATATACATATTTATATATGTATCTGTCTATATATTGTGATGGTGTGCATCGTTTTTAGCAAATATAAAATTACTTAACTTTATTTCCTACACCTTCATTATTGAATATATTCTGTCCACAACCCAACTGCAAATAGAAGTTAGAGAAAGAAGTGTTCATGTTTTCCAGAGGAGAGGGTTTTTTTCTTTTTTAAAAAAATTACTTATTTTCCCATCTCCCTTTCCTGCTCTGTTTCAGCACCTCCAAACCCCTGTGTGTATGTGTGCATGTGTGTGTGTGTGTGTGTGTGCATTTGTGTGAATTCCAATTTCAAGAGAAAAGCAACACAGATATGAAGTTGGGAGTACAGATTTCCTTAAAAGTATTTTGTTTAAGGAAATCATAAAAGGATCCAAACACTTGGCGTTATTGCATCATTTATTAAGGGTGGTGGAGTGACGTGTGTTGGATGAGGTAAGCTGGCATGTAATTAACATGGCACTGACATACTGTGTGTTGTGATAAATTGTGACTAACTGGTCATCAAACCGAGCAAATTGATGCCTAAATGATCTCGAAGATAGAGTGAGCAGATGACAGGAATGAATATATAGTGTTAGAAATTCATTGCTTTACTATGATCCTCGACACCGTCTACCTTCTTCAGCCCATTTATTTCTCCCTCAAATCAAGCCGTCCACACTCTGTGCCATTTCACTTATTGAACGGAGAACGTGAATGAACTCCGCAGCCTGGACTGCATGCAGCCTGCAGATCGTGTCGGGGATCCTCACTCAAACAAACTAACCATAAAAAGACACTGTTGAGACCTTCAGGGCATTTAACAGTATTAAAGGAATGATGGTTACTTGTGTTGAGTGTGATCATAGCATGGTTCTTATGTAAAAACAAACAAGGATTTTGCTTTCAAATATTTCAGGCAGAAAAAAAAAATAGTGAAGGGATAGGTGAAATAAGGTTGACAAAATGTCGAATCTGATAAATAAGCACATGGAGGTTTGTTGTTCTATCTTTGTGTGTGTTCGAAAATTTACATAATGGAAATTAAAGTGTGCTTGGCCTCTTTATAATTTAATAATAGGGGATATTTGCCTTTTTCTATATTCTGTTTAAGGTGTGTGTGAGTAATACAATGTAGAAAAGGAAACAAAAATAAGGTAACAAGTTACTGAACCCCTACTGGGTCCCAGCCATGGGGCTGTGTTCTTTACGCAGCCTTCCCTCTGCAAAGCTCATTTGGCTGGCTAGCCGATTACAGGCTATATCTGGAGTTGTGAATCTCACAGTGGTGTTAGGCTTTTTAGTCGTAGCCCAAGGAATAAAGGGAAGTGGGGACAGATTCAAGTGTGAAGGATAAATTCAAAACCATAATTTCTAAATGCCCAGAGGTATTTTGTTTCCCTGAAAAGTAGTGCCTCGTTCTTATATCTCTATTTCCCAGAATGCCTTTCTTCCCTTCCTACTATTAAAATAGCCAAAGGCCCAGCTGAAGGATTGCTACCAAAGAGCACATCTAGGTGGGAGTACAGGCCAGTGCCAAATGCAAGTGTTGTTCGAATTCGTGCTTTGCTATATGTTTCAAGTCCAATGCTTGAGAAGGAAGTCACATAACTGTGATTGCAGGTTTGCAAAGCCAGTGAAGAATATTAACACTTTTACCAGGCAGGGAGTGCTATTTCTAATCAAATATTGAAAGCTGGAATTCCTCTGATCACCAAAGTCACACTCAAGAATTATCAGCGAGTTTATATGTTATCTTTATTTTTTGCTTTAGTCCTCTTTGATACGCAACCTCCGGCTCTCAGAGTTCTTGAAAAAGAACCAACTCTGGAATGGGATTATAAGTATAACTTTGTTGGAAGGAAAGAATGTCTCAGGAGGAAGCATGACAGAGATGTTTGTCCAGTTAAAACTAGGAGATCAGAGGTATAAAAGTAAGGTAAGTTCTGTCAGTTCCTTAAGGAGAACAATATCTTTAAGATTAAAACAATGGAAAAAAATATTTTCCCACTCTAAACTTCGCAAGAACAGAATTTATTTTTAACCCTCCTAACTGTATTAGGAGCAACCCAGAAAACAAAATAATTGTATAGGTGCAGTCTATTAATATGGATATTTGATCGCTTAGTATAATCTATTTTAATATACTAAACTAAAGCTAGAGAAAGCTTATTAAATAATAGATTTGAATGCATGGCTTATTTTTGTTTTGAAAATAAGCAAACTATGTTTCAGAGAATGAGGGAAAAGGATTACTAAATGCTTTCAACATCGTATAGAAATAAAATGGTATAATATGTTATAGTTGGATTAAAATATTTGAGTTAACTAAACATGTTTTCAAAATTATGTACTCCGGGCTTTCTCTAACTTGTTGGTATGAACACTAAAAATAGACATCTAGTGCTGCTGGGGTTTTTTTTGCTGTGATTTTTTTAAACTATCTAAAAAGTATTAAAAGTGATTTGTTTTGACCAAAGGTAATGGCTTTTTTTAGCCGTCTTTAAAAATCAATCATCTTATTCTGCTGATCCAACTTCCATTTAATTTTTAATCTCAGTAATTTGGTGTGGTTTTTATTTCAAAAACACTAGTCTCCAAACCATGGTAATTAATTAGTTTTACATAACTGTCAGACAGAAATATTTCCTATGTTTTATGGATTGAGGGAACTAGGGTACTTGAAAGTTAAGTCATTTGCCAAAAGCCACATAGGAAGAAAAACATCGGTGGAAGATTTTGAAAATAGGCCTGAGGATATTTGCAGTTTGGGCTTTTGAGTGTAGAGGACTTAACTGAAGCAGACTAGTTAGAAAATGATTTAGGGGGGCAAGAGGTTTTCTCTGCTGCACAATTTTCAGTGCAGAATCAAATATGAAATGTCATTTACTCCACAAGGAGTAGAGAATTGAAGCTCTTATTGAAGAATCGTTTATTATAAGAAATGCAAAAAATTGAAGACAAGTTACAGCAGAAATATACAGATAATTATTTTAACCAGGCAGTTTTAGGCTGTACCTCACAGTGAGTATATCCAGGATGACCACAGCTCTCCACTAAGATTCCTTTAATGATCCAGGGTCAGGGTAAGGATTTATAGAAAAATTATTCATCACTAAGCACACGTACCCTTTTAGACTAAGGGGAAGTGTAGAATTAGTCCAGTGTCTGCTACGTTCCCCCTTGGGGAATATTGCACTTAATTTGTGGTCTAATAGGTTTTTTTTTTCCTTCATGGTTTCAAAATGCCGTGATCTGATATATTTAAGCCCAATGATGATGAAAAACAGCGTAAATGATGTTACGTGATGTTGGCTGTAGCTGAGATCTGAGCAGTCCCTGTTTTCTCACACGGGGATATTTGGCCCCAGGATTTAATAGTTGGCCCTGAGGTCCTGATACTTAGTGGCCTGCGTTTTTGCTCACTTTTTATTCACAAATTGAATCTCTGTGTAATTGAAACAAAAATGAAAGTCCTGCCAATGAATCAAACACACAAGCAATTTGAAATCACTTTCGGAGAACACAGGAACACTTGTGGAGTTTTCAGACCATGCTTGTTAATTTTTAGGTTTGGCTGCAGTGGAATTTCATAGTCTTCCTCTCATTCTAGTGACGGGGTTCAGTAAACTTGGATTTAAAAATAGGCAGCGACCTACAGGTTACGGGTTTCTGTTAATTCATATAGTTCTTAAGCCAGCACTGAATGGATGTGCCAATAAAAATGTTACTTCCATTTGGTTAACCAATTAGTATCTTTCATAAGAGAGAACAACTGTAAAATGTCTATTGAGATATATTATATATTGCTCTCTATCTATATATTATATATTGCTCTCTATATATTATATAGAGAGCATATCTCAATAGTCATTATTGTATGTGTGTAAAAATATTATATAATAAATATATATATCAAAAGTATGTGTTTTATATATATATATATATATATATATAAAATTTATGGTTTCTTTTGGGATAACAGTGTTTCTCCAAATTTGGTGGATAAATTAGTGAGTCTGGGGAATCAGCTAAAAGAGTATGATGTTTTGCCAATTCCCGAAACCTTGAAGTCCCTTTCGTTTCCAAAAAGAAAAGTTTAACTTTATAAGAGCAATCATAACCATAATTATGATCTCCTGCTGTTTAGAAATGAAATGAATGTGTAGTTGCTGTAGCAATGAATGCCATTTTAAGAAAATAAATAATATAACTGCATGTTTTCTAGACACTGTGTAAGAGTGCAAATCCGCAGTGGCAGGAACAGTTTGACTTTCACTACTTCTCTGACAGGATGGGCATTTTGGACATTGAAGTGTGGGGAAAGGACAGCAAAAAGCACGAGGAACGTCTGGGCACGTGAGTCTGCTCTGCTTTTTAAACGGTGGGAGATGTGTCTGCATTGAGGCTGGTCTGAGGGAATATCTTTATCTGTTTGAGCTTAGAATAAAACCTCATATCCCCACCCCAAGGAGCCATAAGTTAGCTGGGCCCTAACCTGGGGAAAGTTTTTTCATTTTTTTAATTTAGTATTGATTACAACAGAAGAAAATTGTATGTGCCAGGAAGTCTCTAAAGAAAGATAATGTACCATCTCAGACTCTTTGGGAAATGTTGGTATAAGTGTCCAATGCACCCTATGATTTGGGTTTTGCTACTTAGTGAAATACCGTATAGTTTAGTAACACTGTGAAGCTAGGTGTCCCAAATTGATGGAAACTTTTCAGTGTCCTTGATGAACTTGGTGGCAAATCATAATGAAATCTATTGAGGCCAGATTTGTTTTATTTCTTTACTTTGGACCTTCCTAACTTAATTGAGGGGCTCACTCGTACATAATAAAAAATAGTGTAAGTACTATTGCTTCCTTATAGGATTGTAGTAAGAATATAGTCAAATGCAATTGTGCCTGCACTGTGACTGCTCCAGTTTGAGCATGAAGGAGATGCCGATGGAAGCGTGCATCTCTGATCTTTCTGATAGCCCTGCAAGTTCGTGGTATTATTTTTGTTTTATAGATGAGGAAATGGAGTGCAAAAGGTTTGCATACATCTTCGCTGTAGGCTTCAGAGCAGCGAGTGCGAGAGTCAGGATTCTGTGTTTTCAAAGACCAAGTTTTTCCCACCAAACTACTGCCTTTTGTTCAGCCCATATGCATACAATTTGTCCACCAGTCCTAAGTATAAGCATTTAAAGGACTCTCAACGGCTGTTTGTGGGCTTTTTCAAACCAAGTTCTCTGGAACCCTGGGTTCAGGGAGATGCCTTGGGATCACCTTGGAGAACGGGGGTCTCCTCAAACCAGAGCATCTCCACTTTTACCTGTGCTCTACATTGGTAGAGCTCCATTCGAGGGAAGAGTTTCCTGCTGAAAATGAAAGATTGAAAACACTCATCCAGTAGAACCCCTTCATTTTATAGATGAAGAAGTCCAGAGGCCCAGAGAAGTCATGTTTTTCCGTCAGCAAGGAATTTAGGGGCAGAAATGGGATGAGCCCCAGCTAACCCGTTACCTGATGCAGTGCTTTTTCTGTGTAAAACACTTAGCAGAGCCCGGTGCACGGAACGTCAGCTCTTTTTGCTGCCGTTACCCTGTCCCACCTCAGTGGCTCCTCCTGAGATAGACAGGTGGGAGTTTGGAGGCCGTGGAACATTCCTCCCATGCTTCTCAGCAGAGGCACCTTGTCTCATGGGATGGCCGGGCATGTTCCAGGTGCCTAATAAACCTGGCCCTCACCCACCTGATGCCAGCTACATTCCCCAATTATCCTGTGGAAGACACACACACACATACACTGACGGCTCATCCACACATGTCCAAACACCTGCTAGGAGAGCAGCACTGCTGACTGAGATATGGGTGCTTTTCCCTCCACGTGTCATGGCCCTTTGCTTTGCACAGCCCTCTCGTCCCCAGCTCTGTGCTGCTCTAGCAGGTAGTAGCCATGCTTCCTTGGAGATCTCCAGGGCCAGGTTTGTGTTTTGGGATACCAAACTAGGTCATGTCACACTCTCCAACCCAGGAGAGAGGTCTTCCTGTGGTCAAGCATTTGACAGATTTTGCCTGTCAGATGCCTTACTGGTCTCCCCCCAACCCTCTCCCCCATGGGGTAACTGAGACACCTCAGAGTCTTGCCAGTGTCTCCCACCCTGGTCACCACCGTGACACCCCAGTGCCCTGCCAACACCCACGGTAGGAGGGTCAGAAACTTTGTGCTAGCCAGCAGAGCAGGAATAAGTCACGTAAATGCACAAATGCAGAGAACTCTGTGTCCCAAAGCGTTATCTGAATGGTGGGAATTTGGGCCCCCAGTGATGGATGGCCAGCGTGTTATTTTAGTAGGTGCAGAAAATAATGGCCTTTCATTCTGCATGTCATTGTGCTGTTATGTTTCTTTCACATAATAGGAAACGCTTTTCCAAATGAGTGTTAAGTTTCTTTACAGACACAAAGAATAATTGGAGATGTCCCTCTTATGCCATGTTTTGTCATTTATTATTTGAGCTATTTCCTGTTTGTAACTTAGATGTATACCTGCCCCAGTGGTCATTCTGTCCTTCCTTTTCATGGATTTTAAAGGATTTTTTTTTTTTTTTTTTTGGTATCCTTTTCCTTTTTCCTCTCCTAAGGTACAAAAGATAACAAAAGTATCTCTTGGGAGTTGGCTACACAGCATTACCCTGCGTGAACTTCCAGGTGGGGTGAGACCTACCCTAAAATACATACTTCTTGTCAGAGTTAAAAGAGAGATTGTGCTGGCATATGCGTATCACAGACCTGTTACTTACTGTTCCTTCTTATTTGAAAATGTTCACTTATTGTTTTCCTGTTCTTTGTTGTAATTCTAAGCCTCAGTTATTTTATCTCCCAACTGTTGGGAAATAACTTTTTGCATGAGAAGGGTCTTTGACAATGTTGAATGAGTCATAACTGTCCTCAGACCTGTCTCATATTTTGTGTTTGGATAACACCTTGATGCTAGTAATTTAAAGTTCTGCATGGCCTAAGAAAGTCCTCTGCGGGGCAGTTTGATATGAGGGAAGGAACACCAGCCTCTGAGTTGTACTTCCTGGACTGGCTGGTAACCACGGTGTTTGCTAGCTGCGTGACCTTGGGCAGTGACTTTGTGGTTTTCTGTTTGTGTAATGGCGTTTTCCACCAATTTGCAGGTCATCATGGCAATTGGCACCAATGTCTCTTGTTGGTAGCTATTATTATTCCTATTAATTTTGAGATTTTTTTTCTGGTTGGTAACTATAGATCCCCACAACATTTGCAACTAAAATTGTGTCATTTAAGTAACTGAAACACTAGTTAAAATTCAGCATATTTTTGTTTCTTCAAAACAGGAGAGACATTTTTTATATTTTTTGGTAGAAGTGATCAGTGACTGTCTTCCAGGACATGGTGGGAAGGACATTCGTTGACTGGAGATCTGAGCAGTGTCAATTAGCCTGAACAATACTGGGTTTTGTAGCTGTGGACAGAAAGCTGGCGTAGTGGTCAGTTATGTGAAGAGAAATCACGTTGGCATTGGTGGGTTGCTGGCTTGGTGATGGTTCAGGCATGGCCCACCCCCGCCTGGTAGCCAGCCTCCTCCAGGCTCTCCTGAGTCACGGGGAACTTTCTGAAATCCCTTCCACTGAGCCACAGGTAACTCCTGAGGAAGTCAGGGCTGGTAAGATGAAGGTGCTTGGGCAAACCCAACAGCCCTCCCAGACCAGGGTGCCTACTAATTCAGCTGTTTATTCATGGACCAAAATAATCCAGTCTTTTGAGTCCATCGGTGGTCTAGAGACAGAATTTTTAGGGAGAAGTAAGAAATAAAGCTAAATATAACCTGCCCCAACTTTTAAACAAAATGGCAAGAGTAGAAATACAGATTAACCCCCTTGTCAACCTGTGCCATTTCAACATGATCGTATCATTTTCTTAAAGTATATTTTACATCTCCCTGTGATTCCGGAGATTAATTTGTCACAGAATATTCTAGACTTAATTTAGTTTGGAAACTTAAGAATGAGAATGCACAAGTTCATTTTAACTGGGCTGCCTCAGAGCCAATCCTCAGCGCCACGCGGTGCCTCAGAAAGTGGCTCTGACGTGCTACCAGTTTACTGGTGACTGTGGTGCAGAGGGGAATCAGGGCTAGAGGATTTCTTTGGACAGTCTGCACCCCATGTCGCTGATCTGCTCTTACAGCCAGGCATGACGCAGCCACCATTTTCTTCCTGTTCACCGCCTTCCTTAGCCTCTGAGATGTACAGCTTTTAAAACTCTAGCACCCTTTTCTTCCCCTTGCATTTAAGTGAAAAGCTGACCAGTCTGTAATATAAAGCATAGAATTATGGTAATGAATAAGAGGTTAAAAGCTACCATGGCAAGTGGAACTTAAGCAGGTTTGGCTGACTGATATGGTAAAATTATGTGTTGAATTAAAACATTAAAATGCGGTGGGATTAATGGAGCAAGACAGGAACAGGAGGTCAGAAACAACGCTAAATCAGCACATTAACTGCCTGTGGGCCAGAGGGGCTGGCTTTAATATATGCAGAGAAAAAAAAAAGCTTGCAGAGGAAAAAAAAATGTAATTTAGTCCTTGTTTCCTCCAGGTGAATAGAACAGCAGACTTCAATCTGGGAGGCACCTAGTACATATATTTATTTCCCCTTCTTTTTTTAGATAGGGGAGGAAGTAGACACTACAGAATATTTAGTTGGTTAACAAAAAATAAAAAACACTGACTTTATAATTTGGAGTTTTTGACTTGGAATTTTATTTTGCCACTGGGATGCATTTGTCCGTTCGTTCATTTTATTCAACAAATGTAGAGCACGTCGTGTATCAGACATCCTGCCAAGTGCTGGGGGTTCAGAGGTGGATCCTGTCCTCAGGCACTAGGTTGTGGGCAGCATCTTGGGGGCGGAAGGACAGCTTCCTGGAAGAAGAGAGTCTAAGCTGAGACCTGTAACATGAGAGGTGGTTAGCCTGATAAGGAGGAAGAACTTTCCAGGAAGATGGGACCACATGGACAAAGGCTTAGAGAGGAGGGAGAACACATTCTGAGAAACTGGAAAGGAACGAGAAGGGTGGGTGATGTCATGCGATCAAACTAGAGAGGAAGGCAGGAGTGAGGTCACAAAACCATCGGATTCCATGACCTGCAGATGAACAGCAGCAGCTCCTGGCTAGACACAGATGCATTAGTGCTCTGCTACTTTATGTTCCTAATGCAAAGCTTGTTATCGTAGTGGAGCTCTTTCGGACTGAATGGTCTAAGTTCTGACTTCGGAATGAGGATTTCCTGGTCACCTAAGGGCCAGCGTGTAGCACCTGCTGAACGATGGTCCAAACACGGTCACCCCCCTTGCCTGTGGAGTCACACATGATGCCACGGGAATAGACCTAATTTGCTAGTGCTCATTACTCATGTGTTTTACGTGGATGCCCTGAGCACGTGTTTTCCACATTGTTTCCTCAGATAGAAGAATAGTTTTATAAGTTTTATTGCTTTATCGGTTTTTGTTAACAAACGTGTCTTTAGATATGTTGGCCGGAGTCTCGTGGGCCATGGTGAGTTAAAATTTATTTTTTCTTTTAAATTATTCTTAGGTCAGTATTTCTTGATACCTTTATCAATGCGTTTGTACTGTCAGCTACCAACCTGGGAAAAAATTTTTAAATACTTCCATTGCTATAATTCACCACAGCTGAATGACTGGCATTTCTCCAGGTTAGGGGCCAGCAAACTAGGGCCCATGGGCCAAATGCAGATGGCTGCTTGTTTTTGAGTAAAGTTTTATTGGAAAACAGCCTTGTTCATTTGTGTACATTGTCTATTACTGCTTTCATGCTACAAGAAGAGAGCTGAGTAGTTGCAAGAGACCAGGTGGCCAACAAACTAAAAACATATTTACTGTCTTGCCCTTCACAGAAAAAATGGTCTTAGTTCCTATCACTTATTAATGTTGGTGTGGTTTTTAATGATCATTGGAACACTCATTATGAGAGCCCTTTAAACCACATATCTGAAAACTGAGGTTATTTTTCAAACAAAATTTGCATCCATAGTAGTAAGCTCAGTTTTCATCAATGCTCATACAAGGCTGCCATTTGGGTAGAGCTTGGGAAGAAACTTAGGGGATACAAAATGGAAGAGAAAGAGAATATATAACAACACCTGTAAAATTCTGGAATCAATGAGTGAGCAAGTATTGTTTATAAGAATGAGAAGGAAGGGAGGAGGAGGTGTTTTGATTTGCCCAGGAAGCTGGGCTGGATCTCTTCTCCTAGGCATTCTTAGGGGCCAACCCTGCACTTTTCCCAGAACTGGTAACTAAACAGTTAACAGAAAGCCTTGGAAAAGAACAGCAGATTCTGTAGTGCTTCAGTAGCAATGAGAAAAAATGAAGAGACTGACCAAATTATTTCGTACTTTCTCAGGGTAGAATCTGGTACCCTATAGAAAATTAAGGAAGCAGCCCAGAGTCTCCTTTCAAGATTTTTTATATTAAACATGTCTTTGATGAATATATTTCAGAATGATTATATCTTAAAGATTTTAGAGTATTTATCTTTACTTGAAACTAAAGAAAGCCATTTAGTTCATATGATACTTAACCTTTCTTTAGAAGATTCAATGAGTATTGTGGTAAAAGTATTCTGAAATTCTGGAAGAAAAGTCCTTAATTTTTTTTTTTTTTCCTTCTACTGCTTTTGCTGATCATACAAGCTAGTTCCTAGCTTGGTGTTAATGTAAATATTTCTTCAGCCTCTGGCTAACCTCCCGAACATTCTGGTTCTCCTTCAGATGTGAGGATGAGCTGAAGCCATGGGGACTGAGGTTGAAACAGAGAAAAATGGGAGGCCTGGAGGAAAGGGTTTTGTATGAGATTCATTTCTTCTTACTCCCATCTTTCCTTCTGTCTTCCAGAATGTGAAAATGAATGGGGAAGCCAGG
Organism: Pseudorca crassidens; assembly: GCF_039906515.1. Classification (NCBI taxonomy): domain Eukaryota; kingdom Metazoa; phylum Chordata; class Mammalia; order Artiodactyla; family Delphinidae; genus Pseudorca; species Pseudorca crassidens. Next base: position 137,407,046 of record NC_090296.1, on the reverse strand, counting down.
TGGATAGAGCAGTTCAGTTCTAGAAAGTCATCCTTAGAGCGGGCGGTTAACACTAGGGAGAAGGTAGCTTTACATTAATTCATAAAACTAAAGACATCAGTGTTTTAAGAATCAATTAATTCATGTGATGGGGCAGGGACCCTAAGAAACTGGGTCATAATCTATGTGCAGAAGGATCAAGGTTTAATTTTGATTGGCCTGATGCCTATGTATCAATTTAATTTGCTCTTTCAAGTCACTAAGAAAGTAAAAGTAAGTATTTGATTGAATTCACTCATTAGTTAACTGGGAATGTAGAATCCATTAAGTTTGTCCTGAAATCCCCCATCTGGTGTTTATGGGGCTCTTTTATCTAAAATAGGCAAGGCTATGTTTTGTGCAGGGTTTCTTTCTTCGTTATCGAAATAATCTTTAAAACTGGGATAGGTGGAAAAGTTTCACAGTGGGCAGAAATGACTGAAAAGTTTGTGAAAATGTGTAATTTCTGAGACAAAATTCAATATTTAGTTTGCATTTCATCTGAGATGTGATTCACACTTGTTTAAGTTAATAAACTGCTCTGTTCAAGTAAGCTGTGCCTTTGGACAGTCAGGAGGAGAGTGTGCAAAGTTACTGTAAATATGCTAATATTGCTCACAGTCTTTTTAGATGACTTTTTTAGAATGACTGTCAGGTCCATTTTGAATTATCCAAGAAAAAAATTATTATTTCCTCATTATACATCATTTTTGACTCCCAAACATTATTTGCTCTCAGAGATCCTGTAACTTTTCCTTTGTTCAGAAGATAAATAAAACCACCACCACAACAGAAAGGTAAACTTCAAAGGACAAAACTGCCATTATTAATGATATTAAAATGAATGTGTCATAAATAGGTTATTGCTACTTTGGACTAATGGAGGTGACCACCAGAGAAAAGTCTTACAAATTCGGATCATTCGTCTTTCCGTAAGAAAGAGGTTTATTAAATGAAAGTGTATATAACAGTGGAAAATAATGCTTAGCAAAGTATTCCTAAGCAGATGAACTACTGCTATACTTGTTCAGAATTTGCGGGTACTTAGTTTTGTAGAAATGGCACAGTTAAAGCACTTGACATTTCTTTCTTTCCAAGCAAAATTAATTCTCCATTTACATACTTATGAAATATTTACTAACCCCTATTTTCACAGTAGTGAACTTTAACTTTGAAATATCCCTTATTGCACAGAAAAAAAAATTGTTTTGATTCAAATCATAGAGGGTTATTAAAAATATATATATATATATATAAATGTGTTTCCAGTAGAAATACTTGATGAATTTATTACATGCAAAAGCTCTAATTGCCACCTCTTCTGGTAACTGGAATCGCTTTTGGTAATTAGGAAGTAAATACCCACATATATTTAATTTTATAGGTACATATCACTATTAAAATATTTTCTGTGGTAAAAGCTGGTATAGACCTTTAATATTGATGTTTTTTGGGGAAGGGATTGCAAGCTTTCTTTTAAATTTATTGAACTGGAACATTTTCCATATCCATGTGGCTCAAAATTGTCTTTGCTTTATATATAAAGTAAGTTTACCTATTTCCTATTATCTGCAAACTTACAAAGTCCATTGATGATTAAGGGTAAGAATCCATTCCTGTCAGACATTCTGAGGCCGTGCTTCCATTTTTAAATAATGTCTTGAATAGTCATCTTATTCAAAAACTAGAGATGGCAAATGAGAACGAAAAACACACACTACCCTCCCTCACTCCGCTCAGCCCTGCCTACCTCACCTACCTGCACATAAACAAAGCCAGTGTGGTCCAGGCAATCCCAGACTTTTCGTGTCAAAGCAAATAAATGGCTTAGCACCTCAGCGCCCCCCTTATGGGTGTTTGCTTCTGTATTTAAATGTGTTTGAGGTTTTCAACATCGCCAGAACATTGACTGTTAAGAGGCGGAAAACATGCAATTTATAGCAGATGGGTGCAGCCTTTTCTGGCAGTGCCGCCAAAATGGGATCCATCAGTAGCACTTCACGCTCCATTTGTCTAACAGAAACCCACCTGGGGAAATCCTGTGGAACTATGCCTATTAGGAAAACACCTTAACACATTTCTTTAAATAAAAACTGGCCAGTCGGCATTAATCTAGAAGAAAGTGGTTTCTCCATTAACCCTCTCCAGCTTGCAAAGCTCCTATCTTTTCTTCCTTTTTTTTTGAACCAATGTCTCTTATTCTCTTTGCCGGTAGAAGACCAGCCAAGAGCAGCCCAGAGCAGCCTTCTAGAGCCGGCATCCATAGTGTTGAAACTTTGAAACTGTTTTCTTCCTCGTTCTTGATCTCATCGTTTCTCTGCAGACCTTATTTGTCAAAGATCTGCTGCTTCTCAGGTTCATTTGCCACTTTCTCCACGCTGCCTTTTCTTTGTTTTTCCTTGATCACTTTCTTTCCTTCATTCAGGGTATGTTAGGCTGGGATGGAGTGTTACCAGCCAGGGGAGCCCTTGCAACCTTCACTACTCAACCAGCCCATATATAAATGTGTTTCCAGTAGAAATACTTGATGAATTTATTACATGCAAAAGCTCTAATTGCCACCTCTTCTAGTAACTGGAATCGCTGGATTCTAGTAACTGGAATCGCCCATGCCCAGACAGCGTGAGGTTTCATGGGGAGGATGAAATGAAAATCAGGTGCTTTGGAGGTTCAGCAGCTGCCACGCGTTAATCTCTTTTCTGTCTCTGATTCCTGCAACTTCTCCAGGTGTAAAGTGGATATCTCAGCCCTCCCACTGAAGCAAGCCAACTGCCTGGAGCTGCCTCTGGAGAGCTGCCTGGGGACACTCTTGATGCTGGTCACCCTCACGCCCTGCGCGGGAGTCTCCGTCTCAGATCTGTGTGTGTGCCCCTTGGCAGATCCCAGCGAGAGAAAGCAGATCGCCCAGCGATTCGTGAGTGCTTTGCCTTGCTACACCCGCTCCCGACCCCCGCACCCACCCACACTTCTAAGTTGAAACAAAGTCTATGAATTGAAAAACTGCCTCCAGAGAGATCTTTGTCCAAAGTTTAATGGTATGTCTCCTAAAACAAGACATCAGCCCTAGAGGTTAATGCATTAGTGAGAAGGTGACAGTAGATTATAGAGTTTGCCTTCCTATTTTAAAAGACAAAAAAAGGTATTTGAGTTTTTAGTATCCTGGATCTCTTTGGAGAAAATTGAAATCCTCAAGGGGGCAAAAGGTTGTTTAGCATGTCTGTATATGTAAATAAGAATTTTATTTTATTTTTTTAATTTTTATTTTGGAATATAGTTGATTTGCAATGTTGTGTTAGTTTTAGGTGTACAGCTAAGTGATTCAGTTATACGTACACATATATCCATTCTTTTTCAGATTCTTTTCCCATATAGGTTACTACAGAATATTGAGTATAGTTCCCTGTGCTATATAGTAGGTCCTTGTTGATTTTCTGTTTTATATATAGCAGTGTGTATATGTTAATCCCAAACTCCTAATTTATTTCTCCCCACCACGTTTTCCCTTTGGTAACCATAAGTTTGTTTTCCAAGTCTGTGAGTCTGTTTCTATTTTGTAAGTAAGTTCATTTGTATCATTTTTAGGAATTTTAATATAAGTTCACAAAAGCTGCTTTTTAAAAAACCAAATATTAATGTTTGCCATGTTGTAGATACTTTTCTAGAACCTCTTAAGATCAAGTGAGAAAGCGCTTGTGTCTCATAAAGCAAAGCCAAGCCGTAGACAGGCATGAAAGACTTATTCCATACTACCCTGGATAAGAGCAGTTTGTGATTTTTGCCTAAGTAGTTGCAATTTGCTTAAAAGACCACTCAGCATTTTTAAATCAAATGACTTTGTCCTTGTCATTATTTTTGTGCTCTGGCTTTCTAGGTGTCTTTATTTGCATTCTCGTTTTATTCCATCTTCTTTGTGAATCAATACATTTATTTTATTGCCACACACACGAAAGGCATGTTTTAGGAAAGTGGCATGGAAGTGAAGCAAAGATGAATACCTATTTAATGGGAATATTATTCTCAGCATAAACTTTAGTGCCTCCAGACTCCTTCACTGTGCAGGCGTATTGATTAATTGAATAAACCTTTATCTTCAGGAGTACAAAGCCTAGCCACACATCTTAATGACAACACAAGATTCTGCATGCAAGGTAGATGTACTCTAAAGAAGTTTTGACAAAATCCACTTTTAATATTCTCTTTGATGACTTTAGTTAAGCAAGTGAAAATAAAACACTTCCCCAAACTTTCCCATGGATAAATTGCACAATTTACCAAATTCATGAGGAGTGTCATGCATTTATAAGGTGACATTAGGTAAGATCATAATGACTGCTTTGAATAATGTCTCAGGATTTGAGGAATACTCATTGAAAAGAGATTTGAAAAGCCAGTAATCAAAATAAAAAGATCAATTTTTTTTTTTTTTTTTTTAGCTAAGGAGCTGACCAGCATGCTAGAGGGAAAGATACTGTGTTACAAGACACAAGTTCCGGACCCCTGGATTTGTTTTTTAGGTTTTAAGAATAGATAATCTTCAAAGGCATTTTGCCTCTAAATTATGAAAGTACTTTATCTCAGATGTTTCCATTTTAGCTTAAACACTAGTTTTTTTTCTGTTTGTTTTTTTTAAGATTGAAAATACTGTTTGAAGAAACAACTTCCAAAAGTTCTTAGGAATGGTGCTTCCTAAGGTTTACGTTAGGCAAACCTTAGCTATTATTAAGCTTTTGTTATTCTTTCCTGAAATGCCTAAATAACAAGGATTTTACTACCCTTCCATAAATCCCTGGGGTCCACTTATCACAGGTTTTTAGTTATCTAATGATGACGGAAACACTGTATCCAAAGGTCTGAAAGCAGCATCTTTTTCAGCAAACGTGTTTTGGAGGCATGCAAAGAGCATTTATTTGCTTATCTCTTATCTCATGCACAATTTCTAAAGAAGGCAATGTGCATAGACATCTAAATATTTCTATACATGCTTAAGAATTATCAGTAGATATATTAGAGCTTTGGCACATGCAAACTAAAAATGAAAGTAAATGTGATTACAGAGCAGTACTAGATGCTCAGTCTCTAATGAGCTGGCTGTAACATGGACTAGAAAATTCATTCCATTTCCATCCCTACTCTCTTTCTGGTAGTAATAAGTATCTACGGAGGGTCCAAGTTTAGTCCTCTGATATCCATAAAGTTTGTTCTAACTAGGTCAGAATAATGTTGCCTTTTCGGATGATTTAAAAGTTTCATTAAAGAGAAAGGGGGAAAGAGAATGAATGTAGTTCTACACCCATTTTCCCGGTGGGATGTCTGTACTATGGCCAGGGGGTGATGTTAAAAGTAGATTGCATGTGCTTTGTAATTTGTTTATTTTGAAAGGGGAGTTAATTAATTCTCAGTCACTTTTAATCTGGTTGCTGCAAATGCCTAAGTTTCCTGTTGACTGATGCAATGCACATTGGAACTTTTCTTAGCATTGCATGAGAAAGATGATGATAAATCTAGAAGGTACTTCCTATAGGGACTTTTTGGCATTAAACAGTATATTAGAAAGCTATGTTCATTTGTGATCTACTTTTCTCCCCCCCCAGAGCTTACGGAACTCCCTGAAAAATATGAAGGACGTCGGCATTTTACAAGTGAAGGTTTTAAAGGCGGTAGATCTCTTAGCAGCAGATTTCTCAGGTATAGAAAATTTTCATCTTTTTATTCATTTTTATTTATTTCCTGCTTTGAAGTGATCCGGTGGCAGAGTGAAATGTTTTACCAAGTAGAAGCATGTACAGAGCAATCATACTCTTTCAGTCAGAGTCACAGAAGAAAAAAAGGTGCAGACAACAAGTTCTCTCACTTCACATTTTTCGCAAATTATCTTTTTCAAGTAATTTTCCTACGATTAGATAATGTGCTCGTCCATTTAGCTTTCAAAGATACTTGTGGATGATTCACGTCGTGACTTCTTTATTTGTTGAATGTTTGGTCAAGCTTTTCTATAGGACCTCAGAAGGCAGATTTGACTTCTTGCAGCGCTGTGTGCAGACAGTGTTTTATTCTTCACAGGGTACAGTACATGGGTCCTAAATCTGGCTGGCTGGCACTTCTCTGTAACAGTAGCCAAGGTCTTGGCCATGGAGCCACTTTGCCATTGCCATTGTTATGTACAAAATTCCTCTCGGTGCTTCACTACCTGGAACTTATAGACAGAGGCTGGAACTGACATGCTTTGTGCTGAATTATGCTTGACTATGGAGGAGGGTAATCCAAACGTTCCAGTGTCTGATCAGAGGATGCCTCTCCACTCATTGCCGAATTACTCCCTTGTACTGACTAACAATTTAAGCACCTATATGACAGATGCTATTTACCAAGTAAATTGATGAATATGAAGACTATTACACAACATGGATCTATCTATTAATGCAGTGGTGCATTTTTGTTGTTGTTGTTCTATCATAATTTTAGAATGTGGTCTACTCTATATTTGTGTAACCTCTGAACTTCTGAGTTTGAGGTAGCTCAAACTCTGGAAAAGAGAATGTTAATTAGAAGCACTTTATATTACAAAAATGATGGGATATATGAACTTAGTTTAAAAAAATAGAGTTCTCCTCAACCTCCTTCAAAAAATGAACCAATGGAAATCACTACTCTATAAGCCCCCCAAATAAGGTGATCTCAATTTTAAGGAAATGCCTAGTGAGAGTATCCAAAAATGCTTTTTCAGCCAATATGAATATATAAATTCTCAGGGTTGTGGATGAAATACTTCAGTAATGACTTGTAATATTCATCAGTTTACTTGCAAATTTTATATAGTCTTAGATTGATTTAGAAATTTTCCTTCTGAAACTTACAGTTTATGAAAATGCTTAATTCAGACGTTTCCTGTGCCTTTGACAGTAGTTTTTTCATCACTAAAGCACAGGTAGAGTTATCGACCAGTTTTCCAGAGCAAATTGTGTTTTACTTCCATCTCAGTGTTTAGATACAACACTGTTTGAATCTGTGATTGTTGATGTCTCAGGCGCCAAGAACTCATTTATGCTTTCAAGCAGTATTTTCAAATATTCTTTCTGTAGTTGTGTATTTTGTGTTCGCCAGGAACTAATTGAAATGCATTAAACGTTTTTTTAAAAGGCTTGTGTACAACTACATCCATATGTGGAAATACTTTTTAAAAACTTACCTTATTTTATGCCTCCTATCAGGTGACTTCCATACCCCCAAAACTAGTATTGATGGAGGTTGTTTCAGGCCAATGTGAGTTCTCCAAAGAGTACTTTGACTATTAAAGTGTATAGGAGAGAAACCTGGAAAATGGAAGTTTTTATAAAGATCAGATGATAAGGCAAAACCCACTTTTCAGAAGAATAATTTTGGGGCAAAATGCTACCATTTTGTCATTTTCTTTATATTCAAGATATTCAGTAGATAGTTTTGGAGTGGATGAAGGTGGTGAGTACCTGAGGATTCCATTAACAAAAAGCAGTGGTTAGAAGCCAAATAATGCTAAGCGATTTAGCTAAATGCCCTGGCGTTTTACTATATCTGTATTATTTATGAGAAAATCATCACTTTTCTGAATTGAAACAAAGATCCTTGTCATTAGCTAAGCATGTCTTTAGACCATATCGATCTTTATTCTTAGAATCAAATTTCACAGTCTAATGTTCTTTATAGGTTGGTAGCCTCATCCAGTCTCTTCCAAACCAAGGTGTTGCTTTAGGGCAACAAAGTGGACCTAGTCCAGAGAGTTGTAAAGTAACTTTTCTATGTGAAAAAAGAAGTGGATTCAGGTTGCTGTGAGGTAGCAGTAGAGATGTAATTAATGCCTCCGAGATGTTAGCGATCATATCATATAGTGGCGACTCATACATTATTACTGTTATTATTGTTACCAATTCACTTGATATGCAGAAAAAAAAATGCCAGCTTCACTTGATCATGGATCAGAAGAGGTACTCATCATTGCCAGTGCCGGAAACATTTAAAGAATAACTATTTATACCCAGCATTTTCCAGTCAGCCTTGCCTTATAACTGAGTGTTTCATTGCACTTGCTCAGGGAACAAAATATTCATTCCTGCAAATTAAAAAGAACTGCATTTACTCTGAATAACCAGGCACATTCTCAAAGAATGGTGGTCGTTTTAGACAGTGCAAAAGGGAACATTCCAACATTCCTACTTTTTTTCATGTTAGTTTTGTGTTTTTTTCTGTAATTGTTTGTTTCTTGAAAACAATACCAAATAACCATAATAACTGATGCTTCAAGTTAGATTCAGGGACTCTGATAAAACAAAAGTCCACGGGAGCAGATCTTGGCAGTGGTCCATATGGAGGTGAAGGTTATGGTTTGCAGAGTGCAGGGACCTTTTGTCCTAGAGGAGAAATGAAAGCACTTGGCAGCCCTGTGATCAGTGGTTTGCCAATTTTAAAGTTATCTATATATTTGCAAGTAGCAATTAGAAAAAGAAAATATCAGTCACTTATGCTAATCGGATCAAAGTTAGGTGGATATTCCTCATGAGTGGTTATTGACGTTATGATTATGTAGCCGTAAAAATAAATTAAACTTGAGGGACATTGAATCCTCATTACTTTGCTAGTACTTTAGAATATTGGAATAATATATATCATATATATAGATTATATATATACACGCACTAAGGTGAACTTCTTTGTAATTAAAAATTTAACTTTTTTTTTTTTTTTTTTGGTACATGGGCCTCTCACCACCGTGGCCTCTCCCATTGTGGAGCAGAGGCTCCGGATGCGCAGGCTCAGCGGCCATGGCCCACGGGCCCAGCCGCTCCGGGGCATGTGGGATCCTCCTGGACCAGGGCATGAATCCGCGTCCCCTGCATCGGCAGGCGGACTCCCAACCACTGTGCCACCAGGGAAGCCCTTAACTTTTTTATATAAAGAAAACAATTAGTGTAGCTTTCCAAATGTTATAAGATATTAATAACCTAAATCTAGATATGTTACCAATATTAAGATATTTATAAAAGATAAAGGCTTCAGTGTTCTAGTGTGTAGAAAAGATAATTTATTATTTTTGAAACTAATTCATTCTTTTCTAAATATGCTATTTTATTGTGTGATTGAACCTACCCTAGAATTAATAAATTTAAATATAGCTTGGCATTTTTGTGTGTGTATCTGACATTTGTTTGTATATAAGTGAGAAGACTTTTTATTTTAAAGAATCGGAGGTAATTAACTTCTCTTGCAGTCTAAAATTGGTGAAAGATATTTTAATGTTCTCTACAGCCAATATGAGATATGGATAGCCATACACAGTTATTCTAATAGAAAAGCCTGTCAGATATTTTTATTAAAGCATTTGTCTCACAAACACCTTGTGTCCAATGTAACCTAAAATTTTTAAGTAATAGGTTATCCTGCCTGATGTCAGTGCTTCTGTAGTAAACAAGGCCATAGCCTTGATTCACAAAACAGATGATAAATTGTACTTTGAAACTCAAGGTGAACACAGCTGTTGGTAATGTTTAATGAGACCAACATACTTCACTCAGCTGCCTCTAGTCTTAGAACTCAGCTGTTTTGAGAAGAAAGCAATAAAAACCAAACAAAAACAATGCAGAGTTTGTTTCATAGGCTATAAAAAGGTAATCAAGTAGATAATAGGTAAACAGAAAAATAGGGAACTGAAATATTTTCTGATCAGAATTGTATTTCAGTACAAATGGCAATGCTTATCTTACCTATTGGGAGATCCACCAGTGAAGAGTAGGAAAGTATTTACCGTGTTCAGCGCATACACGGAGAAATGTTCTGGATAGCCTTGTTATAATTGATAGAATATTGTGGGGAAGCTTCCAGAATTGTACCACGGAGGGGCTCCTTCCGTGTATCAGTACTGAAACCATCACGGCCTCTATTTGCATAACGCACCTGCCAAAATTCAGCACTTAGTCAATGATCCTTCTCTTATATTCTTAGAATCAAAATGTGGGTTTCACACATCTTCCTCCCTACTAATTAAGCTTTCTGTATATTAATTTTGTTCTTAAAGAATTCTTATATATTAACACCCTTCTCCTTAACGAATCTTCCAGTGGCAGGATGGGTTATTCTTTAGTCTTCCTCCAATTTATTCCTCCACCGTGTTAACACCACCAAGATGACCCTAGCCATTAAGTATTCTGACATAAAATAGGGGCGATAGAAGCTTAGGAGAGTTTTCTTTACCTCGTCATGCCAGCAGTGGCAAAAGAGCAAAGAGGACAGCATTGCAAGCCCACCTCCATATAGGATGATAGTAAGTGTTCTAACAACATAGCATAATAGGGTGTGGGTCTCAACAGCCCTTCTTTTGGTATAGCACAATCCCATCTTAATTTTTCATGTTCCTGTCATAATACGCTCTATGTCATGATGAGAAGCTGGGGAATTATCAGGAGGCAACGAAGGAACAAAACTGGAAATAACCATCTTTCCTCACAATTTGGAGTTACTGTTCTCCAGGGGTCTTTTTATCATTGCGATTTTTTGTTACTTTTTGCCATACAAAACCCACCCATAAAACACAAAAATTTTCCAAATATATCAGGATTTTTTTGACTTCTTGGCTGTAAGATTGTCACTTGGACCCTTTCTCTGTTTCCAATGTGAGTAAGACAACTACCAAGTTAACAGAATCTTGTAATTAGAGAATCTTTATCAGAGGAATGGAAAAGACTATGTTTTCAAACAAAAAATATGGGTTATGGGGAAGTAGTCTTATGTGATAAATAAGCATGTCAGGAGCCATAACAGTGCCTGATCCAGGAGAACAAAGACATTTAATTCAAGAACTCCATACTTCTTTTCAGGGAGCCCAGTGTAGTTTTCCAAATGCTTTTTGAGTTTGTCTTAATTTAAGAAAAGTCACCTTGGTGGGTAGATCTAGTGATCTACAAGAAATGTTCATTGAGCAGCTACTACAGATCTGACACACCTACCTGTAGGGAGCTTGTGATCACTTCACTCTTCCTTCTCTAGGGGGCAGTGAGTATCATTGATGTGAATGAGGACCTTGCTCAAAATTGGGTGGCATTTTTAGTTGAGTGGTTCCTTGGCAATGCCATTAGGAGGAGCTCTCTGTTCCACACGCAGGGTTGCTCTCCCATGACTGGTAAAGTTCTCCATTCATTCATTAAGTACACGATCCCTTTCCAAGAGACTGAAACTCATGCTTTCGGTAAATTAATCTTCAGCTCAATAATTTATTCACTGAAAATGAAAATTATTCCCCATTTTATTTGCTCTTTATTTTTATGGTAGCTGCCTTTCATTTTAATCCCCATGTATTATGGTATAGAAGATGTATAGAAACAGATGTGTACCAGCCTTGGGTCCACTTAAGCCTCCAGCTTCTCATGGGTATTTTGAGAGTTAAATTAAAACCTAAATGAGCATACCTGACACATATTACATGCTCAATAAATGCTATTCCCATTCTTTATTAAATTTATTTTTTTAGAGTAGAGTTGACCTGGGGAATTTCACAGGTTATTGTCTTCTTGGTATTTTGTTTATGATTTCTCTAATTTTAAATAATGTTGGAAATATCAGCATTGCTAATCACTTTTAGCTTCTCAACCACTTTTAGAAATCTGTAGTTACCACTCTATGATGTTTGTTTCTTTTTGTTTCTGTTTCTATTGCCTGATAAAAGTGAAGGAAAAACATGCTTCATGGTAGGAAAATTCTCTTACTTAAACCAGTTTAGTGCTTGTATTCACATTTTGATAATATGGATAATAGTTTTATCGATATAAAATGCTTTTATGAGCTCAATTTTTTGTTGTATATAAAAGTGCTGTTTTGAGAAACTGTTGACCAAAATATTGCAGTTACATACCATATTATAGTGTAGAGATATTCCAGCCATATGCTGTAATACTGACGTTTGAGTAGTTTCTGTAAATTATAACACTAGCTTTGTTTTCTGTTGTTTTGGGTTTTATTGAAACATAAGACTGCTTGTATCAAAAGAGAAATAAAATAGTCCTATGGTTGTTGTTCATTGGGAATTTTAAGTCACATGTCCATTTTCTAGTTTGTTTTCATTGTCTGCTGTTTGAAGCTATATTCATAGCAATATGTCCCCTCTTAAAGATGCCCCCTTTTCAAAGGGTTGACTGTAATTGAATTTCTAGGAAGCTCAACCATAGTTATTCAGTGCTCTTAATTTTCATGAGAACCTCAGGGCTAGATGAGCCCAAGTCAAGAACAACTTTTTAAAAACACGTAAAAAACGATACAAATCTGCTCCGGCAGGCCATCTGCTTTAGCGGTCAGCCAAGGAACATGAACTCTAGTTGATGTAAAGTTTGGGAGTTTATCGAAGACTTAGCAGTTTGTAGCTTACCTGGTACCTTGTGAGTGAATGAGTTCAGTTCATTGATTAACAACTGATCTTACTGGCTGGCTTCTTAGTACGCTCTTCATTTACTCAGCCAGTACACCTCCTCTGTGTGTGAGCCTGTGGTGGGTCCTGGTGACATGGTGGGGGAGAGGAATTGGTCCCTGCCTTCACATGGAATGACTGCTAACCCAGTGGCATCTAATGACAATGATACTGTCAAGGTCAAGAACAGGCGTCCAGGTTCATTAAAGGGACACCTGACTGGTGTTCCTGCAGGAAGTGATGTTTTAGCTGAGGTGTCAGGGATAAGGAGGGATTAGCACAGTAGAGCTGAAGGAAAAGAAGTTTTCAAATGAGGGAACAGCATGTTCCAAAGCCTGCAGGGCTTTCCCAAGACATGCAGAAAAGCAAGTGAAACTGGAGAACAGAGCAAGGAGACCCTTAGGGGCAAGGAGGCTATTGTTATTAGGCGGGACCGGATTATATAGGAACATGGGGTCCAGGTGAAGAAATTAGAGACATTTTTAAGTAGGGAACTGATATGATCCGATATGAACTTAAATACAAGTTTATTCTGGTGGCTGCAAAGAGCAGGGATTTTGGGGGTGCAAGACTGAAAATGGGGAGATGTTAGGCAGATTCAGTGGATGATGGTGCTTTATGGAGCTTGAGCGGTGACAGGGGAATGGAATTAGGAGAAGGAAAAATTCTCATGTCATCAGTTGTTTGTGCTAGAATATTATTACAACATCAGAAATGTAGTTAAAAAACATTTCAGCAATAGTGTCCTCTTCCTTTGCAGACCTCACAGTCCTAAGTGAGACCTGTCTGTCCCCAGCTCTGGATGTCTGCCGCGGTGAAGCGATCCGTCCTCATCTGCAGGATGCCACCGAGGCCATTGTTTGGATTAAAGATGCTTGCAACCCACTCGGGAAGGCAGGAGATACTTGAAAGTTAGGTCCAGAAGGAATAGAGATCAGTGTTTTCTCTTTCTTTAAAAATCCGTCTCACAGCCCAGCACAGTACTTTCCACATTTTAGGAAACCATAAATTATTTGTTGAAGGGAGGAGCAGGTACATCATACGGTGTGGCATTATGATGCCCAAACTAATGATCATAGGAGACTGAGTGGGGAGCTCCCTGGAGTTTAAGGTGGCAGAGAAAGTTCCATGCTGATGATGCATCTTGAACTAGGCCTCGGAGGTTAGTTGGTCCTGTTTTTTTTTGTTTGTTTGTTTTTGTTTTGGAGAGGAGCAGGGCTTGAAAGAGCATTGCAGGGAGAAGCCATTCCACACGCAGAGTTAGGAAGCATGACTGAGCCCCGTACCTCTGTGTGCTGGTCAGGGGTGGGGCACAGACACGCCAACTTGATAAAGGTTAGGAAATAGGAGATAGATCAGGATGGATGGTGTGGGATAAGTTGTCAGAGAACACAGATTTTCAGGATGAACACTAGAACTGGCTCCAATATGCAAAAGTAAGGTTTATCAACAGATGGTTGGGGGCAAGAATTGAAGGGAGAGATTTTGGAAATGAAGTCTGGAGTGGCTGTTGTCCCCACTCCCACATCCGCCCCTAGCCTGAGCTATAATGCTCCACAGTTAGCTTCAGGAATTACCTTCCTCTAGAAAGTCTTGCCCCTTGTGTTGACAGTCTTTGGTGGCTCCTGGCTGCTTGATAAGTAAAAAGAAATAAATTTTTTAAAAACGGCACCAGTCATGGCCTTCCAGGCTTCCAGCCAGTCTCTTCCTTTATCCACCCATATCTTACATTTCCTGATCACCACTCTTTAGCTGTATATATGCATATATATGTATCTATATCTGTATCTGTCTATCTATTATCTATCTATCCATCTACTTAATGAATGTTAGGCTCCGATCTGTCCCTATCTCCTCAGCAAGGACCTACCCATTTCTTTTAACCGAATCAGTCTCCTCCTAAACCTTGCTTAGAATTCACCTCCACTGTGAAATCTTTCTGGACTTTAACCAACCAACTTAAATGTCTCTGAACTTTGGTTTCCTCATCTGCAAAATGGCACAGACATACCTTACCTCATAGAATGGACGTGAAGATTAAAGGAGAACCTGCATGAAGCATCGTTTTTTGCACAGAGCGGGAGGAGCCTGGCTCCCTCCAGCCAACACCCATCAGCAGAGCCCAAAGTCCCCTGCTGCCTTCTGTCACTGGGCCAGGACACTCTTCACAGGGCATGAGAGGGGCATGCATACCTTGGTTGTGCCTGCAATGGGATACAGGGCTAAATACAGAACAGAGATGTACAGGTGTGCAGTGGAAAAGGGGCAAGGAAAATATACAGTTGGAGATCACAGAGGGGAACAGCTTAGTCCTCTGGCAGAGGGTGTGAGCGAAGTTTTCACTGGAAAGGTGACATTTGCTGAAAAGCATAATTATTATGAGAGTTCCTTGAAGGTAATGACTTGGTGGTCTGTGTACATTGGGGCCGGCCTGGTTCAGTGCCAAGAGCAGAATGGGCGCTTAATAAATATTTGTTGGATGAACGATTTGACCTCTAAAATACTTTTATTGCTTGTCATTCAACTTCTGTAACTAATATAAAGGTAAAATTATTTAAGCGAGGAACCTCCACTTGCCATTCAAGGAATACAAATGAATTTTAACGTGCTGTTCAAAAATAGCAAAGGCTATTGAGAGCAAGGCGCTGAAACACCACCCCACTGTGAATCGGAATCACCAGTGGTGTAGCCGTGTCAAGGTGACACGGCATCTGGATGTAGAAGAGGTCATCTAGATGTTTTACCTGTGAAAACAGGTGGAGCAAAGAGCAAAAGTGCAGACCCAAGTGTATATATGTCACTTTGTCTGGTACTGTTTGCTTGGTACTCTTGGGAAACATTTGTGATGGGAGATCGTTTTATCATGATTGAATAAAAATACTCATTATTTAAATTTTTTTTGAAAGTCCCTGTCTATCTGGAATCTTTGAAGGGCAAGAAATCAGTCCTAAAGTGTATATACATTACTCTATAAATGTGTTAATGTCTTCGCTTCTTCTTCCTCCTCTCTGCCTGTTTATACTGTCATATTAATAAATGCAGCATTTTAATGAGCTTTGACGGAATTATCTTCAGAGAGTCGGCGGAGTGTGTTCCTTGGAGACACACAACTGAAGTTCCCAGTTCCTGGAAGGAAGGCTGTTCCTTATTAGCTGGGATAGCGGAAGAGTGTGCTGGAGAGGGATGGGGTAGGCAGGGATCAGCCCACCTGTGCAGGCACAGGCCCGGACCCTCTCCACATCCCTGTGGAGGAGCCCCCGGGCTTTCATTACAAGCGTCAGACGGTTCCCCCCGAGCAAGTGCTGGTGGGATGGCATGTCAGTGTCTCTGGAGGAGCAGCCCTGACACCTCCCAACAGTCTGACAAACGGTTAAGTAG
Organism: Pseudorca crassidens; assembly: GCF_039906515.1. Lineage (NCBI taxonomy): Eukaryota > Metazoa > Chordata > Mammalia > Artiodactyla > Delphinidae > Pseudorca > Pseudorca crassidens. The sequence continues at coordinate 137,391,229 of NC_090296.1, read as the reverse complement.
TGGTTTCAGCTTGGGTTGAGGATGAGAACATGTGTGTTCTTTCATGTTCATGTTCTTTTCATGTTACTCGAGAGATGTCATGACCTTTTGCACTGTCACCCAACCCCTACCCTGTGCCCCGTGAAACACAGTCCCAGACGTTCACTGCCTTTTTAAAAAAATTGAAGCGTAGTGAATATAGTGTTGAGTTAGTTTCAAGCGCACAGCGGAGTGATTCAGTTATACACACATGAATCAGATTCTTTTCCATTATAGGTTATTATGAGCTATGGAATATAGTTCCTGTGCTATCCAGTAGGTCCCTGTTGTTTATCTGTTTTATATAGTAGTGTGTTAATCCCAACTTCCGAATTTATCTCCCCACCTCCATCCCCTTTGGTAACCGTGTAAGTAACCGAAGTTTTCTATGTCGGTGAGTCTATTTATATGTGGCAAATAAGTTCATTTGTATCCAATTCTTTTGAACCAGCTTTACAACAAATGCTAAAGGAATTTATCTAGGCAGAAAAGAAAAGGCCACAACTAGAAACAAAATTACAAAATGTATCCTTTTTTTTTTTAGATTCCGTAAGTAAGTGATATCATGTGATATTTGTCTTTCTCTGTCTGACTCAGTTCACTTAGTATGATAATCTCTAGGTCCATCCATGTTGCTGCAAATGGCATTTTTTCACTTTCTGATGACTGAGTAAAATGTCTTAAAGAAGCAAGACTCTTTACAGATGCAGATGGATTTGTGTGTGTGTTTGATTTGGGCTGCCCAACATCTGAAACCCCTTCTAGGTTTGGGGTGCTTCTCATCGAATGTTTTGGGGAAGGGCTCAGAGCCACTTTCATGTGGTGGAAAGCCAATATGTACTCCCTTTCTGAGCCCTGGAAGTTAGGGCACGAGGATTTGCTAGGCAGGGGCCATCCCTTTACATCTACATCAAGTGAGGCAAAGAAGCGGGAGTGGAGAATTCATATTAGAAGCAGCTACATTTAGGGGCTGGGGTCGGAGGTGTCGGTGGGGCCAGTTTTCCTGGGAAGCAGAGGCCATGCCAGACTTTTCCTGGGGTGAGAGATTGACTGAGATTCTGTGCCTCAGCATTCTTTGGTCTCCAGTGATTTTTCCAGCCTGATTCTCCAATCTGTGGTCTGATCCTGAGAGCTGCTTGCTATTATTTTAATAAATTCCTTTTCTGCTAAATTTAGACAGGGATCATTTCCATTATTTGTAAGTGATGACCCCAACACATTCATCTGTGTCCATGGCTCGATCACTGTCTGCTGGCCACTGAGATAATAGCCTTGACTTAAAAGCTTTGGCCAGGCATCTAAGTGTCCAGGCCACTAGTCAGCTGAATGGAATCTCCTGTTTAACACTGACTCTTAGCCATGCAGCTGCTCTTCTTTTCTTCCTTTTTTGAAATATCATCTTCATGCTGGCTCCTGCACATGTGTCTCTCTAATGACTTGCAGTACTTCAGAGCTCCCGGTTATTAAGTGAATTAGATGTAGGTTCAGTGACCTGAATGGTAGGCCAGTAGGTCAAGTGGCCTGAGCACTGTCTGAGTTAGGCCCTGGTCTGGGATTCCTTGGCCATTTGTTGGAGGCATGTCTGTCCTTTTGCTCCCAATTAATTTAGTACACACCACTTTGTAAAGTGCCAGTGTGCGCAGAGGTAGGCCGTGTGTTCATGTCCTGCGAACGTTAAAGACCCTGACGGTTTCAACTCTGGATCCCTCTGCCAATCCCAACAGAAGGGGAGAGACTTCTTATGCGGTAGCTTTCTGTGTGCCCCTTTGGATTCAGGATTCTTTAATCTTTTTATTTTTTTCTTTTGGAGGCTGTGTGAGGTAGGGTGGAAGAAGAGGAGGTGAGATGGGAGAAGTAAAGGTTAAGCTTCATTATCTTTTAAGATAAAAACTTTGAACTTAACCTGATGAAATTAGACTTCTACATGTGTCTGAGCACCAAAAATGTCCCATGTGTATTCTCACCATTTACTAAATATATAAGATCATATGTGTGTGTGGCCACTCACTCCAGAGCAGAGTTTTAACTCCTAAACAGCCATGGTTACACTTTTTCTCATTTCTCTTATCACCTCGTAGAAACATGTAAGTTATCATAGACTTCCAGTTGTAGACGAGTAATTATATCCATTCAGGGCCTTCCCTGGTGGTCCAGTGGTAAAGAAGCCGCCTTCCAATACAGGGGATGTGGGTTCGATCCCTGGTCGGGGAACTAGGATCCCACATGCCGCGAGGCAACTAAGCCCGCGCGCCACAACTACTGAGCTCGGGTGGCTCAACGAGAGAGCCCGTGTGCTGCAAACTATAGAGCCCCTGCACTCTGGAGCCTGAGTGCCACAACTAGAGGGAGAAAACCCGCACACCACAACTAGAGAGAAGCCCGCGTGCCACAGCAAAGAGCCTGTGCGCCGTGACTAGAGGGAGAAAACCCGCACACCGCAACTAGAGAGAAGCCCGCGTGCCACAGCGAAGAGCCTGCGTGCCGCAACAGAAGATCCCGCATGCCTCAACGAAGACCCCGCGTGCCGCAGCTAAGACACAATGTGGCCAAAACAAGAAAAAAAAATTATATTGGCTCAAAGAGAATTTAGGAAGGAAAGAGAGATGTGCTTCTGTTTGGAAACAAAACACAAACTTGGACTCTCTAACATGCCACATTGACACCTGCTCTTGTGAAACCAGTGTTGCCATTGCTCTCAAGGCTGCATCTGGGTTGTGTGTCAGTCCCAGTCCAATAAGTGTGCTGACACCTATATGTCTGTCCACCTCCCCAATTCCCACACAGGGCTTACACGGCTTGCTAAAAAGAGAGGCTCACGTTCAATCTTTTGACAAGCACAATTTTTTTTTTAATTGAAGTGTAGTTGATTTACAGTGCTGTGTTAATTTCTGCTGTACAGCAAAGTGATGGTTGTACATATATATATATACACATTCTTTTTCATATTCTTTTTCATTATGGTTTATCACAGGGTATTGAATATACAGTAGGACTTTGTTGTTTATCCATTCTATATCTAATAGTTTGCATCTGCTAACCCCAAACTCCCAATCCATCCCTCCCTCACATCCCCTCCCCCTTGGCAACCACAAGTCTGTTCTCTATCAGCAAGCCCAATTTTATTGTTAAAATATGTGGAATCTAAAAAATGATACAAATGAACTTATTTACAAAACAGAAACAGACTCATAGATTTAGAAAACAAATTTACAGTTACCAAAGGGGAAAGGTGGGGTGAGGGATAAATTAGGAGTTTGGGATTAACATATACACACTACTATACATAAAATATACAATCAACAAGGACCTACTGTATAGTACAGGGAACTCTACTCAGTATTCTGTCATAACCTAAATGGGAAAAGAATCAGAAAAAGAATAGATATAGGTATATGTATAACTGAATCACTTTGCTGTACACCTGAAACTAACAGCATTGTAAATCAACTATACTGCAATATAAAATAAAAAATAATAATAATAATTGGAAAAAAAGTGCATGACTTTTGTTCACTTTGCCTCTGTCACTTTTGAGATTCACTTGCCTCTGACCAAGGAGATTCCTTTGTCTCTGACCCACGTCTGTGTTCTCTTTGCAGGGAAGAGCGATCCCTTTTGCTTGTTGGAGTTGGGAAATGACCGACTTCAGACACATACCATTTACAAAAACCTCAACCCTGAGTGGAACAAAGTTTTTACATTGTAAGTACTTTAGCCCCTGGAATATCAAAGAGCAGCTTTAACTCAGAGACCAATTATCCCTGATATGTTTGGGGCAGTCTGGGGCTCTTGAGTGGAACTTTCTGTCCATTTTTATGGGCAAAGAGTGAGTTTATTGTTTTTCTTTTTCTGAAAACCTTTTATGCTTTCATTTTATAGAGTATAGTGTTAATAATAGAAGAGACCATTTGGAACTGCAAGGGAGTGTTATAGGAGAGGCATTTGTAAAGTAGGTCTTTTAGTGACTAAATTAATCTGTGAGTAGAAGGAAGCTTCCATAAATCCAGACTACTTCATTCCTGGGTTAAAGGAAATTACAAATGTAGACCTGTCTTTAATTCAAGGAGCTTATATGGTACAACATTATTTTAATATCTGAAGGCTTGTATTCTGCCAGAGTCTTTTGGAACATATAGATTATCTGCAATTCCTCAAGGACTCCCAAAGTCCCCTTATATTCCAGATTCTCTGAATGACCTGCTCCGTAGTGATGTTCACTTTTCAGACTCAGGCATTTAGGAGGCTGGGTATATTCCTAGTTTGCTTTAGATTCCAAGGCGTCTGGCCATCAAAGGGGAGGCCCCTTTTTGAATTTGGGTGAAATGGTGGTACCCCGGCCTCACAACACTGAAAAAATGCTCTGTCTGTGCTTATAACTGAAAGAATATAGTTCGTATTGAATGGAATTGGTGGTTCCCAAGCAGAAACTTCCCAAGGATCTATGAGAAGAGGATTAACTGTGCTAAGCAGGTTTGCAAATTGCCATATGCAAGTCTCTGGTTTGGTCAACACCCTGCCAATGACCATGGCTCCGTGTTTCATCGTAGCCAATGTCTGGCTTCCGGTCAACGTAAAAACTGTTTATAAGGATGTAAATATGCATGAGACTTTTAGTACTCTGTGTTTCAACAATAGGATGCTTTCTAGGGATCTCGGCAAACAGTGATTTTGACCTTTGACCTTTTTTTTTTTTTTTTTGGGAATTCTTCATTAGTTTAAAGTAAAGTAAATCTGATTTTTGTTCTTCTCATTTGGAAGCTACTTTGAAATCAGTGTCCTCCTTATTCTGTCCCCTGTTCTCTTTCTTTATCCTGTTTCTTTAACAGTTCTGCCCTTGAGGACACATATACATGGAAAATGTCATAGTAAAAAAGTTGACTTTTTTTTCCATATGGATGTCTGAATCTTCTCTGATGGAAGGTTTGGGAATAGTCAGTTTGATTTAATTTTTGGAATTTAATTAAATGGTACTTTTATACTCTGAGGACATACAGATTTAATTAGTGAAACCGTGTTTTCAGATCTTCATGGAACAGACTTCACTTTTGTGTTTTTGTATCTAACGCATGGTGTGTTTCTTGTTTCAGTCCCGTTAAAGATATTCATGATGTTTTGGAAGTGACTGTGTTTGATGAAGATGGAGATAAACCCCCTGATTTTCTTGGGAAAGTTGCCATTCCCTTGCTGTCTGTAAGTTACCTTCGTTAATATACAGTGTGTGAGTCATTTTACAGTTGACAAGTTTCTATGGTCTAGAGTTGCTTTATCTTTGTCAATCTGGGGGCGGGGGGGAATCCTCCCAGCTATAGCAGGAAACAGCTGTTTTATTCCTTATCCTTCTCCAGTATTTTCAGTAGTTTCAGATGTAAAGTCACATAATTTTCTCTGTGTGTCAATTGCGTATTGATTTAACCAACCAAAACATTTTGACCGGTCTTTCAATCCACACTCAGTCTTTCCCTCTTAAGATAGGAGTTTCTCTTTTGTTTCAGGGAATACATATCTATGACTGATTTTCCATTGGTGAATGAAAAACATCCATGTTTTTCTTCATTGCTTCCTTACTGCCCATTTCTTCAAAGATTACTTGCTGGTAACTGCATAGTTGTTCTCGATTCCACTAAAGACCATTTTCTCAAAAATTCTGTTTGTCTTTTTAGTAGTCCCGTTTGTTTTCAGTCTCCAAAAGTGCTTTGTGGGAGAAAGCAGAGAGCCTCTCTTGGAAAAAGAGTGCTGTTTTGGTAGTCCCCTTAAAAGGTAATGTGTCAGAGTGAGCTTAGAGCTGAATGAAAATAAAATACCCTATAAAATTCAGGGCATCATATAATGTCTTTACATGGGCAAAGGTAGAAAGCTGGGATCTGAATTCACCTATTAATTGGGCATTTATGTTTATGCCAAATGTACTCTTCTAGAGGAGAAAATTTCAGTTTTTCATCCAACCATTCATACAATGTGTGGTAGAGTTGTAACGGCGTTTATCAGTGAGGAAGGCTTTATTTCTTTCTTCCCAAAGACTTATTTTCCCAAAGCTCTTAGTGCATTTTTGTGGCTGGAGCAGTCTGTAATTTATCTATGAGATTAGACTAGCTCACATGGTGTTTACAGAGGGGGAAACATTGCACCTCTCAATATCTCTTATCTTTTTGATTGCTTGGTTAATTTCTCCCCAAGTTCTCATATCCCTGATGTTACTTGAAGAGCATGGTGGAGCAGCTGCTCCCTTGCAGAGCCGGCTGCTGCCGAATGTTCTGAGCCACCAGCAACAAGCCACGCCGGCTCTCAGAGAGGAGATGGTGATGTGGGATGTCCCTCCTTTTTTTTTTTATTACAACTTTGTCCGTTATTCCTAAAAGCATACATGTAACAAGAACATGGCGCACAATTTTAAAGAGGTCTAAAGGGACAAGGAACCAAAGCTCTCCATTAGAATTTAGTGTCCTTTCTCTCTAACATTTATTTTTTTTGGACATTTCTCCTCTTGTTTTATAGATAAATCCTTAGTAGCATATTTGATTCCTTGCTGGGTGAACGCCACTTCATATCTTTATTAACCTCCCTCTGTTTCGCATGTAAACATTTTGTGTGTTTGGTCTTCCTAGAATACCAACAAGTTGACTGACTTTCTTTCCTCCCTCCCAAGGAATGTACAATCGCTATACGCTGTGGAGTTAGATCTAAGAAATTACCTCTGGCTAAATCAGGTTTAGGTTTTCTCAACCTCAGCACTCCTGACATTGTTGGACGGATCGTTCTCTGCTGCGGGGACTGTCCTATGCACTGTATGAAGTTTAGCAGCATCCCTGACCTCTACCCACTAGATGCCAGTAGCACCTATCCACCCATCACTGTTGTGATAACCAAAGATGTCTTGCAACATCGCCCAGTGCTCTGAAGGGGGCAGAGTCACTCCCGGTGGAGTGGAGAACCATTGACCTAAATTAATAGAGCTTTCAAACTATATCCTTCAAAATACAAGATAGAGTGATTTGTGAAAGACTTTGTTTCAATGCAAGCAAGCCCATTAGCCCCCTTAATTTTTCAGGTTGCTGATAAGCTGCCCCACAATCTAAGCATTCATTTGATAAATATTTATCAAGTGTTCAGTGTGTGCCAAGAATTGTTTGAGGTGGTAATGTTCTAACAATGATTGCAGTGAAGCTATGTCCTCTCCTGGAACTTATCTTTTGATTGCAGGAGGCAATATACAAACCAGAAAAAAAAAAAAAAAAAAAAAAAGCAATGCACAGTAGGTTAGATGGTGAAAAGTGCTATGTAGAAAATGAAGCAGGGGGAGGGGCCTCCAAGAGGATGTGTGTGGGGAAGGGATGCAGTTTTCCGTGGTTCAGGCAGCGATTACCTCACTGGAAAGGGAACATTTGACTGAGAACTTAAGTAAGGAAAGGGAGAAAACCAGGAGGATATCTGGGGAAACTCTTCCAGGCAGGAAATCTTCAAGTTCAGAGGTTCCAAGGCCAGGCCTTGACTGTCAAATTCCAAAAATAGCAGAGCAATGTGGTTGGAATAGAGTGAGTAGAGAATAGCAAATGTGAGATAGGAAAGAATAGGGGATAGGGTGGCATGGAAGAGGACCTTGTAGGACGCTGACAACCTGAAAGTTAGAAGGACTTTGGCTCTTTCTTAGTGGTGATGGGAAACCACAGGGAGGTTTCTAGCCGGGGAGTGTTTGATTTGGTTTATACTGCTTGTTTCTAATATAAATGTAGCACGTGGAGAAACAAGCCCAGATCTGAAAGGTCTCCACTGTGTAAAGGCAGTGTGGCCTGAGCCATGTCTCCCCTTAGGGACTTTGAGGGCCCAGGGATGTTGAGCTGAATAAGACATTTCAGTAGTTGTTGTTCAGCATGGCTGTTTCAGTTCATATTTATTTCTGCTGCTTTGACCAGTAGATTGGGAAAGTGATCAGATCTTACGTTAAGATCTGTGTGGGCTCTTCCCGATACACCCGCAACATACCTTCTCCAAATGAAATGATTCCCTACCTAAAGTGTAGATATAAATGTGATAGAAAAAAAGGCCATAACCCTCAGTATCTGTAACAGGCAAATTTTGTTTGTTATTTCATTGATCATTTGATTTTTTAAAAAAGTTATATTACTTATATCTATAGTATTTATATTTATAAATTTTGTTTATATTTATAATTATTTTAAAATAATTCTAACTTGTGATTTAGAGGGTATATTTTAAAATGTATTTAGATCTAGGTTTTTTCTTTATTTAATGTCTATTGAGCAATACTTACCTAGAGCCCTGTGCTGTGCACTTACCATCATTAATTCTATGACAGCCTAATGAGGCATGCTTTATTATTATGACCATCTACAAATGAGGAAACTGAGAGGCAAAGGAAGACCTGTAGCTGGTAAGTAGGGGAGGCTGGGTTTGAATTAGGCAGTCTCATATCAGAGCCATCCTAAGAGGATGCTGTGCTGCCATAGTGAGTAGCTGTTAAGTAAATATTGTGCCAAAAGCCATAACCAAGATCTGTTTTTTGCAGCCACTGGGCTCAGTGCAGTGGAGGTGGGGGGCAGGGGGGCAGGTGGGATACAGAGTTAAGTAAAGACTTGCATTTCATGGGAGATGCCTGTGAGATGACCAAAAATATTAGGTGCCCTATAAAAGGAAGAGGAAAATGCAAGGTGGGAGGGCTGAATTTAACTTTGGGAAGACTTTAGAAAGTGGGGAGTCTGAGCTGGCCAGGAAGGAGTATGGTGTTGATAGGGACTGCTGGGTGAGGTGAAGAATGAAGGCCATTCCAAGCAGAGGGGAAAGCATGAGCAGAGGAACAGCAGGGTAAAGGAGAGGCCACATTCTGGAAGCAAAGAGCAGCCTTGGTGCCTAGCTCTCAGTGTGAACAGGGAGGCTGGAGAGTGCAGCTCAGGAGGGGTGGAGAGAGTTTGGGGCCTGTTCTGTGAGGGGGGATTATCTGCAGGCTTTGGCATGGATATAACAGAGCAGTTAACTAGGAAGAAAGTTTGGCTCCTGTGTGAAGCAATTATAGGGGAGGAAGACTTCCTGGAGGAATTGGTTGCAACTCCAGAAAAAAAGCATCAAGGAGAAAACCCTTCAATTCTGTGTTCTATGCCTCTTAGGAAAAGGATTTATTTCCCTGCTTTTTTAATATTTTTAGTCATAAAAATGGATTCGTTGGTGCTTCACTATTACCTCTATAGGATATGGAACAGTGTCCTATAATACCTTGTTTCGTATTTAAAAACAAAAATTGTATTTCTTAGAGTGTGCGTAATTTTTGTGAGAACATGTTTTCTTTAATCAAGTCATAAACTAAAACTTGATTTACACTTTCAGAGAAAATGCAAACTACATTTTAAAACGTCTAAGTGGAAAGTATTGAAAGTACTTCAACTTTTACTCTCTCGAAATGGTAATGTGCTAAGTGCATTTCAGCCTGTTAAATAAAGAGCCTGTTCTGAATTCACTATATCTTTTAATCAGGGTGAATATATTGGATGACTCTTGGCTCCCTTAAAATTCATATTCTAAAATCAGTATATTTATTAATGGTGGTGAATTGTTCAAAGCGTATACATGTGCTCAGATATACATCAGAATTGAAAAAATACAGGACAGTGAGCCATCCTTCCATAGATTTCATTTCTGTTCAACTTTTTAAAAAACAGTTTTTTAGAATGATTATATAGATATGCAAAACTTTTTACTCATGATTAAAAGCAGTAGAAAATTGCAGTTGGATTGGATTATAATCTGAAAAAAAATTTTTTCTTTGGCCGCACCACAGAGAACTTCCCCCACCAGGGATCTAACCTGTGCCCCCTGCAGTGGAAGTGTGGAGTCTTAACCACTGTACCACCAGGGAAGTCCTGAAAACTTTTAATATTTGTACATTTCCACATTCTTCCAAAAATCTTCTAATCAATAATATAGTAAATACACATTGGAAAACAGTAGGAATGTTTTAGTTTTAAAACATTCCCAACATAGACATTGTCTCCTAATAATTATCCAGTTCAGTAGATTTATTTTTCATTGCTATTCTCAATTAAGTGATCTTGATTTTGTGGTGAAAATCTGGCTAAGTTCTTCTCATCCTTCTTATTTAAACATGTGTTTACCCTCCTAGAATTAATTATCTAATGGGTCAATTTTGGAAGACTTTGAAAATCAGCTTTCTGTAAAATAGGAAAAGCATCTGTTTGTTGTTATTTCCTACTATCTATGGAGAAGTCATCTCAATTTGATGAGGTCCTACTTTTTTTTTTTTTTTTTTTTTTTTTTTTGCGGTACTCGGGCCTCTCACTGTTGTGGCCTCTCCTGTTGCGGAGCACAGGCTCTGGACGCGCAGGCTCAGCGGCCATGGCTCATGGGCCTAGCCGCTCCGCGGCATGTGGGATCTTCCTGGACTGGGGCACGAACCCGTGTCCCCTGCATCGGCAGGCGGACTCTCAACCACTGCGCCACCAGGGAAGCCCAGGGCCTACATTTTGAAACAAATTTGAGTCCTCTTGTGTAAGCTATGCCAACATGCATATGTGAATTTATATCAGAAGCACAGGCCTTCATGCAGCCCTTAGCTTTCTCTGTGAAGCCAGTGCACGGTAACTAGGTGCACCAATAACAGCCTCACTTAATTAGCTTTATGGGATAAATTTTCTATAATTGCTGTACCAAATAAATGTCCATGCACATCTTCATTTGCATTTCCAATTAAGTATTTGCCCAACTCTCACCTATGATGGATTTTGCACATTGTACTGGACATTCTTAATCATATTTTTTTAAGTTAATGCTGAAATTTTGGCCACTGAAATATATAATATTTATCTTACTTTACATAAATGTTTATGGATGTATAACCAAATACAAAATTTAACAGGGCAAAATGGTGATTTTTGGACACAAACATTCAACTCTCTTCCTCATCTAATCCTGGTCCAACATGTTCATTGAAGTAAAGGAAGATAAGGCACATTTTTCTGTTGGCCTTGGAAACCAGCAAAGGGTGCCATGAATATGCTGGAATTATCATGAACCATAACTGGTGTAGAAGGTGGATGATACTTGGTTACGACAGGCCAAGGGAGAAAGAATGACTAGTGGGATTCCTCTACTGTCCTATAACGGGAAGATAGAAAGTATAAATGTGAGCATATCCTGCATGATGGTAAACGTTGAATAGGTTAAACTTTTCTATTAAATGGAAAAACCTCTCATAATGAGTGAAAGAGTAAAATCTAAGTGCTTCTTCTAGATGAGACACCTCAAACATGGCAATACTAAAATGGATGAACAAAAGTGTAACACATAAATGTAAATAAAAGGTAAGTGAGAAACATACGGAGGAGGCTATTTTATGAGTTACAAAATAATTTAATTATCAATAAGGTTATAAAGACAGGAACTTTTACGTGAATGACTTGCCATGGAAATGTGTGTGTGCATATGTATATACACACATATATATAATATTTGAAACACCAGAAAAATTACAAAATTGGAATCGCAGAAAAATAACATATATTATCTATCTAGCTTTTAAAAATCAAACAAAAAACAAAGCTTTGAGGTGATGTTTTAAAGTGCCAAGTCTTTGAAATTCCAAGTTCCATGAAGTGTATGCTAATAGCGAAAGCCCTTGCACATGATTCCACAGCTACTAAATTTCTGATGATGAAACCCTGGAATCTCTTTTGTTTTTGTTTTTATTTTTTTAACAAGTTCTCAGGTGAATTTTAAACAAACTAAAATGGTGGTTCTTAGACTAGAGAATCAGCCGTAAGCTTTGTCCAACATATGTGTGGGTAGACACACACAGAAATACATAAAATATTCTGTTCACATACCCACTTAACTTGTTTAATTGTTGATTATGTTGTGGGTCCAAAACGCTTCAATAGATTTCAAAAAGGCAGAACCTGTACTGTGATCACAGCACAGAGAAATAAATAACAAAAATGAAACAAGTATCAAAACCCTTGGTAGAAAAAAAATCTCAGGTAGCTAATGTAGATACCAAAACTGCAACTATAAACTTCTTAGAAACTAACAATGAAATACAATATATAAAAACGATGGGTACGGGCCAAAAGTATTATTCAGAGGAAATTTTTTTTGGCTGCACCACAGGGCATGTAGGACCTTAGTTTCCTGACCAGGGATCGAACTTGTGCCCCCTGCAGTGGAAGCACAGTGTCTTAACCACTGGACCACCAGGGAAGTTACGTGAATGGTTTTATAATTGAACAACAAGGTTGAAAATCAATTCAACATCTCAACAAAATGAACTAAAATAAAGAAAACTGAGAAAATTATAAAGAAATTTATGAAGATTAATAAAAGAGCAATTACATAGAAAGTATTTAAACAGTGTATTTGATAAATCCAAGTATTAGTTCCCCCCAAAACCAGTGATACAGGCAAGCCATTTACAAGGCTAATGAAAGAAAGGGAAAACATATGCTATTAAGAATGAATGAACAACAAGAAATATGGGGATTGCTATGAAGAACATAACTAAATTTTACTAAGTATGAGAGAAAACGTTAATAAATATAGAGACATACCTTGGGAAGACTTAGGTATTGTAAAGGTATAAAAATCTCCCCAAGTTAACTAAAAATATAATACAGTACCCCATTTGAAGAAGTTAATGTATAAAAATATCAAGGAAATTATCTTTAAAAACATAATTAGAGGAACTTGAATATCAGGTATTAAATGCACTGTTTAGTGAAAATCATTAATGATGGAAATATCAGAAACAGTTATCAAATAACTCCACCCTTTTCTCCCTGCATACTCCCCTCCCCCCGAATAAGAAAATAACACATTTCAATCATTTAATGAACATGAGTTTTGAAACCTTAACTGCACAGGCAATTCTTAAATGTTATTGAAGTTTATTGAGAACATAAAATGGAAAATGTGTGAAATCATTCCCTGAGACTAAAATAATTCTGATATTAAAAAAAACACATTTAAAAAAAAAGCAAATTATATACCTTTCATGGAACATCAGTAAGATTGAACACATTAGGAAATCTAATTGTGTAATTTATATTATTGAGTTAAGAAAAAAAAGCACCTTGACAATCTCAATAGATGTAGAAGGTGTACTTGATAAAATTTAACATCCATTCTTGATTATGAAAAACTAGTCTAATAAATTAGTAAATGATGAGCAGTGCCTTAACATGATGAATGATATCTATCAGAAGTATCACAAACGTTAAGACTTATTGCTGAAACACTAGAGATAGTTATTCTAGTGTCTCATTTTTTTTTTTTTTTTGGCCACACCTCGTGGCATGTGGAACTTCCCCAACCAGGGGTGGAACCCACACCCTCTGCAGTGGAAGCCTGGAGTCTTAATCACTGGACCACCAGGGAAGCTGCTCTAGTTCCTCATTTTTAAAATGAAAATAACAGTAGTTTCTACTGCTAGGATTGTTGCAAGAATTTAATGAGCTTATATACTTATGAATTAACTATTAAAATTAAACCTTTTAGGTCAGATCCAGCCAATGCAAAAATGTAAGAGAAATAAATGATATTTGAATGAAGGAAACACATTATTTGCAAGTACTAGCTGATAATATCTGTAAATATAAAGAAAATTAATAGACACTGTATTAGAATAAAAAAAGGTCAGTTATGTATAAACAATATCAAAATTAAGAAAATGAAAAACAGTGCCCATACCCAATAGAAATCTTAAAAACCTAAAGAAAAACCTAAAAAAAAAAATCTGAAAAACCTAAAAAAAAATCAAAGAGTATAACAGGAAACAAAAAAATGCTATAATGCTTAACTATGTGAGGAATTTCTGAACTGTACTGAAGGACATAAAAAAAGACTAATTGAGAAATTTAATATATGATAAACTTGAAACATGAAGTCATTGAGAGGATAAACTAAGTGATCACTATATAAGTGATTCTGAGGTAAGTTGGTTGCTTATCCATCAGGGAAAAATGCATCGGCATGTTACACCAAACACAGTAACTATTTCAAGGTGAATTAAAGGTCAAATGCTTGAAACAAAATAAATATTTATTTATTTATAGTTCCATAAATAAAACTATTAAAATAATGGGAAGTGCTACATAAACAAACTGAAAAACAGGAATGATAAAGGAAGAAAGATTTAAGATGTCATGGTGAAAACAAAAATTTCCATAGAAGATTAAAAGACAAAGGATAGGTTGGTAAAAAATACTTGCAGCATAAAACAAATAGATGCCAGCACTAATATAAAAGTGTTTTTTTGATCAATATGGAAAAGACAATTCAACCTAACAGAAAATTTAAATCAAGGAGGCAGAAATCTGTATAGCTAATAAGCATACGAATGGCTCATGCTTTATTCAACCACCATTGTGGTTGTTAAAAATGCAGAAGAGGGGGCTTCCCTGGTGGTGCAGTGCTTAAGAATCTGCCTGCCAATGCAGGGGACACGGGTTCGAGCCCTGGTCCGGGAAGATCCCATATGCCGCAGAGCAACTAAGCCCGTGCGCCATACCTGCTGAGCCTGCGTGCTACATTCTGTGTGCCTAGAGCCCGGACACCACATTGAAGAGTAGCCCCCACTCGCCGCAACTAGAGAAAGCCCGCGAGCTGCAATGAAGACCCAATGCAGCCAAATAAATAAATTTATTTATTTTTTTAAAGTGCAGAAGAGGGAGCCAGATCACCTGGGTTAGCCCCCAGTCTTCTCCATTAACTGGCTGTGTGACTTTTGACACCTTACTTGACATTTCTGTTTCCTCCTCTATGAAATGAAAATTTTCACAGTACCTGTGTTGGAGGTCTGTGGTGAGGATTTAAATGGTTTGGTAAATGTAGAAAGAGTACAGTAGCACACAGTAAGCACTTAAAGTGTAAGCTCTTATCTTCATCACCCTTGTTTTAGTAGCTTAAATTACCAAATTACTTTAAGCAGTCAGATTAAGAAATATAGTCAAGATTTTTCATGAGCAGTGATGATTAAGTGTAGTCAAAGGACTCTCTCAGATGCTTTTGGAGGGAGCATGACCTGCTACCAGCCTCCTATAAGGCACCTTGGATTAAAATTTAATAGACACATATCTCGGAGCATTTATATTCTAGATATCTATTTTAGAGAGGCAGCTGGGGCTTGGAGAGATACAGTAATTACCCATGGTCACACAGATGCTAAACGCCAGAAATGGGAATTAAAGTGAAGTCTGTCTGGTTTCACGGTCCTACCATGGCCCACTGTTAATAAACATACGACAGAAAATGTTCAGTTTCATTAGTTATATAAAAAAAGCACATATTAAAACAACCTGAGGCCATTTTATTCCTATGAAATTGCTGTATATTAAATAAAAATGCCTATGGTTGGCAACATTGGAAGGAAACGGACAGGCTCATTCACTGAGGCTAGGAGTATAAATTAACACAACGTTTTAGGAGAGCAAATTGGCAATACTTGCCGAAACGATAAAAATAGGTGTACCATATGACTCAATAATTCCACCTCTAAGACTTTATTTTTAGGAATGCATCATGGAAGCACAAAGATATCTATGGTGTTTACAGTTGTTAAAAATTGGAAACAATCTTAGTTACAATGGAAGATTGGTTAAGCTAATTATAGAATATTCTTAAGATGAAGAACCATTCTAAATTATGGAGAATCGATTTTTACATTGGAGAGTGTTTCCCATACTTCTTTAAAGTTTAAAACACGAGTGATTAAAAAGTACATAAATGAAAGTAAGACAGAAAAAATCATGTTATTTAATAAGCAATTTCTGTGTACTTGTCACTGTTCTTACTGCTTTTTGCTGATTATTTCACAAAAACTGCTGAGATATGTATCCTTTTTTTTTTAACTCACACTTTACAGATTAGGAAACTGAAGAAGAGAGGAGTTATGTAACTTATCCAAAGTTACCCAGCCACTCTGAGGCAGAACCAGAATTTAAACTCACTTCATCTGCCTCTAAGGAGTCCCAAACTTCATCCAATATACTATGATCCTATTTTCATAAGATAAATATTTATAAAAGTACATTAAAAATTAGAGATCTGTTTGTTAAAAAATGGAATAGTGTAAAAGTTACATTTTTTTTCCTTTTTTTAAGCTATTTTTGTAAATTGTACACCATTCTTACAATTAGTAAATATTACTTTGTAAAGACAGCTTCTATTTCAGGGAGAGGAGTTGATAATACATTTTGGGTACAGCAGGGTTTTCTGCCTTTACCAAAGTTCAGTGCTGGGTTTTGAATTCAGGCAATAGGTGGGTTGGATTGCCTTGCACAGAGAAAGGTGAGTTGTATGTGGAGGGCTGGGGTGATGAGTTCAGTGCTGCCTCTACTGGCTGGCTGGTGGTTGACTGTGTCAGGGCAAACAGTGACCTTATGGGCTTTTCAGTCTCTCGTGCTGTTTGTAACTCCTGCGGTGGTAAACAGGCGTGTTTCCAAGTGGGGATATGAATAGAATCACTACCAAGTAAAGGATATTTACTTTTCTTCTCTCCTAGCCACATATCCCATGTGAATATGTGTCTGTTCACATCACATTTTGTTGGAGTCACCTTGCATGTGCATTAGTGGGGATCACCTGCTGTATTGTTATGTCACATTATTTTCCCTTTTGCATGCAATGAAAAGCTTCTGAAAGAATAACACTTGTTTACACCCAAATGTTCTCCATTTATTCACATGAAGGTCGAATTGGGGGCTGGGGAGGATCAATATGACTCTTCAGTTTGGATTTTGATGTTAAATGTGTATCTTTTCTCCTTAAAGCAACTGATGGTTTTATTCCTTCATATCGATTCTGATTAACTTTGCTGTTGAATCAGTTGATATCTTGTCACATCAAAACTTTACAGTAAAGCATAATAATGAGAATTCTCTTTTTTTTCTTGTTTTTTTTTTAAATAATGAGAATTCTTTAAAAAGAGTTCCAGCTGAGAAAAATATTTTTTCTCTGTCCCACATACTAACCCACATACTAATTTAAAAAGTTTTGTTTTCTAATATAATGAATGTAGTATCTCTTTGGCTCAAAAATTAGTTTTATCACCAAACTTTTTAAAAGTTCTTCATATTTACCATGCTTAAAGCTTGTGTAAGCAGATTTAAAATTCTTTTAGATAGAGAAAAATTGCATAGGTTAAAGATAACTTCAGGTCAGATTAAAATCTAAACCAGACTACCTTCTCTGTAACTAGTTCTCTGGCTCTGAAATCCTGAATCATTACTCAGAAACAGACTTCCTGTGCTCTTTCGTTCGCTGTCTGATGTAACCAAGAATTCACGGTTAGCATGGTTAGCTTTCTGATATATCATTTTGTTTCTGAAAATAATGTAAAGGAACATGGAAATGCCCGTTTCCCTAATTATGGAAGTTTAATTGCTGATTAGGTTAAATCTTTATAACTGTCCTGCAGAGATGCCTTCCCCAAATTATTGCCTGATATCTGTACTCCTCACCTATGGAAAGGCAAGTATGTAAAGGTGTGTGATAAGTCAATTTGAAGAGTTTTCTTGTAACACTAAACTTAAGGACATTATCTATTATTTCCTCCTTCTATCTGAGTGAAATGAAATCCTCCCCGATGTCAGCCCAGGAAGACTCTGCAGTTGAACTTCGAGATTTCCATTTGTCACAATTTGCCTTGGGTGATAGAGTTCTCAGAATTAAACTTAAGTCTTAATTGAAGTGACTATCTCATACCTAAAGACAAAAGTATATATAGATTCTTTGCTCTAAGTTTTCTTTTAGCTGTGCTTTAGTTGTCCTATTTCATAGAGGTTTTAACATTATAAAATGCTAGAAATAATTTTCAGAGTTAAGTATAAATAAATATAGTTCTTGACTGGAAAAATATATGTTTAGCTTTCATTTATTATATAAATACTGTCATGTAGGAGTTTGGCAAGTTGGGGTGTTACCGAACTTTTTATCCTGTATTCATGTGTTTGAAGTTCAATTATATAAACACCATGGAAAATGAAAATATTTAACAAATAGTTTCTTTGGTTACTATCTCAGTGTTTAATTATAACACTAAATATTCAAATGCATTGATCTGTTCTTAACCCAAGCATATCCCAAAGACAAAGTAGTGTATTTCCTCTATCTCTCAGTTTATCTTTTCCCAAAAGATATTCCTTATAGAGGACAGACTGAAAAGTGGAATCAACCAAATATTCATAAATAGAAGGGTTCATAAATTGTGGTTTATTCAGATTTTGAATTTTACATAGCAGTTTAAAGAAATGAGGCTGATCTATATACTAATACAGACACATTACCAAATACTATTGATACATACAGAATGAAATTACAAAATATATACAGTTTGAAACACAAAAAAATGTAAAATACTTTCTTCAAGGATATATTTATGAATATAAATTCTCAATAAAAATTTAGAAAGGGTACGTGCCAAATCCCTATCTAATTTCCTTCTCAGGGAAAGAATTGTGGTTATTTATGGACATTCAAAGGGACTTTTTTATTTCCTATAATTTTTCAATCTTTTTACAAATTTTTAAACTTACAATTTATATATTTTAAAATAATATATGAAAGTGCCAAACATGAGTAGCCTTAATTATATCTCTAGCTTTAAAAACTTCTTTAATGTCCTAGGTGGATTCTGGGCTTTGCTGACACAACTCAAGGACATTGAGCAAGAGGAAACGATCATTTACCCAAAAAAACAAAAAAATTCTTTGACTATAAAATATTTCTTTTTATACTGATACCTCTTGTTCTTCTGTTGCCCTTCTTAACCCTTAAGAAATCATGGAAATTTTAAGATAACAGTACAATGATTATGGGTTGAGGCAAAACTAAACTGGACCAAAGTCAGCTTGGCAAATTGTCATATGCTGTTTTTGTATTTATTTCTTTCAACTTTAACACCCACAATTTATTAAGTGAGACAGTGGATAAAAGAGGAAGCTCAGAATCCTGTTTGGATACCGTTTAGGAAGGAAGCCAGGTCTTTATGGGGTACCCCCTTCCTCTTAGCCACTGGCCAGGAAAGCCATCTTTCTGTTTAAAACCTATTCAATTTGAGAGAGGTGGGGTGACTTTGGGAAGGAAGGTGACCTCTCCCTTGTAAAGTGGAATGGCTCTGTTTCCCCCCCGTGACTTATTCAACTCATCTCCACCACTGTTTATAAGAACACTTGTGCTGGATTCTTGTAGTGACAGCAATAGTCATTTAAAATATGGCTCAGATTTCATGCCCTCAAATTTCCTATGTTATTTCAGATGTTTGATCATTACAATCCCAAATGGAGCTTTTGGTCAGCTCAAGTTTTGCTCTGCCCTGTTGGAGTTAACAGATATGCTTCGAATAAGCCAGAAGTTTAAAAATGCATATACTACCACTCTGTATCATATAAGCATTGCTGCTATCAAATCTGTAAGGAAGATGCCATAATGGGAGCCGAGTCATTTCCAAAATGATACAGGGGATTTTTTCTTAGATGCCTCACACGCTGGGGTCCACAGGTAGATTGGTATGTGGCATTGATGTGACATGCTTGGCTGAGAGATGCTATCAGAAGAAGTTGTTTGTTTTGTAGGTTTATCATCAGCACATTGTTCTTTTGAAATGTTTTTGTATTTTGACCTCAACTTTAGCTGTGCTGATTTATTTAATTTGCATTGCACCTTGGCTGTGAATCACTGGTCATTTTTAGAAAACTCATTCCTTTATTCATTTCTTTAAAATATTTCATAGTATTTGTATAAAATAATATTTGTATAAAATAATATTTTATAAGGCAATATTTTATGAAATATTGTATAAAATATTTTATAATATTTTTATAAAATAAAATACCATTTTATAAATAAATAAAACATCTTATTTTATAACCTTTTTATTTTGGAATAATTCTAGGTTTACAGACAGTTTGCAAAGTGATACAGAGTTTCCATCTATCCTCACCTAGTTTCCTCTAATGTTAACATCTTACATTGCCATGATGCATTTATCAAAACTAAAAAGAAAAGCTGACATTGTACATTACTATTAACTAAACTCTGGTCTTTATTTGGATTTCACCAGTTTTTCCACTAATGTCCTTTTTCTGTTCCAGGATCCAACCCAGGGTACCACATTGCATTTTATCATCTAATCTTAGTCTTCTGACTGTGGCAGTTTCCAAGTTTTTCCTTTTTCCCATGACCTTGGCAATCTTGAGTAGTATTTGCCAGAAATTTTGTAGAATATTCATCATTTTTTAACAAATAAAAGTGTTTAACCTCTGGGATTTTTGAATGAAAACTCTGGTAGGCTTAGTAATCATTTGTACCACTAATTTTCCTCTCGTATATCAGTTTCAGCCTGGTGATGGTTACTTTATCTTCTTATCAGTTATAGCAGCACTCTAGAATTAAAAGTTGATTTATGATTTAATATTTACATAGTTTTAATATTTGCTTAATATTGGCTTCATCTGTGTACACGTTCTGCATTTTCAATTTTGTCAGCTCGTTCAGTTTAAATCCCATAGAAAGTCTGTATTTTATCTATTGTTTATGACAGATTCGAGACGGACAGACAAACTGTTACGTGTTGAAGAATAAAGATTTAGAACAAGCTTTTAAAGGAGTTATTTACTTGGAGATGGACCTCATATATAATCCGGTAGGTCTAACTGGACATATGTCCCAGCTTCTCTCTATGGAAAGTAAAAGGTGACCAGCCTGGAGAGATTCAAATCAATGTAAAATGTTTCAGAATTTTTGCAGCTACAAAGAAAATAGTGTTTTAAAACTGAGCCAAGAAAAATCAGTGCTGGACAGTCTGGTATTAATCCTGTTGGACCAGTAGAATTGATGGTGTGTAATTCTCAATAAATGTCAAGGGAAAAAAAAATAAGAGGAAAATGAGGTTCTTAGCTATATTACCTTTAATCTTCTTCCAAGGCAACAGTTGGCTGTTGGACAGAGATATCTTCAAGCCTCTGACATGTTATTTAATTATTATAGTAGATGTCCTGCTATCCAACACTATCAAGATAGGTAGTTACTCGATTGAAAACTACAGTTAAAGGAGGATTTTTTTTAATGTATCTTAAACTTTTAGTTTAATATAAATAAAATACATAAATATTACATTCACTTGCCAATTTTTAGGTGTGGGCCTAAAACCTTTTTTTAAATAGCATGGACATATTATTTTTAGTTCTACAGCATATTCCTTGCATAAATATACCCGTAACATCTATGATTTCTAATTTCAGTTTCTTGAAAGTAGAGATATTTTTTAAAAAACACTCACAGAACAATCTGAATGTGGAATTCCTCCTGATTATTTTTCCATAAAATCATCACCTCAATAGCAGTATCTTTTTAGTCACTGACCTTTCTCAAGGCTTTCTAGAGCAACATCGATTTCAAGTCTCTTGATCTGTATTTCAATAATTTATATAATTAATATAGAATTATAGTAACAGGTAAAATGGGCATAAACAGGTTTGCGAATTAGCACAGTTGGTTCTAGGTGGGCATACTATTCAAGTGCCAGGAGCAGAAATCCCTAGGCGTGCGCAGACATGGCTTACTTAGCTGTGAGCATTCCTTGTCATAGTATCAGCAGTAAGTTCTAGAAAGGGAAGGGAGAGCACAGTTAATCCAGTTAGTGGGGTAAATGAATGTAGCATAATGGTGCTTTTACAATAATTAGAAGAACGGCTGCCATTTATTGGCCATCTACGATGGGCCAGGCTCTGATACTATTTCATTTCATCCCCGCAATAAGCCTGGTCCCTAGCTATCATGAATGCCATCTTATGACGAGCAAATGGAATTAAACAGGGGAGCTGATTTGCTGATAAATGAGTGAGTCGGGATCCAGATCCAGATCTTTCTGACTTCTCAATTATCCCGATGCTGCATTGCTGATTGTTTGCTATCTTTAAGAGATTATTCATAAAATCAATGGCAGGGAAGTTTTATATTTTATTCCTGGGAATGTTAGAACTCTGGGCACAGCCTCCAGTATGGGGTCTGTTGTTACTTCCTCTTTTTCCCCATTTCTTAACCTTTCCCTTCAGGAGATCATATGTATGTGTTGCACACAGATCACCCTTCATCTCCTCTTTTCTTCTGGCAGGTAATTGTATATAGACCATGCACACAGATAAAACTTGAGTTTTAGGGGGAAAAACAGCCTTAAATTAAAACTGTTAAGTAATGTTCTAGTTGTCCATCTGATGTAGAGGAGAAGGACTTGAATTTTGTTCTTTCAGGTTTTCCTCAGTTTAGTGATTTGGATAAACCATGAAATCTCTCTGACCCTCAGTTTATTCCCTAAAAGCTGGGCTAAAATGACTCATTTACTTATTTTTCTGGATCATTGAGAGGAAATGAGATTCTCTTTGGAAGAAATGTTTTTATAAGCCGGAAACTGATTTTCACATGCAAGGTATTACTGGCAAAGAGTAGAGTAGTTCAAAACTTTGATGTGAAAGGAAGTTTTACTTTTTTAGAGACTTTGGTTTGAGGACTTCATGAACCCCATCTCTGCAGTGGTTTAAAATATCTCTTTGATTTGCAACGTGGAAACAACACTCTGGAATCTCCAGTCTGACCTACCCGAGTGATGCTCATGAAATGAGACTCCGGAGACCCATGCAGAGCTCCGGGTACCCACCATGTCTCTGCCACCCCCCAAACCCCTAACCCCGTGCCCTTAGGGTCAGAAGGTATTGGTTTCCAGAACTTCTCAGTCATTAGAAAAAGAAGAGAGTGAAGTCCATCTCAATGCTGCCCCTTTTAACACTGGTGTCTTTCTAGATCAAAGCAAGTATTCGGACCTTTACTCCCAGAGAAAAGCGCTTTGTTGAAGATAGCCGCAAGCTGTCCAAAAAGGTAGGTCAGTGCAGTAAACTGGCTTGTTGGTACAGTCGGCACCCAGCACCCGGAGTACTTACTGGTCATGACTTGGTTGCATCTCACCCTCCTTCTCTGTTTTCCTCTCTCCCTCCTCCCTCTCCCCGCTTGTCTCCCCATCTCTCCACTCCTTCCTCTATCTCTCCTTCTCTCCCTAGACAAGGAGTTCAGTTGGGCTCAGTAAGAAGGGAAAGACTCAGAACATATCTATTGGATGCTGCAGAGGGTGTCAGCCCTCTATTCATCCCCTGAACCATTTTGTAAACAAAAATTCTGAGCATCAAGCCATAAACCTTCTCTTGAACTTACTTGCCCCTCCTACCCTCCTTTAATCACAGCCATTTTAGTCTCCATCTTTCAACATTTCAGGGAGGCATTCTGCCAGTGGAGTTCATCATGGAATTAACCCAGTTGATCTTTCAAGATGTCCAGCCTCAGATTCACTGATACCTGCCCCTACCACTTTTTTTTGCCTAAATTTGGATTGTGTTGGCATTTTACCTCCTATTAACTCTCACTCCCTCTGCCTGTTGCCCTTAACGCCTCTCTCATCAGTTCAACAAAAAGTGAAGATCAGGGCCAAGTAGAGGAAGTTTCACATTTTATTTTTTTTTAACATGACCTTTACAGTTCTTTTCAGAGCCCCTCCCTGTCCTATTCAGACACAGTTCAGGATTTCACTCTGTACTTACTGTCCCTCTTCAGTTGTGTAGCAAAGAACAAAGTGTCCCCTTTTTAAAGTGTTTATTACTTCCACCACTTCCTGTGGGGTGAGCAGCTGTGGATTACAGAAAGCAAGTTAAATATAAAGGCATCTTATCATCCTTTGGTTTCCCATGAACTTCTGGACACACTCGGGAAAGGCCTTAAACCTCTTCTGAAGGGGACGTCCAAATGTTTTGTTTTGGTCTGCGTAACATTGAGTGTAATATTTATTTTGTGTAATCTGAGTAAATGGCTTTATTATTGTTGTTATTATTGCCTTTTGCTCTGTTTACTTGAAAGTTAAAACCTGAGTTGAGGTAGGTGGCACAGCTGCTTTGCAAACAAATTGAAATGAATCTACCTACAACTGGGAGAAAAGACATTTCCTTTGCCAAACAGGACCTCCGCGTTGGGTGGCTTTGGGCTCTGAGAGCACCGGGAGTTTTGGGGCTGAGACCCTGGGGTATGTTAGGTTTCTCCCCAAGTTCCTCTCAGCACTAAGTGTCCCCAGATTTTTATAAAGTTGAAACTTGTGCTCATGACACAAATACTTAAAATCACTTAGTATGTGCCAGGCTCTCTTCTAAGCCCTTTAATTCTCTTCACAACCTACAAGGTTAGCACTCCTGTCAACCCCATTGAATAAGAGAGAGGTTAAGAAACTGGCCCAAGGTCACACAGCAAAGAGGTAGGAGAGCCGGATTTCCTTTCCAGAGCTTTACTTTCCTATAGAATAGACTTTTTATTCTGGATTAGATGAGCTAGAGTACATGTACATTTCTACTGTAAATCTACCCATTTCCTTCCAAACTAAGCAACATAGTCCCTCATTCCATTCTGTCTCTCTCAAACACACACACACACACACATTTCACATGCCTGACTGCTGGGTTTTTTTTTTTGTTTGTTTTTTTTGGCTGCGTTGGGTCTTTGTTGCTGTGTGTGGGCTTCCTCTAGTTGAGGCGAGTGGGGGCTACTCTGCGTTGCGGTGGGCGGGCTTCTCACTGGTGGCTTCTCTTGTCGCGGAGCACGGGCTCTAGGTGCACGGGCTTCAGTAGTTGCAGCACGCAGGCTCAGTAGTTGTGGCGCGTGGACTCTAGGATGCTCAGGCTTTTGTAGTTGTGGCGCGTGGGCTCAGTAGTTGTGGCTCGCAGACTCTAGAGCACAGGCTCAGTAGTTGTGGTGCATGGGCTTAGTTGTTCCACGGCATGGGGGATCTTCCCAGACCATGGATCGAACCCGTGTTCCCTGCATTGACAGGTGGATTCTTAACCACTGCGCCATCAGGGAAGTCCCCTGACTGCTGTATTTTTTACCAGCTCAGTTTTGTGCTGAACATTATTGAAACAGCCTATTCTCCTTCAAAGGAGCTATAAAATGCATTGGATTTTCTTTTCCTCCCAGGATGATCATAGTTTAAAAATGAACTTTAGAGAAAGTATTAGGACTCTTCATTTTTACTGTTTTGTTCATTGGCAGTTATACAGAATATAATTTAAATGACCAAGCTGTCTGATCTAAAGAGAATATTTGGAGTGTTTAAACCTAGTTCTCTGTTTTCCATTTTTTTAATCAGATCTTATCAAGAGATGTAGACCGAGTGAAAAGACTCACCATGACAGTCTGGAATACAGTACAGTTCCTTACAAGCTGCTTCCGGTGGGAATCCACATTGAGAAGTACAGTAGCATTCGTGGTAAGCTTCCTTTTTTATGTTCAACTTACTTGCTTCTGAGCCCCAAGTCCAAATGCAGATGGGTTTTATTTTACTTACGTGAAGCAGAATGAGGCACATTCAACATAGCTGAAGTTTACACTGGTAAGGAAACTTTAAAAAAAGGATAGTCATTCATCTTTCTAAAATATATTATGACATAGGAGATTATGTAGGAGGTGTCTTTCCAAGACCATACTTGTCGGATTTACCCTTGGAAATCCCTTAAATTACCCAAATCATACTTATATACTATCTCTTGATAAGGTAAAGAGAGCCAGCGTTCTATGCATTTTTAAATGTTTTTGTGGTGGTTATTATAAACCATTCGTATAGTACCCACAATGTGTTTGTCTCCTTCTGTACTCATGAGGGCCAGTGTTTTCTGAAAAATGGCAGTTGAAAAATCACATAACTAAATGAAGACTAAATCGCTCTAATTTATGTTTTAAGTAAATCATTGGCAAACTTTGGTAAAAAAAAAACATTTATTCAGATCAAACCTCTTGAGACGTAACTGATTACTACACATTACAAGTTGACTCAACACCACAAAGGAGAACCACTGTCTGTGAAATACATTCTTATAATAAGAGTTGGCCTTTCCTTATGAGCATAATAAAATCACGGAATCTCAGAACTGCATGAGATCTTAAAACCACCTAGGTCAACCAGAGAGTCCAAGAATCTTGTAAGGACTCGAAAGTTAGTATAATGTCCTCACTTTACATCTCTGGGCATCCTCCCTCCTCTATAAAGGCACTTGTCATTGATCAGATTGGTAGCGTCAGGCATGGGAGGAGAAACCAATTTGCTCGACTGCTAATCTTGTGCCTTTTGTATTATGCCATTAACTTCTGCACGGTGCAAAGATCACAGTAGGACCTAATACGATGTGTGAGTGGTTGAGTCATGATCACGGCTCTTTTGTCTTCTGGTTTCTATCATCCATGCTCTCTCTTACCCACCAGGCTTATCCACATTAAAAAAAAAAAAATCAGTCCCAGAGGTCAGTGGGTTGGAGGTCACTCCCACCTTTAATGCAAGCTGTATACTGGCTCCATAAGAGGCTTTTTTCTTAGCCATTTTAGCACTTTGTTTTATCTTTAGTTAATGTTAGTTTTTCATTGGTTCAGGAGGTAGAAGCCCTGTGATGGCTGCAGCCTTGGCGTTTAATATACTTTTTGTTTGTTTTAAAGTTGTTAGAACAATTGGGCTTGATAACAAAATTAAGAAGGATTTTATTAATCCCTATCTGCCTTTGACTTGGCACTGATTTATCCGCTTCCCTTTCTCACATTCTCCTCAGCTGGGGGCTTCGTGTGCTGGGTTCCTCTTCAGCCTCCCTGCCTCTGTTTCCCACCTGAATCCTCTCTACAAACTTTCCAGGGAATGTTCTGTGTGATTCTGGGCAAACGAGGCAAGTCAACATGATTGGTGGCTTCTTCCAGTCAGCACCCCGGCCAGTCCCTTGGAGGAAGAAGGATTTCCTCTTTCTCGAGCTTAGTTTCTGGCACTGAGATTTTTAGAAAAACAGAGATCTGTTGCACTGGATTATGTAGGGGGATGACAGAAATGATTAATGGGCTGTCAGCCTGATCTGAAGAAAGATTACAACAATGAATAGAAATAAGTTGTTTCATAGAGGGGGCTTCTAAACGGGAAGGGAGCCTTGGCATTGGGGCCACTTCTGCATGGCCTGGGACCTGAGTGGACCCTCCTTGCTGACACCGCACCGCACAGCCCTCTGCCAGGCTGGCTGCCAGAGGCAGGCTAGCACATCCTCCTTTAAAATCCCTGAGGCCCAAGGAACGAAAGATAGAGGAGTGCTCTTCTTGCTGGTTTGCCACAATGTAATTTTGCAAGGGTACCTGAGTTTATGAGATGGTGGGAGGCCCCACTGCAGGTGTGGATGGGGGACACCTGTGCATCCGTTCTTTCTCTCTCTAGGTTGTCCTGAAGGTACTGAAATAAAGACAGCTTCATTCAGATACACTTAGTTTTCTGTTTTCATTTGAAACTCTACTTTTGAATGTTTATCTCACATTTACTTTGACCAGCCATGGTGGATCTCAGAGATACTGCAGATGTAGAGACGTAGGTATCTCCCCTCCCTAAGCTGATGATGTGTAATTTCATTAGAGAATGTTTTTGTTGCTACCATCGTGATGGTCACTCCAAAACTATTTCTGCTCTTAAAGCGAGAACATATAAAGAAAAATACATTCTAGGATAAAATAAAAAATTCATTGTAGCCTCCCTTATTTTCTTTAATAAGATCAGGGGTAGCCAAGCCTTCATATTTTTCAGAAAACATTTTTGCTTTCATGGCTCTTGCTTACAGACTTAACACTAGCTGCTTGTGGAGTGCTGATGGGTGATTCCAGGCCTGTGGGCTGCCACTGGCTGTGCCCCTGACTCTGTAGGACTCTGTTCAGGGTTGTCTTTCTGAAGAATGTTGGATCCTCGGGTGACCTGGGCCAGAGAGGGAGGAATGGGGAGACTGTGTTGCTGAAGCCTGGCTTCGCTCCCTCACTCCACTACTGAGAACACTGTGCTTGTCTTGGTGGTACAGTACACACTGATGTTCTCCTATGATCTACTGAGGACAGAATGCTGCTCCGGGTCTTTATCCATCCATGTGGTACTTTGTTCATGCTTCGTCCACTTGCCTTGGCATTTCAGGGGCAGAGCAATTTCGTGCTGGTCTGAAGCAAGGTCTTAAGCCAAGAATTTATTAAACAATAGGACTGCATGTGAAGGCCTTTCTCTGTTAGAAATTAGGATCAGTGCTCTTTGAGGGTTCACTGCACAGGTGTGAAAAGAACCGTTTTGGCTAAACCCGTCTCCATTGGGGCTTTTCCTTCCCCTAGAGGTACAGCACCACAAGCTAAGGGCAGAAACATAGGAATTTTTCACTTCTGTTTTGTCAGGTAACATGAAATTGCTTTACTAACATCATGTTCATGTTTCTATTTTCAGTTGATACAAAGCAGGAATGTTATAGGATCATGTTTAGTATATTCTGGTTGTTAATCTTAAGACTTTATGAAAGCAAGCCATACATTTTCTAAGGGATCCTGTGGATGTATGTATGAATATATCGTATCTTGTTGAAAGCAGGAGTTAAAGGAAAGCATCCTGTTAAGATCTAGGTCCTGTGGTGTCCGGTCAGAAGTGGATGAACAAACATGAGAAAATTTATCTTGCTAGACTGTCTAAGCATTAACCTCTCCCACCAGAGGATTAATCCCCTCTCCACTTAAGGTGGGTGGTGGTTCTCCCAATACTAAGAGAAGAAAGTTATCTTCCATTTCCTGACACCTGCCACATGACTGTTACTATATACTGTTTAATTCATTGTTATTGTAAGAAATTAAAAGTGGACTATTATTGAAGTATAGTTGATTTACAATGTTGTGTTAGTTTCAGGTGTACAACCAAGTGATTCAGTTATACATATATATATATATATATATATATGTCTATTCTTTTTCAGATTCTTTTCTATTATAGGTTATTACAAGGTATTGAATATAATTCCCTGTGCTGTACAGTAGGTCACTGAATGTGGACTTGTTTAGAGTAGTCAGATTCCAAATCATACTTCTATAGGCTTAATTTTTTTTAACGTCTTTATTGGAGTATAATTGCTTTACGTGGTGTGTTAGTTTCTGCTTTATAACAAAGGGAATCAGCTATACATATACATATGTCCCCATATCTCCTCCCTCTTACGTCTCCCTCCCAACCCTCCATATCCCACCCCTCTAGGTGGTCACAAAGCACCCAGCTGATCTCCCTGTGCTATGTGGCTGCTTCCCACTAGCTATCTATTTTACATTTGGTAGTGTATATATGTCCATGCCACTCTCTCACTTCGTCACAGCTTACCCTTCCCCCTCCCCGTGTCATTACCTCTTTTGAGTCTTTCTCCTTCCTCTAAGTTTTCTAGATTTTTTTTAGTGTGTTTTCCGAGCTTTACTTGCTTTAAGCTAAAGATAATTGTTTTTCACTCAAAAGTTCACATTCTCAGTTTTTCCAATTGAAAGATAAATGAATATAAGATATCAACTTATGGACAGAGGCCTATAACTGAAACATCATGCCTAGAAGAAGCACATCTGTATATTTCCCTATGAATGGATTTGTAAATATACGTGGTATTTTGTATACATGTCCGTGGTCATTCCCAGTCACAGGCTTTGAACTCTAGGGATAATTAATGGCTTTTGTTGTTTCAGTGATTACTATGTGTCAGGTACTGTCCTAAAGCATGTTATAAGTGTTAATTCACTTAATTCTCATAACAAGCTGCTGATGTAGATGCCAGGATCAGTATTTCCTTCTTTTTACACATAAGAAAAATAAGCCCATAGAAGTTAAATAAAGGTTAAAGTGTCAGAGCTCATATGCTTTTAAGAGACAGAGCTGAGATTTAAACCCAGACCATCAGGATTTAGAGTCCATGCATGTAAACACTGGGCTACACTGCCTGTCATTGACGCCCAGGATTCAGTGATCACGATCCTTGTATTTAGATAGATATAATGGCTCTAGGGACAACCATATGAGTCATTTCAGACATGTATAATATCTAGGTGTTATAAATGGAAGTTAAGCCTATTCCAAGATGCTTTGGGAGAAAGAAGTCCTTATTATATGGGTAAGAATAATTCTCAGACATAGTCATTATATTCACAAGAGATGGAGTAAAATTAAAGAAGTGAAAGGTAGAAATGTCTCTGGCATCTTTGGGGAACAGCCCAGACCGTGGGAATCTCATGCTTATGACATCCGTGGAATTCAGCTTGATGGTCTGGAAAACCTCAGTGCTTGGTTCTAGGCTAAGCCCTAAATTGAGGTCTGAGTTATCTTTTCCCGCTTTTGGAGGAAGCTCTTAGATGATGTTGAAGGGCTTTCAAGGGGAGAGTGAAGAGTGAAAACAACTAAAGGAAGGAGCCATGGAAGGAATCTGTAGTTTTCAGATCTTCAAGAGTTCCAGGTTGTTCAGAATAAGGGCTAGTAGTGGAGATGAGTAACTATCTACATTAGTAAATTACTACAAAATATCTTAAAACAGTGGCTTTCAGAGAAATTGGCTCATATTTCTACTGTGGGAAGGGTGCTCTATTGTATGATATATTCCCATGTCTAGTGCAAATACGTTATTTGATGATAGTTAAGAGGAATTGAGTTTGTTTTCAAAAGATAATTTTGCATTGTGGTATTTGTATTGTAGAAGCAATCATCTGTATGAGTCTTTTTGATTTGTTTTTCTCTTGGGTAATTGTACTTTATATACAAGCCCCAAATATTGTCTATAAAAAGACCTAAGGTTATATTATGGCATAAATTTTTTCATATGGCAGGAATCATTTACTTGACAGTTGGCATCATCAGAAAATTATTTTAATAGCAAAGGTCTCCCAATGCTGCCAAAAAGGATTGCATTTATGTAGTTTGGTTTTCCACCACTCTTTAAGGCCCTCGCCTCTTGCATTGAGGGAGAGGAGTCTATGGGGGCATTGATGGATTCCTTATTTATTAAAATTTTACTGGGACCTTTGATGTTAAAAAGCAATCTAAGTCTACCATATATCAATGGGTATTTTCATAAAGCTATGCTTTTAACATCTGTGACTTTTTTCCCTGCATTTTTGGATTGTAAGAAAATGAAGAATTAATTCTTCAGAGTTGACAGGGCCTGCAATATGATACATAATTTAAAGCATCAATCAACTGTCCCGCTCCCCAATAGGGTTAAAATACAATTCTCCACTTTCTTAGTGATAGCCCCTATTTAACATATATAGAATTCTTAGCTTTTAGGGACCCTAGAATTTTGAGAAGTGTGAAATGATTTCACATTGAACTTAAAAACAATAACAACTGTAACAGAACGAACCCTTCCATCACACACATATGTGCGTACACACACTCACACACAAAACACTGAGAAGCAGAGGGCATTTGGGAAGCAAAAAGTTTCGCTGCTGAAAGTTTCCTAAGAAAGATTTGATAAAAATTTCATGAGACGTTGTGGAGTGTCCCTGTTTATAATCCCTTCTGTGGCCCACAGGACATTCAGATTGAACTTACTTTGGTACAGATGACAATTACACTGGACGTTTTGTTTTCAGATTGGACGATTTAAATAGTGCTGGTCAGTTGTCTTTTTGATGCTTTAGATATTTATGTGTTAACTGGGTCTAAAAAATTTTTATTTTTTTAAAAAAAAATTCTATCACCAGTTTATTCACAACTAGATGCACTGCATTTGATTCAACTTTTGGTGGCTGTTTCCACATCCACCAGAAGTCACAATCGGATGTGCACAGCAGGCATCACTGCCTGTTTGGTGGGTGTTTGTGCGGTTGCTGCTTAAAGATTAACAGTTAAACTGAAAAAAAATCCACAGTTACAGTCACCATTTTGTCTGGAGAAAATTTTTTAGGCATCTTAAATGTTACGTATATATACTTACATGCAAAAATGTATAAATATATTACATTAAATGCTTAAAATATTTGCCAGTTTATTATTTGTTTTATTTAACATTTGTACAATGATTTCCAAAATCTTCCTTTTCACAGTGGACTACCTAACATACTTTTAAAAATACCTTAAAGTTCTTTTTCAGTATTTTTTTCCATAAGAACAATCCATTATTGCACATTGTGATTATAATTTTTTACAACATAATTGCACCTTCTATTGACAACTTCTCAGGCATTAACTAATTATGCCATTTAATAAAATTACAGTAATTGCATTAAAAGATTATCTATTGAAAATTTAAAAGGACACTCTTAGCTATTTTAGTATATTTCATGTTTATATTTTCAACTTTATAATTGAATTGCATTTCCAGGCAGAATCCTAGCTATACTGAATGAAATCAGCTGGTATTTTGGAGCATGCCAATTTTGAATAGTAAGCATTAGATCTTCATGTTTTAAAATCCCAGAATAGCATATGTTGTCAGTCTTCACACGGCCCTGCTGGGTAATAAGTGAATGGTTCTGATAGGTCCAGGCCCTGTATGGAGACTCTCTGTCTCTACCTGCTGCCTTTCCTAAGCTTTCTATTGAGATGTACTTGCAAGTACACATTTTTTGCCTTCTGTGAATTTTCTGGTTAGGAGCCATTGTCCTTTACAGATTCCAGAGAACTCAGTCTAGTTCTCTCTGCTGTCCAGAGATACCCTACTGTTAATTTGAACTTGATCCTGAATTTAGGAGCTTAAATCTTAGATGAAGAAAAGACTTCAGTGATCATGTTCCTCCTTGACCAAACCAGTGCTTCACTGCCTCCTTCAAGCTTGCCCCTCTTCCTCCCTCCGTCCCTCCCTTTCCACAATCATTGTTTGTCCAGTGTCTCATACACTGCTAGATATTGAGATACAGAGATGAAATGATCATAGTAAGTCATCCGACCGTCTGTCGTCCTCCCCTCTTTTCTTCTCTTCCCCCCTTCATCTCTCCCTCTCTCTCCCTTCTCACCCCATCCGCCAGCCTCCCAGCCTCTCCCCAGTATCCCTCTCCACCTCCTTTGCTGCACCCTTTCTTTCTCTCCCCCAGCTTCCCTCCACTGTCCTCCTCTTATATTTGAAACCAAAGCAGTACACTTTTACTTAATAAAGCACACCATAAGAAAAATTAAGTTTGCCCTTTGGAGAGCAAATTAAATAATAAGCATGGAACTATTTTAAACATATAAAGTGAGCTACAAATGTGGGTAGGAATTATTAGCTGATATAACTATTGGGAGGTTAGGGTGTTGCTCTCCTAACTCAGAGAAAAGCTTCGCCGAAGTGGGTACAGGTACACACACAAACACACACACACACAGTTGCTGAAAGCTTCACTGAAGTGGGTACAGGTACCCACACAGACACACACACACAGAGTTGCTGTTTCATTGCAAAGGATGTGGAGGACCTGTTCGAGAATGGGGTAGAAATGCAGACAATTGTATTCTGTGTCATGTAATTAATGTACAAGGGTCAACTATCTCTAGGGCTGATTAATGTGCATGGAACCACCAAATTCCAAATTATGTGACTCTACCTTTAAGGCTGTGATAGTACTTTTCATGTTTGACCTAATAAATTAAGTTCTTTATATCAAAATAGGAGGGATTTTATTTTAATATTTCAGGTTAATGTCATATGCTAAAAAAATCATTCAGTGTAACGTAGCCGTATGATTGAAGGATTATGTTAAGGCACTGTGAGCTACAGATTGAATGACAGAGACCAGTCTTTTATCTGTGTGTACGTCCTTACCGCTTATGATGGTGCTGAGTACGTTGCAGATATCTAATCAGTGCTTCTTAGAAGAATACTGGAACTCATGCAGACCATCTATTACCAGATACTGTTTGTTTGTATTCCAACTACTGCTCTGACCATAGCAATCTATGACCCCACCAGAGGGTAAAATTCAAAGACAGCTGAACAACTTAATCATAATCTTTTCTGATGTGCATTTTCCCACCTTTTTCTCGACCCTGCCCATGGTGGCGGGGGTGGGGTGGGGTGGTAATGGTGCTAATTTGCAGCAAAATGTCCAAAAGACAGTCAACAGTAAGCAAACTTGGAGGAGAGGGGTTGGCAAATCTCTAACCCAGATCAACAGCCCTTGAATCTGGAGGGATTTATTTTTGATTCTTACAGAGCTGAGTGCTTTCCCCCCCACTTCATCTGTTGCTATATATGACACCTGGATGTGCAAACATTTTGTCTGATGCAAAAATGGAAAAGAAGATTTAGAAATAAAAGAGAGAGGGTTGGAAGGGAGGAATAGAGTGCTGGTGTGTCTGAAAACAGTCAGGACCCATTTCCTGCTTCAGTTTTGATCTGTTGAAGAACCATGCTCAGCACTTACATTTCGGGCTAATTTGATATTGCCTTTTTGGTGGTCCGAGCTTTGTCATTTGTTTGGAAGCTGTCATCTTTATTAGTCTCTCTGGCTGATCTTTGGGGCTCCCCATCAGGTGGCGCGTGCTCTCCGTTGTCTGACTGGGCTTGGCAAGCCGCTGGCCCTTTTATTGCTGTGTGATGCGGGCATGCTTGCCGGACAGCCTGTAATTAGACCCACCACAGATGACAGTTACAAGAGAGCCTGGTAATCATTCTAGCTGCCTGATCTGATGTTTATGGAGAGAAACCTTCTTTGTGGTCTGGTTAGGGTTTACTATACTGTGTCTTACTTTTGCCATTTGATTTATAATTCAGGAAGTTGTGTTTTGCTACCTCTCTGCCGAGCTTGGAGTTGTATCATTGGTTTTTGAAATAACAGCGCTAATTTGGAGGGGGTAGTTTTCATTGGACTGATACTGTAGCTCCCAATTTTATTTAAAAAGATAGGAAGACAATTAAATCAAACAGCCAATTCATTATGTCATCATTTAAACGATGTTCCTGTACAGTGTTTACAGACTGTTTTAGTCTCCCTGGGATTTTCTGATAACCCAAATCCATGTTTTTTAGCCCTTTAAAATGACTTTTCTATATCTGGCCTAGCTTTAAAATTTTTTTTTGTTTCCACTCGTTGCCAGGGATACTTCACTTTGTCAGGGAAAAATAAAAAGAAAGAAATATACTTACTAGCTCAATTGGTGTTGAGACCTCCATGGCTACGATTTTAAGTCTGGAAAAGCATGGAGCTATAGAATGTTAAGTCAGAGGGTCTTTACGTTCATTCATGGGGGAAGAAACTGAAGGCTTCGGGAAAGTGATTTTTCTCCTGGCCTGTTAGAACAGAGGATTTTCAGTCCTTATACCATTTTTACAGTGTGTGGCTTTTGTGGTCATAAATTTTGCAATTATGGTTTTAGTTCATGAGTATGAGCTGTATTTAAACAGTGTCCACAGATTGGGTTATTAAAAAATTTTTTTAAAACATACTTTTCTGCAAGTCTTACATTTGGAAAATATTTTATAAGTCTGGAGAGCTGCTACTCAGAGGGGTAATATGCCCTGGAGGAACAAATATCTGTAATATCTGCTACTTCATGTGGGCTTTTCTTACAGCAGATGAATCTTCCTCATTAAGACTTGAGGGGTAGTGCTGCTGCCGCTAAAGATGATGACGTGAGGATGATGATGATAATCTGCTTGCATGTTCTGGGTGTTTAAGTTTTGACTTCTGCTGTTCAACTTGTTCTTACTTTATTGGGCTACAATAACACTTTTAGTGAAATACTGTCTCAAATTTTATCTTTTGTTTAAAGAGCAACAGAATACTAAGCATGAATTTGCCAATAGCAACATTTCTTCTGCTCTGGTATAAGCCAGGTACATGCAATTATAAACTTTATTGTCAATTATTCCGTAGCAAAAGTGGCTTTCCTTGGAAACCGTTGAAGTCCTCACATTTCTGGTAAGGAAATTTCTATAGGCTAATTTGTGCTCCAGATTCTACTTTGCAAAATAGGAAAATGTGATGTGTGTTTAGCTGTTAAAAAATTAGCCACCTGTGGCCTCAGTCGCCTATACCTCTTTCCATACATTTTATTTTGCATTTCATGATTTTTAGGCTTTTAGTAATGTACACATTCCAAGAGAAAAATAATTGATTTCCAGGAAATTCTGTGCATGTGCATACACACACGCACGAACATATACAAGGGGGAGGGGGGCAGAGGAGGAGGAAGAGGAGAGAAAGGAAAAGGGAAAAGAGAAGGGATAGGGCTTCCCTGGTGGCGCAGTGGTTGAGAGTCCGCCTGCCGATGCAGGGGACACAGGTTCGTGCCGCGGAGCGGCTGGGCCCGTGAGCCATGGCTGCTGAGCCTGCGCATCCGGAGCCTGTGCTCCGCAACGGCAGAGGCCACAGCAGTGAGAGGCCCGCGTACCGCAAAAAAAAAAAAAAAAAAAAAAAAAAAGAGAAGGGATAGCAAATAGCCTTTCCATTGCTGGAGTTTACTTAAAGACAGTCCTGCAGGTGGCGATAGAATCTCATAAATGATAAAAATCCCAAAGTAAGTTTCTGTGCACTGTTTCTTGGGGATTTTAATTTCAGTAATTTATTTTTAATTTGATACAGTCATCTACAAGCCGAAATCATTACATTAGAAAAAATTCAAATTTCCATGTTGTGTAATCTCTGTTTTTATAAAAATTTTCTCAGATATTTTATGGCGTTTTCATCTTTATGCACAAGAGATGAGATCTAGGTTATTGCCGAGCTGGTCCAGATTTTATATGACAAATAACCATTTTAAGCCTGTTCTTTTAATTTTTATTTTACTTTTTTTAACATATAGCTAAAATTTGATGCCTGTGCCATTAGTTAGGTCCATAAAATCTTTTGCTATTGAGTATTAAGTTGTATAAGGGTAGTGCTGTGTGGGTGTATGTGTGTCAGTGTTTGCTTGTGTATCAGAGTATCAAATCAGTTGCTTCCAAAGGACATTTCCTTCCTTAGCTAATTGTTGAAGGTTAGTTTTAATCTGAGAGGAATCACAAATTCTTTGAAAGCTATTTATTTTACCCAACAATAAAAAGGCAACATAAAGAGTTTGTTTGAAAACACTAGAAATTACATAGTGGATGTGATAACACTTTTTCAATTATTTTATTTTAGATATTAGGCTTTCTTCAAGCAAAGTTAAAACATTCAGTAGATCTTTCTTTCCTGCTAGTTGAGGTTCAAAAGTTCTTAAATTGCTTATTGTGAATGTATGTTTTCACTTGCCATTTTTTCTTAAGTTTGTGTTCAAAGATGCAAACTCTAAAGTGATTTGCTTAAACATAAAGCTAATTTTCAGCTCTCGTCTTTTCATGTAGCCTCATTTAAAAAACCTTTGCAGTGCACATTTTCAAGGGGAACTGCCTTGATTCTAGAAAATGTAATTATTTTGGTTTAAATGCTTTAGGCTTTAGATGTTGAGTGTCATCAAGAGACAACTGTGATGGTCTTGAGCAAATTACGTGAAATTCAGTCTTTGTCTCCTGAACATTTCACTAAGTCTTATGGTGAAGTTCAAAACCAATAAGGTCTTGTATACTGTACCGTCGAATACAGAATTTCTTATAATAGAAGAGGGGGAAAAAGAGAAAAGAAAAGAAACCTTCTAGCCTTCTAATATTCTGTTTCAATTGCTATTCCAATTACTCATGAGGGGGAAGAGTGGAAAGCAAGTCAGACCCTCGGAAAACCTGTTTTGCTGCCTTCACATAAAGGATATTCAATTCTGTGCTCTGTTAGCAACTGACCAAAATCTAATCCATTAAAAAATATATCGTGGTAAGCAGTTCTTGAAAATGTTTATAATGAATGGTAAAGGCCAAGCCTCCACCGTGAGATTAGCAGTTGGAACAGGATGTGTTCATCAGGAAATAGGTTATTGCCTTACCAGTGTGTCCTGCTGCGTAACCTGCAGGATAGATGAAGATTTAAAAGCTTGCAGTGCAAGGAGTTTATTTGATTTCCCCCCTTTGCCTTCTTTTGCATATCACAGTGTTGTTTATCACCCATGGTGCTTTTTATCAACAAATCTATTCCAAAGTTCATTTGATAGACAAAAAGCATCCAGTGTTTTGGAGGTCACCTCCCCCCTCCACGCCCCACCCCTGCCACACACACCGGATGCTCATCAGTGACCTATTCAGATTAATGTAACTAATTCACTTTTACAGAGCGAAGTCTGTAGCTTTAAAAAATAATAAGAGAATGGTGAAAGATGATTTTCCAGAAGTCTGGACTCACCCTCACCCCCCATCTTAAAGATACATGAAATAGTGGATACAGGAAATACCGAATACCGTGGATTCTGGTGATTTTCCTGCTTTTTGCTTGATTGCCGTCCAGTGTTGGAGCCAGTGGACAGTAGTGCTAATGAATAATGCCTTCTACATGGACGATACCTATAGTCACACACACGCAGTGACTAAGAGATCAAATACACTGGCTAAAAAGCCTTAGGGAAGCATTATGTGTCTGAGGTCTGATCTATTGTCTGGGAGGTCAGATGAGTGTTAATGCACTCTGCAAAGATTACACTCCCTCTCTAATTGCTCCGACACTTCCTTAAAGGATTTAAACAGTCAGGAAAGGTGATGCTCCTTGTCAATTTTTGTCTTCTGCCTGCAGTTGAAGTTTATCTGTCTTTCCACTGAGACCACTAGATCAAGTAGCCTCACCAGTGTCAAAGGCATAAACTCTGAATTAATAGTGAAAGCAAGGAGAGATGTTATTTACAGCTCCATTATGACTTGCTCTTTAAATGCTTTGCATTCCATCTCTGGTGTTTACATTGTGAAAACAACAGCGTATCCACGTTCAAAAAGGGGGGCTGAAAGAAATCCAAGGCTTCACTTTGACTTTTGATTAGGTTTGTTTTCATAATCTTTTCTCAATGACATAAGGGCCAGTGTGGCATTTTGCATTGAAGTTATTTCCGTTAAAGAAGTAAAGAATAGTAGACTTTAGCATTTCCTCTGTGCTGCTTCCCCCACCAATACACACACACACACACACACACACACACACACTCCATTCTGAAATGTTTATCCTAAAGTAGGCATGTACAAGACTGACCCACACGTAGGACCTGATAACTTTGTCCAGACCATCATTATAAATTTCATACGCTGTGCAAACACATTTTTAAAAACCTCTCCTCTCCGCATTAAAGAATGCTTACTCATTCCTCTGTGGTGTCTGGAAGCTGAGATATAATTTTATCAGACTCTGTATCTCTTACATTGCTTTGATTTTAACTTAATATTTTCTAAATGACACTGAAAAGCTTGAAGGAAGCTTTTACCAATTCTTCCATGATGGGAGTTTAGGAAATCCCGGGAATCTGTATGTTGCAGATACGATATTGCATTCCTTAAATTCATAGTCTGCCTTTCTGTAGGAGTGGGGAGGGCAAGCTTGCATTTCACCCTGAGCATATTCCGCCCACCATGTGCAGTTGCATCATTGAGAGGTAAGAATTCCTCTTAGATCGGTTCAAATTGCTAATATATGTGGCCTAGAGCCTGCAATATATTTATGTAGCTTCCAAAAGAGACTTGGGAGGATTCCCTGTAATTCAAGATGGTAGTCTGAATGATGGGTGTAGATGGATTTTTTTTTTTTTTTTTTTTAAGAAATCCTTGTTTGTCCCACGGGATTTTCACACTTTTCAGCTGACGGCACTGTATTTTACTCATATTGTGTAAAGCTGTCAGTGTATGCGTTATGTGTGTCTCCTGAAGACTGAGCAGACGACGAGAACTATTGCTAGAGGGGGAAAAACACATTGGAATCAACATCTTCAGGGGAGAATTTCTCCAGTGTCTCTCGTTCCTGCTCCTATGTAGACTGTCCCTCGCACTTCGTCTTATTGTATGTTCCCTTGCACTGTTGGTAGATTACACTGAATGTTTCATCTGTATATAAAAATTAAAAATTCAAACAAAAATCTGGCCCACATGAAGAACAGGCCCTTTGGGCATATGGTTCATTATGCATATTCGTTTAATTACTAAAACACTTGGGATGGCTTTCCTGCCCTTGCTTTCAACTGGCAAAGTTGGATCTCTTCTACTGCACAGAAAATGTAGCACAGGATTCTGTTCTGAAGGATAAAAAAAGAAAAGGGGGGAAAAAAGAGCCTTTGAAGAAGGAATTCACCAAAAGGAGGTATGATTCTCAGTATGAAACCAATAGAAGTCAGAATCTCTCTCTTTTTCTCTCCTGTTTTCGTCTCTTTCTCCCTCTGATTTCTACCACTGCCCCTGAAGGCTAGTTTTACTGTGGTTCGTTTATATGAATGCAAGCAGGGCAGGAATGTGAGACTAAGGGTTTGGGTTTCAAGTACATTCCCTCCGAGCAACTCAAGTCTCACGATGAAGCTGTCTAAGTTTTATTGGTTAGAAAGGCCGTGCTATGAAAGTGTGACTTTAATTGATTTTTCAGGGCAAACAGGTGGTGATGGTTTAGACATGCCCTAGTCTCAGTGCCACTCCTAATTCGGAGCAGCACATATAATAGCTTTATTAAAATAAACAGCCCCCTGGCTTTGCTTTTACCTGAACATCTGCCTCTTGGATTTTAAAGGGCCTTTTAAAATATTTTCATTCTGTGCTTAAATGAATCTGATCCTAAAAAAGCTGAGGAAGACTTTATTTTCTATTCGTGTCATCAAACTTATTATTTTTTGTTTGAAAGGAGAAACATTAAAATTCACACAGCATCTTTAAATAGGATCATTGTTGTTTCAGGAATTTTGGTGGTTGTTTTGGGAACATTTACTTACATGATGCAACAGATTTTAAACATAACAGGCCAAAAATTGAATTCATACTTGCTGGGTTTTGATTTGAACTATTATTTTGGTGAGCAGAAGATTGTTTGAATGTCAATGGTGTGTGTGTGTGTGTGTGTGTGTGAGTGTATGTGTGTATGTATGTGTGCACATACGTGCTTAAAGACCATATTTTGTGTTCCTTCCCGGTTTATAGTGATGTCTCAGCTTTGTCGGAAAGCTGCTTGGATTCCTCATCAAAATAAACTCAGGACTCCTAAGAGCATTTTTAAAGGAAAGGAAGATCCAAACTTGGCATCAGTTTTGTTTTTAGTGGCAAGGATGTGTGGCTCTGATACAAGCACAATTTTCTTTTTGATTAAGCAAATAGGTAGTCTATCCGAGTAACGGGAGACCATCCAAGACATTCTTGATCCAATTCCTAAGGGAATTGTTCTTTGCTATAAAGAGCATTGCTCACTAACCCCTGTGGGAGAGTTCTCGAATTAAGGCACCTTAGTCTATTTTAAGCACACTGAACATGTAAAGAGCTACTGCAGGCTTAATGTGAGCATATTGCAACCCTGCTTCTTTGAGTGCCAGAAATAAAGCTGTAAGTGGAGGAACTTAATACAGTGAACTGCTTTATTCCATCACTGTGCTAATGCTAATTAGATACACTTGCTTTATTACCCAGAGCGTTTTTCCTGTATTCATTCTGATCCAATCTTTCTGTGAATATGAAGGAATAAGTCTTAAGTGTTCAGTTGAAGTTTTTAGTCAGAATTGCAGCCTGATGTTCATGTGACCAAAGTCACATGAACATCCTTTAATCAGAGCAGATAATTTGCTGATGACTTTGAAAGGTGTATTTACCAAAATCAGACTCTCCACTGCTCAATTGCTACCTTCGGCAAAAACGCGTAATGAGAAATTTACTGTCCGGTTCTAGACCTGGAATGATGATCATTCTGGGTGAAAAAGCCAATAGTTGCAGCACATTACATGTTTTCTTTGTCTCATTTAGTTTAGTGCTTTTCTACTTTTTAAAGTAGCTGTTCTGCCTCTATGAGTGGTATGAGGATTTTTATTGGGCTACAGGTGATTGACTTGTTCCCATTTATTTAGAATCATCAAGAAATGTAAAGTGTAGAGTGGCCGGTAGCATGATACAAACCTTAACATGATGGGATTTTAATAAATACTTTATATTTAAAAGAGGGAAAAGATGATGATGTATTTAGAAAGGAATGCATGCATAAATACAAGTTAGAATCATTTTTTTTCTGTTTTTAAAAAAATCCCATTATACAGTCAAAAGGGGAAAATAAATGTCAACAAAACCTCTGTCTAGAAAAATACAGTCTAAAAGTCTTCAATTTATATTTAATATTAGTATTTTATGGACTTTTTATGTATAGACTTCCTCTAAAATCAGAATGGAATAAGCTACATTCTTCTAGAAGTGTTCAGTTTAGTGTTATTGTGACATTGGCAGTTTGAAAATTACAAACAGTTACAGAGGATAATAAAAGTAGGGAACACATAATCCAGGTATCTTTCTGCAAAAGTATTGGGAATAAACTACCAGTTGTGATCATTCTCACACAAACCTAGAACTAATTGATGAACTAACTCTAAGAGAAGGCAAGACACCTAGTTTGATTTAACTCGCAATGAAGTGACCAGATCATTCCATGTCTTGTAGAAATAGTCAAAGACAATGCCAAATAAACACCAAAAGTGGTATATTCTGACACCCAAGAAAATAGGTGGTTAATCAATGTTGATTTGGTAAACTTTCTATGTATGTTGCTCGAGCATGAGGTCGAGGCACAAAGGTTTTGTTAGAGGATGGGAGAAAAGTGAGGGTCAGAGCAGGAAAGGACTTTACAGTTCTGGACCCAATCTGAGTTGAGGTTTGCCAAAGTCATTCTTCCTTGATTGGTGCTGTTTTCTCCTTACCTCCTTCTAGGTGGAGGCTGGACTGGGAAGGACTGGGAAAAACAATTTCTTGCCTAGACCCAGTGTTTCCTTCCAAAGGTGTAAAATTGGTTTTCTGGTCAGTCTAGATAACCTTTCATAATTTCCCTAGATGTGTTCACCTTTTTTACATTATACTACTTTATTAGTTTTCTATTTCTATTGTAACAAGTTACCATACACATGAGTGGCTTAAGACAACACAAATTTATTATCTTCCTGTTCTGGAGGTCAGGAGTCTACCACAGGTCTCACTGCACTAAAATCAAGGTGTTGGAAA
Source organism: Pseudorca crassidens (assembly GCF_039906515.1). Classification (NCBI taxonomy): domain Eukaryota; kingdom Metazoa; phylum Chordata; class Mammalia; order Artiodactyla; family Delphinidae; genus Pseudorca; species Pseudorca crassidens. The sequence continues at coordinate 137,348,378 of NC_090296.1, read as the reverse complement.
GGCTGTGTTCCATTCTGGGGAGAATATGTTCCCTTTCCTTTTCCAGCTTCTAGAGGCTGCCCACATTCCTTGGCTCATGGCCCCTTCCTGCATCATATCCAGCAAGGGCACAAGGTTCAATCCTCACATGGCATCACTCTGACCTTGCTTCTGCCCTCACATCTTTTCCGGAATTTCTTTTCTGCCCCCATCTTCCACTTTTAAAGACCCTTTGATTACATTAGACTCAACCAGATAATCCATGATGATCTTCCTTTGTTAAAGTCAGATGATCAGCAACCTTAACTCCATCAGTAGTCTTAATTTCTCTTTGCAGTGTAACATATTCACAAGGTCCGGGGAATAGGACGTGGATATCTTTGGGGTACTATTATTCTGCCTACCACAACCATGCCTATCTTCTATTTATGTTGCTTTCTGATGGATAAGGATTTCTGAAGCAAGAGCTGGTTCCTTGCATAGAAATTAATTTAGCATACATTTGGGGGGAGGGGGGAAGAGTTTATATATTATGGACATTTGAACCTGAGAATGGCTGAGAGGGCTGCAATTACAAATATACAGAAGTCACATGTTAGTAGTAACTTGAGAGACTGTTGGTATTTGGCTTGCTCTGTCTGCTTCCCTGTGCTCATAGTGTATGGCTGGAGGGTCAGACATCTAGGAGGAAGCTACGTTCCTCTCCACACAGCAGATCTTGAGTATCAGAACCCCAACGGGGAGAAGAATGGATGGGCTAGTTCTAGAGGGCAACCAAAAGGGGTAAAGGGACAAGGAGTGACTTGAAAGTTTGTCCAGGACTCAGATGTAGTTCCTGGTAAGTGGCTGAATGTTACTGGGCATAAGATCCATGGCATTTCCCCACTTGATTCCCTGCGGTTAACCAAAATACAAGCCATGTTTAAAGAACCAACAAAAGCCTATATTCTCTGTAAAACACCCCTCAGCATCCCAGAGAAAAGTGATTTTGCCCTTTTTCCTGGGCTATTGCTGTTTCTTTCTAAAATTTTTCTCAGTTTCTCAGTTCCTTACCCCATTCCCATAATTAGGGGTAATTTGCTATTAGAATTATCTAGTCAAATATCTGATCCTGTTATTTTTATTCTCTTAAAAATTCCATTAAAGACTTCTCATTTAGTTTACGATCACATCTTCAACTTACTACCATGACCTACAGGTCTTTCCACGAACTGGTCTATTGTTTTCCTTCTCAACGCCTTATTCCCTGTGTCTCTAGGAAAGTTCTATCATCACAAACAAGCTCATTCTTATTGCCCCTTAATGTTCACACACCCCCAACTCTAGTCCTAGCAACCACTTATCTGTCTTCATCACCATAATTTTGTCACTTCACGAATGTCATATAGAAGGAATCTTATATTATGTAACCTTTTGAAATGCACTTTTTTTTTTTTTCCACTCAGCGTAATGGCTTTCAGATCCATCCGAGTTGCGGGCATCAATAGTTCACTCCTGTCATGAATTTTTGAAAAAGCAGAATACTGGGTAACAGCAGACCTAATCTCACATGATGATAGTCAGCTAAAGTTGAGTAGGGGGTGGACCCCTTGGAGAAGGTTTACAATCTGAGCACACCCTGGTCCCCAACGCTCCCTATGGTCTTACATCCGGGCTTCCTGTACTTTATATTTTACCCTGACCCCTGTGGGCATCTGTATCTGTAACCCCTGACAGTAGCTACCATTTCTGAAACTGATGTAAAATAAGCAGTGTTTCACACATTAATATATCTGATATGGGAAAACAAATTGTATCCCCCTTCTCAGATAAGATGGGGAAACAAAAGTATCAAGTAGTAAGTTTTGACAGAGTTAAAAAAATATCTGCATGTCCTATTATGTTTATGCAGTGTCTACAAATGTATTAGACCACAGTTTTTTTTTTTTTTAAAACACTGTTGACTACAAAGGAATTTGTACAGGTGTGGGGGAGAGGTGTCGGGGGTCATGGAGGTGGGACTTTTAGGAAGAATGCTGCTACTCGTTTATTCCCAAGGCCGATAATAGAGAAAGTGAGAAAAGCACACTGACAGCTGCTGCTCAGGACCTCGGCATCACCCCCCATTTTTGTACCCATCATAGTTTTGATGTGTGAGTGTGTGTGTGTTGTTCGGTTGGTGTCTTTCCTCCTTTTCTTCTTTATCACCCATCCTGGCCTTCCTCACTTTCAAAATCAGCTCTTTGTCCTTCATAGCAGCTGTAAAACAATAGAAGTGGCTGCTTGGGAGCGCTTAATTCCAAGCCTTTGGAAGGCATTCCTAGGTCAGTGCAAAATCATAGCTATTATTTCCTGTGGTATGTTACCTGCCATAAAAATTTTATTATAAAATATATTGTATATGCAAGGGAGTTGATAAAACCATGCACATACATGTACATTTTAAAGAATAAGAATCACTTGTTTACTTCCACTCAACTTAAACAATGAAAATTCCCATTATTTTATTTTTTATTTATTTATTTTTAAACATCTTTATTGGAGTGTAGTTGCTTTACAATATTGTTTTGGTTTCTGCTGTATAACAAAGTGAATCATCTATCTGTATACATATATCCCCATATCCCCTCCCTCTTGCGTCTCCCTCCCTCCCACCCTCCCTATCCCGCCCCTCTAGGTGGTCATAAAGCACTGAGCTGACCTCCCTGTGCTATGCAGCTGCTTCTGACTAGCTATCTGTTTTACATTTGGTAGTGTATATATGTCCATGCCACTCTCTCACTTTGTCCCAGCTTACCCTTCCCCCTCTCCATTTTCTCAAGTCCATTCTCTATGTCTGAGTCTTTATTCCTGTCTTGCCCGTGGGTTCCTCAGAACCACTTGTTTTGTTTATATTCCATAAATATGTGTTAGCATATGGTATTTATTTTCCTCTTTCTGACTTACTTCACTCTGTATGACAGATTCTAGGTCCATCCACCTCACTACAAATAGCTCATTTCATTTCTTTTTACAGCTGAAAAATATTCCATTGCATATATGTGCTGCATCTTCTTTATCCATTCATCTGTCAGTGGACATTTAGGTTGGTTTCATGTCCTGACTATTGTAAATAGTGCTGCAAAGAACATTGTGGTCCATGTCTCTTTTTGAACTATGGTTTTCTCAGGGTATATGCCCCGTAGTGAGATTGCTGCGTGATATGGTGGTTCTATTTTTAGTTTTTAAAGGAACCTCCATACTGTTCTCCATAGTGAGAGTATCAATTTATATTCCCACCAACAGTGCAAGAGGGTTCCCTTTTGTCAACACCCTCCCCAGCATTTATTGTTTGTAGATTTTTTATGATGGCCATTCTGACTGGTGTGAGGTGGTACCTCATTGTAATTTTGATTTGCATTTCTGTAATGATTAGTGATATTGAGCATCCTTTCATGTGTTTGTTGGCAATCTGTATATCTTCTGTGGAGAAATGTCTATTTAGGTCTTCTGCGCATTTTTGGATTGGGTTGTTTGTTTTTTTGATATTGAGCTGCACGAGCTGCTTGTATATTTTGGAGATTAATCCTCTGTCATTTGCTTCATTTGCAAATATTTTCTCCCATTCTGAGAGTTCTCTTTTTGTCTTGTTTATGGTTTCCTTTGCTGTGCAAAAGCTTTTAAGTTTCATTATGTCCCATTTGTTTATTTTTGCTTTTATTTCCATTTCTGTATGTGGTAGGTCAAAAAGGATCCTGCTGTCATTTATGTCATAGAGTGTTCTTCCTCTGTTTTCCTCTAAGAATTTTATAATGTCTTGCCTTACATTTAGGGCTTTAATGCATTGAGTTTATTTCTGTGTATGGTGTTAGGAAGTGTTCTAGTTTCATTCTTTCACATGTAGCTGTCCAGTTTTCCCAGCACCACCTATTGAAGAGGTTGTCTTTTCTCCATTGTATATTTTTGCCTTCTTTATCAAAGATAAGGTAACCATATGTGCGTGGGTTTATCTCTGGGCTTTCTATCCTGTTCCATTGATCTATATTTCTGTTTTTGTGCCAGTACCATACTGTCTTGATTACTGTAGCTTTGTAGTATAGTCTGAAGTCCAGGAACCTGATTCCTCCAGCTCCATTTTTCTTTCTCAAGATTGCTTTGGCTATTCAAGGTCTATTGTGTTTCCATACAAATTGTGAAATTTTTTGTTCCAGTTCTGTGGAAAATGCCAGTGGTAGTTTGATAGGGATTTCATTGAATCTGTAGATTGCTTTGGGTAGTAGAGTCATTTTTACAATGTTGATTCTTCCAATCCAAGAACATGGTATATCTCTCCATCTGTCTGTATCGTCTTTAATTTCTATCATCAGTGTCTTATAGTTTTCTGCATACAGGTCTTTTGTCTCCTTATGTAGGTTTCTCCCTAGGTACTTTATTCTTTTTGTTGCAGTGGTAAATGGGAGTGTTACATTAATTTCTTTTTGAGATTTTTTGTTGATAGTGCATAGGAATGCAAGAGATTTAAGAGCATTAATTTTGTATCCTGCTACTTTACCAAATTCATTGATTAGCTCTAGTAGTTTTCTGGTAGCATCTTTAGAATTCTCTATGTATAGTATCATATCATCCGCAAACACTGACAGCTTTACTTCTTCTTTTCCGATTTGTATTCCTTTTATTTCTTTTTCTTCTCTGATTGCTGTGGCTAAAACTTCCAAAACTATGTTGAATAAGAGTGGTGAGAGTGGGCAACTTTGTCTTGTTCCTGATCTTAGTGGGAATGTTTTCAGTTTTTCACCATTGAGGACGATGTTGGCTGTGGGTTTGTCATATATGGCCTTTATTATGTTGAAGAAAGTTCCCTCGAGGCCTACTTTCTGCAGGCTTTTTATCATAAATGGGTGTTCAATTTTGTCGAAAGCTTTCTCTGCATCTATTGAGATGATCATATGGTTTTTCTCCTTCAATTTGTTAATATGGTGTATCACGTTGATTGATATTGAAGAATCCTTGCATTCCTGGAATAAACCCCACTTGATCATGGTGTATGATCCTTTTAATGTGCTGTTGGATTCTGTTTGCTAGTATTTTGTTAAGGATTTTTACATCTATGTTCATCAGTGATATTGGCCTGTAGTTTTCTTTCTTTGTGACATCTTTGTCTGGTTTTGGTATCAGGGTGATGGTGGCCTCGTAGAATGAGTTTGGGAGTGTTCCTCCCTCTGCTATATTTTGGAAGAGTTTGAGAAGGATAGGTGTTAGCTCTTCTCTAAATGTTTGATAGAATTCGCCTGTGAAGCCATCTGGTCCTGGGCTTTTGTTTGTTGGAAGATTTTTAATCACAGTTTCAATTTCAGTGCTTGTGATGGGTCTGTTCATATTTTCTATTTCTTCCTGGTTCAGTCTCGGCAGGTTGTGCATTTCTAAGAATTTGTCTATTTCTTCCAGATTGCCATTTTATTGACATAGAGTTGCTTATAGTAATCTCTCAAGTTCATTTGTATTTCTGCAGTGTCAGTTGTTACTTCTCCTTTTTCATTTCTAATTCTACTGATTTGGGTCTTATCCCTATCTTTCTTGATAAGTCTGGCTAATGGTTTATCAATTTTGTTTATCTTCTCAAAGAACCAGCTTTTAGTTTTATTGATCTTTGCTGTTGTTTCCTTCATTTCTTTTTCATTTATTTCTGATCTGATCTTTATGATTTATTTCCTTCTGCTAACTTTGGGTTTTTTTTGTTCTTTCTTTCTCTGATTGCTTTAGGTGCAAGGTTAGGTTGTTTATTTGAGGTGTTTCCTGTTTCTTTAGGATTGTATTGCTATAAACTTCCCTCTTAGAACTGCTTTTGCTGCATCCCATAGGTTTTGGGTCATCATGTCTCCATTGTCATTTGTTTCTAGGTATTTTTTGATTTCCTCTTTGAATTCTTCAGTGATCACTTGGTTATTAAGTAGTGTTTTGTTTAGCCTCCACGTGTTTGTATTTTTTACAGATCTTTTCCTGTAATTGATATCTAGCCTCATAGAGTTCTGGTCGGAAAAAATACTTGATACAATTTCAATTTTCTTAAATTTACCACGGCTAGATTTGTGACCCAAGATATGATCTATCTTGGAGAATGTTCCACGCGCACTTGAAATGAAAGTGTATTCTGTTGTTTTTGGATGGAATGTCCTATACATATTAATTAAGTCCATCTTGTTTAATGTATCATTTAAAGCTTGTGCTTCCTTATTTATTTTCACTTTGGATGATCTGTCCATTGGTGAAAGTGGGGTGTTAAAGTCCCCTATTATGATTGCGTTACTGTCGATTTCCCCTTTTATGGCTCTTAGTATTTGCCTTATGTATTGAGGTGCTCCTATGTTGGGTGCATAAATATTTACAATTGTTATATCTTCTTCTTGGATTGATCCCTTGATCATTATGTAGTGTCCTTCTTTGTCTCTTGTAATAGTCTTTTTCTTAAAGTCTATTTTGTCTGTTATGAGAATTGTTATTCCAGCTTTCTTCTGATTTCCATTTGCATGGAATATCTTTTTCTATCCCCTCACTTTCAGTCTGTATGTGTCCCTAGGTCTGCAGTGGGTCTCTTGTAGATAGCATATATACGGGTCTTGTTTTTGTATCCATTCTGCCAGTCTGTGTCTTTTGGTGGGAGCATATAATCCATTTACATTTAAGGTAATTATCGATATGTATGTTCCTATTCCCAATTTCTTAATTGTTTTGGGTTTGTTATTGTAGGTCTTTTCCTTCGCTTGTGTTTCTTGCCTAGAGAAGTTTCATTGGCATTTGTTATAAAGCTGGTTTGGTGGTGAACTCTCTCAGCTTTTGCTTGTCTCTAAAGGTTTTAATTTCTCCATCAAATCTGAATGAGATCCTGCTGGGTAGAGTAATCTTGGTTGTAGGTTTTTCTCCTTCATCACTTTAAATATGTCCTGCCACTCCCTTCCGGCTTTCAGAGTTTCTGCTGAAAGATCAGCTGTTAACCTTATGGAGATTCCCTTGTGTGTTGTTTTTCCCTTGCTGCTTTTAATATGTTTTCTTTGTATTTAATTTTTGATAGTTTGATTAATATGTGTCTTGGCATGTTTCTCCTTGGATTTATCCTGTATGGGACTCTCTGTGCTTCCTAGACTTGATTAACTATTTCCTTTCCCCTATTAGGGAAGTTTTCAGCTATAATCTCTTGAAATATTTTCTCAGTCCCTTTCTTTTTCTCTTCTTCTTCTGGGACCCCTATAATTCAAATGTTGGTGCGTTTAATGTTGTCCCAGAGGTCTCTGAGACTGTCCTCAGTTCTTTTCATTATTTTTTCTTTATTTTACTCTGCAGTAATGATTTCCACCCTTTTATCTTCCAGGTCACTTATCCGTTCTTCTGCCTCAGTTATTCTGCTATTGATCCCATCTAGAGTATTTTTAATTTCATTTATTGTGTTGTGCATCGTTGCTTGTTTCCTCTTTAGTTCTTTTAGGTCCTTGTTAAATGTTTCTTGCATTTTCTCTATTCTATTTCCAAGATTTTGGATCATCTTTACTATCATTATTCTGAATTATTTTTCAGGTAGGCTGCCTATTTCCTCTTCATTTGTTAGGTCTGGTGGGTTTTTACCTTGCTCCTTCATCTGCTGTGTGTTTTTCTGTCTTCTCATTTTGCTTATCTTACTGTGTTTGGGGTCTCCTTTTCACAGGCTGCAGGTTCATAGTTCCCATTGTTTTTGGTGTCTGTCCCCAGTGGCTAAGGTTGGTTCAGTGGGTTGTGTAGGTTTCCTGGTGGAGGGGACTAGTGCCTGTGTTCTGGTGGATAAGCCTGGATCTTGTCTTTCTGGTGGGCAGGTCCACGTGTGGTGGTGTGTTTTGGGGTGTCTGTGGCCTTATTATGATTTTAGGCAGCCTCTCTGCTAATGGATGTGGCTGTGTTCCTCTCTTACTAATTGTTTGGCATAGGGTGTCCAGCACTGTAGCTTGCTGGTCATTGAGTGAAGCTGGGTGTTGTTGTTGAGGTGGAGATCTCTGGAAGGTTTTCGCCGTTTGATATTACGTAGAGCTGGAAGGTCTCTTGTGGACCAATGTCCTGAACTTGGCTCTCCCACCTCAGAGGCACAGCCCTGACGCCTGGCTGGAGCACCAAGAGACTGTCCTCTACACGGCTCAGAATAAAAGGGAGAAAGAAAGAAAGAAAGAAAGAGAGAGAGAGAGGGAGGGAGGAAGGAAGGAAGGAAGGAAGGAAGGAAGGAAGGAAGAAAGAAAGAGAGGATAAAATAAAGTAAGGTAAAATAAATTTATTAAAATAAAAAATCAAAATTATTTTTAAAAACTTTTAAAGTTAAAAAAAAAAAAAAAACGACGGACAGAACCCTAGGACAAATGGTGAAAGCAAAGCTATAGAGACAAAATCTCACACAGAAGCATACACATACACACTCACAAAAAGAGGAAAAGGGGAAAAAAATAGTCTGTCTTGCTCCCAAAGTTCACCTTCTCAATTTGGGATGATTCGTTGTCTATTCAGGTATTCCACAGATGCAGGGTACATCAAGTTGATTGTGGAGATTTAATCCGCTGCTCCTGAGGCTGCTGGGAGAGATTTCCCTTTCTCTTCTTTGTTCACACAGCTCCTAGGCGCTCAGCTTTGGATTTGGCCCCGCCTCTGCATGTACGTCGCCTGAGGGCGTCTGTTCTTTGCTCAGACAGGACGGGGTTAAAGGAGCAGCTGACTCCGGGGCTCTGGCTCACTTAGGCCGGGGGCGGGGGGCGGGGGGGGGGAGGGAGGGGCACGGAGTGCGAGGCGAGCCTGCGGTGGCAGAGGCCAGCGTGACGTTGCACTAGCCTGCGGTGCGCCATGCGTTCTCCCGGGGAAGTTGTCCCTGGATCACAGGACCCTGGCAGTGGCGGGCTGCACAGGCTCCCCGGAAGGGGCGGTGTGGAGAGTGACCTGTGCTTGCACACAGGGTTCTTGGTGGCGGCGGCAGCAACCTTAGCGTCTCATGCCTGTCTCTGGGGTCCATGCTGATAGCCGCGGCTCGCGCCCGTCTCTGGAGCTCCTTTAAGCAGCGCTTTTAATCCCCTCTCCTCACACACCAGGAAACAAAGGCAAGAAAAAGTCTCTTGCCTCTTCTGCAGCTCCACACTTTTCCCTGGACTCCCTCTGGGCCATCCGTGGCGCACTAACCCCCTGCCGGCTGTGTTCACGCCGCCAACCCCAGTCCTCTCCCTGTGCTCCGAACGAAGCCTAATCCTCAGCTCCCCGCCCCTCCCGCCCCGGCGGGTGAGCAGACAAGCCTCTCGGGCTGGTGAGTGCCGGTCCTCTGTGCGGGAATCTGTCCTCTTTGCCCTCCTCACCCCTGTGGCTGTGCTCTCCTCCGTGACCCCGAAGCTCCCCCACTCCGCCACCTGCAATCTTCACCCGCGAAGGGGCTTCCTAGTGTGTGGAAACCTTTCCTTCTTCACAGCTCCCTCCCAGAGGTGCAGGTCCTGTCCCTATTCTTTTGTCTCTTTTTTTTTCTTTCTTTCTTTCTTTCTTTTTCCCTACCCAGGTATGTGGGGACTTTTCTGCCTTTTGGGAAGTCTGAGGCCTTCTGCCAGCGTTCAGTATGTGTTCTGTAGGAGTTGTTCCACATGTAGATGCATTTTTGATGTATCTGTGGGGAGGAAGGTGATCGCCATGTCTTACTTCTCCATCATCTTGCAGGTCCCACCCTCCCGTTATTTTAGAGTTCTTCCTCTGCCTCTTTATTACTGAATCCTTCTTCCCTCATCCCCAGAAGTAGTGGTAACACTGAGTGTCTGTCATTTACTCATTGTGGTTTTACCACCTTTGTATCTATCTTGAACAGTGTAATTCAATTTTGTCTGCTTTTTTAAGATTTTATAAAGGAATTGTGTAATATTTTTACGTCTTACTCTGTGACTTACAAATTAATTCACTCAGTATTGTTTTTGACCTTCGTCCATTGGTCAAAATGTGACCGTCAGATATCTTCATTCTGTATATATATATATATATACATATATATATATATACATATATATATATATAACTTTATGTATAAGTTATTTATCCATTCTACTCTAGAAAGGTATTTGAATTGATTGCAGGCTTGATTGGGGTTTTTTGTTTGTTGGTTGGTTTGCTTGTTTTTCAGCTATTATGAAAAGTGGTCTTGTCAACGTTGTACATTTCATCTGGCGGACATGTGCAAGATTTTAGAGCAATGGCTCTCAATATGTAGTGCCTGGAGAGTAGCATCAGCATCACCTAGAAACTTTGCTGAAATGAATTTCTCGGGCCCCTCCCCAATCCTGCTGAACCAGGAACTGTAGGTGGGGCCCAGAGGTCTTGTCTACACCAGTCCTCTGGCATTTCCCATGCATGCTAAAGTTTGAAACCCACTGCTCCCAAGTTTATACCTAGGAGTAAAAATGATTATCTGATATACACATTCTGCTTAATAGTTAATGTAACCGTTTCCCAAGTTACTGAACCGTCAGCATCAAATAAAAGTTATCAGTGTTCTACATCTTAGAAAACTCTTCTCATTATATGACTTCTAAGTTGTGTCAATCTCTTGAGTTGTCATACTTTGTTGTGGTTTTAATTTCCATTTTCCTCACTACTAATAATATATATAGGTTTGGGGACCTTTCCACTCCTTTTTTCTCCTTTTGCCTAATTTTCTTCCCCCTTCTACCTTTTTATTGATTTGTAGAGGTGTTTTATGTAATCTAGATAGAACTTCTTTGTAATAGAAATATCTTCTCCAAGTTTGTGGCTTATTTTTTTTTTCATTATATATTTTGATGAACAAAATTCTGATACTTAATGTCAAATTTATTAATTATTTTTGCTGTGGTTTGTGCATTTTGTGTCACTGTAGAGGGATCGTTCCCAGTCTCAAAGTCATAAAGATGCTCTTTAATTTTTTTATGGTTTTACTTTTTATATTAAATTTTAAAATCTGCTTGTGAATTGATTTCATTTTTGTATTTTGGATACCAACTGATCCAGTACCATTTCTTGAATATTCTACTTTTCCTCAGAGATCTACAGTTTCCACCAGGTCATATTGTAAATCAGGTTTCCTTATATAGGTGGGCTTGTCCATTCATTGGTCTCTTGTCTACACCAGTACCAATGTTACACAAACATCATTTGAATTTAGCATTGTCCTTCCCAATTTGTTTTTCATCTTCAAGAATGCCTAGGCTCTTCTTGGCATTTTGCTCTTCCACGTAATAGTTAGAATTGACATATGTTTCACAAAATACAGAACAAGACAAAGCCAATATGGAAAATAAGTCAGAATCAAAATTATTGAGTTAACTGTCAGAATCATGCCATTGATAAAGAACAGCAGAGTGAAGCCAAATTAGAAATAAAAATAAGAGAAAAATTGGTGAAGTAGAATATGTGTGTAAAATAAAAAGGAATAACAGTTAAAAGCTGTCTTTTTGAAAAACTAACAAAATGGGTTATTCGTTCCTGAGAGTTTTCAATGTACAGAGAGTAAAGACACAAATAAATAACAGCAGGCATTGAACGGGGAGATAATTCAGATGGGCAGAGATTAAACATATGAGGATATTATGAAGTTTTATGCTTAAAATGTTGAAAGATATATGAGAGAGATGAAACTTGTACCACAGTGTATCCAAATGACTGAAAAAGAATGAGAGCTCGAATGGTCCTACACCTACTAAATAATTGGGCCAGTGGTTTAATGTCTTACCAGAAAACAAATCATAGGCCCAGGCAACTTTAGAGACACGTTTTTACCAAACATTCAAGGAGCAGATAAATCCTATATTATACAGATTCTTTTCAATTGCCTTCTGGCTGTTATCTTTTCCATTGAAAAGTCAGTTGTCGGGCTTCCCTGGTGGCGCAGTGGTTGAGAGTCCGCCTGCCGATGCAGGGGACGCGGGTTCATGCCCCAAGCCGGGAAGATTCCACATGCCATGGAGCGGCTGGGCCCGTGAGCCATGGCCACTGAGGCTGTGCGTCCGGAGCCTGTGCTCTGCAACGGGAGAGGCCACAGCAGTGAGAGGCCTGCGTACCGCAAAAAAAAAAAAAAAAAAAAAGTCAGTTGTCAGTTTGATTGTTATTCATTGTGGAAGAAATGTGATTTTTCTTTAAACTTCACTATATCTACTTTTCCCCTTTCTTTTGGTCATGAATTATATGCAGTTTTACTATGAGATGCCTGCCTGTGATTTTTTTCCCCTTCATCCTATTTGAGGTTCTTTAAATCTGTAACTTCACAGCTTTTATATTAGGTTTTTGGAAATTCTCATTCAATATCATTTATAGCTTTTCCCCATTTCTCTCTTACTCTCTTTTTCTGGACTCCAAGTTTTTACATCTAAATTAAAACTTTCTAAATGTGCCATGTAGCTGCTTTTTTTTGTTTTTGGTGTATTTTGTCATCATGTTTATATCTGCTTTAAGTATAGATATTTTCTACTAATACTCCAAATCACAAATGCTCTCTTTTCTGCTCTGCTATTAAATTCATTTAGTGAGCTCTTCATTTCACTTATCTTTTTTAAAAAAATTTTTCCATTTCCATTGGATTCTACTCCATAGACCCCAGTTCTCTGCTGATATTCTCCATGTTATTTTAATCCATTTTCATGTATATATTAATATACACATATATATATTATATTAATCATGGATATATATATTTTTTAAATTTTATTTTATTTTATTTTATTTTACTTTTTGCGGTACGCGGGCCTCTCACTGTTTTGGCCTCTCCCGTTGCGGTGCACAGGCTCCGGACGCGCAGGCTCAGCGGCCATGGTTCACGGGCCTAGCCGCTCCGCGGCATGTGTGATCTTCCCGGACCGGGGCACGAACCCATGTCCCCTGCATCGGCAGGCAGACTCTCAACCACTGCGCCACCAGGGAAGCCCTAATCATGGATATTTTAAAATTTATAACTGGTAACTCTTACATCTAAATAAACTTTTTGTTCTCATTGTCTGTCTTTCTCTTGATTTTTGGTCATTGTTTTTTAATCCTGACCATACCTGGTTATTTTTTTATCAAATACTGGATAAGATTTATTAAAACATTTTAGAGGATATGGAATATGTTATTTTCCACAAGAGAGGATGTAGAGGAGGCAGTGAGGGTCTAGCAAGTCAGAATGATCCAGTTAGGGATTGAAATGATCCAAGGTAGGAAGGATTTCAAGCATTTTGAGGATTGATCTATTTCTGGTTTTACCCCTATGCTTAGTGCTTCAGGAGTCTTAATAAAATTCTGTAGTGTTTACTAGAGCCCTTATTTTCGAAGAGTCCTTAACCTCCAGTTTTTATTTCCCAACTAAGTGTGATTGCCAAAAACTTTTAGTTCCCACTTTCTGCTTGGCCTCAACTTTTCATCCTAGCCTCACATGCTTTAGGAAACAGTAAATTTCTCAAGGGAACATGCATGCAGAATGTCAGGCTTGCATCTCTGCGATTCCTTTCGTCCTTCAAGTCCTGGCTGCCATAGTTCCCCTGCACTCCGATTTTTACCTCCCTAGATAATTAAGATTGAAGCGAGCTCTAAACTGCTCCTGTGTGTTCAGCCACTTGTCTTACACAGTGAATTGGCAAAAATAAAACAAAATATAACAAAAAAACTCTGAAGGAGTTAAAGCAATAGCAAACTAAGATGTACCTCGCTGCATTTGTCTCTTATCCTTGATCTTGTCCCCTCAGGTCCTGGATGCCTTGATTCTCCCTAAATGTCTTCATACAGAGTTTGTATAGATTATTCAGTTTTCACAGCTGTTTGGGGGGTTTCTGTTTGTTTTTTGTGGGTTATTTTGTTTTATGCAGAAAGAATGAGAGAAAGCTTCAGCTTCATACTGAAAAGCTGAAATTTACACGTCTACTTAACATACAGGCTTAACAACAAGGGTGTCTAAGAATTTTTCAAATCAACCCATACCTCTCCCAGTTTATGGGCTTTTTCTGTCCCCTGTTTTACTACTAGATCGTCTCATTACACACAAATTAAACCTTTTTTTTTTTAATACATCCATGTTTATTTAGACTGGTATACACATTTCCCATTGCTTTTGAACACATACATTCTCATGTTCAGCCTTTTTATACCAGGGACGATTTTCCTTCTCTTTGAAATAAATCTATTATATGTACTTTCATGAGGGTCTTTGGGTGATAAGCACTGCTGGCTCATGCTTTTCTGGAAAAGTCTCAGTTTTACTTGTAAGACAATTTGCTAGGTACAAGTGTCCAAATTGAAAGACTGAAAGCATATGTATTTGAGTTATTCTACTCTCTCCTTGCTTCCCTTGTTGCATTGAGATATAAAGTCACTCAAATTGCTTTTTCTTTGAAGTTGAATTGTCTTTTCTCTCTAGCTGCTTGTGAATGTTTCTACTTTTTCCCCAAGTACTCTTCTGTTCTACCATGACATTTTTAGGCCTAAATTCTTCTTTATTTATCCTAATATGGGTTTTTTGGATCTTCCTATATGGTATATTTCAACAGTTCTGGAAAATCCTCAGGCATTGTATCTTCATATATTGCTTCCCCATTCTCTCATTAACCCTTTGCCCCCTCAACACCCATCAGACATATGTCAGACCTTCTTGTTTCTATCTTCCATGTCTTTTAACCTCTTACATATCTGTATCTTTGTTTCTCTCATCTCCATTCTGAAGAACTTCTTTGGAATAATTTCTCAGTTCACTAATTTTCTTATCAGCTGTTTATAATCTGTTAATCAACATAGCCATTGCATTTAAATTTTATCCTCTCCACTTTATATTGTTCCTCACCAGTAATCCAGCTCAGATTCCATGGTCCATTTTAAAAATAATTTTCTTTCCTTCTCTACCTTCATTATACTTATTAGCAACCTCAAGTAAGCATGGCTAGAGAAAAACATACAGTGCCTCCTGACAGTTATATTACATTTCGATGAGCCATTCTCTTTTCCTCTCTTCTAGACTATTTTATAACTTCTCTTCTGTCCTCAAACTCTAATACCTTCTCCCTGTCCTCACTCAGATCATGACCATGGTTGAAACAAGTACCCATCTACTGCTATCTTGCCCTCACCATACCTACCTATCCCCCTACCAACATCTATGTCCGTATCCTCTGCTTTTCCTCCTCTAACTGTGAATCACTGAATTGTTGCTTCTGAAGACCAACCCTCCATCTGTGCACTGGCTCCTACTCCTACCCACTGTTTCAAAAATATTGTTCCAACTCTTCTTTCTTCTGTCTCCTACATCATCATTTTTTTCTCCCTCTCTCTCCTGTATTGTTGCTACATCCCCTTCCAGCTTCCACCCTGTTTCTCTGCTCTTTTTTATATCAAACTGTTTCATAGAGTTATCTCTACTCACTGTCTGTAGTTTTGCTCTTCTCTCTTAAACTCACTGTTATCTGATTTTTGTCTTATCACTCCAGTCAGCTGCTCATTTCAAATCACCAATTTTCAGTGACCATCTTATTTAGAAATGTATTGTTGCCCTCCTCTTTGTTTATCTTGTTTTCTAGGACAGCACAATCTCCCAGTGTATCTCTTTTGCTCTGACTGCTCCTCAGTCTCCTTTTCTGGTTCCTTTTAATCTTCTCCAACCCATAAATTTGCACTTTTCTAGGGATCACTACACTTGTAGGCCATTTCTCTATTGTTATTTCCTTGTTAAAATTATCCAGTCTGATACCTTTAAATACCATCTGGATGCTGATAATATGCAAATCTGTGCCTCTAGCCCTAGCCTCTTTTCTGAACTCCAAACCTTCTATCCATTGCCTACTCTGTGTCTCTGCAGGAATGTCTAATAGGTGCCTCAGACTCTCCTTCTCCAAACCTGTTCTTTCTACAGACTATTGTCTCCATTAATGAACCAATCCAGTCTTCCAGTTTTTCAAGCCCCACAACTGGCTCCTGTTCCTTTCTCACTTCTTGCCTTTCTAATCTTCTTGCTCACTCTGTATCAGCCAAGGGGGTTCTTACTATTCCTTGAACGTACTAGGCATACTCCCATTTCCGGACCTTTGGATTTGCTGTTCTTCTGACCAGAAACACTGTTCACCTAGATTTGCACACTTCTCCAAGGGCTTTGCCCATATATTGCCCTTCTCAGCAAGGCTGTCTCTAACCACTCTACTTATAATTGCAGTCCCAGCCCCATCGCCTGGTATTCCCTTTCTTACATTCCTGTTTTGTTTTTTGTCACGCTCCTCATAGCCGTTCCTACCATCTGATGATGTAGAATATATAGTTTACTTATGTATCAATCTCATCCCTAATCCCCAAATATAATGTAAGCTCTATGAAGGCTGTTTTGTTTGTTGGTTGGTTGCTTGGTTTTGTTCACTGTTGTGTCTAAATCAGTGTGGTTCATGGTAGGTGTTCAATAAATGCTGGGACAATCATTTTATGCATGAAGTAAAGCAGTGACAAAAAGATGGGGTTAGTGCGTTAGTGCTCAGGGTCGGGGTGAGGGGGTCACACTTCAGAGTGAGGAAATGTTCAAGCAGTAGCTTCCTAAATGAGAGAAGGATGTGTTCAGAAGCAAAATCCTGGACACCATTTCATCTCTTGGGGTCTGCAAATAGTGCAACATGACTAGGAATCTAGGATGCGTGGTGGGTGTTGGCTTATGAAATAGTCAAGTATCAGTCAGTTC
The DNA here is from genome assembly GCF_039906515.1 of Pseudorca crassidens. Lineage (NCBI taxonomy): Eukaryota > Metazoa > Chordata > Mammalia > Artiodactyla > Delphinidae > Pseudorca > Pseudorca crassidens. The sequence continues at coordinate 137,331,769 of NC_090296.1, read as the reverse complement.
GAGGAAGGTCTTAGATGTTAAACTATGAGGTCTAAATGTCATAAGGTAGGCCAGGAAGCAATAGAAAATATTCAGATGAAAGGGCATGACATGACCTGTAGGTGTTTTTTTTTTTTTTTTTTTTGGTTTTCTATTGTTTTGCTTTATTATGGTGGTACATAAGGCATGTTGTTTTTCTCTTTTTTTTTTTTGCGGTACGCGGGCCTCTCACTGCCGTGGCCTCTCCCGTTGCGGAGCACAGGCTCCGGATGCGCAGGCTCAGCAGCCATGGCTCACGGTCCCAGCCGCTCTGCGGTATGTGGGATCTTCCCGGACCAGGGCACGAACTCGTGTCCCCTGCATCGGCAGGCGGACTCTCAACAACTGCACCACCAGGGCAGCCCCTGTTTTTCTCTTTTAATGACAATAAATCCAGGTATACTTTATTGAGAAGGGGCCACTTACTGATTTGTTGTCATAGAAATGAACTTGCATGTGGTCAAACTAAGAACAAATTGTTGCATTGTTTTCTCTTTAACCCTTGAGTTTTTTGGATCAGAACTAGCATAGTTTGTTTCACAGTACTCAATACCTTTATTCTAAAATAATCATCTGTGTGTGAATCTCCCCCCAATCTGGGCCAGACACATACAGGATGGATGTTCATAAAGCCTGATTATTTCAAGAGACACTGTTTACAAATGTCTAGATTTAATCTTTAGTGTGTAACAAAAGAACTGATTTTCACAATATTCTGAAAGGTGTGTGTGTGCTTCTCTTTCTCATTTTCTTTGTCATAGGGGCCACACCAGTGGTTTTCACAGAAAGTTAGACCCCTCTTCAGTACTTTTCAAACGAAACAGCTTCCAACCCCTTGAATATTCATTCAAAGTCATTGGGCTTTAAAGCAGCAGCGCCTTAACCAAACTAAATCAACTAGCCCTTCCTTTGTGCTTCTTGAGATGCTGTTTCTCCATACAATTTTAACCCAGGAGTCTAGTCAGGAAGGTAGATGTTTGGTTAATTTTTGTCTGTTTTTCTTCTAAAATACTCAGTTCCACTTTTATAATAATTTTCTCTTAAGCGTTAATTGACTTTATGAGGTGAATCTTGACTTCTTTATTCTATTCCTTAAAATTCAGTGTTTACTTAGGGATATAGGAATGGGTAACTTAAAACAGAGAGTAGATTTTCCATTAGCTGAAACTTGATATAGAAGTTTCTCAAAGATTTTCTACCACAAGTGAACATTTAATTTTGTTATTACATGCTTAGTGTTTATATGCTATCTTAAGTTATGTCATTCTACTACAAAGTAGAGTAGCAATTTGAGATCACCTAGTTAATCTGACCAATGTTGGGTCAAAGTTGTTATACTCTGAATAATGATCGTATTGAGCAGCTCCCCAAATTTCTGTGGCATCCTTAGCTATTTATGAGAACAAACATAAAATAATCCATGATTTTGTATGAGCACCCCTACCATAATATATATATGTGTGTGTGTATATATAAATAAACAAATATATATATATATATATTTAAATGAGGATCTTGATTCCATTGTTCAATTTCTTTTAAACATTGTGAACAATGTGTAGGTCACAAATGGAAAATGCTAATTTATATAATCACACTTTGTATGTTTGTTTCATTTGTTTTAACAAATGCAATGTTTCTGGTTATTTAGAAACTTGATTTCATTTAATTGAGCTATTTCCTAGTCTTAAATCTACTCTCAAGGGACAGAAGGACAAAATCTTAAGATCATCTTAAATGAGTAAATCCTGAAGTATTTGGGAAAATAGCCATGCTATTGTATTTGGTATTCCAAGTTAACTACCTTATAGTGAGACATCCTCTTGGATGTATAGAAGATATTTAATAATTGGTTGGTTGGTCAATTTTATTGACCACTTCATAATGAAACCTGAGAAAAATGTAGCCTGATTTGTTCTTTAAAACTCTTTGTGACATAAGATAATATATTTCTCAGCCCTAAAGAAACAATACCTAAAGAAACAATACCTAGAGGATTCGTTCAAGAGATATGTTCGTCTATGGCAATGCTGACTAAGTTCCTCAATCACAGCTACCTTGGAACCACTGACTCCCTAAGATAGTATTTCTGTTTTTAGGTTTTCCCCCAGGAAAACGCAAGTGTCTTTATGAATCATTTTTCCTCATGATTTGGCATGCTTATATTCTTCATATCTATAGATATGCTTATATTCTTCATATCTAATTTCATAAAAATTATGGCAAACACATTTTGGGGTAGAAAGTGAAGAAATATTTGTAAGCTGAAGATTTGAGGTAATTTCTTAAAGTTATGTTTTTGGGGAAGGTTCAGATGGGGTCACCATAGCATCTGCATCATGGAACATAGGGAAACCTGCGTGGTAGGGTGAGAAGTTTCCTTGGTGTCAGAGAAATCAGGCTTCACTGATTCTGACATTTTATGGGTGGTTCTGTGTTAATTCTGAGTAGTTGTTCCCTTGAATTTCCAGGGAAGAGATCTTGCTCACGTTTTGTGAATTTTATTCCCATGTATTTTATGGGCTTTGGTTCTACTGTAAATGGAAAATCTTAAATTTTATTTTCCAGATTTTTGCTGCTAGTTTTAAAAATATAATTGAGTTTTAAAAAGTAACTTTATACCCTGTCACTGCTGGATTTGTTATTTCTAGGATTTGCTTTGTAGATTCCTTAGGATTTTCTATGTAAAAAGTCAGGTCATCAATGAAAAGAGACAGTATTGCTTTCCTCCTTTCTGATACTTATGCCTTTTATTTCATTTATTTTCCTTCATTGCAATGACTAGGACATTCAGTCCAATACTGAATAGGAGTAGTGAGAGCAGACATCCCTACCTTGTTTCTAATTTTAGAAGGAAATCATGCAGTTTTCTCCATCATAGAATCATTTTGTCTGTTCTAGAACTTCATCTAAATGGCATACAGTATGTGCTCTTTTTTGTATAAGTCTGCTTTCTCTCAGTGTGTTTTTGAGATTTATTCATGTGGTTGCATGCCTAAGAAATTTCCTTCCTAGCAAGTGTTGATTTATTTACAAGCAACTTCTCAAAGCATAATTTACATATTACAAACTATAGCCAAATATGATCAAATACGATAACTGTAAGATTTGTGTAAGTGTCCTTTATCAGATTGAGGAAATTCCTTCTATTCATTGTTTATTAATAGTGTTGAATTTTTTGTCAATATTTTTTTCCACATCTATTGAAATAATCAAGTGTTTTTTTCTCCTTTCTGTCAATGTGGTGAATTACATTGTTTTTTTACTGTGAAACTAATCTTACATTCTTGGAACATATTCTACTTGGTCACACTGTAGTATATATTTTTCATATATTTCTTGATTTGGTTCACTATTATTTTCTTAAGGATTTTTGCATCTTTGTTCCTGTTGAATATTTGCCCGTAGTTTATTTTGTTGTAATGGCTTTGCCAGGTTTTGGTATCAGGGTAACACTGGCTTCATAAAATTGGTTGTGAAGTGTTCCCTCCAACATAATGTTTTTCTTCTTTGAATGTTTGAGAGAATTCAACAGTAAAAGCATTTGAACCTGAATTTATCTTGGTGGGGACATTTGTTCAATTTTGTTAAGTTGCATTTTTCAATAAATTTTTCCTTTGTTTAAGTGGTCAGAGTTTTTGCCACAGAGTTATTCGTTTTATTCTCATCTCTACCTTTTATGCTTGCAATGTTTATTCTGTTAACTTTCAATGTAATTATTGATATGCTGAATTTACGTTACCATTTTATTAGTTTTGTATTTGTCTACTATGTTTCTTATTCCTATTTCCCTTTTCTTACCTTTTAGAATTCCATTTTAATTCATCTGTTGACTTTTTATCTATTCTTCTCTGCTTGTTCTTTAGTGATTGCTCTAGGGATTAATCCTGTTAGACTCAAATTGCACATTTGGTTGCACCTGCTGTGGGTGGCAGCTTTGATCCCAATTCAGACACTGCTTTGAGTCTGCCCCATGTGTGTGGTACAGACTGTAGCAGAGTTCACATATAGAATTTGGGATTTTCTTTTGCTTACTCTCTCCTTCCAGTGTGTTTGTACACTCTCTGGTGGCCCTAATTGTCACTGACTCCTTTGCCTATATCCTTCATTCAGAAAGATGGCAAATTTTTCTGTTGAGTACCAACTGGTATCATCTCTGTGTCTGCAGCTGCTCTTGAGTCAAAAGGTGCAAGAAACGTTAAAGTGACTCCATTCAGATCTGAGTTCTTTTCCCAAGGTTTCAACTCCGCTGCAAAATTAAATAACTTTGTTTCACACTCTCAGATAATTGGTCTCCCCTCCCTGCAAAGGGTTTCTATTTGTTTTTGCTAGAAGCTATTGCTAGGAAATTAATCCTTTATTACAGAAGTAGGAATTGGGCATTGATTTTTAAAATGTTTCTGAAGGTACTAGTCTCTCACTCTAAAAGCGTTTCAAGCCCTTTGAATGTGATATTTAAATGTGGCTCTTTTTTTTTTTTTTTTTGGTAAAACACTCTGGGCTTACTTACCTATACCTGGTGGAGGCAAATATTATGGCAAATGAGGTGTTTGTCTAACACAGCTGTCCCTCTAGTATTGGTTGATGGCACAAGTAATTTTTTTGAAGACATTTTATAAATAGTTGATGATAAAAATAAATCAAAAATATGTTGTTTCCTATTTTTTCTCAATAGTTTTAGGTCAGCCTCTTTTTACTTGAAATTATATTTAGAAATTTAAAAGAACAGTAAAACCCCACTTATCCAGTAGATACACATTAAGAAATAGTAATCCTTTAGAACACAGTTAAAACCTCTAATCCTAAAAGAACTTTAAGAACAGGGAAAGGGAAATAGGTAACAATAAGGAAAATCACTAGTTTTACATAGTAGAGAAGTTGCTGTACTGTTTTCTCTACTTTTCTCTATGTTGTTCATAATAAAACAAAACAAGACAAAAAAGTAAAAGAAAAAGAAAGCTTTATAAAGCTAGGAAATTATAGGAAAATATATATATTATGAAATAATAAATAAAAGAAAGTTGGTAAAGCACACCAAATTAATAGACTGGAAGACATCAACAGTGTAATAATTTGCATTGAATCAAAAAGTATTTCAAAAATTCTGTACTTATTAAAAAATACATAGAGGGGACTTCCCTGGTGGCGCAGTGGTTGAGAGTCCACCTGCCGATGCAGGGGACGCGGGTTCGTGCCCTGGTCCGGGAGGATCCCACATGCCGCGGAGCGGCTGGGCCCGTGAGCCACGGCCGCTGAGCCTGTGCGTCCGGAGCCTGTGCTCCGCAACGGGAGAGGCCACAGCAGTGAGAGGCCCACGTACCGCACAGAAAAAAAAAAAAAAAAAATACATAGAGGTTTAGCACTAAAACAAAATATAATGTATAGACTGGGAGGCTAAAGAAAAATGTCATGATTTGCAGTTTATATGATTTTCCACACCACATCTCCAAAATGATACATTTGCAATCTCATAACAAGCAATAAGAGGGCTCAGAAATAATGGGAACAACATATAAATCAATGTTCCTGTACCTAGAAGTAACCAACTAAAATATACATATTTGAAAATGACCCCATTTGTAATAGTATCAAAAGTGTTAAGTTACTTACAAAAAATAACAAAACATATGCAAAATCATTATGGTGAAAGTAAAAAAGATATTTTGAGATAACATAAAAGAAGTCCTGAGTATATGGAGAAATAAACAGTCCTTATAATTCAGAAGGTCAATGTCAGGATTTCAGTTCTCTCTGAATTGACATATACATTAAAGGCTATCTGAATAAAAATTTCACCAGTAATTTTATAGAATGTTGCAAATTGATTTTTAAATACATGTGGAAGGATAAAGGGCACAGAACGATCCGAGATAATTTTGATAGTGAAGTAATTGGGACTTACCCACTCAGATATCATCTGGTTACTAAACTGCTGTTTAACAACATGGTCTTGGTGAAAGAACAATAATATAATTCAGTGGAAGGGATGAGAGGGTCCGTAAACAACCAACACAGTCATGTGGGAAGCTGATGTGTGACAGAGGTGGGCATGTAGATCAGTGAGCAAAGTATGGATCCCTTCAGTAATCTAATTCTGAAAGTTGACTGTACTCAATATTTTGTAATAACCAATAAGGGAAAAGAATCTGAAAAAAAAAGATATATATGTGTGTATAACTGAGTCACTTTGCTGTACACCTGAAACTAATACAACATTGTAAATCAACTATAGTTCAATTTAAAAAAATGAAATAAAAATAAAAGTTGGCTATATGTGAGGATGGAGTTCAAATCAGATGCTTGTTTCCAATGATAAACCAAAAAGCATTTGAGACAAAACAAGGAACACACACACGCACACATGCACCCACACACACACAATTATCTTTTGGAAGAAAACACAAGGAAATTGCTTTATCACCTCAGGGTAGCATATGATTTCTTAAGTAGAACATTGAATATTAAATGGCAGAAATGCTAAAGTCAAATATTAATATGTTTGACTATATTAAAAAACAAGACACTGTTTCAACCTAAGTTTTCATTGATAAGAGAGTATAATGGAAAAATTGCAGAACATTCATTGGAATGGGGTACCATAGATCAGGTAAAATGAATATACTTGATTTATACATAACACCACCAATAGATCTATAAAACATAGTATTGAAAAAAAACATTCCAGAATGATCTCAACATTTTGATACTGTTTATGTTATTTCTAATATAAACCTTACGTCTCCTCAAGTGTCAAAGATTCACACTGATCATCATCTTCTTGTGGCCATGTAGCCTCAAAATGGGGAGATTTTAAGATTTTTATGGATAAACAACAAGGTCCTACTGTATAGCACAGGGAACTATATTCAGCATTCTGTGACAAGCCATAATGGAAAAGAATATGAAAAAGAATATATACATATATATATATATATATATATATATATATAACTGAGTCACTTTGCTGTACAGCAGAACTTAATACAACATTGTCAATCAACTATACTTCAATAACATTAAAAGAAATTATTTTAAAGAAACTTCAGAAAACTGAAGATTTTATCCAAGATATTTGAATTTTTCAGCATTGGCAGCCTCTTTGAAAAGTAATCATTCTTTCTAGTTCATATACACTTCACTGTTGTCGAAATTTGGCCTGTGGCCAACCTCTTCGTGACTTTTGGATTTTCCACACTACTTTTCCTAAATTCTGGTACATTGAATCCAGCAGCAAAAAACTCTGAATAAGGTTGATAGGGTAATGAGGTTTCCAAATATGGGAACTCTATTCCAGAGCGTGACAGGCCAACTCCTTTCTCTGTCTTCCTTATTCTGCTACCAGTTCTAAAACTGTGTTAGTCATCATGTGTGTATGTGTGTGTGTGTGTGTGTGTGTGTGTGTGTGTGTGTGTGTGTTTTAACCTATTTGGAACTATATAGAGAGTCCTGGGTTTAATCTCCTTAAGTCAATGAATAGGAATTGAAGATTGCTCCCATACTGTTTTTTCAAGCAGTCATTTTGTCTGTGTCTTCCAATCAGGTGTTTTTAGTCACTGTCTGGAATTTTGAACTGTACATGATCCCGCTGGCATTATCGCTCCTCTGTGTCTACAATTTCATCGGACCTGCAATGGGGAAGGTTGGCAGCATCCAGGACAGCCAGGTGAGCAAACATTCCAATAATTCTGACATTTGACTAAAGAAAAAATGTGTTAGCAGTAAACCACCACCACCAAATCATGACCTGAGTCCCCTGCATTTGAGGAGCAACACTGCACGTGTATTCATGTTACAGGGAAGATATTTATCATGTGTAATCTGGAGTCTTCTTCCTAGAGCATCTCGTGTTCCTGAGTCTTGGCCTGCCTTCTTAGCCTGAGTGAGCCATCTGGTTCTTGGTCAGCATTTCCATGCGGGCAGCACATGTCTGCGTGCCCATCTGGTTCTCCATAAGGTTCCTGGGAATGAGATTCTCAATCACTAGAGAAAAGCCTTTGGTGGCTCCTTGAGCCCCTTCAGGGCACACACAACTGGGAGGCTGCCTCAGGCCTCTCCATGTAATTATCCTGTGCAATATTCTCCTCTAGGCTGAAGCCTCAGGGGATGCTCTGAGGCTTGCCAACTCCCAGGGAAATCAGAGAGTGCGTGGGCATGGGCCCCTCTGTTCTTGAGTGCCCAAGTTTTTCTTGCAATTCTCAAACTCGCCGTGGTGTTAAAGGAAGCACAGGCAAGGCCTCTTCTCAAAGACATCGCCCAGCATTTAGTTTTCTTAATTTTTCTCCAACTCTCCCTCCCCTACCCCTCTTATCCCAGCCCATAGAATCTTTTTCTGCTCTGGGTTAGAAGGAACTTGTATTTATAGACTTGCTTTATGATATAATCTTGGCATTCCAGATTCAAGAACCAAGTTTTTAAAACAAAAATCAAAGGTCTTGAGACTTGATAACATCCTTTAGAAAAATCACCTGCATATTAGGTTTTCTAAGACTCAAAAGCTGACCATCTTCACCTATTTTTCCTTATAAATGTTCTGATTATTTTAAAAAATCATCTCTGAAATAATGGATATTTAAGGAATGTTTCTGGTTTCATTTGGGATGGGGGAAATGAGTGTTATGGCCGGGAGTAAAACCTCAGACAAATTCCAAATTCTGTTCTGTTTGGTTTTTGATTGTGTAGTGCAATAAGCATGTGCATATATCAATAAATGAGGGGCCTGAAGATGCTAGAACCAAGGAACAAATAAATAGCTTTAAAGTACAGGTTAATGTAAGGACTAAGTTTCACAGAGGTACAGATGAGGGAAGTTTTTACAGAGAAGCATCTGTTGTAAAAGTGCTGTCAACTAACATTTTTAGTTTTAATCAGATTTTATTTTCCCAGGTATATATATGTATATGTTTATAGCATGTGTATATATGTGTGTATGTGTACATGTTTATTTGTAGGCAGGTATATATATGTATATATGTGTGTGTGTGTAAATATGGGTACATAAGTGTACTTGTGTGTGTATGCATATAAATGTGTATGTGTGTATATGAAACCTTTTAAGTTTACTAAACATTTTCTAATTTATTACCTAATTTAATCTTGGTAACATAACCATGAAGAGTCAAGAACTACTGTGTTCATTTCATGCTTCATAAAGCTAACATTCAGAGTGGCAAAGTGATTTTGCTCAAAGTCACACAGCAAAACAGTGCTGGAACAATGTCTCCAGCTGAAGACTTTGTCTCAAGATGAAGACTTCTGACTCCTAATTACATTACAGAGTTTTTTCCTCCCATAACATGTTTCATTGTATTCATTTTTATCCATGTGCTTTTATGGAACATGCTTGTTGTCATCATTGAATAGGTTAGTTCTCCAGCATCAGTAAGTATCCCACAGACTGCTAGGTGGAGCTCCTAGGAATTCTGGGAGGTAATACAGTACCAGCCCTGAAGAAATTGTTCAGTGGTTTATGGAGGATAGCAGAGTACTGTCTGGATACTTCAGAGTTACTCCCTTATACAAGCATTATATTGACCATTCTTTTTTCTGTTGGAACAATGGCATCTAATTAGCATGCCTGACCTTTGCAAGGTTAAGCAGAAAGGTAAGTGTTCAAACTGAAAATAGTCCTTGGTTTTCTGATACCCAGCATTCTTTTGAAGCTACCAAATCGTTGGATTGTGTACCAACATGTGTTAGCTTTTAAATGTAGCAGTGATATGATTCAAGTGTACCTGTTAACTAGCCAAGATCTCTAAATGAATCTGAACAAGCCTCTGTGCAGCACAGCCGGTGCTGGGACCCCTGAACTAAAGGCAGTCCCCCCTTTAGTCCAGATCTGGGCCTTGAGTTTCCTTCCCTCACCTGCCCCTCACCAACCCTGAAGCCCAAGGAAAACAAGAATGCCGTATAGAAACCTGTAGCTTATTCTTGAGAGCTGCTTCATTTGTCAGACTCAGAACAAAACTGTTTACAGATAGTACAACTCCGCAATGCATTTTTAAAGCTGGCTGCCTTCGAAAGGCACTCCCCTAATAGCTTTATTTATACTTAACAGTTTTATGTAGATTATACATATTGTTTACAACCTTGGCAAGGCATCCCTTAACTTTAAAAGTGTCCTTTTTAAAGAAGTTACAGTGTATTTTTTGTGTGTGTGTGTGTGGTACGCGGGCCTCTCACTGTTGTGGCCTCTCCCGTCGCGAAGCACAGGCTCCGGATGCGCAGGCTCAGCGGCCATGGCTTATGGGCCTAGCCGCTCCGCAGCATGTGGGATCTTCCCGGACCGGGGCACAAACCCATGCCCCCTGCACCGGCAGGCGGACCCCCAACGACTGCGCCACCAGGGAAGCCCTATAGTGTATTTTAAAAAGACTAGTGTTGCAATGATATAGGAAAACTTTAAGCATGAGTATGCATTTCATTCGCAGTCGGTAATTTCGGTTGACGTTTTATTACAAATTATGGATTTTCCTTACAGGAGAGCACGAACGTAGATGAGGAGAAGTATGAAGATGACAAGGTGGGTGTGCTCGAGAAAGGACACAAAGGGGGAACATGACTGCTTCCAGTGTTCTAGCCGGTTGAGTCAAACTATATATATATATATATTTTTACTACTATAGGGTGACCAGTATAGCGATATTCTCATAATGTATAAAGGGTATCCTTTTTAAGATTCTTAAAATGAGGATGAAAAGGGACGAAATATAAGGAATAACTGAAATGTTATAGAAGCATCCCTCTAGGAGGCCTGTCATTTGAGGCAAAGATTAGCCTTCCCCTTGGTGGATGAAAGGTAGATGAAAGGTAGCCCAGGAAGTCAAAAGTAAATCAAGTGCAATCGCTATTCCTTTAGGCTCATGTCTGCACTCTGCAGGGTGGTCACCCGCTTCAGAACCTGTCACTTGCCCAGCTGTTGCTGGCAACGTTTTCAGCTCCACGTCTGTGTACATCTGTCCTTTCTCTCCTCCTGGGAGATTCTCTCAAATCTGCTACTTTTTGTTGTCATTATGCTTTCAGACAAACCTTCTGGAATAAAATGAAAAAAAAAAAAAAAGTGAAATGCCAAATGAGATGCTACTAGCTTCACGGCCGCCCAGTCCCCTAGAACCTATGGGTCTACGGGGCTAAGGTGATAGTGTATAGAAGGCTGACAGGAGAGGAAAGGGGCGAATGGGGGAAACTTAAGAGTTAAGTATCCAATATAAAATGTCCAGAACACAGAAACAAATTTAAAAACACTAGCTCCATGACACAGACAGCCTTAAAATTAATTGAGTGAGCCAGATGGTTTTGCCCATTTGAAGGATGCTGGGCGGATTACAAAGTAAATCTTATTTGTTGTGCTAAAATGATCATTAATAGCAAAGTAATAAAGTATATTTTTTTTAAAGGGAATTGATGCTTTTTAGAATGAAGGTCCCAAGATGCAACTTTCTTCTTCTTTTTTTTTTTTAATTAATTAATTAATTTATTTTTTGGCTGCTGTGGGTCTTCGTTGCTGCACGCGGGCTTTCTCTAGCTGCAGCGAGCAGGGGCTACTCTTTGTTGCAGAGCACGGGCTCTAGGCTCGCGGGCTTCAATAGTTGTGGCTCGCGGGCTCTAGAGCACAGGCTCTGTAGTTGTGGTGCACCGGCTTCATTGCTCCATGGCATGTGGGATCTTCCTGGACCAGGGATTGTACCCGTATCCCCTGCACTGGCAGGCGGATTCTTAACCACTACACCACCAGGGAAGGCCTGCAACTTTCTTCTTGATGAATTGACGTGAGTGGCTTCTGAGTGATGTAACTCCTTGAACATTAAAATGGTCATAGCTAAGCTAATGTGCATGAGGGGGTGTTTAACCAAAGGAAACACAGGTATTAATGAAATTATTTTAAACCTACGTTAGGCATAATTATCAATTTTATTAACCAAAGTTTGGAAGTGAAGAAGATTTCTTTCTCTTGGACCAAGTCTGTGTAAACGAGCCACCCCATGGAAGGAGGATGCCATCCACCCTTGAGAGATAATTGTGACCATGGGGCTTTGTTCCATCTGATAAAGGAGACATCTAACAAGAAGGCAATGGATGAAAAAGTGGTGTCGATGAACTGTCAGGCAACAGATTGAGCCATGAAAGTCTAGACCAGCGTTTTTCACCATCTAACCTTCCATTGTGGTCCTTCAAGGGCTGTCTGGGGGCCTGGGGGTGTGGAGGTAGAGCCATTTGGGCTGTGCATCAAGCTTTTCTGGGCAAGGATAACTGAGTTGGAACTACAACATCTACATGCATGAGCCTGGGAGCTCTTGCGTTCATCCAAGCACAGCCCTCCACGCAACAGATGCGGCAGCCCATCCCACACTGAAGACGTTGGCTCTGGGGTTCTTCATGTCTCCTCCAGGGCCGTTCCATTCTTGAGATACTTTGATTGTAGTATGTTTGTAGGGCCTTTAATAGCCCCACGTGGCCATGTTTGTTTTGCTTCCTCAATTTCATATTTCTGTGGAAACTTCTAGAGGAATAAGTCTGAAATGAAATGTTGACTTCTGTTTGTGCCTCTTCTGCTGAACACAAGCCTTCTATTGTGAGGGGATTTTGGCAAACTTTGCAGTCTTTTTGCACGTCTCTTCACTCTCACTTCTCTAAGAGATGGGTAAACTAGAGCAGTTTTCAACTTTTAAGACTTTGGGAGCATACATCCACCTATATATTATTACACTTCATCATTTCTTCTCCATGTAGAGCAGCCTCCATGCCTGGGATGGGTCCCTCCAGCACACAGGCCCTGGGCCACTGCCCTCCACAGTGTGCTGACTCCAAGGGCTTCCCCACAGCGCCCTTCTGGCTTCTGTTGTGTGTTCGACATGACAGACGGGCTTCTGGGAACTGTAACACACCCAGTGAGAGATGAACTGTTTACAGATTATAAACACACAGCCGTCTCCTTCCAAACCAGAAGAGGAGAGGAACTCCTTTCTACCCAAACAATCCATCTTGAAAGTGACACTCCTTAATTGCCAGCACCCCTTCCCACCAAATACCATCATGGAAGACTGTGGAAGATGAAAGCATGCTGGGGCCCCTTGGCACAGCTTCCTTGGGAGATGGACGCATTCCCATATTCTGCCTGTCTCTGATGCACAGGCCAGGACGTGGTCTGGGGTCTGTCATCTTTTTATTGTCTGGAACAGGGATGGTTGTAAAATGACATCACTATAGCCTCTTGCTTCTTCTCATTGTTGAAAGTCCATGGAAAATGACCTGCATTTTTAGAAACCAAATTAGGCTCCACAGTTTTGCCTTCCTTTCTTTTTGTGGACTTTCAGTTACAATGTAGAACTTTCAGGTCACTAGTTTTTTGGCTTTTAGGAAACTAAATGTACAAACTAGACTTTGAGGAGAGGAGATTTTTCTTTCTTATACCTGATGGCTCCACACAAGAAATTGCTTGTTACAAGTAGAGTTTGCTGGGGACCCCAGAACAAACAGATAACGGCTAAGTTCAGCCAACAGCAATCAGCTGACATTTCCTATTTGTATTAGATTCCATATGTGGAATTCTTCTATGTGGACCTTATTTGTACAGACGGATTACAATGAAAATTGCATTAATTTTCTACACAGTAAAGGTCAGTAATTGAAGCGTGAACCAAGAAACTATTGTGTAAAATGCTGTATCTCATATTTAGGAAAGGTCATGCAGGACAATAATATCTTGTTTTCATTGCAGAAGGTATAAATACTTGCATTAGAGTTTCTTTTCTTTTTTCCAGCCCAACAATCACTTAGGTAGAATATTTCAGCATTTACTAGTAACATCAGGAAGAAAGAATCATAAGGGCATGTAATAAAAAAAAAAACAAAAAACTGCCTATTGCTATCATAAAGAGACTGCATTGTGATGCCTGCGTTGTGGGTTGGTTTGTTTTTAACTCAGCTGTCAGAAATAGGACTTGAATCATCTGTTCTTTTAAGATTATCAATGAGTTCACAATTGCTTTACAGTGTTTGGGGGGGTGGGGGATCATCCTTTCATGTCAGTTATGGGTGAAAAACAGATATGGATGTTTTCCTTTAAGAAAATAAGAAATATCTGATACATTTTTGTTGATTGATGGTGGAACGTGGTGGAACATTTTATAATGAAAGGATGCAAATGAATATTATATCTCTATTCTCTTTTTACAAATTAGGATGATATTATTAAAATTTAAGTATATTTTAAACCATCAATCTTAGTTGTAAAAATGATTTTCATCCTGCAAATAGATTAGTTCACTCATCATTACCCAGGCAGAGCCTTCTTAGAGAGAGAAGGATGTGGCGTATATATCAATATTTATTATGTATCAATATTTAGGAGTTCTTGTTGTAAATTAACCTCATAGTCCTTTGGTTGAGTTGTGCAGGGCCAGCATAGCTCATGCCCTGTGTTTTCTTGTTTCAGAAAGAGAAGATGATCTGTAGTATCTCAACCAGGGAAGACTCGTTCTTGGAAGAAGTCTTCTTACAATTTAATAGTGAGAGTAGTTTTGTTTATGATTCCTTTGTGCCTTCTTAAGAATGTCAGAAACAAAGCAAATTAGTTTGATCAGTGATTTTTTTTTGTAACTATTGACTAAGCCATGGTACTTTAAGATGGTGTAATATTTTTAAGAAAATGAAAAGTCAGGTAATATCTTTGAAAGGTTAACAATAGTTGAATACACACACATATTTTCAAGGCCTATACAGTCTATATGCAGGGCATGTTGTAGAGGACCTACTTATGGATAATTTTCGGGGGAATAAAGTAAATGGTTGTTCCGATGTAACTCCTTTTAATTTGAATTAATATTATATTCAGTGATGAAGTGATTTAATTGCTAACATTTCAACTGTACCATCTTACTTCCAAGACTTTAATATTAAAATGGATTCCAGCCAATTCTTAATGATCAGTTTATGCATGTTTTGCATGAAGAGGGATCGGCTTCCCTATTTCCTGCCGTCTTTTCTCTGAACCACTGATATGCTCACATCCCTTTTAAAAACTCAAACTTCCATTCTTAAAAACGTTTGGCTTCATTACCTTCAGAAATAATCCAGAAATGTTATCAATCTGACATTTGAAGCATTATTCTGCTACCAGGTTCACTAATAGCCCCAGTACTTATGGATTTTCTTTGTGATTTCTACTGTAAGGATTGTACTTGGTAGGTTACTCCCAAATATTGTGAAATATGATGTGCCAGACTATAAATTAGGTGGATTAGCCATCCTTTTATTAGCTAATGTGCACTAACTGGTGCTCTGACGTTACAGACTATACTACATCTGGATATTTATCTTGCTGTGGTCTAAAATTTTTACATTATGCTAATATAGAATACATTGGACATTGTATCTCAATTATCCACAAGTCATTATTTTTCTGAGGATAGTAGCCATTCCTACAAGAGGAATTTCCTATTGAAATCCACTCTGTTTCAGTGTGGTTTGCCTTAAGTCCCAATTATCCAATGAGTTTACAAGGTAATTGATAGATAATTTGCAAAATAATTGATAGAAAGGTGGGGACATCACTTTTTCCTCAAGGGAATATAGTAATTTAAAGTAAGTAATAAATGACACAAAAATAATAATTTAAAATGAGACCATTTTGAGTAAGAATTATTTAAATGATTAGATTTATAAGATTATTCTTATTTGTAGAGTGTTTACAATTTGCAGGCTGTTTTTATAGGCTTTAGCTCATTCAGTACTCAAAGTAAACCACTAAATTTGATATTATTTTCCCCATATGCGAATGAACTAACCCAGGTGAAGAGAAATATAATAATGCATCAGAGATTTCCCAGCCAGGATAGTAGCGAGACTCAAATCCAGCCCTTCTGATCTAAATCCTGTTTATTTTGGACTATGTTACATTGTTATGAAGGAAACATGTCATTAATTTATTGGTCCATTTTTCCGCATTATTATTGACAACATTTATGGAGTGTTTTCTCTGTATCTGTGATTGCTACTTTCATCAAAATTTGTATACTACGTTGGGTGTTAGCGATGCAGTGCCTGGGTGAGTCAGGACTGCTAAAGGTGATGTTTGAGCTGAGTCTTAGGTGATAAATATTTTATCTTCTACCCTCCTCATTCCCCCACCTCAAAGAAAGATAAAGGACGCACACAGCTAAATCAGCAACTGCAGCTAATTGTGTGTTTACCTATGGTAGTGACAGTTATAGAAAACCATTAGCCCTGTTTGCCTTGTAATGGCGTGGCATCTGTCAATTGGCTCAGAGAAACTTTTAAGGAAATCAATCTTCCCAGGGTCTAATTCCAAATATTTTTTTTTCCCAAATTGTTCCCAGTTTTTCAAAAGTGTTTTTTCAACATCTTCCTCATGATGATGTTTATTCCTTTTACTTTTTCAGCCCTCTCATTTGATCCCTGATGAGAATCCTGTTGCAGGCCAAAGAAACATGTTGGTAAATACCAGTCAGTGTAGAAGGAAGGGCTCTATGTAATGGACAGATAGTTAGAGCAGTTTATAACTACTTAGAAATGATACTGGTTCAAAATCCAGTCTGTTTCACATTCATTTCCCAAAGCAAAAATACTACTTGAGAAGGAAGTATTCTCCTGAAAGACTGCAGACTTTTCCCCCCATTTTAATAGCATACCATAAAGGGGTGTGTGTGTGTGTGTGTGTGTGTGTGTGTGTGTGTGTGTGTGTCCGTCCATGCACACAGGACATAGCTCATGGGAAGAAACCTTAAAGACAGTTCCCAGTGCATTAAGCCAGATTCCCAAAGAACAATTTTTAATCTTGTGTATCAGAAATATTACTTTTTATTCTTTGTTATGACAGATGCTGAGAGGTTTTTTTTATTTTCCCTGCTAAATGCCACTCAGTCTATTTCTGATGTTTATAATTCTTCAGGTTTTCAAATTGCAGGCTTTTAATATTCAGTGGGATGAAACAGACCAAACAGATTCCCACTTAAAGTCTAAAGTCGTATTTTTGCGTTATCTTTGCCCTGGGTGGTTGGCATTACTGGGACGATCCTGAGATAGAAATTTTGCATCAATCCCTTGTGGGAATCCTGGGCATCCTGTGACAAATACTACTCAGTTTTTAAGCATGTCCCAAGGATCTTTCCTGACGTGGTCAATTTTCAGGACTAACTCTTTGGTTTTGCTTAGGTAATTAATAGAGAAATGAGAATTTTTTTTCTTGAACCAGAACATGTGGGAAAGATTTAAAGTAGCATACTGATTATATAATGAATTCTTAGCTGTAAATTCATTTTGATGGTGTTAATTCTCTCCCAGAGGCTCGAAGCTAGTTTATTGCACCTACAGTGCTATGCTCTTTGGAGACATTGGGGAAGCCAACAAAGCCTTGAAGAAGAAAAAATCCACTGCCTGACTGATTCATTTATTTATTTATTGGCTTTGTTCTTAAAGAGCAACCATGTTACAACACAGGCACATTATTTGTTCTTCAGACAACTGTCTCTAAAACTTAGCCACTAAAGACTCAGTGTTGTTTTTCTTTTTTGACATTTTATAAACAAAAGGACAGTGAAAAAATGATGATCTTACATACATTTTATATAATAATATGCATTTTTAGGTTACAGATTTGGAGTTGGTCATTATTTTTCTTACAATTATTACTGCAATTACATTATTATTCTTACAGTCATTCTCTGTAGTATATAACAAAGCAAAGGAACCTTTTGAAATTTGAATTCTGGATCTGAAAATTTCCATGCTTTCATCTCTTCTGTTATATGTTATTACCTATTTGCTCATAAAGTAGGCCCTAAATCATGCGAATTTTACTTATGCCTTGGTGTTTTTTTCAAGTGATGAGAAGTAAAATCCATTCTTTCTGAAATGTAGGAATCTAAAAATACGTGTTCAGCCACAATTATCTTGTTCATTGGTTTAATCACACCAGTGGCCATCACTATTTTTATTACACATTTCCCTCTATAAATTAGAAGCCTTATATGTTAAGGAAAAATATAAGCACATGTGATAACAGTTTCCTTTTTCTGAATGAATCACTGTTACTCTTCCTAGGCAATTTGGTAGCAGCCGCAGATGTAATGCTGTGTTTGCTAAACTGTGTTATCACCACATTCCCTGGTTCAATCTGAAATGTGTAAATAAAGCCAGCATGATGCAGATAGACCTGCCAGATGATCTTTCGTACAACGCAGGGCAACATGAGTAGACTTGTCCTGGAAGATCGTTGCTTTTGAAACTTAAATGAACCCCAGGATTCTTTAAACTAGACAAAAGGTTATTTGTTCTTTTGTCTCTTCGCATTCTTGAAGGGCAAGGACTTATGTTTATGAAGCACCTGGAGTGTACCAAATGATTTGCATATGATACAATATTTAATTCTCCAAATACTCCAGTCAGGGTCAGGATTATGATCTCCCTTTTCCAGATAGCAGAATTGTGACTCAGAACCCAGTAGGAACTTGACATGATCACAAAGCTCGTAGATGACAAGACCCATGTTGAACTCACTTCCCTCTGACTCCATAGCCTGTGATTAATAAAATATGCAGGCCTGTGGAGTTGGTACATCTTAAGTTTTTTTTGTTTTTTTGTTTTTTTCCCCCTAACTTTGCATCTGTTGTAAACCCTGGCTACTCCAGCTCCTAGGTAAGAACGAATGCATTTTGTTATAATGTAAATTATGGTATGTATTTTATGCAAATTATACATAAAGTTTGCTAAAATGTTTAGCAAGAAAAGTTAAAAAATAAGTAAGAATGGAAAGAAATGTTTTCCCCCAAATATTTTCAAAAAGTGTAATTTAACATACATTCTCATGAAAACTGGGCAAATAATACTGGAAATGAACAGTAGATAGAAATATGTAACTGAATGAAATGTCTACAAATCATGTATTATATAGTGAGTCTAGAGAACAGAGATCCATAGACACTAAAGAAGCAAATGACAAAAAGAACAAGTGTGAGCTGAATGTGTACCTTGTGAAGTGTCCACTAGAAAATGTCCACTCTTCCTTTGGACTTAATAGTCCTGGACTGGGATTCTCTGCCACATATATGTGAACATAGACAAATGTGGACATAGACACATCACTTAACCT
Source organism: Pseudorca crassidens (assembly GCF_039906515.1). NCBI lineage: Eukaryota > Metazoa > Chordata > Mammalia > Artiodactyla > Delphinidae > Pseudorca > Pseudorca crassidens. The sequence continues at coordinate 137,312,646 of NC_090296.1, read as the reverse complement.
CTTTGTACCTTGGTTTCCTATTAATGGAAATGCTAATATCAAAGACATATAACATGTCCATTGGTATACTGGCAGATATAATTAAAGACCCATGAAATCAATAGTACGTGTTTTAAAAGATAAAGTTTGCAGTGTAGAGAGTGAAAAGAACATTTGCTATGAGAATGATGAAAAGAGTAGAGGTGTGATGCAAATTGAAAGAACAAGACTGTAGTTGGTGTGGACTGGCATCCCTAGGAAAGATTTCACGAAGGCCAGGAGTATAAGTTGGACCTTTAGGTCATTCTGCTGGAGTTGGGAGCCTGGAATCTTACTTCTTACTTCTTACTGTTTGATAATGCTTTTTCAGTGAGTAAATAATAATAATAAAGAGTACATGTTTAATGAATAATCAAGTACTGACAATCCATTTCTCAAGATAATTGTTGACAGACTAACTGATGAATGTCTGTTCACATTTAATGTCTACCACTGGGACCATGATCACATCACTGAAACATGTAAACTTAAGTTACAAACCTGCTGAAGAGCCTTCAGCTGTCAATAGTTACTTTTAGGAGACTATTTCTGGAAACATGATGTTAATTTACACAGCCCGAAAGATGTGTTTAAAAATCTCTCTGTGCAGCATGACTTTTCTTTTAGATCAAATGACTGTTCTTCCACATTTATCTCATCTTCCATTCCAAGGTTTAATTATGCATGTATGAAAAAGGGCAAGGAAGGTATTAATGTGTTGACTTCAATTGCATCAATATATTAAAAACCTTGTGAAGAGTCAAATGATACCAGTCTTATTAGCATGCCGTCAAATGATTCAAACAGAATATCAAATAAGTTAATTCTGAAATTGTTGTACTCATACAATGCCTCAATCAATGAGGCATGATTATTGCTAATTGAAAACTTTTCCAATACGCCGCCATGATGACTTGAAATTATGATTTTTTTTCATCCACTATACGGAACCAAAATAAAGCTTTTGCAAGTTAATTTTACAAACAATGAAATCTCTGACATCAGGAATGCTATTGTAAATTTGGTTTAAACATTTAGCACTGAGGGTTATTTAATTTTGTAGTTATAATGTGAATGCAGATTTTGATGAAGCACAGCATCATGGCTAATAAGATATTCATATAAATTGAAGGGATCTTTGAAGCAGAAATGTACAATTGATAGATTATGGTGCCCTGATTATCCATGATCACATACAGACAAGTGATAATGCACCACCAATTGAATTAGAAGCTGTAGTGTCCACATTTATAAATATTTTATGTATACAGAGTTGGGATAGCAACAGCAGTTTTCATGGCAGAGATACGTTCAGATATAAAAATATACTTTCAGCATGGCAGTGTGCACTTTGTTTTTGCTGCCAGTCGTCCATCCATCAATGTGATTTTAAGAATGTTTGAAACCTTTGAAGAACTCTCAGTCAACTTAAACATTCCCCAAAGCTATTGAACTCTTGTGAAAAAAAGAAATCTTTTAAATGTTTGTTGCATTTTGGTCGTACCAGTTGGATTTTTTTTTTTTTTTTTTGCGGTACGCGGGCCTCTCACTGCCGTGGCCTCTCCCATTGTGGAGCACAGGATCCGGACGCGCAGGCCCAGCGGCCATGGCCCACAGGCCCAGCCGCTCCGCGGTATGTGGGATCCTCCTGGACCGGGGCACGAACCCGCGTCCCCTGCATCGGCAGGCGGACTCTCAACCACTGTGCCACCAGGGAAGCCCAGTTGGAATATCTTTAATCAATTTTTTTTTGCGGTACGCGGGCCTCTCGCTGTTGTGGCCTCTCCCGTTGCGGAGCGCAGGCTCCGGACGCGCAGGCTCAGCGGCCATCGCTCACGGGCCCAGCCGCTCCGCGGCATGTGGGATCTTCCCAGACTGGGGCACGAACCCGTGTCGCCTGCATTGGCAGGCGAACTCTCAACCACTGCGCCACCAGGGAAGACCTAATCAAAATTTTTGATGACTGAAAATGCTAAGTAACTTCATCTTTGGAAGCCTGTAGTAAATGGAAGTGAATTTTACAAGAACTGGCATAAAAGATTCTGATTTTTTTTTTCTTTACGAAAGAAAGGGATATTCAGCACAAAGCAAACTGTGAGGTCAAATAGTTGACCTATTTGTGCAGGATTCAGTGTTTAAGTTCTGAAGTTACACTTTGGATTATCTCAATTTGTGGGATAAAAAAAATCTTTTGATTTTTAATAGGATAAATATAAATTCTACCCAGGAATGGAAGGAAATTGAGAAGCCATTAATTTTTCAGCATAAATTTTGTGGAGAATCATAGAGACAACTTATTTAAAGTTTTATCTTGAAAAAAGATTGACAGAGAAAGTTCATATGAATGGATACAAGATATCATGACTTTGAAATTATTTGGGCAGAAATATATACAGATTTCAATATTTAAAATACAGAATTGAGAATATTCTTCATGTATCACATTTTTGTTGTGAGTTTTCAAGGTACCTCAGTGCCTGGAGAGAGAGTATTTTTGTAATTAAAATTATGGCTTACAGTAGAGTCAATTAAAGGTGTCAATTTAATGACCATTAAGTGCAATTCTGAAGATAAGTAAGAACAATTTTATGAAATATTATAAGTGAAAAGATGACATTAAAGAAGTACATTTTTTGGAAAAGTAATCTTAACATGGGACTATGAACAGATATAACTAGGAAACAAATTAAATATATGAATATGTAGCATGAATAATCATTCTTCATGTATCATTTTAAAATTCAGATAATATAAGCACATCTCTTTTGTTCTAATGCATGTAAAATATATATTTTTATTTTGAAACAATATTATGAAAATTTAATGAAATAACTTTATAGATCTACTAATAAACCAAGTTGTCAGTTGATAAATATTTCAAAAATTTATAATTCTGATTACTTTCACTCTTAAAAGTGTACAGATACGGTTCATAAATTATGCTGGTACCCTAGATACAGTGGAATTCTTTGGCCTAGTCTTTAAATATTGAATATTCAAACTAAAACATCAAATTTATTAAAAAGTAAAAGAACATTGTGAGAATCATTTATTATTTTGGTGTACTAACTCAGGCTTTTCTTCACAACCAGAACCTCCACATTTGGCTGTTCCATAGGGGAAAAAGAAATCAGTCAACTGAAATAGGAAATTTTTATGAAATTGAGCCACATGGAAATTTGAGTCATTTTCCAAGAAATTGTTTTGACCTAAACTCTACACTGTTGAGAAGAGGAAGCCACTTTTGCCCTTTGGGTCAAATTCCCTGGTGCTTTCAAATCCTCCTTTATAAACATGAATGCTTCTGTAGCAGACAGAGATGGGTTTTCACCATTGTGCCCATTCATAGATGTTGGTGGATTGCTGAAGAAGAATTAAGTCGCTCTGACAGTCTATCCAATTTTTGATGCAAACGACTTGAAGAATTAGAGTCAGTAAGAGAATAAGGGAAGGAAGAAATTTAAAATTAGAGTGAAAAAGTAAAAATGTCTTATGAGTTTGACTTTGCAAGAGGAAGCAATAAGTATGACCTCTCCTTCTGTACAGAATGGTGGCATAAATGGGTACAGAACAGATGGTAAGAAGTTATTCAAACCAGCCCAGCACCCTTACTCAAAAGGGGGTAGCAATGGTATATTCTAATCTCAGCCCCTCTCTTTGCTCTGTTTCTGCCAGTAGCTCCATAAACAAGGGCAGATGCAAGAAGGGAAATTTGTGCTCTTTGACATTTCAGCCATACTGGTGCTTTTACCAGTCACTGCAATCAGTATGGGGTGGTGTGTTTTCCTTCTTCCATCCATGGGTCCAGTTTGATGGGACAGAGAATACAAGATGAGAATGATTTTCTTTTTCTTTTGCTGCAAAGAAGATTATTATAGAAATGGTCTCTTAAATTTAGAAGATATTTGCTCAATAATTTAGTACAATTCTAACCCAAGTAAAATTTTAGGTAGAAAAGAAATAAGTTTTGTTAGATTTATTTGAGGTTTTAGGTACTATATGTTAGATGTGACAGCTACAGTGACCCAGCTAGGCCTGAGCTAAGAAGACACTAACTAAATCCCAGTTACAGTAGAGTTCATAAGGGAGCTAGGATATGGTATCAGAATATAAGAAATAGCATGAAAATGCCACTCTTCAGGGAATCCTCTTTTCTCCAATATGGGAGTAATTTCTAAATTATTTTTATAAACATTAGCTACCTAACATGGTAAAACACATTTTAGGTTTTCTATAAGCGAAGTAAGGGTAATATTCTTAGAAAGCTGAATTCCATATATTCCAAAATCTGGATATCCAACATGCCTTATTGTTACCTGCTGGAAACCTTTCTGAAGGACTAATGAGAGAAGGGTAAGTAAGCTAACCTTGTGAAGACAGAAGAAATCAGGGTCAGCCAATGGAAAGGACTGCAGAATTCTCTGAGAGAAGCAGCAACTCCACAGGGAAATGAAGTTCTTTTGTCTGTGGGGCTCCCCTTTATCAGCTCATGATATTGAGGTAGCGACATGCTTGCGCACTACAAGTGGTCACATCTCACGAGTAGGCAGGGATCTGGGGGAGTCAATAAATAAATTGTGAAAAACGTAAATTTATCTTCTGAAGTCACTCTGTTGATAATAACCATGCTATGATAATATGGCATAATAGTTTCTATAGCAGACCAATAAAAATGAAGTAACTGAGTTAAATCTTTCATGTTTCTTAGGAATCTGAGAAAAAGGGCTTAATTGAAAGAATCTATATGGTACAGGATATTGTCTCAACTGTTCAGAACATCTTGGAGGAGATAGCTTCTTTTGGAGAAAGAATTAAAAAGTAAGTTCTACGTTTGTGTTGTTGTGAAGTGAAACTGCCATCCACTAGGACAAACGAGGGTGGGGAGTCTTAGGAAGGATAGGATCAGAAAATGCAAAAACAAAGAAAAAACAAAAGCAACAGTCTGGGCCTTTTAACTTTGGTTGGTGTGTTCTTTGGGCTTGTCAATTTCACAGGGTGGCTGTATGGCCCAATTTACACCAGTTGTCCCAGCATAATTATTAATAGTGTCTCTATTCATTCTCAAAAATATTCTGGTTTAAGTGATAAGCTATAGATTAAAAAATAGATTGTCCTATACAGAAATAAAAAAGGAAGCAAATATGCTTTAAAGGAGGCTTTTTCATCTGAATCACAGAATACAGTAAGTGCCTTGAGTGAAATTTTTTTCTCTGTTCTCCAAAGAATGGTACCTAACTAGTAACATTGCAGATGCAAAGATGTAAAGTTAATTCATCACATACATGGACAGCTTAGGACAGGGGTCAACAAACTTTCTCCATAAAGGAACCAAGAGTAAATGTTTTCAGCTTTGGACTATATGGTTTGTGTCATAGCTACTCAGCTCTCTTGTTTAAGTGTAAAAGCAGATAGTTAATATGTAAATGAATGGATGTGATATGTATTCCAATACACCTTTATTTATAAAAACACGTCAGGCTAGATTTGACTCAGCTCCAGCCCATAGCTTGCCATCCACCTACATTAGAGCATAAAGGCTAAATTCTCTAATGGAGTCTCAATTGAGAAAAACTCTCTGTGATTCATGTTTTTATTTTTTTATTTATTTTGTTTTATACATTGTGAACTCTGCGTAACTTGGTCTTCATATGATACCAATGAACAGAGCAGGTTTTTTCTTTCTTTTGAATTGTAGATGTTTGTTCCCCCTTTAAATCCAGAGTTGTGTCAGCCCTGTTGTTCTTTCTAAAGATTAATTAATACTGTTTCTTATTTTATTGGCCATTCTAGTTTCTTTAAGTAAAGAACATAATATTTAGAAATTACATGGGTAAAGAAGAGACTAAAATTAGTGCTAAAAGCCAAGTGAAATTTTGTCTATCAAGATGCAGGAAAATCAGTAAGTGGTGATTAACATCAGGAAATATAAACAGCTAATATGGAACTTTCTGTGGTTACTGATGCTATTCCTCCATCCCTTATTACATGAAATTGCCCTTGAGTGTCCATTTATTGTTGGCATAGCAAACATGTTTCTTTTGCTTAAAAAAAACAGGTTCAAAGTCATCTTCAAATGTAGTGAGTTTTTACTGAACTTACACATTGTTATTCCCACGAACAATGTCAAGGAAAATTAAAGAGCAGTAGGGGCTTTGGTCATGTATATTGATATTTATCTGCTTTATTTCTCTAGGTTTCATATAAATTGAAACATGATTCCTGAATGTACCCTCACAATTGCTTAGCAAAAACATAAGTGACAGTAGAAAATAGTGAAATGATGAAGAGAGCATTTATAATTCTTCATTCACACATTCAACTATCAGTGTTTGAGTTTCAGGCACTGGCTTTGTTTAAGAATGAGAAATGTGGGCTTCCCTGGTGGCACAGTGGTTGAGAGTCCGCCTGATGATGCAGGGGACACGGGTTCGTGCCCCGGTCCGGGAAGATCCCACATGCCGTGGAGTGGCTGGGCCCGTGAGCCATGGCCGCTGAGCCTGCGCATCCGGAGCCTGTACTCCGCAACGGGAGAGGCCACAACAGTGAGAGGCCCGCGGTATAGAAACATCAGCTAATGTCACGTGCCAGCCAGATACTGTTCTAAGCCCTTTACATAGCAACTTCTTTAAGGAGTTACTTAAAGGAATTGGATTAAATGATTCCAACAACCCTACAGAGTAAGGATTGTTAGTATCCCCATTTTACAGATGAAGAAACTGAAGTACAGAATGATTAAATATGAAGCCCAGATCACATAACGAGTAAGCCATGGATCTTCGGTTTGAACTTCCCCTCCTCACTTTACACTATAATGTAATTATCCTCTGGGGATCTATTCTCTTTCTTTGTGTGTTTTATAAAATAAATAATACTTTATTTTTAATTCATTTTTCTGTTGTGGTATAGTTGATTACAATAGTATATTAGTTTCAGGTGTGCAAGATAGTAAATTTTTATAGATTATATTCCATTTAAAGTTATTATAAAATATTGGGTATACTCCCTGTGTTGTACAATATATTCCTGTAGCTTATTTATTTTATACAGAGTAGTTTGTACCTTTTAAACCCCCACCCCCATCTTGAAACTCCCCACTTCCCTCTCTCTAGGAATCTATTTTCCATCGAGGGAGAAGAACACTAATAAGACAATTAGAATAGCATTGATACTAGGTAGAGGTTAGGTAGGATGCGGGGGGAGGTCCTACATCCCAGGAAGGTTGTAGAAGAGAGAGAGAAACAAAGGAAAGTTCTGAAGAAGCAACAACTTATCAGCATCTCTGAGAATGAGAAGAGCTAGTTGGGCACAGAGTTGATGAACGGGGGCTTCAGTAGGTGGGCACCTTTGTGCAGAGGCTCAAAGCCCAAGACTGTGCTAGATACAGGGAGATAGAGGGGTGTCAGTAGGTCTGTGCCACTGGGGATGGACGTGGCAGAGCCTGGAGATGCGGCTGGTCATGCAGGGCCTTGAGTGGATGGAAATGCAAATGAAAAAAATTGAGTGAGGGAGGTACTGGCAGCAAAGAAGATAAGAGGATGTGGAGTGGGGGCAAGACTGAGGCAAGAAGGCCATGTCCTTTGGTAAAAGTATCTCCATGTTTGAATGCCTGTTAATAGACAAATGTAGCTGTTGTGCAGTTGATAATGGTCAAGGAACTGTGTCTGATGAGAAGAGGTCAGAGCAATTTAAACAGGCCCCCAGCTCTACAGTGCTTTTGACGGCGGCTGTGCCCAACACAGCTGTGGTGGCCACGTCTGAGACGTATTTTCAGCCATGAACAGAGCACTATTCTACCCAGCTGCAACACAGGAAGGCACATGAGGCTCAACTCCTATTAATTCTTTGGCCATTCATTACTACAGTGACCTTAAAGTTCCCACTGGGCATTCAAGTACAACGTCATGTGTAACTCTGTTGGAATTCCATTGTAATTCAGCGCATGAGGACCAGGAAAAACTTTTACCCCAACTTTTGGCAGCTAACAAATAAATAGACTTACATAAATCTCTCAGAGCAAGGCTTCCCTGCTCCTGACAGCAAAGACCCTGATGATTTTGCATTTACATGGAGTGAACGGTATTTTCTTTTCTCTACATTCTCTAATTACCTTCTTTCATTGTATACAGGTTTCAAATGTATGCATGCATCAGGCTAACATTTGCTTAACATGTGACGTTTATATTATCCCAGGCAGCAGACAGGGTCGGTCAGAATACTGAGGTATCTTGTATGTCCTGTGATGATAGAGTGGTGGCTCCAACACTTGTGTCCTTGAGTGGTGAGGGAAATCTCCACAGAGGAGGTAATGAAATTAAGGTAGACCTAGGACAGGGGAGTCATCCCTGCAAATGTTCCAGAGTAAGGCTTAGAAGGCACACTCCTAGGAAGAAGAACTTCTTTGAAGTAATATTATGAAATATTAAGCAACGAAGATGAGAAAGCAGGATAAGTGAAGTTTGAATGATGGTGAGCATGTGGGGAATGATAGATTGATGGATCTTATATTTTATCTAAAGTTACATGTTTAAGGGACAGAGAATGAAGGCAGAAAGACCAAGGTGAGGACAGGAGGCCAGTTGTGAGGAGAGAGTTCACAAACTGTGGTGAATACCACGCATGTATGAAGGAAAGCATCATGTGGGTAAATCACGAAACAATGGTCTACAGGATTTTATGACCCTCGTTTCTGTTTCCATGGGTAGAAGAGTCAGAGGACTTCATTTTTCCATGCCTAGGAAATGAGGAAAATAATGACTTCATTGACACAAAGGTCAACTAGTGGGGCACCCATTTGGGAGAGAAACTCTAGGATGGAGTTTTACCCACCTTACTGGATGTGATCACAGTAATTTCTGGGTTTTGTTTTGAAATTTTGTCAAAGACATTCTTAGGATGTGTTAGTAAACCTGAAGAGTTGAATGAATGAATGGGGATTCCTTGGATTTTTTCATTCATTGAAAGGTTTGAGTCAGGGATTCCCTATTTAGAATTTAGGGAGCTGCCAAGTCAGGAAGTCCGGGGATTTCTATGAAAATATTTAACAAATTGTTTAATTTTGAGATGGAAATCTTTGATTTATCAGAGTTCTTCAATCTTGGGCATTCTATGAAAGACAAGATACTCCATGGTAACTGGAATGATGGTCTAGTAAGTTTTTGAGTGTTAGTCCCAGTATCTTTGAACTAAGTCCTCAGTCTTACAAGCAGGAATATTCAGTGGATTAAATGAGTAAAATGTGCCATCTTACATTTTCTGAAATGTCTACTATACAGACAGTGAGTGTAGGCTCTTGAGCCAACTCTCTGGATTCAGATCCCAGTTCTGCCACTTATACTGGAGTAAGTGATTGGGGCCAATTATTACCTTTTCTGACTCAAGTTCTCATCTGTAGAATGGGCATAATAATAATTCCTACTTCATAACATTCCTGGATGAATTAGTGCCTATAAAGAGTTTAAACCAGTGGATGGCCTTTAGTAATCACATAAAAATATTAACTATTATGAGTATTATTTTGGGTAAATTGCTTTGACCTTCTTCCTCTGTGTCTTAAATTTTTAAAAAACTGTGAAACATTTAAACATTTTACCACTAAAACTGTGGGTTGCCAAGAGAAAAATACATGACTTAACTGACTTGGCTGTTGGGAGGGCTAATCTGACAGTGTGTGTACGAATGTGTCTGGTACATATCTCCACTTTTAGCATCCAACACATAAACACATGTGACACACCATGCACACAAGCAGACGATCATGGAGATCTTTATAAGGATTGCATTAATTGGGAAAAAAATGACATCTTGTTAAAATTTATGTTTTCTAACATATGAATGTAATATATTCCTTCATCTACTTAGCTCATCGTTAATTTACCTCAGTATTTGAGAATTTTATGTATAAAAATTTGACACATTTTTGTGAGATATAGTCTGAAGTATTTGATTGGTTTCATGCTATTTTTGTTTGTTTGTTTGTTTGTTTTTGCGTTACGCGGGCCTCTCACTGTTGTGGCCTCTCCCGTTGCGGAGCACAGGCTCCGGACGCGCAGGCTCAGCGGCCATGGCTCACGGGCCCAGCCGCTCCGCGGCATGTGGGATCTTCCCGGACCGGGGCACGAACCCATGTCCCCTGCATCGGCAGGCGGACTCTCAACCACTGCGCCACCAGGGAAGCCCGGTTTCATGCTATTTTAAAGGGTATCTTTTTTTTCAGATTTCATCTCTACCTGTTTGTTACTGGGATATAAAAGTGAAATTAATATTCCTACATTGACTTTGAATCTATCAACCTTGATAAACTTAATTATCTTAATTTTTATATGAAAATTATTATTCTGGTTGTTGTATTACATAAACATATCATCTAGGAATATTTTTTTTCTTTCTTATTTTTCAGTCCTTATACATTTTACTTTGTTTTCTTGCTTTATTGTACTGGCTAGTAGCTCCAGTACAGCGTTGAACAGAATTGGTGTTGGTGAACATTCCGTTCTCATACACGATCTCAGAGAGAAAGCTTTCAACATTTTACCCTTAATGTTGTTTTCTGTAGGTTTTTGTAAAGGTGCTTTATTAGCTTAAGGAATTTCCCTTTTATTCCTAGTTTGCTGAGAGTTTTTATTGTGAATGTAGGTTGAGTTTTGTCAAACATTTTTCTGCATTCATTGAGATAACCTTATGGTTGTTTTTGTTTTCTCCTATTTTTGTTAATGTGGTATATTATTATGATTGATTTTCAAATATTAAACCAATCTTACATTTCTGGAATAAACTCAGCTTCATCATGCTATCCAATCTCTTTATGTATGCTGGGATTTTATTTACAATTTTTTTGCCTAGGATTTTTGCAGCTGTGACCATCAGTGAGATTTGATATATAGTTTTCTGTTCTTGAAAATTCTTTATGGTGTGAAGGTTATTCTAGACTCATACAATAGGTGGGCAGTGTTCACTCTTTACCATTATCTGGAAGAGTCTGTGTAAGCCTGTTGTAATTACTTCCTTTAAGATTTTATATAATTTTCTAGTGAAGTATCTGGGCCTGGAGTTTTCTTTCAGGGAAGATTTTAATTAAATATTCAGTTTCTGTAGTATATCTAGAGATCTGTTCAGCTATTCTATTTCTTCTCATATCTGTTTCTGTAAGTTGTCATTTTCTAAGAGTTTTTCCATTTCATTTAAATTTTCTACTTTTTGACATGAAGTTGTTTATAAAATCCTCTTACTATCTTTGATGACAGTAGAATCTGTAGCATTGTTCACTTTTTTATGCTCAAAATTGTGTTTTCCCTTCTTTCTTCTTGACAGTCACTTATCAATCGTTAGTCTTTAGCAAGAACCATCATTTGCCTTTGTTAATCTTCCCTGTTGCCTGTTTTCTTTTCCATTAATTACTACTTTTATTTTTATTACTTTTTCCTTCTACTTTCTTTCAGATTAATTTATTATTCTTATTTTAACTCTTTAAGATGAATAACTAGATCATTTATTTTCAATCTTTCTGTTTTCCTAACGTAAGCATTTAAAGCGCTACAGTTTCCTAAATGCTTAACTCCATGCCAAACATTTAGGCACTGATACTCATTATCAATTCACATTTAGTAAAAACTTTTTTCTAATTTCTATTTTTATTTCTTCCTTGCCAAGAAGTATATTGCTTAATTTCTAACAAATGGCCAACTTTTATAAATTTTTGAAAAGAAGGTTATTGAGTGTATTATTTTATATACATTTATTGATTAATTTGTTGATGGTGTTCAAATCTTTTATACTCATACTGGTCTTTATTTTTGGTTCTTCTTGTATTAATTAAAGATGTGTGTTAAAACCTTCCATTGGGGTCATGGATTTGTCTACTCTTTGTAGTTTGATCAGGTTTTGCTTTCTATATTCTGAAGTTATGTTATTTGGTTTGTACATGTTAAAATTGTTGTATTTTCCTGTTTAATTGGATCATTAATCAATAGAAAGTGACCGATTTTAAAAATTGGCCTTAATGTCTTGTTTAACTAATGATGTGGCTATACCGTCTTCCTTTTAGTGCTTTCTTCATAATACAAGTTTTCTATCACTTTCTTTCAACCTGTTTATGTTTTAGATATCTCTCTTGTTTCTGAGAGTCACTGTTTTTTACTTGCAGCATGTAGTGCATGCAAATTTAATGTGGTTACTGATATACTTAGATTTAAATCTGTGGTTTTTATTGTGTCTTTTTTACCCTTGCTCTGTTATTTGGGTTTTTTTCATTATTTTCTGTAATTTTCTTCTATTTTCCTCTATATATAAGCACCCTTTTGCCATTTTGTTGCTGTTGTTGTTGTTACCCTAGAGTTTACAGCATGGCTTATTACCACAGTCTAATATTAATTGTTACTATTATCATCTTCCCAGTCAATTCAGTCAATTAATCTATGTTCCATGTCTCTTCTCTTTGACATCTTCTATCTTTTTGCTCTTTGTGATGCCTTCTAAGTACTTTCTTTGGACTATCTTGCACAACCTTATTTCCTCTGATATTTAAAATCCAGTTTAATCCATGCATGGGGGTCTTAACTTTTTGTTTATTTGTTTGTTTGTTTGTTTGCGGTTCGCGGGCCTCTCACTGCTGTGGCCTCTCCCGTTGCGGAGCACAGGCTCCGGACGCGCAGGCTCAGCGGCCATGGCTCACAGGCCCAGCCGCTCCGCGGCATGTGGGATCTTCCCGGACCAGGGCATGAACTGGTGTCTGCTGCATTGGCAGGTGGACTCTCAACCACTGTGCCACCAGGGAAGCCCTGGGGGTCTTAACTTTAATCACTGCATATCTTTTTAAAGCTCTCCTTGCTTTGTTTTCAAATCTTCTTGGTCATTTTCATCATCTCTTCCTTGACTATATTTTTAAGCCTCTGTTTTTTGACTTTTAAATTATTAAACATTATTATTTAACACACTGTGTTTGCTTTCCGTATTTGAAGACTTTTGTTTGGGATTTTGCTGTTACTTCTGCTGGCTCTTACTCTTGATGCTGTGTGTCCTTTTATATTTTGCAGTTTTAATTATGAACTCATATTCCTTGGATTTGTGTGTGTGTGAGGCATACTCAGATATCTGAGTTGATAGTGCATTTCCTTAGAGAGGATTATTGCTCGAGTCACTTTGGGGTGACTCAACCTGGGATCTCTTTTTTTAATTAAATTTTTTGCTGAGGCTTTTCAGAGTATACTGGTAGCATAAACTCAGATGATAAATCCTGGCACTAGCATCGTGACACACAAGAGAGTTCTTTGCATCCATTTATATATGGTGGATTTGTCCCTCCCTTCCTTTCTTGTCTCTGTCTTTCTGTCTGTCTCTCTCAATTCATCCTTACCCTGAAAATGTAAATTTTATGCAGTGTTCTTCTACTTGAATCTTCCTTTGTGGAGGCCCTAGGCTTTATCTTCTGCCCCCCATGCAGGTAACAGATGCAGGAGTTCAAAATTTCAATATTTGGCAGAAATTATTAGAGTGAAATTGACTTTGGAAGTTGGTAATCTCCAGAATTCTTGCAATATATTTTATACTCTGATGTTTTCTTATTTTTATGTCAGCCTAATGGTGGCCTTCTCTTTTTTTTCAAGGTATTAAAAATTATTTAGCTATTATTTAACTTTTTTTAAAGGCAGGTTTGCTATTTTTAGAAAAGGGGCCATAATGTATATTTCTTTATAAAAAGTAGTTCCATGCATTTTCCATAGTTTTTATTATCTTCAAAATGCTACCTGATATAATTAGCTTTTTTCATATTTATGTCACTTTTGTGCAATAACAACAAGAAAAATGAGGCTAAGTAACACTTACTGAATAATTACTATGTGCCAGATATTGTTTTTAAGGGGTTTACATTTATTAATTCATTGAATCCCCTCAGCATCTCTATAAAATAGAAAGTCATTATTCCCACTTTACAGATGGGAAAATTAAAGCACAGAGAAGTAGAGTACATTGCTTAGGCTCACCTAATGGAAAAGAGATGGGTTCATTGCTACCTACCTGTGAATTGGCATCCAGGATCTGACACTTACTATGTCGCTGCTTTAAAAAGCAACAACAACAACAAAAACAGAAATAGGGCACACAGATTGGTATTTGTTTTTACTTGTTTATTTCAGTTTTAATTTATTGATTTTATATTTTTATTTATTTTGATTATGTGATATACATCCATTATAAAAGTAATCAAACAGAAAGCTTCCCATTATTCTCTGTAGCTCCATCTTCCCTCTTTCTTTCCCTCTCCCCCCATCATATTGAGCTATCATTCACAGTTTGGAGTATATCCTCCAGAGGTTTTCTCAGTATATGTGTGTGTGTGTATATATATATACATACTTACATATTTCTGAAACTTAGGTTTTCACTGTATCTAGCTTTGAGCCTCTGTGTTGAGGGCAAAGGTGTTTGTGTGGGTGTTCTTTTCATATTCTCATTGTTTTTTAAAGCTGTATTGTATTGCAGAATGTAAATCTATTTAGTTTTTCCTCTTTATTTAGATAAGTTTAGATATTTATTTTATTTAGATATTATCTTATTGATGATACTGAAGCTATTTTCTTTTTTAACTACTGCAAACCGTACTGCATCACACATTCATGTACTATCCCTGTGTCCTTGTGCAAAGATATTTGCAGGTTAAATTTCTTGCCCTGGCATAACAGGGGCAATTGTGGCATCCATAACATTTTCTCAAATATTGTGAGGTTGCCTACTAAAAAGTTCTACTACAAATTCTTCTGTGGAAGAGAATAGTCAGGAATGGACCTACAAATATGTAGACATTTAAAATAACATAGAAAGCAATATGATAAAGGAGTGGGGGAAATATTGATTATTCAAATTCTTGATGTCAAGTCACTTGACTAGGGGAAGTCTTTTACAAGAAATACCAAATCTAAAAATCAACAGGGAAAAAATTGATGAATTTAGTCATGTAAAATACATAATTTTTATCTTTAAAAAATTATAAACAAGATTTTTTTAAAAGACAAGAAAGCAACAAACTGGGAAAATGTTTGCAGCAAATATGACAAAGGACCGATTTCTTTAGTATCCAAAGAGATTTTATTTGAAGAAAACATCAAGGGGGGCGGGGATAGACAAATAGTAACGTCTTTCCTTTTTTTTTTTTTTTGAGTTTTTACAAGTGTGCTAGAAGCAGAGCTAACTTTTTTTTTTTTTGGAAACAAAACGAGATAAAAATTTAATATGAAAACTAAGCTAACCATCTTTCACGTGTTACCAGAGCTATTGTAAATGCAAGTACCTGTTAAATTCTAGCAAAACTCTATGCTATAGGTATTATTATTATTCCCATTCTTTAGAGAATAAATTATTGTTCAGACTGATTGAAACACTTTCCTCTAGTCACTCAACTTTTAGAGGTAGAGCTTGAACTCAAACCCATGTCAGTTTGCTTATAAAATCAATTTTCTTAAGCACTTCCCTAAATAGTTGCCTCTGGCAAGAAAATAAGCTAGATATCACTAAGAAACACATTAAAATGACCAACAGTCATATTAAAATGCATTCACCTTTGCTTATATTTTAAAGAAGTGAGACATTAAATACACACACATGTGTACATAATATTGTATCTCTCCATAGGCAAAGATTTAAAATATTAATAACAATTTTTAACAAGAGAGTGAGGTATAACTGGATTGCTCTTATATTTTTAAATTTGTTATTGAAGTATAGTTAATTTACAGTGTTGTGTATGTATATGTGTGTGTGTGTGTGTGTGTGTGTATATATATATATATATATATTCTTTTTCAGATTCTTTTCCATTATAGGTTATTATAAGATACTGAGTATAGTTCCCTGTGTTATAGAGTAGGTCCTTGTTGTTGAACTATTTTATATATAGTAGTGTGTATATGTTAACACCAAACTCCTAATTTCAGGCTTGATTTGCTCATCTGTAAAAGGGGGATAATCCTTACTTGTGAGCATTACAATCTAAATATATAAAAAAAAAATCTTAGGACAGTGGCACATATTAAATGCCCAATAACTATTATAAGCTGCTCTTCCCAAATCCCCTAACACCCACCCCACCAAAGAAACAGACAACAGAAATAAATCTTTCATCTCAGTAAAGATGAAGGCCCAGAAGAAGAAATGCCCCAGACACTCATGAGCTCTCATCAGGGCACTGGATTTAATGATCACTTTCTAGGATTGTGCAAGGATTTCCATAGTATATTCAGTTCTACATCCCATATTCTAGATCTCAAGTCAAAGCAGGCAATAGATAGAACAAAAGGAGCCAAGGGCCTTGTGAAAATAATGTACGGCAACATTCCCTACATTGTCTATGGGTTGGTGGTGTAATGGTTTATAGCCAGATGCTCCCCAGCCCATTTCAGGGCATTATGAACCTTCTGGAGTCAGTGAGTCTGGAAATTCTAAATATAAGTTATTAGAAAAATGCAAAAGCACTGTACTAATATCCTCCCTTTTCTCAATATTTACTGGCAACCATGTGTTAATTGAGAGAGAAATATTGACTTTGAAGTGACCTGACTCACCTTTCGTTTTGAAGCTCTGCATGCACGGAGCCACATAACAGTATTGCAGTGTTTAATCACTTTGGAGAGCCAAAGTCTCTTCAGTACTGTCGGTTCCAGGAAGGCAAAGTCACCAAGATTCTGACAAGCCGAATGGCAGTTGGTCTTGTGACTTTCTCCTCAAGAATGTTTTTCTACTGCCCAATCAGTTTGGCAGATTTTATCTCCAAGTTTTGAGAAGAAACATTTCCAATAGACCTTTCTCATGTGTATAAACTAAGAAGTAAACATGGCAAAATGAATCTACAGCTGTTCTTGAGCCTCAGAGAAAATGACATGTATGTGGTTTGTCTACAGCACGTTTAACTGGACGGTCCCATTCCTTTCCTTCCTGGCCTGTTTGATACTGGCAGTCGCCACCATCACTTTGTATTTCATTCCACTGCGGTACATCATTTTAATCTGGGGTAAGTTTGGCACGGTCCTTTTGCTAGCAATCAATTCCAGGTAAGAACCAATAACTCATTTTTAAAGTGTGGCTATAAACTTTAAATGTGCTCTTGTTGGCAATTAAACATGAGATTAAGAAAAGTATTGGGGGAACAAAAACTTCCAGGACCTCCCTGAAAAGGCCAGTTACATGAACGATTAGCATAGATATTTATAGGCCGCTTGCATAATTGCAATCAAATAAAAATGTGATTGTGCATGCTATTTCCCTTTGGGCTTTCAGAGTCATAAATACTCTTGAATAATATACTGCTGTGGCCCAGTAACTTTCAGGAAACACTGTTATTCAGAGTGAGCAAACACCTGCATCTTGCCCTTTATATTATGTAAAAGTAGATCTAGCCACTGCTAGCCTGCTCCTGACACTTTATCTCCCCTGGTAGGAAAAAAATAACCTAACCCAATACTTAAATCCAGAAGCAGTGAGGTGAAAGGGAGGGACCCTCAGTGACTACCTAACCAGTGCCTGAAAGGAAAGAAAAAGCTATTATTTACCAGGGGAAATGGTGAGCCTATATAAAGTTTAGCTGCTTTTAAAAAAAGTAGAAACAAAAACAGCAAACTGGAAATAAATGTCAGGACTTGATTTCCTACTCAAGCTAGCAATTGGAAAAATTACAAGCAACTTCGTGAATATTTGTGTCTGTTGCTGGGTGGGCGTTGGGTTGATATAAGGAGAGTGCATTGCAGTTAGTTAATTGGAGAAGCAATCAACACTTTTCTGGAAGAATCTATCAGTTTTCGTTTTCCATTGCTCAGCTCCTGTGACCACTGCTCAGTTCTTAACCGTAGTTACTTCTAGGGATCTTCAGATGTTAAGAGAGGTTCAGAGAAGTTCCAAATGTAGGTGACTGTGTTGAGATGCATTCATCTGTAAGCAAAAGCTGAAAGCCTGCAAATGCCAGGGTGAGGGGGAGCTATAATATTTCTAAAACCATTAAATGTAGACCATTTCCAAAGAGAACCCAGGCAGAATCCTGCTGATGAGAAAGGCCAAACTAGACATTCAGAAATGGGAAAAGTCATGGGAAAAATGGAATAACTCATAACATTTCAGAAATAGAATGATTTTGAGAGAGCATAATCCATTCATAATCCATTCTGTATTTTATCCAGGAGGTGAAAATCCTATTACATAAAGTCTGTCTCCTTTGTAACAAGCCCTAGAAAAGGAAAAGATATTCTAACTCCCTCTTCAGGGGTCCATTTTAATACTTCATGACTCTTACTCTTGGAGAAAGTCGTCTCATATCCATGCTTAGTTTTTGTTTGTTTTTCTGTTGTGTTTTTCAGTTTCAGCACATTGGCCCATATTTGACCTTTAGGAAGGAGAGCATGGAGCTTTTCAGGGGCCCATTGATTAAGAAGGAATACATATTTTATAAAAGCATTTCCCTGAATACTCATATACTGAATGTTATCTGTATAGATTGAATCATCTCATTCTTTCTTGTTTTTCGTTAAGTGTTAGTTTCTCAATCCATTTGCTGATCACATTTAAAACACAGATCTTAAAACTGTTGTCGAACCCTAACAAGAACTTGATCCAGAATTATAAGCATTTGGACAGTGTTTTGCTCTTTTTAAAAAGTTGGTGTGAGTTGACGGTCAGCTTGTTAAACACTGTTGCACATGATTTCTTCATCCTTCTGGTATATACTTGATTTGCTTTTCTGCATCTCTCCCTCCAGAAAGAAGACTATATTATGTTTCTTCCTTAGATTGTCAGTATTGGGATTCCAATCCATCTTTCAATTTACCCCACATCCCTTTGACTTCTCCTCTTATCCTCCAAGTTCTTGGCAGCTTTTCAACACCAACTTTTTGCATCTTCTTAATGAGACATTGTTCTATTTATTGTTCAACTTACGGATGAAATTATGAAATAGCATGGAGTTTAAGATGCTCTCCTGGATGAAAATAACCCTTTGATCTTTATGTTCTGTGTCTCATTCTTTAGTTTTAGACAGAGGTTTATAGTTTATTGATGAGCTTACCATAGATAAGCCTTGACTTATCACATGACCTGTTGCCTCTTCTCATCATGTAAAACCTGCCATACCATCATGGAATATATTCTGCCATTCTGTTAGGACTTATTCTTTTCCAAGACAAGTTAGTTATTAGCTAGCACAGATCCAGGACTTTCCTTTGCACATCTCTTACATGATCGTATTCTTGGCAGAGAATTTATCATGTAGAAGAAGACAACTTTGTACGTCTTAAATTTCTAATTTTCCTTTTAACCATATTAAGCATCAAAAGACTATTTCTTATCCTAAGTTACTCATTTTCATTGAGTCCTGAAGTGGTGGATAAGATCCTTAAATTTTTGTGTGTGATGTTTTTTAACCTTTTGGAGCAAAATTTTTTAACTCTGTGTTCTGTATTTCCCTATTCTTTACATCCAAATAACATTTTTGTATAAGTATTTATTAAGTAGCATAATTATTTAACATAAGTCTATGAAAGCAGCCTAATTTCATGATGGCTGTGGGGAATATTCCTTGACTCACCAACTTTATTGTAAGGTTTTAAATGGTGAGATACTTTCTTTCCTCTTTAACCGTATAATTCCTAGTGCAGCTACATGTAGGTAATAGATCTTTAGTGGGTACTTGGCAAATATTTTATAAGTGGATGAGTCTGCAAGTTTAATACCTGTGATCTACATAGATGGCATTTTTTGAGCTCACCACCTCTCTTATTTGGGAATGTAATTATGAAAATTAAGTTAGAAGTGGTTTAAGAGGGATGTCTGGAATTTTCTCTAGAAAACTGTATCTACTGAATTTTGGTCATTTGTTTGTTGTATGTGTTTCTAGAAGGCAAGGCACCTTTGAGGATTAGATCCCATGGAGGTTTTCTGTACCTTTTGAGAGGTTTCCATATTCCTTCCATTCTGTTCTTCATCATAGATGCTCTAATTATACTTTTTCAGTTCTGATCTTAGCCACTTCTGATTTCCCAGGTAGATTACAAACTCTCCAAGCCAGATTTTGAGCTGCTTGAAAGAAACTGTGACTATTTAACTTTGTACCTCCATTTGGTAGTGCAATATATATCACATGGAAGACACTTAGTGTTTGATACAGGAGCAAGCAGGGACCCTCTGCCCCATCTCGCCCATCCCCACCAGTATTTTGCAGTTAGGGCTACATGCCAGTCACTCATAAAATGTTCTAATTCAGTTTCAAGTGTCTATTCCCTAGTGAC
The DNA here is from genome assembly GCF_039906515.1 of Pseudorca crassidens. NCBI lineage: Eukaryota > Metazoa > Chordata > Mammalia > Artiodactyla > Delphinidae > Pseudorca > Pseudorca crassidens. The sequence goes on along the minus strand of NC_090296.1, from coordinate 137,292,373 downwards.
CATACGTGCAAAGCAGCCATGCGATTTTTCCTCTCTCTTTCTCCGAGTGATTTATTTTTTTAACCAGAGGGCTCATTCCAATCCACTGATCTATTCAATCTATCATCATTAAATTATAGTGTCTTTCCCAAATGTTAATCCCTTGGTATTTAAATCCCACTTTCTTTCTTTGGCTAAAAAAAAAACATAAAAATTTACGGCAGATATGCTCTATCTGTATTGTTTACGTGAAAAAATCTAAAGGTACATCTAGCATGCTACTGGAGAAACCCACAACTTCCAAATTTGGTATGTAGTCACATACCTGCCAGTATAAAGACTTTTCCATCACCGCCTGCTTTGTTTTCTTGGGTTATTGACATCTACAGTAATGATGGTAGCCCCCTTCATTGTGGTGAAATTTCAGATTATAGAATCCTCTTGCCTTTGTTGTCCAATGTGATTCTCCCTTCAACCCAAGGAACTATATAATATAGGTCTTTATTATTCAAATTTTAATATAAGAAATCTAAGGTTCAGGGAGGTTAAGTAATTTGTCTGAAACTACAGCTAATAGTACATGGTGAGGCCAGAACTGGAACCCAGCTATTCTTGTTCCCAAACCCTTGTTCCTTGCCCAGTTGCCCTTTAAAGATGACCACAGGCTCTATGATCCCCTCTTGACACTTGGTTTTACACTGTAGATAATATGGTGGAATTACTGACATTTGAGCCTGTGACATCTTAAAAAAAACAAGATGTGCTTTTGAAGCACACAATCTGAGTTCCTTATAATTTTTATTCTAACAAAGTTTTTCAAACATAGACTGTCGGAGTGCTTTGTGGACTTCTTCTGCCCTTATTGGTGCATTTGAGCTACTGGGCAGGTTTATAATCTACTCAGTGACTAAGAATGCAGTGTTTTGATCGGCTGTGATATTATCCCTTCCTGGCTGTTCATTGTAAAGACTCCAGATGCGCACACTATATATAATTAACAATAGAAGATATATCTTTCCTCAATACGTCTTTGTCTCCCTTCATCATTTTGCCTTGTCTGTTTTCTTTTGCCAGAAAGCCCATGCTACAATTAAATGTCTTTAGAATAACACAGTGGAGAGTATTTTAAAGGAACACTGGGGGAAATTTTAGCTAGAAACATGAAGCTGCCTGTGGAGGTAGAGGGAAGAAAGGCATAGAGTGGCTTTGACTTGAGAAAAAGTGGGCTATTTGCAGGAAGTCTTCCCCAGCCCAGTCAACAAGCACCCTTGACTTATGAACATGGCCAGGTCCCATTTGCCAAGCAGATGTGAACCCGACCCTCTCTAAAGAAACTACCAGGAGTTTGGCATTGTGTCAGGTGTAATGGCACGCCGAAAGTCCAGTTCTTAGATGAAGGCAAAATAATATTTAATGAGAGAAGAAAAACATCAAACCTCTACTGTGTTGTAGACTATTGAACAGGTAAATGTTACCTTGCCTTCAGAGTAAGAGCCAGTCAGGGTACCACCAACGTGAACATTCAGCATCACGGAGATTGACAAGGACTTCAGATATGGTCCTTAATAAACAAGCACTCTGTGGGCAAACTTCAGAAGGCCACCTTCTGCTTCTAAGACTTGGCACAAAGGGTTGACATTTAGTGAAAAGACCACGTTTATAAACTCTGGCTACAGGCACACACACCTCCAAGAAGCTCCTAGGAGCAGAGTAGGAGACAAAAGCTGGTGGAGGGGCGCCTCCCTCTGAAGAGGGAACCGTGGGCAGAGCTTGTCCTGGACGTGCCCACGTGCCCAAGGTGCCGCCACCAAGGACAAGTTAAACGTCACACCCCCTTCTAATTACCGTTGTCCTAAATCAGCACCGACTTCATGGCCTAGCCAAACCCTCGCACCAGTGCCACGGTCCATAAATTAAGCTAGCAACCACAGTAAGATAATTTTCCAATAATAACTTTTCACAGTTTCCTGCAGCATCAAAGTAAAATCAACATGTCAAGTTCTGTTCTGCAGTGAGAGAAGAGAAACCTGTGAAAATGAGTTGGACGGGGGGGCGGGAGATAGATTTCTTGTGGGTTCTTTTTAACAACAGAAAAACAACTCCCACCCTCCACCTCCCGCTGCTAGGTTTGGTCCAGAGCTCCCAAGCAGAGACTTGTTTGGGCTAGTGAAGGCCTTTTCCCATCTGGGACATTCATTTTCCTAGCAGAGGAGGCTGTTAATCAGTGTCGTCCAAAAAACCAGTGAGCTCCACAGTTTTAGTGTGTGTTTCTGCCGCCCTGCTGATGGAATTGTAATGGGATTTTCACAGCTGAAGAAGGCAAAGCCCCTCTTCAATGATCCCCCTTTCCTTCCTCCAAGAAGAGACATTTGTGAATGATTCCACATGACAGCAACGTGTGCATGACTTGAGGTCCAGTAATTGTTTTCACACTAATTTTTACTTGTGATTGCTTCCCCTCTCCCAGTCAGGTGAGTTTTTAAAGATAGATAGATGGATAGAGAGACATCAGCAGACAGACAGAGATCTCCCGATATTTCTGTTTTTCAGGCATAAATAAATTTACTAAGAAGTTTCGAAATCCCTACGCCATCGACAATAATGAGCTACTAGACTTCCTCTCCAGAGTACCGTCTGATGTTCAAAAGGTATGTAATGAACGCTCACCCCCAACAGGGGCCCCGACCCTGAAGTCTGGCCTGCCTCAGAGCCAGAGGAGCACAGGGCTGTGCTTGTGTGAGTCATTGAGATAACGAATCAGAAAATCCTTAAAGAGGCCAGCCTTGCAAAGAGGTGGCAAGAAAACCTTTGTCCAGAAGCATGAGATGATTGGGGAAAATTATCCTGAAAAAGAGCTACTTAAGAATGATCTGGAACTCACACTGTGAGGCTGTAGTGCAGTGAGGTTTGTCCCTTTTCTGATCGTTTGCCTTCCCAAAGAGGATAAGATGGGCTCAGCGAGTAGGAGAGCGTGAGATCCAGAGCTGGGGGAGGCCTGCTTATTTTCCTCCTCTTCCGGATGGCACGCATTCTACGGGAAGTAGGGGGCAAGAGGATTACTCTTTTGATTCTTCTTTGCCCCGATTATCTCCTAGGCCACCCTCCTATCCCTTTCCCTTTGAAGACTTAAAGATGCTGAGGGCAAAGCCCCCACTTACTCTAATACACATAGAGGCAGAGACAGCATGCAATAATTTGAGATCAGTCAGAAGTATTATTCACAGGTAATGGTCACTTAGTCCAGTAGTGTCCCTTTTCTTTGGATACACAGAGGTTAACCAAGGCAACAATACTGGAAAGTCCATAGAGCAGCCTAATTCAGGCCCCTGCAGATCAGGCTGCTATAAATCCAGAGGCGGGAGGGCAGGCAAAGACCTCTCTAATGGAGAAGAGAAATCATAGAATAGGTAGATGGGGAGACCGTGGCATGAAATGCCATCATGACGATCAAAGACACAATCTTTTATTGTCTGAGAGAATCCCAAATCAAGTATCAATTTCTGGGCCACTGTACCATAATTCATTTCCCAGCAGCTCCGGGTGGATTGCAGAGACGTAAGGCTGAAAGGCCCCAGAGAGTTTCTTTCCTCTTCCAACTTCTAGAGATTAAAATAGATCTTGTGATGCTTTATCTTTTAACCTTCATTTAATGTTATAATTATCTATTAAAATGCATTCTATAAATATGAATTTCCTTGTTAACATTGCATTGCATGATTGTAAAATAGTAACTTGGCCCCTGTTTGTTTGGCCTTGAAGATTGGCAGGCATGTCATCCCCTAGGGGACCTTCACAAGACACTCTAAAGAAAGCATGCTTTTTTCACATATCTGCTTTCCACCAAGTGTAGCTCAGTTTATGTGATGGGGTAGGATGTCCTTGGGGAGTTTGGCACAAATACTCAAAATAGTGAGCACATGTGGTCTGTAATACAATACTTTAAATAAAGCCATTCCACCATCAGCCTATCAAAGCCCACACACCAAAGCAATACGACTGCAACATACCATCACTTGAGTCACAATATGAGTTTGTGCCTGCATCCTTGAAGAATGGAAATTCCCATCAAGCCCCCGCTAAGGATTATCTGTGCACAGTTTGGGCACCAGCCCTGAGCGAGGTCATCCAGTTGGAGTTGGCGTGAATACAGAGGGATACAACAAAACAGCATTTGAGGAAGATGTACAGTAAGCTAGCAAGATCTCCGTGTATCTCCAAGAGCACTTGCTAATAACACAGTAGACAGTTTGCCACTGGGGACTCCCCACGTGCTTATATTTGTCACAGATGTTTTAGCCATTACACTGTAAATGAAATTCATTTATAAGAGAAATCTTTATTAGTCTGGGGCCAGCGTTAATTTCAACATCTCTCCCCCCTCTGGCAAAAGAAATGTATGTAATTGGCAGAGATTTTTTTCCCCAAGATTTTAGATATTTCTAAATGAATAATTCTTAGTAAGTTGCTGTATCATATACTAAGATAAACGTTCCCAAGAGGCTGTTATTAAGCTCTTTTCTGGTTGAACACGGGCATACACAGAACTAAAACCATCTAGCAGTGCCGAGAGCAGGTAGAAACCCAGAAACCCATGCATCTCATTAGAAAAATCTGCTTTTAATATTTTGGTTTCAAGAAATGATGCATGACTCTTCAAATCCTTCCTGCAATTAATCCCTCCGTGTTCCTGTGTTTAGAAAATGATTCATTACCTTTGAACCTTCCTTCCTTTGCCTTGGTGTGTCCTCGGGGAGCCATTAGCACACTGTGGTGAGCTAGGGTTACCTAACTGCCAGTGTCACGTCTGTCTGTTTTCACAGGTGCAGTATGCAGAGTTGAAGCCCGGCAGCAGCCAGAGCCCCCTTCGGAAGAAGCGCAGCGCACTCTAGGACACACACCGACCTTGGACGCCAGCACCCGATTCCGTGTTGGGCTGATTAGACCAATATCCTCTCTCGTTCAGTGGTATCCGTGGTGTCAGTCTGAAATGCGTGCTGTGTGGAGCCCTGTCTGTATCCTCCCCCTTCTTCGTGGCACAGATGCACGCACATGTGTGTGCATCCATGTGCAGGGGTGTCCTGGTTGCATCTTGAGTCAGCCCAGCAAAAGGGAACAACCCAGAGATGGTAAAAGACTAACATCCCTTCTCAAGTAGGAGATAAAGCAAGGCTTCCATGGGTCTGAGCACCCTCCTTGAGAACAGCCAGGAGGCCACTTGGATTCGAGCATGACTTTGAACTCGTTTTCACACATCCAACAGATTCTCATTAAGATTCAGTTATTTTCACTCCCCACCCCTACACTCCTTTCAGATGATTGTTCATGAGTCCGTTTTCTTCTCTGAGTTAACAAGTCCTTGATAGATAGTCACCGTCCACCCAAATAATATATATTATAAATAGATTTTTTAAAATAATTACCAGGATTAGCCCAATTCTTTAGGGATCTTTCAGCTTTAATTACCAAAGACCTATATGTAAAATTTCAGTAAGCTGCTTGGTGCTGGATGCCAACCTGCATCATGGTCCGTTGCTGGCAATGGATGTCCCAGGAAGGCCCCAAGGGATCATTCACCCCAAACCTGAAGGTTTCCTGAAAGTATGTGGTTGCCTCAAATAGCCATTTCTTCTGACTTGACTTTTTGCTTATCTCCCAAGTAAAATCTCAATATTATAGCTTGAGAAAGAGGGGGAGGGGAATGAATGAATGAATTCTGAGAAGTGTTTTGAAAGATAAAGGCTGAGCAGCAAGGGACCAATGTACGAGGCTGCTTATCTGATTGTCATACTCCCTTCATTTGCCTGCGTTTTTAAGAAAGTGAAAATGCTGTAGCAATCCAAATGGATCTTTTGTTCCTGAGCAAAATAGGCTACACATAATAAAAATATATCTCAGAACCCCATTCCCAGAAAAGTACCCCCCCAAAGTCTTTTTGAGTATATCAGCCTTCATCGTTTCACTGTAAGCCCCTCCAAGTAAAAATCCCAATTTTTATGCATATATAAAATGTATACAAATACCTTTCTGTTCAAATAATGTTTAAGTTGTAAAGACTGTATTTCGTTGACACGTACTTTGTATGTGCAGATTTATATATATATAATATATATATATGTATTGTAAAGAAAAGTTGAGGTAAAAAGATCTAATAGTGAGTTTTACTGTTTTGTTTTTTTTTCCTCTCTCTCTCTCTGGGTTGTAATTTAATAATCTTCAAACAAAATGTTTATGAAAAATGCCAAAGATTCTAAACCTTATCATCCTGTGTCTGTTTTTCTTCATATTCTATCTTCCTGGGTTGCTTTCTGGCTGAGCCAGATTTCTGCATGATTTGATTTACTTCAAGTTAATGAAGCTGGCTGAAAAAGAACCTTGCAGAAATTATAAAAGCTCCAGTAAATCTCTGAGTTGTACATACAATAGATACCCAAGAACCTCTTTTGTTAAACCAGTTAATCTTCTGTGTAAACAATGCCTCATTGTCTCACTCCCAACTACCATCTAGTTTATCATAGTCTGTCATTTTGTAAGGACCTAAGTCAGACATTTTTAAACAGACACGTGAGATCTGATCAGTCATTTGAATGAAAACTTTCAGCAGCAAAATAACCCCTTATTTATTTAAAAGTGGAACCAATACTTTATTGTTATTCTCTTGCAATAGAATTTCAAAATGAAATAATTCGCCTGAAAAGAAGGCATCATTAGTTAGACTTATCTCTTCTGTAGTCCGACTGGAATTTTCAGCATTAAGTTTAGGACACAAACAGTAGCTGGGATGCAAGAGCAAGGACAGAATGAACCTTTAACAAACTGTATGGAAAGCAGTTGTTAATTAAGTAGGCATGGGATGTTAAAAATGAATGCTATCTGCAAGTGAAATGTTAAGATTCATACAAGTAGTCAAACTCGTATGAAAGATTTGGGGATGCTTTAGATAAAATTTATGGATTATGGTTTCACAGTGTGATGATTAAAGATAATTTAGTAGGAATGTTGAAGTCTGGCCAAGCTCTCCTGGTTCTTCCAGTCCTGCTTGGTGTCTTACAGGCATCTCTTCCTCAGCAGTTCGGAAATTCAGCATTACCTTTCCCTCCATGTGTGCAGGACCCCTAACCCCACAGTCTCCTTCTAGCTTTGTTATTCCTTATTGGCACAGGCATCTTATGGGCTGGGAGGCCCTTGGCATCCCTTTTTTCATTCCTCGTGCTTTTATCACCATCTCCCAACCCATAAAATCTGGTAGATCAGTGTTGACACATTATCTTGTCCGTTTATGTTTTGTACATTTCCATTCGCGACCACCCAAGCCACCGCCCAAGCTGAGGCCTCTGTAACCTCTCACAAGTCAAGGTAATGGTGCCAATTACATTATGCCAGGTCAATATTCATTCGGATTATTCTTTTCCCTGTAAATACTTTCTCCCCAGTTTCTATCCAAATTAATTCTAACCTCCTTCAGAGCTTTCAGAAGTCTCCTACCCACACTGATTTTCTTAGTTCCTTGGCTGGATTAGAGTCCACCTTTCTCTTTTGCACCCCGACATCTTAGATATCTTTCTGGCATCTGCCGTATTCTGCCATCGCTCATAATTACCAGAGGCCTTGACTCCCACTTCCCTCCACTGGATAGCCCATCCTATCTGGCATCTAATAGTCACTCAGAAAATATATGATTAACTGACCAGGTCATAGAAAACATTTCTTTCTCTGCCCTTTCATGTGTGATTCTCAGAACAGAGGCCTGAGCTGGATAAATTAGTGTGCTCAATCCCAGGAAATAATTTCTTGCATTAAGTGCACACCTCATACTATGTGATATTATTTATAAGCTCTGGCCATGTTGATTATAAACTTTTAAACTAAACAGTGTCATATTTGGAGAAGTCCTTACCTACATGTCAAAGGAAAATATAACGTTTATTTGTAGGTTGTAAAACAATTTTTGATTCTTTTTCTTATTATTTATCACTGAACAAACATATATTGAATGTTGATGATATACTTGAACAAAACAGAGTACATTCCCTTGGTAGAGCCAGACATTAAACAGATATTTTCAAGCAATGGCATGACATTCTCAGATTCGGCTTTTAAAGAGATCATTCTGACTGCAGTGGGTACACAAGCAATTATGAATGACCAGAGAAGAGCCAGTTGTAGAGCTCCTGATAAGTTAATGTTTGCCTGGACTTTCAAATAAGGGCACTGGAAAAAGAAACACATGTAAGTGAAATCAGAGAATGGTTAAGAGATTAAAGTGAGCAGGACTTCACAGTTGCTTGACTATGGGGTGAGGGAGAGAGTAGATCAAGGATGGCACTCAGTCCTCTTGTCTCTGGGTCTGGAAAGATCATCTTGCCTTTTACCAAGAGAGAGGATTGTAAGAGCAGCCAGGGGAAGAACTGCAGGGGCCCAATTTTAGATGGCGTTGAATTTGGGATGCTTGAGAAACCTCCAAACGGGGATGTCTATGAGGTGACTGAAATGGAGCTAAAAGAAATACACTGTACTTGAGAGAGAGACATTTAAGGGCCAACAGTCATAGAAGATGAATGAAGCTACATGCTTTAAGAGATTGAACTCAACACACACACGCACACACACAAACACACACACACACACATATATGTATATATATATAAAGATTAGTCAGCTAAGACTGTAAATAGAAATTGAATTAAATAGGAAAGCAGTAAGCATATGCTGTCATAGAATTCAAGGATAGAGCATGTTTCCAGAAAGATGTGGTCGGTAGTGCTAAATGCCACTGTGATCACATAGATTGAGGACAGAATGATGACCGTAATGACATGGCAGTTTGGGAGGACCTTGGCAACGAGTCATTTCAGGGGAGCGGTAGGAGTAGAAAAGATCGGGGTTGAGACGTGAGTGGATGTCAGAATGTGGAGACTGAATGGAGGTAACTTTGCAAATTTCCACTGGAGGGAGACGGGGGAGAGAGGGCAGAGGTTGGGAATGAAAGAAGGGCTACAGGATGATTGTAGTAAGAGAAAAAATTAGATGTGTCATGAACTCAGTGTATACCCATCAGCTACAAAAAGTTCTTCATGAGTATGAGATGGAGTTAACTATATTCATTATTTAAAATTATGTTCTGTCAAAACCCATCTCTCATTTATGTAGTCTTAATCTAACTTTTATGGCAACAGAATGGTTGAAAAATCGAAATAGAATATTCTCTGAAAATATAATGAGTAGTCAATTGAAAATTGAATAAAAGTTGAAGGGTGACTTCTCAAGTATGGCTTAAAGCACATTACCTCTTTATATAGGTCTCTTTGTATAAAACCTGCCATTCTGTTCCGGCATTTTAATGTAATAATTTACACAGGAAAATCGATAGTCAAGCACATCAGAACGGTTAACATTTTATAGCACTTATCAAATGCCAGATACTTTCTAGGTGCTTTATATGTAATAACACATTTAATAAGTTTTTGAAAAGCAACTATGATATTCCCTCTAAATACTTATTAAAAAAAAAAAAAAAAAAAACACCGATCTTATACAAACTCTCCTAGAAAACAGCAAAAAAGATTACACTCTTCTACACATTTTATGAGGCCAGGATAATCTTCATCCCCAAACCCAACAAGATGACACAAGAATGGAAAATTACTTACCAAAATCCCTTATGAATATAAATGTAAAATTATGAAAGATATATAAGCCTCTAACAGAAGAATATTAATGAAAGGAAGAAGATATACAAATGATGGGGTTCATGGATTAGAAGTTCAATATATTAAGATGTCAGTAGATTGAATGTAAGCCTGGTAAAAATTAGAGGTTTTTTTTTTTTTTTTTGCAGAAATTAATCAGCTGACTCTAAAATGTATATGGAAATACAAGAGTTCAAGAATAGTCAAAGCAATCTTACAGGTAGTAACTAGCAGATGTCCAGATGTATTACAAAGCTATTGTAACTAAGACAATGTGGTATTGGCACAAGCGTGGACAAATAGATCAAAGAAGTAGAAAAGACCAGAAGCAGACCCACACATATTTGGTAACCTGTGACCTAATTTATGTCAAAGGTAACATATTTGCAATGCGTAGGGAAAAGACCTTTTTGGAAAATGATGCTGGGTTATTTTAGTATCCATGTGGATAAAATGAATCAACCTCTTCCATATATAATTTACAAGAATCAATTCCATATGAGTTCGCAGGTCCAAAAGTGGATGGCAAAATAAAGATTTCAGAAAAAGACATAGGAAAATATTTTCACATCTATGTGATAAGCAAAAAGATTTCTTAAACTGGAGACAAGATGCTAATCATAAAGGGAAAATATTGTTAAGTTGTTGATCATTACAATTAATCTTTTCCTCAAAAAATATGACTGAGTGTAAAAATAAGCCACAAAGTGGGAGAAGATATGCAATCTCTATATGTAAACTGACAAAGGATCCTTATCCGGAATACGTAAAGAATTTCTACAATGAAAAGGCCGATAACCCAGTAGAAAAATGGGCAAAAGACTTGAACAGGCACTGTACAAATGAGCCTATCCAAATGGCCAGAAAATATATAAAAAGGTGCTTAACAGCATTAGTCATCAGGCAAATGCAAACTGAAATCACAAAATGATACAATTGCACAAAGCCAGAATAACTAAAGTAGGAAAGTCAATATTAAACATTCTCAAGAATATGGGGAAAAAATTCTCATACTTGCTGGTGGGTGGGAACATGAATTGGTACAACCACTTTGGAAAACTGGTTGGCAGTATCTATTAAAGCTGGCTATATGAATACCCTATGACCCTTCCCCCAGATCTACTCTTAGGTTTATAACCAATAGATATGTACATGTCAATAAAAGGCATGCCCGAGAATATTTGTAGCAGTGCTACTTGTATAATTCCAAACTGGAAACAGTATATAGAATGATAAATAGATAGATATAGATATAGATAGATAGATAGATAGATAGATAGATAGATAGATAGATATAGATAGATACCCATCAATCGCTGGGTTGATCAGTAAATTGTGACTCTACAATGGAATACATAGAGAAATGAAATGAAAAACTTACATGCAACAACATGGAAAAAATTCACAAATAATGTTGAGCAAAAGGAACAAGACAGATGCACAGATAAATGCAATGTATGATTTCATTTATGTCAAGTTCAAAAACAGGGAGAATACAGTCTATGGTGTTAGAAGTCAGGAGGCTGTGGGGATAGTGACTAAAAGAATCTATGAGTGGGCTCCTGGGATGATGGTAATGGTCAGTTGTTTTGGTTTGGACTCTAGTTACATGAACTTGTTCACTTTGTGAAATTCCCTGAACTTAAGACTAATGTAATTTCCTGCATGTTTCCTAAAAAGAAAAGAAAAACGATGAAGCATGACAATTTTATCCCTAATTTACAATGAAAGAAACCAAGACCAATCACTGTTAAGTATTTTAAACATGAAAAGAGAGAACCCCTTCAAATAAACCTTTAAAATTGTGTAAAAGTTGGGAGTCACTTTAAACGATAAACCCAAAGAAGGCAGTTCTTACATAATCTTATTGCCTTTGAGTATTCGATTTCATGTTAAATCAACCATCAGTTTTAGAAAATCTTTATTATCAGGAGTACTAAAAATGACTTCTAACTGATTACATGATGAAGCATTAAAAAGTTGCTTTGCATGAGCAAACTGACCCATAAAACCTCAGGATCCTAAGTGTTCCAGAAAATTTTAACTTTTTACAGTTTATACTTAGGTTCATTGAGCCTGGCATCCTAGGACAACATCTCTCACATGAGTTATTTTTTTTCCCTTTTCACATATTAAAGCTTGTAGAGCAAAAAGGTGATGGAATTTTTGTGGTTCCTGAGAAAGGCTATGTGTCTTCTCTCCCATGGGAAGAAATAGAGATAGATGATGATAGATAGGTAGATAGATAGATGATAAATGGATGATAGAGATAGATGATAGATATAAATATAGATGATATAGATGAGAGTGTATGTATATACATATATATGCATATATATATATATATATATATATATTGCTGAAGTGAAAACTTTACCTTCTTAGGCTCAGTAGTTGGAGGCCTACAAATTAAACTCAACTAACAGATAAACAAGAGAAAGAACAGATTTTAACCATGTAAGGGAGTTCACAAAGAAATGCGACTCAAAGAGGGCGGTTGAATTTGGGACTTAAACACCATCTTAAGAGGCGAAGGGAAGGAGGCGAAGGGCATGTAAAATGGGAAGACAAATGACTTGTTAGAGGGGAGAAGGGAGGAATAGCACATGGGAAATCAGATGACTTTTAGGAAAATTAGATGGGCCCTTAGGAGAATAGACGGATGGGAGATAGAATAGTTTTGTGGCAATGTCTGTCTAGGTGTGGTGCCTTTTCATTGTCCCTGATGATAAGAGTCAACCTTCCTAGTTTGCTCTTTGGCAGGGGATTTAAAACAACTGAGTTCTTTTGGGAAGCTCTGCTTTCAGTCAGATAAAGGAGTTCGTAAAAAAAAAAAGAAATCATCTGTTGATTCTCAAATGTCTTCAGCTCCAAATAATTTTTGTGTCACAATGGTATATTCTGTACTCCTTCAGTATGTATATACATACACATGTATAGTCGTACGTTTTTGTGAAATTTCACATATCTCCAAAAATTGATGCAAAGACTCCAATTAAGAACCCAAGAACTGTGTTTTCAGGTAAACTATTAGAAGTTTGTCTCTTGCTGCATTTGAAACATCAGGGTGCAGGGTGTGTTTTTCTAGGAGCCCAGTGTCAGTAGCGTGCTCATTGCCAGAATCCGACTCATTTATTTCTGATCCAGCTTTTCTCTGGGAAATGTTTTATTAAGCTAGTCTTTATAGGCTGAAAAATGCTAAAATTTCAGTTGGTTTTCCATTCCCTTAATTCATTACAATAATACATACAAGCTTCTACCCTCCATGTATTTTCATTATCAGATCAAAACAACTGGTTGGAAAAGTGAAAACACATGAAATCATTTGTTTAACTGCATAATAAATAGCTGCCATAACTGACTCAGTATGCATCTACCCAATAAATGCTTGCTGTGAGTTTGTTTTTGTTTGGGCATTTTTATCCCCAAAAGGTCTGCACAACCCAGAGCAGTGGTCCAGCCAAGCAAAGTTAACAGGGACAAGTGGAACATTCCTGGCACAGTGAAGAGAGACTGCAGATTGGTTTTATTTAGTCGAGGCATGAATCACCTGTATGTTACGTAGACTCTATGTTGGGCTGCACCCAGGCAGAAACTGGAGGTTGCTGGACGCGAATCTGGTATAAGAAGTGGGAGGCTTTGATTTGCATTTTTCTAATGATTAGTGATGTTGAACATCCTTTCATGTGTTTGTTGGCAATCTGTATATCTTCTTTGGAGAAATGTCTATTTAGGTCTTCTGCCCATTTTTGGAGTGGGTTGTTTGTTTTTTTGATATTGAACTGCATGAGCTACTTGTGTGTTTTGGAGATGAATCCTTTGTCAGTTGCTTGGTTTGCAAATATTTTCTCCCGTTCTGAGGGTTGTCTTTTCATCTTGCTTATGGTTTCCTTTGCTGTGCAAAAGCTTTTAAGTTTCATTAGATCCCATTTGTTTATTTTTGTTTTTATTTCCATTTCTCTAGGAGGTGGGTCAAAAGGGATCTTGCTGTGATTTATGTCATAGAGTGTTCCACCTATATTTTCCTCTAAGAGTTTTGTAGTGTCTGGCCTTACATTTAGGTCTTTAATCCATTTTGAGTTTATTTTTGTCTATGGTGTTAGGGAGTGTTCTAATTTCGTTCTTTTACATGTAGCTGTCCAGTTTTCCCAGCACCACTTATTGAAGAGCTTGTCTTTTCTCCATTGTATATTCTTGCACCGGTCAGAATGGCCATCATCAAAAAATCTACAAATAGGGACTTCCCTGGTGGTGCAGTGTTTAGGAATCCACCTGCCGATGCAGGGGACACGGGTTCGAGCTCTGGTCCGGGAAGATCCCACATTGCTGCGGAGCAACTAAGCCCATGCACCATAGCTACTGAAGCCTGCGCGCCTAGAGCCCATGGTCCACAACAAGATAAGCCACCACAATGAGAAGCCAGCTCATCGCAATGAAGAGTGGCCCCCACTCGCTGCAACTAGAGAAAACCCTTGCACAGCAAGGAAGACCCAACGCAGCCAAAAATAAAAAAATAAATTAAAAAAAATCTACAAACAATAAATGCTGGAGAGGGTGTGGAGAAAGGGAACCCTCTTGCCCTGTTGGTGGGAATGTAAATTGATACAGCCACTGTGGAGAACAGTACGGAGATTCCTTAAAAAACTAAAACTAGAACTACCATACGACCCAGCAATCGCACTACTGGGCATACATACCCTGAGAAAACCATAATTCAAAAAGAGACATGTACCACAATGTTCATTGCAGCACTATTTACAATAGCCAGGACATGGAAACAACCTAAGTGTCCATCGACAGTTGAATGGATAAAGAAGATGTGACACATATATACAATGGAATATTACTCAGCCATAAAAAGCAACAAAATTGAGTTATTTGTAGTGAGGTGGATGGACCTGGAGTCTGTCATACAGAGTGAAGTAAATCAGAAAGAGAAAAACAAATACCATATGCTAGCACATATATATGGAATCTAAAAAAAAAAATGGTTCTGAAGAACCAAGGGGCAAGACAGGAATAAAGATGCAGACGTAGAGAATGGACTTCAGGACACGGGGAGGGGGAAAGATAAGCTGGGTTGAAGTGAGAGAGTGGCATGGATATATATACACTACTAAATGTAAAATAGATAGCTAGTGGGAAGCAGCCTCATAACACAGGGAGATCAGCTCAGTGCTTTGTGACCACCTAGACGGTTGGGCTAGGGAAGGTGGGAGGGAGATGCAAGAGGGAGGGGATTTGAGAATATATGTGTATGTATAGCTTATTCACTTTGTTAAACAGCAAAAACTAACACAACATTGTAAAGCAATTATACTCCAACAAAGATGTTAAAAAAATAAAACATTAAAAAAATAAAAGACTGATGTACTAAAATTGGAATGATACAGAGATTAGCACAGCCCCTGTGAAAGGATGGCATGCAAATTTGTGAAGCGTAAACTGATAAACTATACAATTGTTACCTTATTTAATCTGTGTTTCACTCACTTTCTCTCTTTTACAGCTGTCAATTCTCTAACTCAAAGATGGCAAACATTTTACACGTCCTGAAACAGGCAATTTAAAAGGGGGGATTTAAAAACTCAGAGGGCTGGTTGAGCCCAGATTTGGACTATATCGAAATGAAAACCAGTTCCCTTCCTCCAACTGCCTTTCATTAACATTTGATTGTTATTGGCTTGGGTGACCTCAATGACCTGGAGCTAGAAAGAGAGAGGTTCAAGTCCAAGATTGGGTACTATGGTGGTAATTTACTGTATGTCTGGGCAGCACACTAATCTTCCTGGAGCCCCAATTTCTTCATTTCTAGATTAAAAATAATATCACCCAAATTATCAGATTTTGAATAAAGAATATAAATACTCGACAGTGTCAGGCACACACTCTCTGCTTTTATTAAATTAAGATATATATATATATATGTGTGTGTGTATATATATATATATATATATATATATATATATATATATATGCAGAAAAGTGCATATATCAAGTGCACAGTTTGATGAATCTTTACTAATTGAATATCATTATGAAACCAGCACCCAGGTCAAGGAACTTGACATTACCAGCGCCCCAGAAGCCTCTCCTGTGCCTCTTTTCATTCTACCCCTCAAGGGTACATGCACGTTTTCTCAAACTTGGCACTATTGGTATTTGGAGCCGGATACTTCTTTGATGCAGAGCAGTGGCAGCGTGATGTTTAGCACCATCCCTGGTTTCTGACAATTAGATGCCTGTAGTACCTCCCAATCCTGCCAAAATATGACAATCAAAAGTGTCTCTAGGGCTTCCCTGGTGGCGCAGTGGTTGAGAGTCCGCCTGCCGATGCAGGGGACACGGGTTCGTGCCCCGGTTCGGGAAGATCCCACATGCCGCGGAGCGGCTGGGCCCGTGAGCCATGGCCGCTGAGCCTGCGCGTCCGGAGCCTGTGCTCCACAACGGGAGAGGCCAAAACAGTGAGAGGCCCACGTACCGCAAAAAAAAAAAAAAAAAAAAAAAAAAGTGTTTCTAGATATTGTCAAATTTTGGGGGGGTGGGTTGGGGTGAGGCAAAATGTCCCCCAGGTGAGAACCTCTGCTATATACTATTCTTTATACCACTAGGAACTAAGTCCTGAGGTGCGCCTCCTGTGTGAGCTGTCACTTGTTCTCCTCTGTCTTCCCTCCTCTGTGGGGACTCATGCAGTTGAGAGAAACTTCTGAGTACCAACTACTACCAAGTATGTACACTGCCTAGGAGTTCTGAAATCCACATCCTCCTGGGGCCTGGGGCTCCAAATGTCTTCTTTTCCCATTTCTCCCTAGCTCCTACCAATTTTTGCTAGTAGAAGTGTAAATTAGTTCATCCACTCTGGGAAACTGTTGGCAGTATTTATAGGGATTTATTAAGCTGTATATATGTGTACCCTATGACTACCCCAGTTTGAGTATTTACTTAATCATTTACATCTGGCCTTTCCCAAAAAGAGATCTGAAGTAATTTGCAACAGACAACATTAACATATTAATTAACCTGTATATTTTAGTGGAGTAGTACAGCTGAAAATAAGAAAAGTTATTTCCTTGATTTGTACTACAAGAAAGCTGGGGAGTTCAAGATGAAGATTAATATTAATTGTTTTGTAATAAACATTCTTGTTTATAATTTGAATCAGATTCCAAATAAGTTCACATATTTCATTGTTAATATATCTCTGAAATCACTTTTAAGCTTGTATGTTTCCAATCTGTATTTTTTGTCTCAATTTATTAGTTAAAGAAACTGATTTTTTTGTCCTGTAAATCTTCTGATCATCTGAATTTAAATGATTGCATCCCCATGGTGTCATTTAATATGTTCTCTGTCCTCCTGTTCTCTGTAAATAGTAATTGGAAAGAGGTGTTCTCAGATACAATTTGAAGTATAAGGCCCTGACAATTAGCTTTTTGGATTGTAATGTAAGTGCCTGACATTAAAGGCATCCATTTCAAAGACATTCATCTTGAATGAACACATTGTCAACTAGCCATTATGTAAGGAGCCAGGCCACCCCACCCATGAAGTTCTCCTTCCAGAAAGTCCTGGCTGACCTAGATAACTGACCTTTTTGGTGACCCTGCTTTTCCTTTCTTCTACTTTAATTCCCACTCTTATGGTTTAAATTCACCAATAAATAATGAACCCACAAAACCCTAGGCACCCCACCCTTGACCCCAGTAAAGGCACAACTTCAAGGTCCATGCTCTCTCTCTCTCTCTCTCTCTCTCTCTCCCCCCATGACCTTGTTGTATGGCCCCAGGAATGCTGTATACCCTCCAGGACCTGTGAGTAATAAATCTTGTTCATTTCAAAGTTCCCTGATGGCTGCTGCTGAGGTGTCTGCAGGATCTTGCAATCAGAATAAGAATCACAAGGGCTGGTCCAGCCACTGCATTCAAAATGTCTATGGGGACTCACGATGGGCCAAGTTGAATGCTCCCAGATATTCCTAGCTGATAGCATTACTATTGATAGGCTGAGAGAGAAACAAAATAAGGTTTGATAATTTTTGATGCTATTTCATAGTGCTGCTATACTCTGCCATCAAGAGGCATATAATGTTAGCAATGAATGAAGTCTAGATCCATTACTTCATTAGGACTGCAATATAGGAATATTTTACATTTAATGTTTCTCCTTATTCGTCAGCTTATACTTCAAAGAAGGAAATTCAAGTTTTTTCCCCTTTATTTACCAGATTTTAAAATAAAGATTTATTCACATTATCCATTCACATCTAATGTTGATCAGTTAGATTTTTTGTCTCTATGAACCAATGGATTTAAACGTTTTTAAATGTTTCAAATTATTGCCATTATTATCCTTATAGACAAAGTGTCAATGAGGTCTCTTTAAGTTGGCTTCTGATTCCTTTTGACATGATCTTAGTACTTTTTGATAGTTTTCTTGGTATCTGATATGATGAGATGCATGAAACTCATTGTGCACCTACCTTACTGAGGATTTAGAATCAGCCATTTCTCCCAAGAGCACTGGGTTTTTTAGTGGGAAATGGTATTTCAAGACCACAGTCTGGGTGCCTTACCAGCATTCTCTAGAGAAAAAGAACCAATAGGATATGTGTGTGTGTGTGTGTGTGTGTGTAAAGATAACAAATTGGCCCACACAATTATGGAGGCTGGTAAGTCTCAAATCCGCAGGGTGAGCCAGCAAGCTGGTGACCTGGAGGACCAATAATGGAGTTCTAGTTCAGAGGCTGGCAGGCTTAAATCCCAGAAAGAATTATGTTTCAGTTCCAGTCTGAAGACAGGAAAAAAGCCCATGTCCCAGGTCAAAGGCACTGAAGTAGAAAATCCTCTCTTACTCAGGGAAGAAGAGGCTTTTTTTTTTTTTCATTCAGGCATTCAACAGATTAAATGAGGCCCACCCACATTAGGGAGAGCAATCTGCTTTACACAGTCTACCAGTTTAAAGGTTAATCTTATCACAAAACATCCTCACAGAAACACCCAAAATAACGTTTGATCTAATATCTCGGTGCCCTGTGGCCCAGTCAGATGACATATAAAATTAAGCATCACACGGGGTGCTAAAAGTGCTGAGTACAACTGAGTTTCTCATTGTTTCTAGTTCTTTTCAATACATGATAAATTCATGCTGATACTTCCAGCTACAGGGTTTTTACTTAAATTCTTTAATCTTACTTCTATGTCTTATTTGCCTATATGGAGAATTCCAGTTTTCAATTAAACCTAATGTAAATTAGAATATTACAGAATTAAGCATGCTCTTTATCCCAGAACACAATCACAGCAGTCTCAGAATAACAATACCAGAACTACCACTAATAATATTATTACAGGTAATTATTTATTTATGTAGTTTTTTTGTAGTTCTCCAAATGATTGTCTTTAAGTCACATAGAATGGTTCTTCTCTGGAATTATGCCACCGATTGCATACATATGTAAGTTAATTTGTTTTATTTATTTTTAGGGATTGCTTTCAAAATTTAATTTGGTTTTATAATTGGTAAAATAGTTACTCTCCTCCAAAGTCAAATCTATGAAGTATTATCACCTTCCCCCCAAAGTAACTTTTTTTCTCCTTCCATCACATTAGTTGTATTAAATTTTTTTTTAACATAAGCACACACAGACACACACATATGTTAGCATATGTGTTACTTAGAGAATTAGTATCCTACTAAAACACTTTTATCCAACTTACTTTTTACACTGAACAACATGTTCTGGAAAGCACTCCATCGCAGTATATAAATATGATCCTCATTCTGTTTTGCACCTGTGGATATAGCAAGTAATACTTATTTAGTTCTTTCCATTTATTGCTTTTACCATTGACGTTGCAATGAATTGTTTTGCACGTCTTTCTTTATAATTTTATTAGTGTTTCCTCCTAGATGTTGAATTGGTCAAAAGGTAAATATATAGGTAATTTTGCTAGTAACTGCTAAATCCTCTTCTGGAGAGCTTTTCAATTTTACATTCTCCCAAATAAGATTTGAGAATGCTTGTTTCCCCCAGGCTCACCAGCCCAGTAGATTGACAAACTTTTGAATTTTTCCAATCTGATAAGTGAAAAATGATATTTTAATGTAGTTTTAATTTGCATTTCTCTTATTGTGAGAAATGCTTTTCATATGTTGAATATCTATTTGCATTTCTTTTTCTATGAATTTTCTGATCATTTCTCTAGCCCATTTTTGTACAAAGATTTTGGTGTTTTTTATATTTTTAGAAATTAATTATATAGGAATATTAACCCTTCATCTGTGATAAAAGTTGCAAATACTTTTCCAAGTTTGTCATTTTTTAAACTCTAATTATAATGTCTTTCACCAAAAAAAATTGTTTTAGTGTTTGTATTTTTTTAATAAAATCATTTTATCTGTTTTTCCATATTGTTCCCAGACTTTTAAGGAAGTGTTCCTCATTCACATGTCATAGAAGAACTCACCCATGTTTTTTGTTATTTGCTTTTTGTCTTGTTTTTTAATACTTGATTGATTTTTACTATTATATTTTAAATATCTGTTTTCTACTGGCAAGGTGACTGCTGTTAAAAGTCTGATCAGTCTGATTCTCTACTACGTGTAAATGACTTACTATTTTTCCTTGGAAGTCCAGTAGATTTACTAGAAAAAATGTCTACATGTTGATTTTTCTAGTTCAGTTATCCCAAGTATATTTCAAAATGTAATATCAAGTCAATGTATAGGTTCTGCTGGGGATATCCTAATAAAATTGCTGAGTCATAGGGTATGCAAATCAAGCTCTAGAAGATACATCCAGTTTCCCAAAGTGGTTGTACCTATTTGCATTTCAAACAGCACTGTAAGAGAGTTCTGGTGGCTCCATATTCTCTTCAACGCTTGATATCTCCACCCATTTCATTTTAAACATCAGACATGTATGCAGTTGTATCTCATTGCAGTTTTAATCTGCATTTCTGTGATAGCTAAAGAAGTTAGGCACATTTTCATATATTTCCTGATAATTTAGATATTCTTTTCTGTCAAGAGTCTATTCAACTCTTTTGCCATTTTTTTCAAAATGAATCATCCTGATTTTCTTTGACTATTTTGTAAAATTTCTTTACACATAATCTGCATATGAATCATTTGTCAGAGATATGTATTGTGAGCATTTCTTCCCCATTTTATGACTTGCCTTTTCAGTGTTTATGACTTGTCAATTGTATCTTTTAACGGAAAGAAGTTCTAAATTTTAATGCAGTATAATTTATTACTTTTTAAATTATCTGTGCTTTTAGTATCTTGCTTAAGAAATTCTTTTCTACTCCAAAGTCATGAAGATTTTCTCCCGTGGTTGCCTCTGAAAAGCTTTATTGAATTACCTTCACTCAATCCAGAATTGAGTTTGGTGTACTGTGTGAAATAAGGCTCGTCATGCTTATTTTTTTCTAAGTTGATATGAATTGACATTTCTTTGTTCATTTTTACTTAGAATTATTTTCCCTGAACTTTTTCTGTGGGCATATGGGTCAGGATAGCTTCACAGCTATTGTCCTTGCAAAGTAATTAAAAAAAACATGGCTTTGCAATTTGAGTTCTTCCTCTTCTCTTCTCCTCTCAACAACTGGTATCTAAACCTTCTATTTCTTTCCCCCTGTTGGTCCCTGTCCCACTCAATTTTGTTTTTTATTCATGGAAATTTCTGACTCAGTAGCAGATTTTATTCTGGAAGGAGCTCTTCTATTGGTTTTGAGATTGGAGAGTTCATAGTACCCAGACAGCTCCACCGCCCTCAGAGCTTATCATGCACTCACCTAAAAACTGGAGTGTGCAAAAGTCCTCTTAGTTTCAGCTACTGTTCTCACATTGCTTGCCCTATGTCTCAGTGTATCAATTGGAAATTTGGGTGTTCTTTTGATGTCAGGTCCATCAGATACCCCATGCTTCCTCTGTTGATACCATGTAGGTTTTAAAACTATCAGTAGTTTGTCTTCACCCATTTATATTTTGGGGTTCATGAGGATGTCATGTAATCTAATTTGGATGACTTATGTTTTATGTGAGTTTTGGTTATGCTATTATAGTTTCTCTGTGTGTCTTTATGAAGTGTTTTGAGAAGATTATTTATATCTATCTATCTATAGATAAAAATAATATATATAATCTTCCATACATATAGATACATGTACACATCTATATATCTCTCTCTATATATATCTGCCTTCATCATATTCCCTGAATTTCTCTCAGTATAATTATAATTTTCATCTTACAGAGCAGGAACAAAGCCGTTAGAGAATCATCGTCAAAGCCAGATAGTGGTAATAAGTGGAACAGGACTCGAACCTACATCTATAAAGTCCAACAAGGTTAATACTGTTTTACTTCTGCTATTCTATAGTCTATTTATATTTCTTCTTCTCATTAAAAAATTCCCCTCCTGGCATGTTTCATAAAGTACATAACACCTTAATAGTCTTGTATATGTATATTATTTATAAATAAATGAGGCTACAATTATTGGAGGGCTGTTCAAAATACTTTACCCAGTTTTCACAGTTTAAAAAAAATGTAAAGATCTAGTAACTTAATCACTGTGTGTTAAATTATGTAAAAGCAGGAAGTTTGAGTACTTGTTATAATGAAAGAAAATAAGAATCTTAGAAACAAAGAATCATTTTCATCTTCTTTATAATAGCCAGTTGTTATAATATGAGGGAAGATGATGAAAATATCCAAGAAATGATAAACAACAGCTTTCATATCATGTATTCTGATGTTGTAGATATCTAAATCTCATATGTAACAGAAAATACACATTACTGAAGTTTCTTATCACATTAGCTGAATTAGAAAAACAACGATTTAGACAGATAAACATTTTGATGAAAATTGGCTAAACAGTACACACCAGACTATTTTTCTCCTTTCCTTTACCATTTGTTAAAAGTATAATAAAGTACAGTGAGAATGCCTGAAAGTATAAAGTCTCCTAGAATTTTTAAAAAATCAAAGTCTGATTGATAAGCAGAAATATTCAGTGATGTTTAATTTTGATGCAGTGTCTCCTCTTTAGGTTAAAAATGATACATTGCATTAAAGAGAGCCCTATTGTATTGGTTTCTGTGGCTGCTGTAACAAATAACCATAAATTTAGTGGCTTAAAACAACACAAATTTATCTTACAGTTCTGGAGGTCAGTAGTTTGAAATGATCTCACTTGGGTGAAAATCAAGAGGTCAACGGGGCTGCATTCCTCCTGGAGCGTCTAGGGGAGGATAGTTTCCTTGCCTTTTCCAGCTACTGAAGGCCAATGTACCTTGGCACCTGCCCCCCTTCCTCCATCTTTGAAGCCAGCAATGTTGGGCAGAGTTTTTTCCACTCTGCCATCTTTCTTGTTGTCTTTTCCAAGTCTTTTTTCTACTCTTAAGGACTCACTCTTGTGAATTTTTTGGCCCCAACTGGATAATCCAGGATAATCTCCGTATTTCAGGCCAGTTGATTAGTGATTTAATGACATCTGCAATCTTAAATGCCTTTTGCCATGTAGCCTAACATATTTGCAGGTTCTGGAGATGAGGATGTGGACATCCATGGTGGACCATTAATCTGCCTATCACATCCACTAAGGTTTTCTAATCTAATTTAACCAGTTTGGGTAGGAGTACATTTCTTTTTTTTCTTAGAGATTTTGTCATCCATATTTATTTTCAAAGCAGATTTCCTATACTTGTATGGGTTATACTCATACATTTACACGTGCATGCACACATACACACGTAAACACTTTCCTAATTTATTCAGAGCATCACTGAGAAACAATACTGGGTGAAAAAACACATCCTATTTATAATGAGACAACATCCTTAATAACGGCTCAAGTGCAGCATGAGCGATATAAGGAACATCAGACTAGGAATCAGAAAATCCATGTTTTTGACCTGAATCTGCCCTTTAATAAACTTTAATGTAAAACATTATTAGTAGTAGTAATTAAGCTGTATAGAGAGTCATGGGCATTTATTTAAATATCTCAAATGTATTCTCCATCATTAAAATTCCATTAAGGAACCTCAGGACAAACTAATGCTCAGCTCCAGAGGTAAAGGATGGAAGGAGGATAAACCTACACTAGATTTAACAATTTAGCAGAAAAGAGATGCTTTTATATGGTAGAGCCTGAATAGGAGACTCATCTCAGCTGAGTAAGGGCCAAACTCCAGAACTCGAATTCTTGACATCGTCACCAATGCTAATTGTTGAAATATTGAATGCAAAATTGCAATACACCCTAACTCAGTTTCTCCACTAAAGTAACAGGATGAAATATTTAAGAATAGAACATAAACACTGGCATAGGGCATAAAATGTTTGCATTGTTTTAAGATCTTGGCATGGGATTAGTCCATTTGGTTCTGTAACAATATACTGCCTCAATGTTCAATGAAAGTGAACATTGAAACCGATCATTAGATATAGTTTGGGTTTATAGTTCCCCAATTCTCAGTTTCAATTATCCATGTTATACTTGTCTCCTATCATTTCAGAAAATCACAAGTTGCAATTGTAATTACATAATTCTTTTGGAACAAGTTGTCAAAAATAGAGACTTAAAACTAAAATTTCCAGTCCTTTAAATTGATTGGTTTGGGGAATTTTTCTCTCTGGATTTGGGCCATGATTGGATTGAAGTAATTGATCATCTTATTAATAGTATATTTAAATTTTAACTGTAAAGTTGCATTCCTTCTAACTCACACTAGGAAATGATTATGTCAGAACTAGAGACTAAAGCCAGAAATTGTATATTAATAGAAATACCAATTAAGCTGTGAGTTGCAGAGGCAGATTTGAATCTTTGCTCAAACATAAATACAGCAACAGCAACTCGCAGAATTTCTTTTCTTTCTGAGTCTGTTTTCTATTAATATCAGTGAGCTGCAGAGAACTCAGTCTGCTGAAGAGATATTAGGCATGCACACTTGGGAATACACATATGCTTTTCAGAAAATAGACAACAGGTCAGGCTAATGAGAAGCATTCACCTGAGGAATTCATCATGTTTTAATAGGTTTGTCGCGTTGACACGAAGGACTTCGTGAGTCATCATTTGCCACAAAGGTGAGTCTCTGCAGTGGATGGCAGTTTTGCATTTTAGGACCTGATGAATGGAAGTTCCACTGTTGGCATCTACCTTGCCACCTACAATCCTTTAGGATGTAAATTTAGCCTGGATTAGTTTTGTAGAGAATTTTTTTTAATGCTGGACCAAGAGAAAAGTTAACTTCCTAGCTGTGTAATCTCACTGTGCCTTGAATTTCTGATTTGTCAAGTGGGGATTTTTTGCGGATAAAAACTAGCAATTTCATGCAGATAAAGCACGGGGGTGGGAGGTGGGGAGAGGGGGAGAGAGAGAGAGATGCCAGCTGTTTAAACAATTTGGAAAAGTGCAAGGTATTTTTATCATTATTGGAAGCGATACATTTTTTTTTTTGCTAATTTAGGATAATCTATGTTTAATATGTAGATTTCTACATTGTGAAGTAATTCCAGGTTATATATGAATTTTCATTTTTCTTTAATCCTTTTGATCACATGCCTGTATTTCTTGTTCTGTTAACTTCAGGCAGTGTTTCACCTCCTCTGTATTTACGATCAGAACACCACTGTCCCACCCCCCGCACCGTGCATCTCCCTTGCACCCACCACTCCCTCATACCCGAGATATCCCTTCCTTACTCTCTTGGGTCATATCTACAGGTTCCTGGGCTACATGTCTTTCTCTTTCTTATGCTGCACATAAGAATCTTATGCAGATTCCTGTGAATCTCCTTCTTCCCAGACCCTTTCCCATTTATGCACCTTTAGACCCTGTCAACTCCAAGCTGACCTATTTGAAGGCTGCCAAAGACAGCCGAGCTCCCTTCTCCACTCCACAGGTGTGGATAACCCCACTGGTGTCATCTCCTGTTCGGCACTCCTGTCCCCCCTTGTTATTACTGTGTTCCATTCATTGAGAAACTTCTCCATAGCTCTTGTCTGAGATGACTCTTCCTCCACTCTATTAATTCTTGTTGATTTATTCTCATTTGTACTATGTTCTCATTTTATTAGCCTCTCATGACACCAGATGAGCCATTCTACCATGTTCAGTTAACCAGATCTTTTTAAATTTAATCTTTATTTTATATTGGAGTATAGTTGATTTACAGTGTTGTGTTAGTTACAGGTATACAGCAAAGTGAGTCAGTTATACATATACATATATCCATTCTTTTGCAGATTCTTTTCCCATATAGGTTATTACAAAATATTGAGTAGATTTCCCCATGTTATATAGCAGGGCCTTCCTGACAGAGAAAGACAAATATCATATGATATCACTTATATGTGGAATCTAAAAAAAATATTATACAAATGAACTTACTTACAAAACAGAAACAGACTCACAGACTTCAAAAACAAAATTGTGGTTACCAAAGGGGAAAGGTGGAGGGGGGAGGGATAAATCAGGAGTCTGGGATTAAAACATACACTATATGTACTATACATAAAACAGTTAACCAGATTTTATGAAACCAGATTAAACACAAGTTTCGGCCCTTACTTTCATACTTATCTACTCAAGTGTCTTAAAGCAACCTGTGTCAATTAACATTATGATATAATCTTTCTAAACTACTAATTAGCTTTGATTAATCCAACTTAGTATAGTGATAAAGAGGGGAATGTATTTTATTGTTTTCAATATGTCTAGACTTAAATTCGTGCCTTGACATACCTAAAAGCCTAGGTATGGTAACACATCTGAAGACACTTGAAATTTTATTCTGAATGGGAGCTTATTGTGAAAATATATTCAATTTCCACTAGATACTTCTATAACTTTTAAATATTGACTAGGGACTTAAGCATTGAGTAAGTCTTGAGGATCTAAGACAAGAGAAATTCTCTGCCTTTTAAAGCCTCATATTTTTGTGGAAAATTTTAATTCTATGTATATTTCTTAGGTTTTAGAAACAGGTTTTACTAATATAATACAAATTAATATTTTAAAATTTAAAATTCCTCATTGTTACCTAAAAAAGAACCAATGAAGTCGGTTCTTAGACATTTCAAGTCACTGAATATCTTTCTTTCCTATGAGAGAAGTATCAGGGGAATTTTAGCCAGAAACTTCACTGAAAGTCAGTGCCACCTTTTTGCATTTATCACTGCCAGTTTTGCTCTGCATATCTTTTTTGGTATTCGCCATGCATTGTTAACGGTGATTGTCATGTAATTAAATCACTGCTCATCACAAGAGCCTGTTTTTATGCTGAGATAAGCATCAGAAGCCTGCTGCAGGACCCCCAGATCAATAAAGATGTTCCCAGTAGGATTACAAAGAGTCTGGGGTTGAGCAGGGCACCAGAATTAATTAAGAATGATTTCTCTTTTTATTCTACTTTCAATATATTTGTAATTGTGTTTCCATTTTCAATGGGCTCTACCTGTCTCTTTTTAAAAAAAAATTCTGTGCTGATGCTCAGACACTTCTGTCCAGACATCTGTAGAAACTGAGCTATTAATCTCTTCCACTTTTTCAGATTCTTAGTCTGGTCTTAGTGATCACAGGGTTTCATCATCTTTATAGAAACTTTGGAACTAGAGGTGACCATCCAATTTCAGAAGGCTATCTGAACACTCCAACTCAAGCTCTGAACTGCAGGTCAATTTCTTGTTTTAGTTGGCATGAACTTGATAAAATGCAATATCCAGTTTTGGGAAGTATCAATGTATTCTAAAATAAACAAATCCAAATCAAATGTGAATTTTTTTAAAAGAGAAAACGTATTGGTCTTCAGTCCACTGTGTATGACATCCTCCTGGTGAATAATACGTGAAAGAACTAGGAACCCAAGGGCTTGGTTTCTAAACCGCAAAAGTATTCTAAGTAAGTGGTGTGTCCCTGTGCAGCTGGGGATGCTGTAACAATAAGTTCCTTTATTCTTAACTTCAAGGATTATTAAAATTCCTGGCTTCAGAAATGGACACCAGAAATTAATGAGGTAACAGCCGTTGGAAGTTGTGTTGGGGGGGAAAGGGAGGTAATGGTATTCAAAGAGTAAAAGGTGATGGGAATATTTCCAAGAATTGAGAAACAGCTTTCACATAAAAGGAGAAAAGAAGGAAATAATCAAATATTCCAAGACAACAAAGAGAAAGTGATCTATTTATGGAGACCCTAATGACCTCATGGTAAGATTCCCTTATCAAATGCACGTGGTGATCACAGCTGGACCTTGACAGAGCAATAGAGTGATGGGATGGGGACTTTGATGCTTCTTGCCTCCACTAGGCTTCAATAATTAAATCATGCATTCATTCTTTCCATCAACACACACTTAGGGTTTGACGGCATTTAAGAGGACGATCAGGGACTTCCCTGGTTATCCAGTGGTTAAGACTTCGCCTTCCAATGCAGGAGATGTGGGTTGGGGAGCTAAGATCCCACATGCCTCGCTGCTGAAAAGCCCAAACATAAAACAGAAGCAATATTGTAACAAATTCAGTAAAGACTTAAAAAAAAAAAAAAAAAAAAAGGCTATCATATCTACTTTTCCATCTGAATTCCACCAAGAGATACATGCAGGAGTCAAACAAATGGAGATAAAAATAGATCCTTATTACTGCTGTTGAAGAATGAGGACAAGTGGGCTTCCTAATACTGAACCCCAGAATTAAATAGACTTATCCAGCCAGACACAGAAAATGTTGGATACCAGAGGCCTCCTGGACACAGGCACAGCCTGCTCCTCTAAGACTCAGGGTGTAGAGGGAGCAGAGCAAAATGCCCATTCACTGCAGACAGGGAGATTCCAAAGAAAAAGAGAAGAAATGGGTCTGAGCGGGCTGGCCTACTTCCTGCTCCCTGGGGAGGGGGTGTTGGTAGAGACACTGAGGAAGGTCAGAACTGGTGTTCTAAATCACTCTCCTCACGGCAGTCTCTTGAGTAGTGGCCCACGGCAAGGACCATGCCTATTACGAGCAACTCTGTGGGCTAGGAGAGACACATATAGAGAGATGCCTGCCAGGCAGGAACCGGATATACTCCATGCTTTCAAGGGACTTACAGTCCAGTATGGGAAATAGAGGAATAAACAAGCAATACTAACACACAAGACCAACTTTCTTTTCCAGTAATTGAAGCATGTTGGAGTAAATAGGAAGTGACTGGCCCCAACCTAGCTTTCCAGTCCCACATAATAACAATCTCCCAGAAATATGGTTGATTCCACTCAAACTGCACTACTTTTTAAACCTGAATACATACACCTGCCTTGATCTGGAAGAGCCTTTTCTCCTCTCTCTCTCCCAGGGGGCAATAAGTCAGTTTTCGTGATTTTTCCCATATCACACGTCTTTAAGAAAAGTGTTTTCATCCCCACAACCATGCATAAGCTTTCCTGCTTTTAACCTCATACATCACTTCGTTCCTTCTTGATGGCAGTTGTGTTCCTCCACGTTATATTGTAAGAATTTGTATGGTCGTCTCATCTCTTCTTGAATTGGGCTACGCTCACTTCTAGATGTCTCCTCGCAGCTAACTCAGAGGCTTTGCAGAGTCTGCTACGTGTCAGGTCTTGGAGCTAGGTGTTACGAGAACAAAAAAGCAAGTACGATGTAGTTCCGCCTTTTCAATAGGAAAACTGAAAATAATATTCAGAACTTCATAGTACTTACCTGCAGCTGGCATTTAGTAAATTCTTTTAAGGGAATTATGACACCCTCCATGGAACTCCAAGTTCAGGGCAAACCAGTGGAGAGAAGGGCCCCTTTCCTTTTATGACTGAGCAGGCTCTTACCAGCTTCTCACCTCTCTTTCTGTGAGTTCAGATCTCCCCACACCCAGAGAAGGAGGTCTACAGCCATACGGGCAGAACAACTTTCTGAAACTGATAGAAGCCTCATCTCTTCAGGCAGAACTGCAGGTGCCATTTCCCATTTGAAGGTGGCAGATCTGTTGTCAAAGGGAATTCAGGTTTTCTGAAAAGTTCCAAGGGAATGTGGAATTTCATTATTTGCTCTCTGCAGGCTTCACATCGTCCCTTTGTAGGCTAAATTTCTCTGCGTTTCGTACTTTTCATAAAGTAAAACATTTTCACTTCGTAGTAGAGGCTCTGCCTGACCTTCGAGCTGTTGATTGCCTTTCTGGCTGAATTAAACCTCCACGCTGTGCGGTGGGATTTCTAAAGGACACAGGCCTCAAACCTGCCAACCCATCAATTGAGGGGAGCAAAAAAATAAGAGAGGGGCTTCTCACATGCTCAAAATGGTATTTGTCACTAATCTTCAGCACACACCACATGGTTCACTATGAGAAACCTATTCATGCAGAGTGTGGATCCACTGTCCGTCTCCCCTTCTCATCTCAGACATGTCCAATGCTTGCTTTTGTCCCACAAAATGGAATTGCTTCTTCTCTTCCTGCAAGCAATTTTTTTCTCTCATGGACCGTGATATAATGTCTAAAGTAAGCCACTCCAGCCCAGAGGTCCCCGGTAGTGGTTTGGGAAGTGACTGTCAATGTGACGGGGTCTTGCTGGGAAAGAGAGTATATCCAACTCCATATCTGATGTTCTCCACATTCAATCAGTTTATTGGGTTTTGTTTGTCTGTTTATAACGATCTGTAGTTTTTAAATTTGAGGAATTGGAAAATACCCTCTCAAGTTCTTTCTTTTGTCTGTAGAGTGTTACTCTCTATTCAGCATAGGTGAGTGAATGAACCAGGACCAGAGTTTTTCCTAGGTTTCACATATAGGCATTCAAGAGAGCGCTTAGATTTTTTTCTCCACCCGCTAGGTTGGAAGGAGCTACCAGCAGCAATCTTTTCTTCCAAGTGGACAACATCAACCTACAGAATAAAATCCAATAGAGATGACAGCTGTGAAACATGAGCTTTTGGATCCACCTGGGACTTAAGAAAGCATCATCCCCGTATATCCCAGTGAACTGATCCTATAATTTCTCTTTTTTGCATAATTTACATTATGTTTGGATTCTGTCATTAGGATATGAATCTCGGCGAATGCACATGATAATCAAAAAGTGATTTCTTCTACTAATTTGCAGGCCTTGATTACATATAAAATTGAATAGTAATTTGAGTTTGCTGGATATTTCAGTTTCGTCTTTCAAATTGATTCCTTCATGATCTTTACCCATATTTGATCATTTTGTTTTTGCTTTGCCATAACTTTTTATATATTTAGAGTATTAGTCCTTTTTCTGTCAAATATGTAGCAATTTTATTCTCAAATTGTCATGTGATTTTGACGTCAGTAGGTTTTCTTGGCAAACATTTTTCTATGTGTTCTGCTTTGGCATTATGCTTAGTTTGGGCGGGGGGAGCCCTCCCTACTCCAAGATTATTTTTTAAATTCAGCGTAAAAATAAAATTTAAAAATCAGTAGCATTCTTCTATACTGAGAATAGCCATTCAGAAAAAGAAATAGAAAATAAGATACCTTTTAATATCAACACAAGCTACAAAGTGACTAGAGTTTAAACTAACAAAGAATGAATAAGCACTTACGGAGAAAATCCTGAAAGAAAAAGAGGACATAAAGAAAGGTTTGATTAAATGAAGAGATATACTATATTCTTTGATGGGACAACTTAATAATGAACTTATTAGTTAATATTTATTGATATTAACAGTTGCAACTTTGGTTACAAAGTGGCATGTATTTTCTATTTTTTTTTTTTTACATCTTTATTGGAGTATAATTGCTTTACAATGGTGTGTTAAGTTTCTGCTTTATAACAAAGTGAATCAGTTATACATATACATATGTTCCCATATCTCTTCTCTCTCGCGTCTCCCTCCCTCCCACCCTCCCTATCCCACCCCTCCAGGCGGTCACAAAGCACCGAGCTCATCTCCTTGTGCTATGCGGCTGCTTCCCACTAGCTTTCTAAGGAACTTTTCATGTATTAACATTTAAACTACTAATTAACCTTACGTAGAACCTTAGAGTGGGTGCTTGGTGGGGTTGGAGAATATGAAGCCAGAAAAGAAGGATGGGAATGATGACTGAGAAGGAATAAAAAGACAAGAGAGCATGGTAGTGAGCCATGAACTGAGGGGTATTTTTTTTTTTTTTTTTTGCGGTACGCGGGCCTCTTACTGTTGTGGCCTCTCCCATTGCGGAGCACAGGCTCCAGACGCGCAGGCTCAGCGGCCATGGCTCACGGGCTCAGCCGCTCTGCGGCATGTGGGATCTTCCCAGACGGGGGCACGAAGCCGTGTCCCCTGCATTGGCAGGCGGACTTTCAACCACTGCGCCACCAGGGAAGCCCTGAGGGGTATTTTTGTATCATGTTTGTTCCTGAGGTCCAAAAGCAAAAAAGAAAAAAGAAAAGTAAGATAAAGTAATAAAAATAACTATATTTAAAAAAACCCCTATATTATTTTCTAGTACTTCTAATGTTTTATTTTTATTTGGTGCAAATTATGAGAAAGGTCTCCATCTTCTTCAGTTCTCTCCTCCTTCCCCTAAAAATTTAGTCAATGGTCTACCTTTCTTTTTATCCCTTCTTTCCCACTATTTTAAAATACCAACTTTATTTTATATTTATCTATCTGTTTCTGCTTTTTTGCTCTGTTCCAACAATCAGTCTGTCTTTTTTATACCAGTGAAAATCTTTAAACTATATCAGCTTTATATAGGTCTTTTGACTTCACATTCTATCAATCACCAGTTCTCATTAACTCTACCTTCAAAATATTTATCAACTCCTTCCACTTTCTATTTCCAGTGCCCTCACCCTGGTTAATTCCACTACCAATTTTCTTCTGGAGTACTGCCTAGCCCACTATTTAATCTCCCTACGTCCATTCTTAGCCATTCCAAACCATCCTCCACACAATAGAAAAACAAAAAACAAACAACAACAACAAAAACCTCCTTAAACCATTAATTACATGATGCACTTCCCTGCTCAGAACCCTTGAGGAGACTATCACAGCACTCAACATCTATTCCATTTTGCATGGTCTGCACGTGACCCCCACTTACTTCTCTCTCCACACCTTCCCCATGTCTCTCTCTGGAGTTCCATTTTTTGGGCATATTGGACCCCTTTTGTTTCTTGACTGTGCCCAGATCTTTTCATTGCAGGACCTTCAGGCCTGTTTTCTTTCTACTGGGAACTCGCTTGCCCTTCCTGTCCCTTGACCCAGGTTAAATGTCACTCTCATCATGAAGACTGATGTTTCAGGCTGCAGGTAGCTGCACAGTAGGCCAGTGACATCACCTGTGTGCCAATCAAAGTGAATAGTGTCCTCTGATTTGGAGGATACCTACAGCACCACCAGGCACTGCTTCTCCACACCTGCAGCCTTCTTTTAAAATATTTATTACAATTTGTAATTAGATATTTATTTGTGTCCTTATTTTTTTTTTTACCATCTCTTTCTCCCATTAGATTGTAGACTCCTTGAAGTTAGGAACGATGTCCATTCTCTCCTTTTGTCTCCCAAAGAAAACACACACAGTAGGTCCTCAATTATTTACTTAATGAATGATTGACATTTGATTGGTCATGTCATCTCCTCTCACTCTTCATTTTAAAAAGTCCCAGGCGGGCTTCCCTGGTGGCACAGTGGTTGAGAGTCTGCCTGCTGATGCAGGGGACGCGGGTTTGTGCCCCGGTCCGGGAAGATTCCACATGCCGCGGAGCGGCTGGGCCCGTGAGCCATGGCTGCTGAGCCTGCACATCTGGAGCCTGTGCTCCGCAACGGGAGAGGCCACAACAGTGAGAGGCCCGTGTACTGCAAAAAAAAAAAAAAGTCCCAGGCTATTTACCCAGCTTAGTCTTCTACATAAATTTTTTTGGAAGATATTTTTTCATGCTCTGAGATATCCACTGGAATTTTATTACATTCATAAATTATTTGGGAATGATTTGTGATCTTTACAATATTAATCTCTCAGTATGTGAACATGACATAATATTTTATAGTTTTATTCATATGATTTCCACACATTTCCTATAAGGATTATTCTCACTTTATTTTATATTTATGGTCTCAATTGGGTGCAGTCTTTTTGGAGGGGAGGGCTCTTTTTCTGTTCTTATTCTATTTCCATACTAGATATATTTCTTACACAGGAAATTACTGGTATTTTATATATAGTTTTTAATCAACAAGTGTATTTAAATCAATTGTTTTAATGACTTCAGTAGATCTTACTGAATTTTTTACTTAGGCAATCATATGATCTACAAGTTTTTCATTATCGCTTTCATTATTAGAGCTATTATTCCATATTTGTATTTAATTTATCAGTTATTATTTACACAGTAATTCTAAATAACAATAGTTAAATGAGGGTAGGTAACTTTGTCATGTTTCTAAACCCAAAGAGAATTTATTCGTTCACCAGTAAGCCTGATGCAGTTACTACTCTGGCATAGATTTTTTTTCCATTAAAATTTTTTTATCCTTTTTTATGAACAGTTTTTGTATAAAAAATAATGTTCAGTTTGATCAAATTTATTTGAATTCATAATTTGGTGAATATTAAGAATATGATTTGGGAAACACAGCTGTGAAATTTCAGATTTGAGTCCGCTCATGGGTAGTTTTTCCACCTTTGATGATCTGTGGTCTTGTGGGCCGCATAAAACACCATTAAATATTGGCTTCTTTGGTTTTTCATGGCCTACAATGCAAGTGTATTGAATGCTTTGCCACACACTGATCTTTTCATTATAAGTTTTCTCTGATTCTGCTACGATTTAGGAAGGGGCTATTCCTTAGATGCTCATTTTACAAATAAGATGGTTGAAGAAAAACTAGTGAGATAAGTCCCACATAGAGGGATACCTGAGCTCGTTATTATTAACTCTGAGATACAAATGTATCTTCCCATTTGCTTACTCTTCTAAGCCATTACAAAATTAAATATGAATGTTTTATTGAAAAGTGATTTTACTGTCTTTATGTTCCTCTTTGTTAATCTGCTCTCATGTAGGTCAAAAACTTATTCAGAAAATTATTTAGAGAGTTACAGCTCCTTGTTCATTTTTGTTACAGGGAACTGAATCTCTTTTCTCCCTTATTTTTTTTTTATTTTTTTATTTTTTGCAGTACGCGGGCCTCTCACTGTTGTGGCCTCTTCCGTTGCGGAGCACAGGCTCCGGACGTGCAGCCTCAGCGGCCATGGCTCACAGGCCCAGCCGCTCCGCGACATGTGGTATCTTCCCGGACTGGGGCACGAACCTGTGTCCCCTGCATTGGCAGGTGGACTCTCAACCACTGCGCCACCAGGGAAGCCCCTCTCCCTTATTTTGAAAAGAGTTTTCTGTGTGTGTGTGTGTGTGTGTGTGTGTGTGTGTGTGTACACATTTTGAAGAAAAAAATAAAACATAAGAGCCATCCTACAAGGCAGCAATAGTCCATCATCCTTGGGTGCCTAAATTAAGTCACAAGAGATGTAGGTACCCAACTCCTGCCATTATTTATAATTGTATGGACCCAACCCTCTCTCCTTCCCCTTCCCTGGGAAGCTGGCAATGTTCTCCTCCTCATCCCTGGGCATCTGTCATCCCAGCAGCCACCATAAAATCATTCCTCACTTTCACAAAACTGATTTCTGTTTATGGAGCAGCTGACAGGAGCATTCCAAGGCCAGGTGCTCCCTGAGAGGCAAGCCTGCTTCTCTCCGCTGTCAGGAGCTTTTAGAAATAACACCCTCTTTATTGGAGTATAATTGCTTTACATTGTTGTGTTAGTTTCTGCTGTATAACAAAGTGAATCAGCTATACATATACACATATCCCAATATCTCCTCCCTCTTGTGTCTCCCTCGCACCCTCCCCATCCCACCCCTCTAGGTGGTCACAAAGCACCGAGCTGATCTCCCTGTGCTATGCGGCTGCTTCCCACTAGCTTTCTATGTTTGGTAGTGTATATAGGTCCATGCCACTCTCTCACTTCTTCCCAGTTTACCCTTCCCCCTCCCCGTGTCCTCAAGTCCATTCTCTACATCTGTGTCTTTACTCCTGTCCTGAGATAAAGTTGACAACCAGTAAAATGTACATGTTTAAAATGTCCAATTTGGTAAGTTTGACATACTTATACTCTTGTGAAGTTATGATCATAATCAAGGTAATGAACATAGCCCTCAGCCCCCAAAGTTTCCTAATACCTCTTTACTCTTTCTTTATTCCTGTTCTTCCCTGTTCTCCTCTATACCATGACAAAAAGAATCTGTTTTCTTTCTTATAGACGACTTTGCATTTAAAAAATTTTTATGTGAATGGAATCATATACTATGTACTGTTTTGTCTTGTTTCTGTCACTTAGACTGATTATTTTGTAGTTCATCTATATTTTAATCAAAAATTTATTCCTTCGTATTCCGTGCATATCAATATAACACAGTGTGTTTATTGTGTTTATCCATTCACCTATTGATGACAGTTGGGTTGTTCTCAGTTTTTGATTCTTACAAATAAAACCGCTATGAACATGTGTGTAAAGAAAAAAAAAAAGAAATAACACCCTCCTTGGAGGAAGTCAAAATAGCAACAGGAAAATAAGTAAAACCTATTATAAAACAGTTGTCCAAAGCTTGGCCACAGTGCGAGGTAGCGATCGATATGCTGTGAAGGTTAGATCTATTTTCACACTGTGTTCTATTTCACACTTTAATGGTGTTTTAATGTGTCTGTCACTGAGTCCCTTCATGGGATGCAGGTAGAGCCTTTACAAAGGAGAAGGAACCCAGCTTTTCAAGCTTCACTGTAACATCTTATTTACCAGCTGCGATCTGACACTTTCTTTTCCCTTCCAGAGTGACAGCAGGTCTGGTTCTTCCTCTCAACCCCTCTGGCTCTCCTCTTCCACTCTCTTTCATATTCCTAATTTTGCAGGAGGCAGCGTTGGGCCCCTCTGAGTGACTGCGTGATATCTCCCTGCAAAGCTCTCTGGGATAGATACCTGCATCAAAGAGGAAAATGAGTAAGACGTGTCTGACCCTTCCATCCTGTATCCTCAGTTGGCATCCTTCATTTTGCAGATGACTCCTTCTGTTTCTGGTCCATCTCACTGTCTTCCATCTTTTGTCGGGGCTTTTTTGCTGAATCTCTCTCCACATTATAGGTCACTGTGCATGTCTGAGTCAGGGGTCATGCTCCTGCTTCCCCACCCTTAGGAGAGGACATTTTGATGATTTATTTATTTTTACCTCCAAAGAGATTTTTAGTTTTACACGCTTTAAACTACATAGTAATATAGCAATTGGATTAGTTTCCCAGGGGTGCCATAATAAAGTACCACAAGTCTGGTGGCCTAACACAACAGAATGTATTCCCTCATAGATCTGGAGGTCAGAAGTCTGAAGTCTAGGGTTGGCAGGGCCATGCTTTCTCTGAAGGCTCTAGAGGAGAACCTGTTCCCTGCCTTTCACTTAACTTCTGGTGTGGCCAGAAATCCTTGGTTTTCCTCGGCTTACAGACATCTCACTCCAATCTCTGCCTTTGGCATCCCATAATGTTTTGCCAAAGCATCTCTTGCTCTGTCTTTCCTCTTCTTTTGAAGACACCAGTCATATTGTACCAAGGGCCCACCCTACTCCACTATGACCTCATCTCAACTAATTGCATCTGTAATGGCCCTATTTCCAAACCCTAGTCCATTCTGAGGTTCTGGGAAGGAGGTGAATTTGGGGAACACTATCTATGATGGTTAATTTTGTGTGTCAACTTGATTGGGCCACAGTGTCCACCTATGTGGTCAAATATTATTCTGGATGTTTCTGTAAGAGTGTTTTTGGATGAGATTAACATTTTCATCAGTGGACTTTGAGTGAAGCAAACTGCCATTCACCATAGACGTGGGCCTTGTCCAATCAGTTGAAGGCCCCACTAGAACAAAAGACTGACCCTCCCTCAAGCAAGAAGGAATTCTGCCAGCTGACTTCCTTCAGACTTAAACTGTAGCACTGCCTCTTCCTGAGTCTCCAGACTGCCAGATCTGCATATTTTGGACTTGATAGCCTTCATGCCTTCAGAATTGCATGAGACAAATCCTTAAATCAATCTCCTCCCACACCCCGTGCCCTTTCACTACACACACACACACAGACACGCACACACTGGCTCTGTTTCTCTTGAGAACCCTGACTTAACTACTGTCTAACCCAGTACAGCTATGTAGATGAAATACATAGAAGGTGTTCCATGGAAGAACACATGTGATTTATTTATGCCCAATAATAAGGAGACAGCATCTTGGCACTCAGATTTCTGTAGATTAGAGTAATGGAGTCAGCATGACATCTTCTTGCTTGTCATGACTTCTGAATGGCTGGGGTTTCAGTGGAATTCAAATTATTGGCAGGGGTATGAGGGTGAGGCAGGCAGTAGGACTAGATATAGCTAATAGCAGAGATTCTCAGCATATGGTTTTGGAATATTTGAGGATCTCTGAGACCCTCCTTTCAGAGGACCTAGAAAATCAAAATTATTGTCATAATGATACTAAGATGTTCTTTGCCTAATTCGCTGTGTTGAGGTTTATACTGATGGAACAAAAGTGATGATGGATAAAACTAATGACCCTTACAGTGAATCATTGCAATGCCATCAAACTCTGTTTCTTTACCACCTTGCAATTTCAGGGAAATAATAGCCAAGTTTCACTTAAGAATGTCATTGAGAGAGATAGCTTCAAGATGGTGGAGGAGTAAGACATGGAGATCACCTTCCTCCCCACAAATACATCAAAAATACATCTACATGTGGAACAACTCCTACAGAACACCTACTGAATGCTGGAAGAAGACCTCAGACTTCCCAAAAGGCAAGAAACTCCCCACGTACCTGGGTAGGGCAAAAGAAAAAAGAAAAAGCAGAGACAAAAGAATAGGAATGGGACCTGCATCTCTGGGAGGGATCTGTGAAGAAGGAAAAGTTTCCACACACTAGGAAGGCCCTTCAATGGTGGAGACGGGGGTGGTGGGGGGCAGGGGGTAAGCTTTGGAGCCACAGAGGAGAGCACAGCAACAAGAGTGCAGAGAGCAAAGCAGAGAGATTCCCGCACAGAGGATCACTGACGACCAGCACTCACCAGCCTGAGAGGCTTGTCTGCTCACCTGCAGGGGCGGGTGGGGGGCTGGGAACTGAGGCTCAGGTGTCAGAGGTTAGATCCCAGGAAGAAGACTGGAATTGGCTGGGTGAACACAGCCTGAAGGGGGCTAATGCACCACAGCTAGGTGGGTAGGAGTCCGGGAAAAAGTCTGGAACTGCCTAAGAGGCAAGAGACCATTGTTTCAGGGTGTGCGAGGAGAGGGAATTCAGAGCACAGCCTAAACAAGCTTCAGAGATGGGCACGAGCCACAGCTATCAGCGCAGACACCAGAGACGGGCATGAAACTTAAGGCTGCTGCAGCCACCAAGAAGCCAGAGTGCAAGCACAGGTCACTACCCGCACCTCCCCTCCTGGGAGCCTGTGCAGCCTGCTACAGCCAGGGTCCTGTAATCCAGGGACAACTTCCTTGGGAGAACACATGTAGTGCCTCAAGCTGTTGCAATGTCATGTCTGTCTCTGCTGCTGCAGGCTTGCCCCACATTCTGTACCCCTCCGTCCCCCTGGCCTGAGTGAGCCAGAGCCCCCGAATCAGCTACTACTTTAACCCCATCCTGTCTGGGCAAAGAACAGACGCCCTCAGGTGACCTACACTCAGAGGTGGGACTAAACCTGAAGCTGAACCCCAGGTGCTCTGTGAACATAGAAGAGAAAGGGAAATCTCTCCCAGCAGCCTCAGGAGTAGTGGATTAAATCTCCACAATCAATTTGATGTACCCTGCATCTGTGGAATACCTGAATAGACATGAATCAAAACAAAATTGAGGCAGTGGACTTTGGGAGCAACTGTAGACTTGGGCCGTGTGGTTGACAGGGTCTTGGTGTTCCAGCCTGGTGTCAGGCCTGAGCCTCTGAGGTGGGAGAGCCGAGTTCAGGACATTGGTTCACCAGAGACCTCCCGGCTCAACATAATATCAAATGGTGAAAGCTCTCCCAGAGATCTTGGTCTCAACATGAACACCCAGTTCCACTCAACGACCAGCAAGCTACAGTGCTGGACACCCTATGCCAAACAACTAGCAAGACAGGAACACAACCCCAGCCATTAGCAGAGAGGCTGCCTAAAATCAAAATAAGTTCACAGACACCCCAAAACACACCACCGGACTCTGTCCTGCCCACCAGAAAGACAAGATCCAGCCTCATCCACCAGAACACATGCACCAGTCCCCTCCACCAGGAAGCCTACACAACCCACTAAACCAAACTTAGCCTCTGGGGGCAGACACCGAAAACAACAGGAACTATGAACCTGCAGCCTGTGAAAAGGAGACCCCAAACACAGTAAATTAAGCAAAATGAGAAGGCAGAGAAATACACAACAGATGAAGGAGCAAGGTAAAAACCCACCAGACCAAAAAAATGAAGAGGAAATAGGCAGTCTACCTGAAAAAGAATTCAGAGTAATGATAGTAAAATGATCCAAAAACTCGGAAACAGAATGGAGAAAATACAAGAAAGGTTTAACAAGGACCTAGAAGA
This sequence comes from Pseudorca crassidens, assembly GCF_039906515.1. Lineage (NCBI taxonomy): Eukaryota > Metazoa > Chordata > Mammalia > Artiodactyla > Delphinidae > Pseudorca > Pseudorca crassidens. The sequence continues at coordinate 137,252,096 of NC_090296.1, read as the reverse complement.
TCTAAAGGGCAAACAAACAATGATGAACAGCATAATAATTGAAATTAAAAATTCTCTACAGGGAATCAATAGCAGAATAACTGAGACAGAAGAACGAATAAGTGACCTGGAAGATAAAATAGTGGAAATAACTACCACAGAGCAGAATAAAGAAAAAATAATGCAAAGAATTGAGGACTGTCTCAGAGACCTTTGGGACAACATTAAACACACCAACACTCAAATTATAGGGGTCCCAGAAGAAGAAGAGAAAAAAGAGAGACTGAGAAAATATTTGAAGAGATTATAGTTGAAAACTTCCCTAACATGGGAAAGGAAGTAGTCAGTGAAGTCCAGGAAGCACAGAGAGTCCCATACAGGGTAAATCCAAGGAGAAACAAGAAACATATTAATCAAACTATCAAAAATTAAATACAAAGAAAAAATATTAAAAGCAGCAAGGGGAAAACAACAAATAACATACAAGGGAATCCCCATAAGGTTAACAGCTGATATTTCAGCAGAAATTCTGCTAGACAGAAGGGAGTGGCAGGACATATTTAAAGTGATGAAAGGGAAGAACCTAAATCCAAGATTACTCTATTGAGCAAGGATCTCATACAGATTCGAGGGAGAAATTAAAACCTTTACAGACAAGCAAAAGCTAAGAGAATTCAGCACCACCAAACCAACTTTACAACAAATTCCAAAGGAACTTCTCTAGGCAGGAAACACGAGAGAAGGAAAAGACCTACAAAACAAACACAAAACAATGAAGAGAATTGTAATAGGAACACACATGTTGATAACTACCTTATATATAAATGGATTAAATGCTCCAACCCAAAGACATAGACTGGCTGAATGGATACAAAAACAAGAACCGTATATATGCTGTCTGCAAGAGACCCACTTCAGACCTAGGGACACATAGACTGAAAGTGAGGGGTAGAAAAAGATACTCCATGCAAACGGAAATCAAAAGAAAGCTGGAGTAACAATTCTCATACCAGACAAAATAAACTTTAAAGACTATTATGAGACAAAGAAGGACACTACATAATGATCAAGGGATCAATCAAAGAAGATAAAACAATTGTAAATATTTATGCACCCAATATAGGAGCACGTCAATACATAAGGCTAAAGCTAACAGCCATAAAAGGGGAAATTGACAGTAATACAGTAATAATAGGGGACTTTAACACTCCACTTTCACCAATGGAGAGATCATCCAAAATGAAAATAAATAAGGAAACACTGGCTTTAAATGATATATTAAACAAGATGGACTTAATTGATATTTATAGGACATTCCATCCAAAAACAACAGAATAAACTTTATTCTCAAGTGCTCATGGAACATTCTCCAGGATAGATCATCTCTTGGGTTACAAATCAAGGTTTGGTAAATTTAAGAAAATTGAAATCGTATCAAGTATCTTTTCAGACTACAATGCTATGAGACTAGAAATCAATTACAGTAAAAAATTTGTGAAAAATACAGACACATGGAGGCGAAACAATATACTACTAATTAACCAAGATATCACTGAAGAAATCAAAGAGGAATTTAAAAAATACCTAGAAACAAATGACAAATCACGACCACCCCAAACCTCAGGGATGCAGCAAAAACAGCTTTAACAGGGAAGTATAGCAATACAATCCTACATCAAGAAACATCTCAAATAAACAACCTAACCTTACACCTAAAGCAATTAGAGAAAAAAGAACAAAAAAACCCAAAGTTAGCAGAAGGAAAGAAATCATAAAGATCAGATCAGAAATAAATGAAAAAGAAATGAAGGAAACAATAGCTAAGATCAATAAAACTAAGAGCTGGTTCTTTGAGAAGATAAACAAAATTGATAAACCACTAGCCAGACTCATCAAGAAAAAAAGGAAGAAGACTCAACTCAGTAGAGTTAGAAATGAAAAGGAGAATTCACAACTGACACTGCAGAAATACAAAGGACCATGAGCGATTACTCCAAGCAACTATATGCCAATATAATGGACAACCTGGAAGAAAGGGACAAATTCTTAGAAAAACACCACCTCCTGAGACTGAACCAGGAAGAAATAGAAAATATAAACAGAGCAATCACAAGCACTGAAACTGAAACTGTGATTAAAAATCTTCCAACAAACAAAAACCCAGGACCAGATGGATTCACAGGCGAATTCTATCAAACATTTAGAGAAGAGCTAACACCTATCCTTCTCAAACTCTTCCAAAATATAGCAGAGGGAGGAACACTCCCAAACTCATTCTATGAGGCCACCATCACCCTGATACCAAAACCAGACAAAGATGTCATGAAAAAAGAAAACTACAGGCCAATATCACTGATAAACATAGATGCAAAAATACTCAACAAAATACTAGCAAACAGAATCCAACAGCACATTAAAAGGATCATACACCATGATCAAGTGGGGTTTATTCCAGGAATGCAAGGATTCTTCAATATATGCGAATCAATCAGTGCAATAAACCATATTAACGAACTGAAGGAGAAAAACCATATGATAATCTCAACAGATGCAGAAAAAGATTTTGACAACATTCAACACCCATTTATGATAAAAACTCTCCAGAAAGTAGGCATAGAGGGACCCTACCTCAATATAATAAAGGCCATATATGAAAAACCCACAGCCAACATCGTTCTCAAGGGTGAAGAAATGAAACCATTTCCTCTAAGATCGGGAACAGTACAAGGTTGCGTACTATCAGCACTATTATTCAACATAGTTTTGGAAGTGTTATCCATGGCAATCAGAGAGGAAAAAGAAATAAAAGGAATCCGAATTGGAAAAGGAGAAGTAAAGCTGTCACTGTTTGCAGATGACATGATACTATACATAGAGAATTCTAAAGATGCTACCAGAAAACCATTAGAGCTAATCAATGAATCTGGTAAAGTAGCAGGATACAAAATTAATGCTCTTAAATCTCTTGCATTCCTATGCACTACCAACAAAAAATCTCAAAGAGAAATTAAAAAACACTCCTATTTATTATTGCAACAAAAAGAATAAAATGCCTAGGGATAAACCTGCGTAAGGAGACAAAAGACCTGTATGCAGAAAACTATAAGACACCGATGAAAGAAATTAAAGATGATACAGACAGATGGAGAGTTATACCATGTTCTTGGATTGGAAGAATCAACATTGTGAAAATGACTATACTACCCAAAGCAATCTACAGATTCAATGCAATCCCTATCAAACTACCACTGGCTTTTTTCGCAGAACTAGAACAAAAAATTTCACAGTTTGTATGGAAACACAATAGACCTCGAATAGCCAAAGCAATCTTGACAATGAAAAATGGAGCTGGAGGAATCAGGTTCCCAGACTTCAGACTATACTACAAAGTTACAGTAATCAAGACAGTACGGTACTGGCACAAAAATTGAAATATAGATCAATGGAATAGGATAGAAAGCCCAGATATAAACCCACACACATATGGTTACCTTATCTTTGATAAAGGAGGCAAGAATATAGAATAGAGAAAAGAGAGCCTCTTCAATAAGTGGTGTTGGGAAAACTGGACAGCTACATGTGAAAGAATGAAACTAGAACACTTCCTAACACCATACACAGAAATAAACTCAATGGATTAAAGACCTAAATGTAAAGCCAGACATTATAAAACTCTTAGAGGAAAACATAGGAAGAACACTCTATGACATAAATGACAGCAAGATCCTTTTTGACCCACCACATAGAGAAATGGAAATAAAAACAAAAATAAACAAATGTGATGTAATGAAACTTCAAACTTTTGCACAGCAAAGGAAACCATGAAAAAGACAAAAAGAGAACCCTCAGAATGGGAGAAAATATTTGCAAACCAAGTAAATGACAAAGGATTAATTTCCAAAACATAGAAGCAGCTCAGGCAGCTCAGTATCAAAAAAACAAACAACCCAATCCAAAAATGGGCAGAAGACCTAAACAGACATTTCTTCAAAGAAGATATACAGATTGCCAACAAACACATGAAAGGATGCTCAACATCACTAATCATTAAAGAAATGCAAATCAAAACTACAATGAAGTATCACCTCACAGTAGTCAGAATGGCTGTCATTAAAAAATCTACAAACAATAAATGCTGGAGAGGGTGTGGAGAAAAGGAAACCCTCTTGCACTATTGGCGGGAATATAAATTGATACAGCCACTATGGAGAATAGTAATGGAGGTTCCTTAAAAAACTAAAAATAGAACTACCATATGACATAGCAATCCCACTGCTGGGCATATACCCTGAGAAAACCATAATTCAAAAACAGTCATGTACCACAATGTTCATTGCAGCACTATTTACAATATCCAGGACATGGAAGCAACCTAAATGTCTATCGACAGATGAATGGATAAAGATGTGGCACATATATAAATGGAATATTACTCAGCCATAAAAAGCAACAAAATTGAGTTATTTGTAATGAGGTGGATGGACATAGAGTCTGTCATACAGAGTGAAATAAGTTAGAAAGAGGAAAACAAATACCATATGCTAACATATATATATGGAATCTAAAAAAAAAAAAAAAAGGTTCTGAAGAACCTAGGGGCAGGACAGGAATAAAGATGCAGACGTCGAGAATGGACTTGAGGGCACGGAAAAGGGGAAGCTTAAGCTGGGGCGCAGTGAGAGAGTGGCATGGACATATATGCACTACCAAATATAAAACAGATATTTAGTGGGAAGCAGCCACATAGCACAGGGAGATCAGCTCGGTGTTTTTTATCCACCTAGAAGGGTGGGATAGGGAGTGTGGGAAGGAGACACAAGAGGGAGGAGGTATGGGATATATGTTTATGTATAGCTGATTCACTTTGTTATACAGCAGAAACTAACACAGCATTGTAAAACAATTATACTCCAATAAAGATATTTAAAAAACTAGCAAAAAAAAAAAAGAATGTCATTGTGAAAACAATATAGATTATTTATTTTATTAACTCTGATGTTTTTGTTGAGCCAAAATAGGAAGTTCACATGAAGCACTTCTGTTCCATAGCAAAGTATGATGGTTATCTTCAGAAAAACACTTCTGTGATTATTTGAGTTATTAGCTGAACTAGCCACTTTTTCATGGAACACTGTTTTTACTTGAAAGAACAACTGACAAAGTATAATTATTCAGACTTGGGTATTTGGCAGACATTTTCTTGAAAGTAAACAAAGTGAGCCTGTCACTTAAAGATAAATGACAGTGTTTGTTGCAAATGATAAAATGTAGACTTTCAAGAGAAAATTAGAATTTTTAGAGAACTTGCATCATCCGTTGAGTTCAACAGTTCTTTGCTGAGATTTTTGGTGGTATCAATGCACACGACTGCTCATTCTCATATATGAAATGTATCAAGATTTGGAATGTTTGTCTAACTTGGTGAATCATTATTTTCCAAAGGATCAAAGCAAGATGTTACAAAATCACACATTGGAAACAGATTCATTCAAACTAAAAGATGAATTAGTGGATTTTAATGTTCATTCACATAGTTTCAGATTCCACATTGCAACTCACCTTTAAAAACTATTACGTGTCAAGTTTTGGTGTAATATGGTAAAAGAATACCTACATTTATCAAGTAGGTTCTTAAATACTCTTCCCTTTTCTAACTATATATCTGATATGACCAAACATTCTTTATATTCTCGAACCAAAATAATATATTGTAATAGACTGAATAAAGATGCAGGTAAGGGACTGAAGTTCTCTTCTAATAAGCCAGATATTGAAGACCTTAGCCAAAAAAAAAAAAAAAAAAGTAAAACAATGTTACCTGTCTTACTAATTATTTGAAAATATAGTTATTTTCACCAAATATGTCATTTATTTTAACATAAAGTAAGTTTATTATCAATTTAAATGAATTAGTAACTACTTTTAAAAATTCTGAATTTTAATTTCCAATACTGTAAATATTGATAGATATAACCCAAATAAACAAAAGCTGTTTGGAGTTCTCAATAATTTTTAAGACTGTAAGTTTTGATCCTGAGACTAAAAATTTGGTCTAGAACTACTGTTCTAGACAATGGTAAAGAGTTAAGATTTTACTTCAAGTTCAGTGAGCAGAAATTTAAGAATTTAAAACAGAAGCCTGGCTTGGTTTGGACCAGATTATTATTAGTAGAGATATTGAGAAATAATACAATTCAGTGTATATTTAGGAGATAGAACCAATGGAACTTCCAGATGGATTGAATGGGGAAGTAAGGCATGGAAAGAGAGGTTTCAAGTTGACCCCAGTGTAAGGTTGCCAGATTTAGTGTATAATTTAGGGTTGAACCAGAGTATCAGAATAAGTAGGAAATTTATATTAAGTAATTTATTGCAGGGAATGGGCTTACATAATTATGGGGGCTGGCTAGGAAAGTTTGAAATCCGTAGGACAGGTCATCAGGCAGGGCAGGCTGGCACTCTTGAGAGCTGAACTCCCAGTTAAATTTTAGATTCTAGAAAAAGAAGCAGAATTTCTTCTTCTCTCAGAGAATCCTCAACTCTGCTTTCTAAGACCTTTCAAATAATTGAAGCTTGCCACCAAGATTATCTGTGACATCTAGAAGATAGATAATATAGGATAATTTCTCTTACTTCAAGTCAACTGATTTTAGTGACTTTAATCACATCTACAAAATACCTTCATAGCAACACAAGATTCCTGTTTTTTTTTTTTATGTTGTGAATTTTTATTCTCCTTTGTGTTGCTTTTAATATACTCAATACATACTTTTTTCTGATAATAATACTGTGTATAACAATTATTCTTTTTTTTTTTTTAAACATCTTTATTGGAGCATAATTGCTTTACAATGGTATGTTAGTTTCAGCTTCACAACAAAATGAATCAGTTATATATATACATATGTTCCCATATCTCTTCCCGCTTGCGTCACCCTCCCTCCCACCCTCCCTATCCCACCCCTCCAGGCGGTCACACAGCACCGAGCTGATCTCCCTGTGCTATGCGGCTGCTTCCCACTAGCTATCTACCTTACGTTTGGTAGTGTATACATGTCCATGCCTCTTTATTGCTTTGTCACCGTTTACCCTTCCCCCTCCCCATAGCCTCAAGTCCATTCTCTAGTAAGTCTGTGTCTTTATTCCTGTTTCACCCCTAGGTTTTTCATGACATTTTTTTTTTCTTAAATTCCATATATATGTGTTAGCATACGGTATTTGTCTCTCTCTTTCTGACTTACTTCACTCTGTATGACAGACTCTAGGTCTATCCACCTCATTACAAATAGCTCAATTTCGTCTCTTTTTATGGCTGGGTAATACTCCATTGTATATATGTGCCACATCTTCTTTATCCATTCATCCGATGATGGACACTTAGGTTGTTTCCATCTCTGGGCTATTGTAAATAGAGCTGCAATGAACATTTTGGTACATGACTCTTTTTGAATTATGGTTTTCTCAGGGTATATGCCCAGTAGTGGGATTGCTGGGTCATATGGTAGTTCTATTTGTAGCTTTTTAAGGAACCTCCATACTGTTCTCCACAGTGGCTGTATCAATTTACATTCCCACCAACAGTGTAAGAGGGTTCCCTTTTCTCCACACCCTCTCCAGCATTTATTGTTTCTAGATTTTTTGATGATGGCCATTCTGACTGGTGTGAGATGATATCTCATTGTAGTTTTGATTTGCATTTCTCTAATGATTAGTGATGTTGAGCATTCTTTCATGTGTTTGTTGGCACTCTGTATATCTTCTTTGGAGAAATGTCTATTTAGGTCTTCTGCCCATTTTTGGATTGGGTTGTTTGTTCTTTTGTTATTAAGCTGCATGAGCTGCTTATAAATTTTGGAGATTAATCCTTTGTCAGTTGCTTCATTTGCAAATATTTTCTCCCATTCTGAGGGTTGTCTTTTGGTCTTCTTTATGGTTTCCTTTGCTGCGCAAAAGCTTTTAAGTTTCATTAGGTCCCATTTGTTTACTTTTGTTTTTATTTCCATTTCTCTAGGAGGTGGGTCAAAAAGGATCTTGCTGTGATTTATGTCATAGAGTGTTCTGCCTATGTTTTCCTCTAAGAGTTTGATAGTTTCTGGCCTTACATTTAGGTCTTTAATCCATTTTGAGCTTATTTTTGTGTATGGTGTTAGGGAGTGATCTAATCTCATACTTTTACATGTAGCTGTCCAGTTTTCCCAGCACCACTTATTGAATAGGCTGTCCTTTCTCCACTGTACATTTCTGCCTCCTTTGTCAAAGATAAGGTGACCATATGTGCGTGGGTTTATCTCTGGGCTTTCTATCCTGTTCCATTGATCTCTATTTCTGTTTTTGTGCCAGTACCATACTGTCTTGATTACTGTAGCTTTGTAGTATAGTCTGAAGTCAGGAAGCCTGATTCCTCCAGCTCCATTTTTCGTTCTCAAAATTGCTTTGGCTATTCGGGGTCTTTTGTGTTTCCATACAAATTGTGAGATTTTTTGTTCTAGTTCTGTGAAAAATGCCAGTGGTAGTTTCATAGGGATTGCATTGAATCTGTAGATTGCTGTGGGTAGTAGAGTCATTTTCACAATGTTGATTCTTCCAATCCAAGAACATGGTATATCTCTCCATCTATTTGTATCATTTTTAATTTCTTTCATCAGTGTCTTATAATTTTCTGCATACAGGTCTTTTGTCTCCTTAGGTAGGTTTATTCCTAGGTATTTTATTCTTTTTGTTGCAATGGTAAATGGGAGTGTTTTCTTGATTTCACTTTCAGATTTTTCATCCTTAGTGTATAGGAATGCCAGAGATTTCTGTGCATTAATTTTGTATCCTGCTACTTTACCAAATTCATTGATTAGCTCTAGTAGTTTTCTGGTAGCATCTTTAGGGTTCTGTATGTATAGTATCATGTCATCTGCAAACAGTGACAGCTTTACTTCTTCTTTTCCGATTTGGATTCCTTTTATTTCCTTGTCTTCTCTGATTGCTGTGGCTAAAACTTCCAAAACTATGTTGAATAAGAGTGGTGAGAGTGGGCAACCTTGTCTTGTTCCTGATCTTAGTGGAAATGCTTTCAGTTTTTCACCATTGAGGATGATGTTGGCTGTGGGTTTGTCATATATGGCCTTTATTATGTTGAGGAAAGTTCCCTCTATGCCTACTTTCTGCAGGGTTTTTATCATAAATGGGTGTTGAATTTTGTCAAAAGCTTTCTCTGCATCTATTGAGATGATCATATGGTTTTTCTCCTTCAATTTGTTAATATGGTGTATCACGTTGATTGATTTGCGTATATTGAAGAATCCTTGCATTCCTGGAATAAACCCCACTTGATCATGGTGTATGATCCTTTTAATGTGCTGTTGGATTCTGTTTGCTAGTATTTTGTTGAGGATCTTTGCATCTATGTTCATCAGTGATATTGGCCTGTAGTTTTCTTTCTTTGTGACATCCTTGTCTGGTTTTGGTATCAGGGTGATGGTGGCCTCGTAGAATGAGTTGGGGAGTGTTCCTCCCTCTGCTATATTTTGGAAGAGTCTGAGAAGGATAGGTGATAGCTCTTCTCTAAATGTTTGATAGAATTCGCCTGTGAAGCCATCTGGTCCTGGGCTTTTGCTTGTTGGAAGATTTTTAATCACAGTTTCAATTTCAGTGCTTGTGATTGGTCTGTTCATATTTTCTATTTCTTCCTGATTCAGTCTTGGCAGGTTGTGCCTTTCTAAGAATTTGTCCATTTCTTCCAGGTTGTCCATTTTATTGGCATAGAGTTGCTTGTAGTAATCTCTCATGATCTTTTGTATTTCTGCAGTGTCAGTCGTTACTTCTCCTTTTTCATTTCTAATTCTATTGATTTGAGTCTTCTCCCTTTTTTTCTTGATGAGTCTGGCTAATGGTTTATCAATTTTGTTTATCCTTTCAAAGAACCAGCTTTTAGTTTTATTGATCTTTGCTATCGTTTCCTTCATTTCTTTTTCATTTATTTCTGATCTGATTTTTATGATTTCTTTCCTCCTGCTAACTTTGGGGTTTTTTTGTTCTTCTTTCTCTAATTGCTTTAGGTGCAAGGTTAGGTTGTTTATTCGAGATGTTTCCTGTTTCTTAAGGTAAGATTGTATTGCTATAAACTTCCCTCTTAGAACTGCTTTTGCTGCATCCCATAGATTTTGAGTCGTCGTGTCTCCATTGTCATTTGTTTCTAGGTATTTTTTGATTTCCCCTTTGATTTCTTCAGTGATCACTTCGTTATTAAGTAGTGTATTGTTTAGCCTCCATGTGTTTGTATTTTTTACAGATCTTCTCCTGTGATTGATATCGAGTCTCATAGCGTTGTGGTCGGAAAAGATACTTGATACAATTTCAATTTTCTTAAATTTACCAAGGCTTGATTTGTGACCCAAGATATGATCTATCCTGGAGAATGTTCCATGAGCACTTGAGAAAAATGTGTATTCTGTTGTTTTTGGATGGAATGTCCTATAAATATCAATTAACTCCATCTCATTTAATGTATCATTTAAAGCTTGTGTTTCCTTATTTATTTTCATTTTGGATGATCTGTCCATTGGTGAAAGTGGGGTGTTAAAGTCCCCTACTATGAATGTGTTACTGTCGATTTCCCCTTTTATGGTTGTCAGTATTTGCCTTATGTATTGAGGTGCACCTATGTTGGGTGCATAAATATTTACAATTGTTATATCTTCCTCTTGGATCGATCCCTTGATCATTATGTAGTGTCCTTCTTTGTCTCTTCTAATAGTCTTTGTTTTAAAGTCTATTTTGTCTGATATGAGAATTGCTACTCCAGCTTGCTTTTGGTTTCCATTTGCATGAAATACCTTTTTCCATCCCCTTACTTTCAGTCTGTATGTGTCTCTAGGTCTGAAGTGGGTCTCTTGTAGACAGCAAATATATGGGTCTTGTTTTTGTATCCATTCAGCCAATCTGTGTCTTTTGGTGGGAGCATTTAGTCCATTTACATTTAAGGTAATTATCGATATGTGTGTTCCCATTCCCATTTTCTTAATTGTTTTGGGTTTGTTATTGTAGGTCTTTTCCTTCTTTTGTGTTTCTTGCCTAGAGAAGTTCCTTTAGCAGTTGTTGTAGAGCTGGTTTGGTGGTGCTGAACTCTCTCAGCTTTTGCTTGTCTCTAAAGGTTTTAATTTCTCCATCAAATCTGAATGAGATCCTTGCTGGGTAGAGTAATCTTGGTTGCAGGTTTTTCTCCTTCAACACTTTCAATATGTCCTGCCACTCCCTTCTGGCTTGCAGAGTTTCTGCTGAAAGATCAGCTGTTAACCTTATGGGGATTCCCTCTTGTGTCATTTGTTGTTTTTCCCTTGCTGCTTTTAATATGTTTTCTTTGTATTTAATTTTTGACAGTTTGATTAATATGTGTTTTGGCGTATTTCTCCTTGGATTTATCCTGTATGGGACTCTCTGTGCTTCCTGGACTTGATTAACTATTTCCTTTCCCATATTAGGGAAGTTTTCAACTATAATCTCTTCAAATATTTTCTCAGTCCCTTTCTTTTTCTCTTCTTCTTCTGGAACCCCTATAATTCGAATGTTGGTACGTTTAATGTTGTCCCAGAGGTCTCTGAGACTGTCCTCAGTTCTTTTCATTCTTTTTTCTTTATTCTGCTCTGCAGTAGTTATTTCCACTATTTTATCTTCCAGGTCACTTATCCGTTCTTCTGCCTCAGTTATTCTGCTATTGATCCCATCTAGAGTACTTTTAATTTCATTTATTGTGTTGTTCATCGTTGCTTGTTTCATCTTTAGTTCTTCTAGGTCCTTGTTAACTGATTCTTGCATTTTGTCCATTCTATTGTCCATTCTATCTCCAAGATTTCGGATCAACCTTACTATCATTATTCTGAATTCTTTTTCAGGTAGACTGCCTATTTCCTCTTCATTTGTTAGGTCTGATGGGTTTTTATCTTGCTCCTTCATCTGCGGTGTGTTTTTCTGTCTTTTCATTTTGCTTATCTTACTGTGTTTGGGGTCTCCTTTTTTGCAGGCTGAAGGTTCGTAGTTCCTGTTGTTTTTTGTGTCTGTCCCCAGTGGCTAAGGTTGGTTCAGTGGGTTGTGTAGGCTTCCTGGTGGAGGGTACTAGTGCCTGTGTTCTGGTGGATGAGGCTAGATCTTGTCTTTCTGGTGGGCAGGTCCACGTCTGGTGGTGTGTTTTGGGGTGTCTGTATACTTATTATGATTTTGGGCCGCCTCTCTGCTAATGGGTGGGGTTGTGTTCCTGTCTTGCTAGTTGTTTGGCATAGGATGTCCAGCACTGTAGCTTGCTGGTCGTTGAGTGAAGCTGGGTGCTGGCGTTGAGATGGAGATCTCTCTGAAATTTTTGCTGTTTGATATTATGTGCAGCTGGGAGGTCTCTTGTGGATCAGTGTCCTGAAGTTGGCTCTCCCACCTCAGAGGCACAGCACTGACTCCTGGCTGCAGCACCAAGAGCCTTTCATCCACAGGGCTCCTTAATTTGGGATGATTGGTTGTCTATTCAGGTATTCCACAGATGCAGGGTATATCAAGTTGATTGTGGAGCTTTAATCCGCTGCTTCTGAGGCTGCTGGGAGAGATTTCCCTTTCTCTTCTTTGTTCTCACAGCTCCCAGGGGCTCAGCTTTGGATTTAGCCCCGCCTGTGCGTGTAGGTCGCCGGAGGGCGTCTGTTCTTTGCTCAGACAGGACGGGGTTAAAGGAGCCGCTGATTCGGAGGCTCTGGCTCACTCAGGCCCGGGGGTAGGGAGGGGCACGGAGTGTGGGGCGGGCCTGCGAGACGTTGCAGCCTGAGGCGCGCCTGTGCGTTCTCCCGGGGGAGTTGTCCCTGGTTCCCGGGATCCTGGCAGTGGCGGGCTGCACAGGCTCCCCGGAAGGGCGTGTGGCTAGTGACCTGTGTTCGCACACAGGCCTCCCGGTGGCGGCAGCAGCGGCCCTAGCGTCTCATGTCTGTCTCTGGGCTCCGCACTTTTAGCCGCGGCTTGCCCGTCTCTGGAGCTCCTTTAAGCGGCGCTCTTAATCCCCTCTCCTCGTGCACCAGGAAACAAAGAGGGACGTAAAAGTCTCTTGCCTCTTCGGCAGTTCCAGACTTCTCCCCGGACTCTCTCCCGGCCAGCCGCGGTGCACTAACGCCCTGCAGGCTGTGTTCACGCCGCCAACCTCAGTCCTCTCCCGGCGCTCCGACAAAAGCCGGAGCCTCAGCTCCCAGTCCCGCCCGCCCCGGCGGGCGAGCAGACAAGCCTCTCGGCTGGCGAGTTCCGGTCGGCCCGATCCTCTGCGCTGGAATCTGTCCGCTTTGCCCTCCGCACCCCTGTTGCTGTGCTCTCCTCCGCGGCTCCCAAGCTCCCCCACTCCGCCTCCCGAAGCCTCCACCCGCGAAGGGGCTTCCTAGTGTGTGGACACTTTTCCTCCTTCACAGCTCTCTCCCGCTGGTGCAGGACCCGTCCCTATCCTTTTGTCTCTGTTTAGTTTTTTCTTTTGCCCTACCCAGGTACGTGGGGGGTTTCTTGCCTTTTGGGAGGTCTGAGGTCTTCTGCCAGCGTTCAGTAGATGCTCTGTAGGAGTTGTTCCACGCGTAGATGTATTTCTGGTGTATCTGTGGGGAGGAACGTGATCTCCGCGTCTTACTCTTCCGCCATCTTCCCGGAAGTCTCCCAAGATTCCTGTTTGATTGAGTAACTGAGGGCTGTTGCCTAGTCAAATGGGCACATTGAAAAGACATCACAGTGCACCCCTTGTCAACCTAGCACCCATACACATCTCTTTAAAAGATGTTTAATCTCCAAAAAAGATAACAAAGTTATATTTTCACCTAACATGATATAACTTCCTGCTTTCAAACCAGCAAACAAAAAAGCTAACACTTTCCCCAGAAGAGAATGTAAGTACTTGGGGTATGTTCACTCTTCTCCTCTGATGTCCTGTAACTTAAATATTGTAATATAAAAATGAACAATAATTCATACATCTTATGTTAGATGATAAAGCTATAAGAGAGGGGAGAAAGCACAATATATTTAATTAATAAATATGTAAACATATATGTAAACATATTCATAAAATATAAGGAAAATAATAGCTATTAAGGTCTTCACTTCTACAACTGGTCACAGAGTCATAGCTGTACTGATAACTGTCATCCTTCATTGCCCATTCTATATTCCCTTTGCCGTCAGTGAAAGCCTCATCTAGTCATGGTTCTTTGCCTGTTGGGCTAACTTGAACATTCCTTTCTGAAAAGTTCGGGCTACTAGCACTTCTGCTGATTTTGTTGTTGTAGTTTTCCACTGACTTTAATCAGAGAATGTAGCAGTACTAAGAGATAACCCTAAGAGATTGCCTGTATTCCAGGCACACCCTTCTTATATCCATTGCATAGTAGCAGCTCAGGTTACACTTGTTAATCAGGAGAAATCACTCTAGCCAGTATAGCAACCTCCTTACTTACCTGTTGATTCAGATGCTTGAATTACCCGAAGTGGTTTGGTGGCAGGTTTGTTATATCAAACTGCTTCCATCGTGAATGGGACAGTACTTTTTTCTTACTGGAAATAGATACTGACTCTGGATACGAATTTGCCTTCCTTACAGGCAACACTCCTGCCAAACTACCATCTGTAGAATGGTAGTTTGCAGAATACATGTTGTCCTGTATTTTACTCGACAACCTCCTCCTGTGATTAAGTCACTTACTGAGATGGCAAAGACTAGGAAAGGAATACTTTGCGGTACTGGATACGTATCGGATACCGCTACTATGGTGGATAAATGAGTTGCATACTTTTTGGATAGGTCAGGGCTGAAGATGAAAATTTGAAAATCATTCATATGTAGAGGGTGTTTGAACAACGGAACTGGGCAGGAAAAGAGAAAGAGAAGGTAATAAGGACACATACCACTGGAGGGAGATGTAAAGAGAGGAAAGGACCAGACAAAGAGAGTAAGGAAGAGGGGTCAATGATGTGGGAGGATAATACAATGTATATATTTGAAGATCACATGACTTTAAGTATTTTGAATTTCATGGTGTTTCACAAAGAGAACTATGCCTTCTGCTGGTCTATCATACAAACAAATGTGAACATAATGGTGGAAATTTTGTGCTACAAAACATATATTTATTGATCTGCTTCAAAGAATGGAGAGAACAATGAGGGGTTAGGATAACTCCTTCCTTCCTTCTTTCCTCCCTCTCTCCCTCCCTTCCTTCCTTCTTTTTTTCCTTCCTTTTTACCCCTTCCCTCCTTCTATCCTTCCAAAGTTTATTCAGGAAAAAAATATTTAAGTGACATTAATTTAGACACTGAGAATATAACTTAATAAGGTTTGCCTCCAAACCACAGATAATTAAGGGAAGCTTGGATAAAAATGTAGGACCTGCACTCCACATTTGATTTTGCTGGGGATACAGGAGAAATCTGAGAAAAGCCTGAGAGTCAGAGATTTGGATTCAAACATCTTATACCAGGGTTGAATGATGTCTGGTGAATGTGCATTTGTGAAAATGAAGGGAAAAAAATCACCAGCTCAGGTAACTTGTGAGATATTCTGAAACATTTTCATTTCTCCTAGAATTGAGCAACTTTTTATCACCATTTTGCACTTTTCCAGTGAGGTTATGAACCAGATGCCTATTGAGCAAAAATATTACCATCCAATTAATAATTTGGAAGCAATGACAGACTCTTGTAACCCCCTGGCTCAGCAGTCTGTTCAGAGCGTCTGATCAGACAGGAAGTGGGATAAACATGGGGCCAGTCAGTTCATTGGGGTCTGTACCGCAAATGGCAGAGGCCACTTACTGAAGTCTGTGAGTCAGAGAAGGCTACAGCAGGGGATTCTGCATTTGAATTATGAATACTTAAATTGGCTTATTAAAACTGTGTCCACAGAGAGCAAAAATGCATTTGCTTTTAAAACAATTAAAAATATAAGGGACAGTGTGGAATAGTCAGTAAAGGCATGAAATTTGGAGTCGTAAGGCTCAGAATGCCTTCCTAGCTCCAGCACGTCCCAGCTGTATGGCATGGGGAAATAAATTTGACCCCTTTAAATTTAATCCAAACCCCCACCACTTTACTTATCCTCATCTGTTTCATCAAGAATCAATGTTAAGAGCATGGTCTCTGGAGCCAGACTGTCTACATTTGAATCCTGGGTCTGTCACTTATTAGCTGTTTGTACATGTCACTTAGCCTCTCCGTGCCTCAGTTTACCCTTCCCTAAATGGGGATAATACTGGTGACTCATCAAGGGCTAGTTGTGAAATTAAATGAGTTAATTTACATAATATATTTAGAAGAGTGTCAGCCACATAATAAATACAAAATAAATGTCAACTTTGACATTAAATATTGTCATTAGTGTGTACAAGAAACTGTGCTTAGTGATCAGATGAAATAGTGAGAAAGATGGACACAGTCTTTGCCCACACAGAGACAATGAAACACACAACAAAACAGGTGTTATGAAACTTTACTATGGAAATTGCAATGTTAAAGAAACCCCAAAGTCTGTGTAAAGGGGTCAGGGAAGACTTTCAAAGAGAAATTAAGTTTAAGACATCACAGGAGAATATAAATTAGCCAGAGACAAAAAAGGGAAGAATATTACTGGTAGAGATGAAAAATATATGAACATGGTTGGAAACTGTGGAAGATGAGGAGAAAGAAAGAAAAAGAGAATGAGAGAAAATTCAAAATGTCTCCTGTCATGTTGTAATGGGGGAAGGCTTACGATGAGGCTTGAAAGGTCAGGTCACAACTGAGTGTGGATATCATATTAAGGAGTCTGGACTCTATCTTCTAGGCATTGGAGATCCAAGGAGTGGATACTATTTGCATTTCAGAAGCACCACTCTGAACTGATGGGGATTAACCAGAAGCATGATCTGGAGGGAACAAGTAAAGGCAGGGATACCAGTAAGTTGGTTGTTAAAGCAAATCAATCAAGAGATGATAATTTCTGGATGGTGATGATTCAGAGAGGAAGGTATGTTTGAAACATTTTAAGAAATGGAAGCACATGATTTGGTGATTGACCGGATACGGAAAGTAAGGAAGGGAAGGCTCAAGACTGGCTCCAGTGCAACAGGTGCATAGTGATGACTTTCACTTATACAAGAGACATCAGAGGTGGGCTAGAGTTGGGGTGGTTGGGATGGGAAAAGAAAATGAGTTTCATTTTGTATCCATGGATTGAAGGTTGCCAGACCAACAACCAAATAGAACTCTCTGGTGGGAAAGAGTAAGAGCTGGCCTGGAGCCATAGAAATCCATTCATACAGAGATGAGGTCCCAATGGATAATGCAGACAATGAGATAAGAAGAAGGCCTCCCTGGTGGAGAACCATGGAGAAGACCTTTCTTTCAGGGATTCGCCTAGGAAGAAGATTTTGCAGAGAAAATAAGGTATTAGAGCAGAGAGATAGGAAGAGGTCATCAAAGTCAGAACTTGAAAGTGTTTCTTAAAGGTAGGGTGGGGACGGTTAGTCAAGAATGAAGGAATTCACAAGAAATCAAGTAGGAGAAGGTGTTCTCTAACTAGGAGGCCATCAACAACTATGATGAGAGAAGAAGTTGAGGTGATGGGGGTAGAAGCCAGAGAGTGAGGAGTGGGTAAGATAAG
Source organism: Pseudorca crassidens (assembly GCF_039906515.1). Taxonomy (NCBI): domain Eukaryota; kingdom Metazoa; phylum Chordata; class Mammalia; order Artiodactyla; family Delphinidae; genus Pseudorca; species Pseudorca crassidens. The sequence goes on along the minus strand of NC_090296.1, from coordinate 137,234,497 downwards.
AACATGCCATTAGCAGGTGTGGCCAACTTTTTCCAAGAGCTTTGAGGAAGAGATTTGAGGGATAGAGGGAACCTGCAGGAGGGCTGAGGTCAAGGGTGAATATTTTAAAGATACAGGGTGAGTCTTAAGTTTGTTTAAACATCATGGAAGGGGCCAGAAGAGTGGGCAAAGCTGCAGATTCCCAAGACAAGAGAGGGCGATAGAATCCCAAGGGCAGTGGAGAGACCACTCTTCTTCCTCTGATCATTGAGAAGGGGGAGAGAGTGGGAGGATGCAGGTACTAAGGTGAAAAGAGCAGGCTGCCTCCTTCAGAGACTCTACCTTGATTGGTACATAAGGGTTTGCCTCATAAAATCAGCTCGTTGCTTATAAACCCATTCTTTTCCCACTTCAACATGCATATGAATCACCACAAAATCTTGTTAAAATGTAGGTTCTGATTTAATGGGTCTGGGGTGGGGTCTGAGATTGTGCATTTCTGATGAGTTCACAGTGGGTGACAAGGCTGCAGCACACAGATACACACATGGAATATCTCTATAGTAGATTCTAGGGTGTCTCCCTGTGACATGTGGCGGCAGAATTTCCCATCATGGTCCTGCACCCAGGCTCTCACTGCTTGAGTCCCTCATCTGCTACAGAAGCAGATTTCTGTTAGAGCAGGAATTTTTCTGAGCTGGGATTCCAAAATAGTCTTGGTCTATAGTGTTTCCTGTCTCTAGCCTAGACACACTTTGGGAGTGTTCCTCTTCCCCTGCGCATTGCAGTCACGGAGGAGCTATGAAAGTCCCGGTGCCCAGGTTGCATTATCGACCAATTAAATCCGAATTTGAATAGATGTCCTGACAACTCAGAAGGAGGTAGTGGTTAGAGTTATTGATAGATTGGTATAAGATGTGGTGGTGGTCTCGATAATTAGGTCTTTAGAGTAAAACTGGGTGAGAAAAGGTATTCCTGTTAGCGCTAGGCATCCAATGATAAAGGCTGTTGCAGTGAAGGGTAAGGTCTTGAATAAGCGTCTTATTTTTCGAATGTCCTGTTCGTTGTTTAGGTTGTGAATAATGGATCCAGAGCATATGAATAATATGGCTTTAAAGAAAGCGTGTGTGCAAATATGTAAAAATGCTAGATGAGGTTGGTTGACACTGCTTGTTACTATCATTAGACGTGATTGGCTTGAGGCAGAGAAGGCGATTATTTTTTTAATGTCATTTTGGGTAAGAGCACATATGGCTGTGAACAGGGTGGTAAGGGCTCCTAGGCAAAGCATTATTGTTTGAATGAGTTTGTTGTTTTCTGTTAAAGGGTAAAATCGGATAAGTAGGAAAGTTCCCACTACAACTATTGTGCTTGAGTGGAGTAGGGCCAAGACTGGGGTAGGACCTTCTATTGCTGAGGGGAGCCAGAGGTGAAGTCCAAATTGGGCTGATTTTCCGGCTGTGACTAGTACGAGTCCTGTGAGAGGGATGTTTAAAGGATTTCGGTCGAGTATGAAAATTTGTTGCAAATCTCATGCATTTGTGTTAGATAAGAACCATGCCATTGATATAATGGATCTGACATCTCCGATGCAGTTATATAAGATTGCTTGAAGAGCAGCTGTGTTTGCGTCTGCTGGTCCACGTCATCATCCGATGAGCAGGAAAGAGATGATTCCTACCCCTTCTCATCCAATAAAAAGTTGGAAGAGGTTGTTGGCTGTAACAAAGATTAGTATGGTGATGAAGAAGAGGAACAAATACTTGAAGAATTGGATGATACAAGGATCTGAATGTATATATCATATTGAGAATTCTATAATGGATCATGTGATGAACAATGTCACCGATACGAATATAATTGAGAAATAATCTATTTTGAAGATAAGTGTCAATTTAAGGGTTTGGGCAGTATTTCAGTGTCAGTTTGAAATGAATATTTCTTGGCCTGTGTGAAGGAATATTATTGTTGGATTAGACTGGTAATGAAAGCACAGGAGATGGTATTTTTTACATATGATGGGTATTTACCATTTTTGTAGAAGTTTGTACTAGTTATCATGATTGGGATAATTAGTACTAGTAATGTGATTAGGGCAAAAGAAGAGAATAGGTTTATTACTTTTATTTGGAGTTGCACCAATTTTTTGGTTCCTCAGACCAATGGATAACTACCATCCTTTAAAAGTTTGAAAAAGCCACACTATTAGCTATGGGGGCATGAATTAGCAGTTCTTGTGATACTTTCTCAGTAGATAAGAAATCTTAGTCTTCTGTTGCTAGATCCACAATCTAGTGTTTTTTTAAAACTATATTTGCAGTATAGGGGACCCAGGATGACTTTGGGGTTTAGTGACAGGAGTCGAAGTGGAAGGATATGGAGGGCTATAAGGGTGTGTTCTCACGTGAAGGAGGGCATAATGTTATTGATATAGTGTTTATATTTGCTACATTGTGTTGTGATTAGTATATACACGGAGTATAGGGCTGTAATTACAATATTGGTTCCTATTAGGATAATAGTGAGCTTTGACCATGAGAAAGTTGATATAACTATGAACAGTTCTCCAATCAGATTAATGGTAAGGGGTAGGGCCAGGTTGAAAAATAGTAATACACATAATTTTGACAGAAAAAAAGCATATTTGTGTTTGATTCTGAAATAATCCTCATCACTTACCAGTGGGATGTGTGTGCCTGTTGGACACTTGCCCAGCTCCACAAACCTTGAGATCAAGTTGACATCACCATCAGTCTCACTGAGTGTTCCACACTGATTCTGCACAGTGCTTGCTTTATATCACAGCTGTTGAAAACCCAGCTTCGCAAAGGTATGACACCATCAAAAGAAACATAGCTCCAATTAGTTGGGAACATTGACCCTGACCTTGCACAGTGTCCCACTAGATGTTGAGTATTTCTGTGATTTCCTTGAAATTTTGAAATATCCCATGGTGCCCTGTGGCTAACTCCCTTCCCTGCCCCTCCCTGCCCCCCAGGACATAATTTGGAAACTGTGAATTTAGATTCAGTGAATGTAATATCTTCTGTCAAATGTAAAGTTTCTAAGTGCTTACTCATAATTCTTTTTTTTTTTAATTTATTTATTTGGTTATGCTGGGTCTTAGTTGTGGCAGGCTGGCTCCTTAGTTGCGGCTCACTGGCTCCTTAGTTGTGGCACATGAACTCTTATTTGTGGCATGCATGTGGGATCTAGTTTCCTGACCAGGAATCAAACCCAGGCCCCCTTCATTGGGAGCACAGAGTCTTAACCACTGCAACACCAGGGAAGTTCCCTTACTCATAATTCCTGCAGTAATGTTTATAATGGACCAGGAACAAACACTGCTTGGATCAGCACCAAGCTGGGGACCACACTTTTGAGGAGCACTGTTTTTCTCCTTGATCTCATTTCTGGATATTCCTCCATTGCTCATCAAGCTTTAGATATGGAGTTCTTCCTCATGGTCATAAAACATCTCAAGCTCAGTGATGCTCTAGTTCTTTTCCACTTGCTCTACCTTCTGCCTTGAAAATGCCTGTCCCCAGAGCTTCACATGGTTGGCTTCTTCTAATCATTCAGTTCTTAGTTCAAACACTGTCACTTCATGTAGGCATTCTCTGATGACTCAATTTAAATGACCAACACCACTAGTCAGTCTATGTAATATTACCCTAATTCATTTTTTCCATAGAAGTGACTATTTAACATCATCTTGCTCATTTACTAGTTTGCATATTTAATGTTTTGCACCACACCAGTAGCATAAATACTTCATAAGAGTAGGGATCTTATTTATTTTCTTCACCTTTACAGCCCAGTGTCTTAAACAGTGCCTCACATGTAGCAAGCACTGTATTAATAATTGTTGGATGAAGGAAAAAAAATGCTAAGAATCCTTGCTATACTTAAGTCTAGAATGGTCAAGTAGTACTAGGTACCAAATGTACTAGAAAAAAATAAATGAGAACAAAACCTAAAAATAAGAAAATTCTATCCAATAGCATAATACTTTCCATAAGTTAGTAAAAATAAGATTATATTTGATTTTAACAGTTAGCATCATTGACTGTCTTGGGGAACAAGAGTGGCCTGTGGGAACATAGCTAAGGGCCAGTGAGACAGTCTGTTCCTCACAGCACACTCCTTGTATGCCGTCCATTTATTTTTTTTTTTTCTTTGCCTCAGATTTCTGGCTCACTGAAGACAGAGATCATGCATTATACTTCTAATATATCTCATAAAGTTTGTCATTTGTTTGAGTCCATCGAGCTGCTATAAAAAATATCATAAATTGGATGGTTTAATAACAACAAACATCTATTTATTTAGAGATCTGGAGGCTAAGAAGACCAAGAAAAAGACACTGGCAGATTTGGTGCCTGGTGAGAGCCCACTTCCTGGTTCATGGACAGTGTCTTTTACTGTGTCTTCTGATATCAGAAAGGGTTGGGGAATCTCTCTGGGGGCTCCTTTTTAAGGGCAATAATCCTACTCAGGCAGGCTCCACCTTCATGACCTAATCACCTCCCAAAGGCCCCACCTCCTAATACCATCACCTTGGGAGTTAGATTTCAACATATGAATTTGGTGGGGGACACATAAAACGTTCAGTCTATAGCACCATTTCTATTGACACAAAAGTTATATATTGATTAATCAATGTAGTCAGTTATATATTGAATATATTTTTGTGCTCATGAAGCTTTCTCTATACTTCCTAGCCCCTAATTAACCTCCACTGGAAACAAAACAAACCAAAATGTTACAGGAGGAGGGTAAGAGGAAAAATGTGATTGTATGATTCTGCCATCATCATAGAGCTGTTTGAAGTGTTACATCTATGACATCAAAAGCTGACTAGGAGAGCTGATGGCAGAAGTCAACTCAGTCTGTTACAATGATCTTGGGGCTGTGTGGGGTCATGTTTATTCAGGCCAAGAGCTCACTAAGTAAGGAATCAGAAGTATTATTATGAAAGTGGAGAGGGAACTTGGTCATTTTCTTTGACTATCTTCACTGTCTCGGGCTCAGTTCTCTCTGAGACAAGGAGCAAGTGGTTTTCCAAGAAGCACCAGTAGAGTAGAGGGGAAGTGGGGTGGAGAATAAGGAGAAAGAAGCTGATGAGGTGCATTCATGAGTAAGTAACTGCTGCCAACAACTGGAACTCCACCTTGCCAGGGAGATTTGGGAGATGGGTGAGGAAACTGGAGTATTTATACACTAATTTCCATTCCTCATTGATATTAAACTACTTCAATCCCCAGAACTCTTCTTAAGAGAAAGCCCTGGGCAGAATACTGGGTGTAGATGCTTGGGTAGCTGCTTGGGTAGAAATCCATTGGCATATCCCATAATGGAGAGGGCTTAGTGGGCTGGGCGGCGCATAATGGTATCTGCTCTAGCTCTGCTGTCAATAATAGATTCAGACAGAGACCTCCTAAGCATGATGCACTCAGCTACAGTCAGTCACAGCATCCTTTTCACAACTGGGAAGGAGGACCTGCTTTACATTGTGTCAGGAATCAACAGTCCTTTTCTGTCAATTTTTAGTTTCCTTGAAACTACGGTCACACATTTATTAGACTTCTTTTTTTCTCCGTCTTTAGATTTTCTTTAAACGTGTTTTTTTTTTTTTTTAACTTTTCTCTTCGAGGCAGAAAAATATATCTAGCTTAAAAGGAGAACATTTTAGTGACAACCATCCAGGTCCTAGCTTACTGGGATATTGAGATGCCTATAAGGCTAGGTGGGATTTGAAATTCATGGAGTTAGAATTATAAAAATGACGTCTCATTGGTTATGGGACAAATTCATTATCTTACCTGAAAAGTCCACAACCAAGTTGATTTTAGTATTGCCTCCCTCTTTTTTATGAATTTGATCTTGTCTTATACCCTCTGTCCCATTTCCCTTTCAAGACTGGAATGATCATAAGTAATTGCTGTTTAATAGTAGGTGCTTAAATGGTAAACGGATTCCATTACCTGGTTTCAGGCACAGAACTGAAAGCTTCTCTGTAAGAAATACAGTAGGGACTGAAAATTGAAAATAGTCAAAACTGATAATTATGAATTTTATTTTTAAAACTCTGAGACAACTAGACATAATGAGGTGTGGATGTTCTCTGGTGTGTGATAAGCCTCATGGCATTAGCAAAATATTAGCCTAAGGTTTGAAAGTGTTGTTCTAGAAAGAATATTTTATCCAGAAATATAAACTACACTGACCAATTATCACTTTCTGAATTCTCTTAGCCCTTCGATCTAAAGGCAGCAAAGGCTGTATTAATATGAGTTAGAGGAAAATTTGAAAAAAGAAAAGGGGGTTTGACATTGATGTTCATGATGCCCATCAAGCCAATGTTGATAAAATCAACTGGGGTAGTTATCAGGGACCGTTCAGTTTAGGTCTCGTGTGTATCCTCAGTCAAGAGAGGCATTAGCAACCTGGAGAGGCAGACCCACTTTTGCTTTGTTAAATTACTCTCTTCTTTTGGAAGGAATTGGAAGATCAGTGGTAAGTAAACAATTATTTTGCTTAAATGCTAAACCTTGGCCAAGGAGTCAACCACTGAAAGCTTGAGGTAGGAAGAGCCTCTTCCCACTCACATTTTTTTTTTTTTCCCGCGGTTCGCGGGCCTCTCACTGTTGTGGCCTCTCCCATTACGGAGCAACAGGCTCCGGACGCGCAGGCTCAGCGGCCATGGCTCACGGGCGCAGCCGCTCCGGAGCATGTGGGATCTTCCCGGACTGGGGAACGAATCCGTGTCCCCTGCATCGGCAGGCGGACCCCCAACCACTGCGCCACCAGGGAAGCCCCCCACTCACAATTTAAGAGAAATTGTTTAGCATGTTACTTCCACAGTGTATTTGCATGAAGTAAGTCCCCTACAAACAAACGAGTTCCATTCCAAGTGTATGTTCGTAAGTCCAATTTGTTCGTTAAGTCCAACAAAGTTAGCCTAGGTACCCAACTAACACAACCGGCTATATAGTACTTTACTGTAATAGGCTTATAATACTTTTCACACAAATAATACACAAAAAACAAACACACAAAATAAAGAAAACATTTTTAATGTTACAGTACAGTACCTTGAAAAGTATAGTAGTACTGTACAACAGCTGGTGCTTCTTAGCAGTACCAGCTACAACACTGCTGCTTTTACGCTTGATTCCGACATCCCGGGCCTGAAATAAAGATACTGTATAGAGTACAGTATAAATAAAGATACTCTATAGAGTACTGTACAGTAAAGTACAGAAAAGCACAACCACTTGTACAAGATGCCCACACGTGACAATGTATGCCAGACACATGAACTAACTTACGTGATTGGATATGCGAACGCACGTTCGCACCTTTGAAAGTTTGCAACTTGGACATTCGTATGTAGGGGACTTACTGTAGTGGTCTGAGTAATAACCTGTCTTTTTTGTACCTTTCCATGTAAGGAAGAAGCCATTGGGAACATCGTTCCTCTTCATCCCTAATGTTGGATGCCTCTCCAACCTAAGGAGCAATCATGCCATTAAGACTAGGACCAGAGAAAACAAGACTAACTTGTTCATACTTTGTAGGTTTTAGGAAAGTTTATATACCCGGGGGGAGTAGCTATTACTAAATAGCTTCTTTGCTTTTAACATAAGATGGGATGAACTTTGCCCCCGAGATTTAGTTTCTCTATCAAATTGAATAGCCACCTTGCTTTCTGTGGAATTCACCCACCCACCTAATAGTACTGAGTTCTTTTCTATGTCAGGGTCTGGTGTAGGTGCTAGAGCTACATATAGAATGGTTCCTTCCTTCATGGACTTAATGTCCAGCTTTACATGGAAACAAGGAAAAATGTAAATGATATGGGTGTGATGAGGTAGAGGGAAAAGGGGAAAGGGAGGAAGGAAGGAGGGAAACAAGGAAGGAAAGAGGGAAAGAAGGAAGGAAGGAAGGAAAAGTGGAAGAAAGACGGGAAGGAAGGAAGAAGAGAAAGAATGAAGGAAGGAAGGAAAGAATGGAAAGGAGGAAGGAAGAAAGGGAGGAGGGGAGAGAGGGTGGAAGGAAGGATATGTAAACCCATTAGGGTCAAAGTACTCACTGCTGTTTCTCTGATGAATCCCTTCCTTCTCTATTCAGAATCACCTACCATGGACCAAATCAGATTAAGGACCGGAAGAACTCTGACATGCAGCCAGCAGACCCTCATCTACATCTTGGCTCTTTTCTCCCCAAATTGACAGGAAGTCAGTCTAAGCCCCCAGTGTTTTGACTCACCTTTCTTTTGTTTCCCCAAGCCATCACTGCCGTTATGAAGCCTAATTCACCTTACTGCTTCCTTTCCAACTCTCACTTCCCTCATTAATAATTCTTACGCAGAGCCAACAACTAATAAATATATCGAGACCTTGGAAACTTTTATTGTTCAACGTAAGAGCAAGACAGCCAAAGTACATTGGTAACATGGAAGCAGAACCTAGTGCTTATTTTTCAAAGATAGTTTTCAGAGTAGTCCTAAAAGGAGGTGTCAACCACATATTTTGGTTCATCCAAGAAAGTCCCTCAATAGAATACGCTCAGGCATTGTCCCTCTAAAACACGTTTATTCATTCAACCACAAGAGCAAGTTGTTGCTCAGAAAATTATAGTGCATTTTCTTTTATCTCTGTACGATTAGTATCAACAAGTATAAATCATTAGTTAGTAAAGTATGGAGTGCCACCAGGGGGAAGAGAACATGTGTCATCAAAGATGCTGGGAATATAGTAGAGAATAAGAGAGACCTGGTCCTTCTATCATGGAGCATATCTGTTAATAAGGAAGATAGACATGGTAGTAAAACTTTATTAATGACCAGTTATAGTGCTAATGGGAGAAATACCTAGATTTATAGAAAATTCTAAATGACAATCTGAGATACCAACAACTCCAATATTTTGCAACCAGCTGACAAATATTTCCTTCTGTTGCTCTAAATTACTCCCTCTGTAATCATGGGATATTTATGCTGTCTTCTCAGGTATTTGAATTTCTTCTTGGGAAAAAAAAATAGTTATTATTCTTTTTCCTTGAGATGTTAAAGAAGGGGAAGATTATTAATAGATTTTGGAAGGAGGAGAAAGACACAGGAGAAATTTGTGCTACTTAAAGTCTATTTTCCAGTAAAACCCTCAAGTCTGCCCAGTGTTCTGATGAGTCTGGGCTGTATTTTTGGTTCCCACCAAAAGGCCTGATGTCCAGTACGTTCTGGCCCAGCATAATCCTCAATTCTAATTAAGGTGCTTTCCAAGCCCACTTATCTGACGGGAGAATACAGCAAACAAGAAGCGATGAGGCACCAGCACTTGGAAATGAAATAATTGTTTTAAAATCCAGTCTTTTACCTCCTCTCTGTTTAAATTCCAATTGCCCAGAGCGCAACAGAAGCTGTGACAATCCTATCCTTGCCTCCAGAAGATGCCACAGTGGCGGTGGCTCAAACTGCTTCCTCTCCCTGGTCTATTCTGCTGAACTCAGAAGGGAAACCACTCCAAGGTGGGACATATTCAGTCATTACAATGACACTGCCACATTTGCCCAGATTATTAGCATTTTTATTTTGCTGTCACCCAGCAGCCAATTGACACTTGTTCATTGGACAAAAAACAGGCAAACAGTCACATCTTAAACATTGCAATTTGCAAATATTCTAACGTTACTGCAAGATTTTCTTTTTCTAGAATAGTCATCTCTTTGAGAAGAAAGGACTTACAGAATATTTATTTGGCTTTCTTTTTAAAGAAAGATACAAAAGTATGATGACATGAAATTAGTGTGAATGACTCAACAGCAGAGGGTTTCAGGATGGAAAGAATCTTAGGGATTATATATTTCTACACTGACTTTTCTGAGGAGATGATCAAGGACGGAAATGGGAAGTAACTTATTCAAGGTCATACAGATGATTAAGGGCTTATTTGAGACAAGAACCTCAGACTTCCATTTTATTCTGACAACGCAATACTCTCTGCATAAGTACTGACTTTTAAAAGCAAAACAAATAAACAAGCCAAAACACAGTATTGAATTGTTAAATAATATTGGACACACATTCAGTTATCACACCATTTTGACAAGTAATGAAATGTAATACACATGAAACATAAAGTTGTTAAGGAGTTTTAGGGAACAATTAGGAAGTTAGGTGAAGCACAGTGCTTGTAAGCACAGTAAGTTTTATAAAGAATTCAAACCAAAAAGAGCACATGTTGTGTTACCACCAGGGGGAAGGAGGTGGCTGGAAGAGGTTAAGTGTGCTGGTTAAGTTCTGTTAATTTTTTTTTTTAATTGAAGTATAGCTGATTTACAATGTTGTGTTAGTTTCTGGTATACAACAGAGTGATTCAGTTGTGCATATACATATATACACGTTCTTTTTCATATTCTTTTCATTATGGTTTTTTACAGGATATTGAGTATAGTTCCCTGTGCTATACAGTAGGACCTTGTTGTTCATCTGTATTACATATAGCAGTTTGTATCTGCTAATCCCAAACTCCTAATTTATCCCTCCTCCCCCCTTTCCCATAGAAAACCATAAGTTTGTTTTCTATTCTGTGAGTCTGTTTCTGTTTTGTAAATAAGTTCACTTGTGTCATACTTTAGATTCCACATGTAAGTGATGTATGGTATTTGTCTTTCTCATTCTGGCACCTAGTATGATAATCTCTAGGTCCATCCGTGTTGCTGCAAATGGCATTATTTCATTCTTTTTTATGGCTGAGTAGTATTTCAGTGTGTATATATTCTACATCTTCTTTATCCATTCATCTGTCGATGCACATTTAGTTTGTTTCCATGTCTCGGCTATTTTAAGTAGTGCTGCTACGAACACTGGGGTACACATATCTCTTCAAATTATAGTTTTCTCCAGATATAGGCCCAGGAGTGGGATTGCTGGATCATGTGGCAACTCAGTTCTGTTTCTTGATGTGAGTGCTGGTTACACATCTGTGTTCACTATGTGAAAAAGCATCAAACTGTTCACCAATGATTGGGGCCTTTTGCTGTATCTCAATTAAAAGTCTACATAAATATTTTTTACCCTGAGGTCAGTCTTCCCTGAATTTCAAAATTAATGTGGCTGATTTTTTTTTTTTTTTTTTTTTTTTTGCAGTACGCTGCCTCTCACTGTTGTGGCCTCTCCCGTTGCGGAGCACAGGCTCCGGACACGCAGACTCAGCGGCCATGGCTCACGGGCCCAGCTGCTCCGTGGCACGTGGGATCTTCCCAGACCGGGGCACAAACCCGTGTCCCCTGCAGCGGCAGGCGGACTCTCAACCACTGTGCCACCAGGGAAGCCCAATGTGGCTGATTTTTAATTTGTATTTTTCAAATGTTACTCTAGGGGAAAACCTTAGAAATCAGATTAATGGCCTGGATTGAAGGGTGTCTCCAGACCATATCACATGCCACTTGCTTCTCTCACTGGTTTTTATCTGTATAAGGAAGATAATAAGACATTTATGTCCCTGAAGACTAGGGGCTATGTGGGAGGGTTATTGAAGTCCTTTCCATTAAAATGGGTGACAGTGTAGTGGTGAACAAATACGACCAATTTGGAGCAAGCAGAACCCCTCACTCACCCTCAGTCCTATGTCTCTCTAGAAGCATTAATTTATAGTGTTTCTAGAGAGACATAAATTTATGACATTTATGATGCTTCACCTTCTTTATAATTTGCCCAAAGTTCTCTATACTCTTTCAAAAATCACTCTCCTTGGGCTTCCCTGGTGGCGCAGTGGTTGAGAGTCCTTCTGCCGATGCGGGGGACACGGGTCCATGCCCCGGTCCGGGGGGATCCCACATGCCACATGCCGTGGAGCGGCTGGGCCCGTGGGCCATGGCCGCTGAGCCTGCGCGTCCGGAGCCTGCGCGTCCGGAGCCTGTGCTCTGCAATGGTGAGAGGCCCGCGCACCGCAAAAAAAAAAAAAAAAAAAAAAAAAAAAAAAAAAAAAAAATCACTCTCCTTGTATCAAAAGCAAATGTAAACAACCTTAACCACCATACACCATACTATCTTGGGTTTAATTATTCCAAAGTTAACCATTAGTCTGGATTTCTCTTTAGCATTTTTGTCAAGGGCATGTATACAAACACAACGAAGTAGATTTTGGTTAGGAGCTGTGGCGGTTTTAAAACGTTGCCACGGAATTCCTGGGCATTTCCTCTCATTGAGAAGTTCTGTCTTTGTCTCATCCCTTGAACACACCTTAAACCAATAGAATGTAAATATGAGTTCTGAGACTGAGTCATAAATGGCGAGTCTTTGAGTCATTTCAGCCCAAGCACCAGACAATATAAAGGAAGGAGCCTTCAGATGATTCCAGTCCTTGCCAGTCACCCCAGCCAAAGCCCCAGGCAGTGAGCAACTAGTCATCCCCATGGTCCCCTCACTGAATTCCTGGCTCATAGAACCCATGAGCATACTAAAATCATTATTTTAAGTCAGTTAGTTTTGGGGTAGTTTGTTTGACAGCAATAGTCGTAAGAACAGGAACCTAAAAAAATCTAAAATTTAATTATGTTTAACCAATGTCATTCTGCTAGAGAGACCGAGCTCTCTTTGTGTGTGCAAGGATGAGCCACACTTGAGGTGTGCAGCGGAGAGCTCTTGGGGGATCAGTATCAGAGAGACATGGGTCCCGATGCCACATGTGGCTGCTGACTCAGCTTTGGTTGTGCTATTCCCCAGAAGAGGAATTCCACTGCCTTCCCTAACATAGTCACAGAGTTATAAGAATCCTGGTTATGATTACTAAAGGGGAAATGTGGGGGGAAGTGATAAATTAGGAGATTGGGATGAACACACACTACAGTATATAAAACAGATAACTAACAAGGACCTACTATATAGCACAGGGGATTCTACTCAATTTTCTGTAATAACCTATATGGGAAAAGAATCTGAAAAAGAAAGGTTGACTTTGACACCTGAAACTAACACAACTTTGTAGATCAACTATACTCCAATAAAAATTAAAAAAAATAATTTGTTTTGACTATAAGCCACTTGACATTGTTTTTAAAAATCTCATAGGAGAAGATTATATGGGAAAATATATCAATATAAAGATTAATGTATCAAAATTTATTGCACACTTTAAAATATAAAATCATTTAAAAAAACTTGATGCCACAAATAAAGTTCTATTCTAGTAAAAAAAAAAAAGAGAATCCTGGTAATGCATACAGAAGCATTATCTTTCTAAACTATATATCGTTACAGAAGTAATAGCTATTCTTAAGAGTTATGTGTTCTCTGTGGTGAAGATGATTTCATACTGATCCTATTGACAATTGCTTGTCTTCTAGCCCAGTTAACATCGTAAGAGGCTACAGGAATAACTAGAATGACTAGACCATTTAAAATATCCATAATATCCATCCCATTGGTCGTTGAAATATAAGGCATGGCTCATGGTCCATTTTGAATCTGGATCTTGTGACAGCATATGAGCCAGGAAGGGAGCACAGGTTCTAACTAGAGGAAAATAGCAGGCTGAGTGTCAGAAGAACCGAGCAATCTGTATATGTGGCCGAGGCACGTCTCATCTATTTAAGTTTTTCACTCTAAGGGGAATGATATTTGAAGAGTACTAAATAGAGACATGATTTTCCATAAATGTTAGATCCTATATCCTTTGTCACTAACGTTTCAAAACCTGGAACTTTGAGCTATTCAAGATGAAAGAGAATTCTCTCTCACTGGAAACTAAAGGAATCCCTAAACTCTGCTGTTTGCCGAAGACTTCATTCTCAAATCCAGCTCCTAAGGATGAAGTATAAACAATAATCTGGGCATTACTGCCTCATTTAGTTCTACTATAAAATGGGTATAACGTTCCTCAGCAGGAAAACTTTTAATTAATATAAATATTTGGGGCACACTCTGCAAGGAAAGATTAAGTGATTAACTCTGTAGAGGATTTGGCAGGGGTGAGGGGACTTACCTCAATAATGAATAAGGGAACTAATTCTGAGTATCAGATTAAATTTGCTCTTTTACATTCCTGCTTTTTTTCTCTCTCTAAACAGTATTGTGTTTCATACATCATGTGGAAGTCTCCTCCCTGTGTAGATGCTGGATTACACGCCCCCACCCCTGTGTCTCTTAACAAGCTCCTTGGTGCAGCTGGAATTAATGCTTCCTGTCGTTTTAAATAACGTGACATTGAAATACAATTTTTTAATGTGCTGGCATTTAACATGCCACAATATTTCAGTTATTTTACATTCATTTTGGTGCTCTAGTGTTATTACAGCTGCTATGAAATTCTGACAAAGAGGTGCATTTCTTTCTTCTGTTCCACCATAATTGCTTTTTGCCGCATCTCTGAACCGTAACCATGGCGATCTGTAACATTCATCAGAGGACCTCTTGTTATTTCCCTTGTGTGAATGAAAAACAAAGTGGTATAAATACTCAGAGAAATTTTACAAAAGCAGGCTTTTCCTTCCTTTCTTCTTTCCTTCCTTCCTTCCCTCCTTCCTTCCTTCTTCTGTTTATCCTTCCTTCCTTTTTTTTCTTTTCTTTTTTCCTTCTTCCCCCTCCCCCCATTTTCTTTCCTTTATTTTTTTCTTAAATTTTTTTTTTTTTTAATTTCCAAATGTAGAGGGTCTATTGAGGGGAAATTAAGTGGCATGGCTTGAGATTTTTCATTTTTTTTTTAATGAAAACTTCTTTTGTATAAAGAAACCACAGAGAGAAAATGAGAACTTAAGTCAGTCTTTTCTAAATTTGGTTACAAAAAAGTCCTTGTTTGAGCTACTTAATGTGGGATATCATTACCACATTGGAACCATTTTGTTGGTGCTTTGACTTGTTCTTCCCTTTTTGGGGGGTGGTTGAAATTAGCATATCCTGGCTGCACTTTAAATTGCCATCTTTCTGGCAATTTGGGAGGATGCTGAGAGGTCAACCCTATCTATTTGTACTCTTCTCATTTCTTCTGTTCAGGTGTGACTTGACGTTTCAGGTAAAGTTGGTACAGAATTTCCATTAGATCTCCTCTGTGAAAAGGCAGTACAGGTAAACTGGATGGGCTCTGCTATATCCAAATGCCAACACCAGCAATAAACCTGAGTCAGCTTCACCTGAAGCATCAGTTAATTCCCAATGGTGCTGCTATTTCACTGATTTAAGGTAAGGAGGTGTGGACCCTTCTTAATTTTATTGGAATGGTAAGCATAGATATTCCTAGAACTGACTTCAAAAAATTTACCTCACTTTTTTCCATAATTTTTCCAAAATTTCCTTTTGGATACCTAAAACTGTTAAATACTTGGCATTTTCTATTAAGTAGAATATTTACAAGAAGGTATCTAACTCTTGGCATTACCTAAAGCCAATCGAATTAGTTTGGCCAAGTGTTTTATATCCTACTGTTTTACCATTGTGTCTATTGTGATATATTCTTGGTTTCTTGTGGCAAGATATGTCAATAATAGCACATATTTTTGTGGTACAAACATTGCAAAAACAACTTACTATGAATAAGGAGTATTTGTGGAATGGTTTGGACCAAAACTTCAACCTTTGTGAAAGAAAATTATGTTTATGGAAATTTAGTGTAACTCTAGAATTGCCTGCTAAAAGCATTTTGGGTTTGCATTGTGGTCTCATTATGTTCACCTCTCCCCTGAAACTTTCAGCCACCCCAGCAAACTAATTCTGCTGGTCCATAGTGATAAGTTAAAAGCATCAATAGATACTATCAGTAAATTTGATGGCCGTGAGAGTGTGCCTTCTGATGTTCAGCTTCATGGAGTTTAAGTGGCCAAGAGTCCCAGCTGTTGTGCTCTGAAAACCATTGTCCTGTTTGCACCCAGACCACACCTCCCATGAGCTATTCGCAGCCAATGAGTAAGCATATATTAAGTTAATATTCTTCAAACAACTCATCGTTATATACCACTAAATAATTTGCAAAGTATCTCATTTTCTCATATCTTCAACAATAATTTAATAAGTTGGTAGGGAAGACATTGTTATACTTATTTTACAGATAAGGACTCTGGAGCTCTGAAGTTATCTACTTAGCACTAAAGTAGGTAATTCCCAGTCTTCTAGAACCAACTTCTCTTCTAGATAAGCAAAATTTTAGTTATTAATCCATTTATTTATTCAAGAAATAGTTGGTGAATATCCACTAGGTTTGACACTTTATGAAGCAGTGAGAGTAAATCACCAAAGATCTATGAGCCCAGAAACAGATGCTCAGGTGATTCACTCAACCGAAGAGGGTTGGGCAGTTTGGACTGATTTCATCTGTCCTGTATCTGACAAATCCCCAACCCTAGACGATCCTGTGCATCACCCTCTAGTTAGTTCCATGTGTCTGTGGTAATATGAGCTACCTTGGAGACCAGTCTGTTTTATGATTCCCTGAAATCAGCTGCTAATTGATCCTTCCACCTCACTTATGTTCCTGCCCATCCTCTTCAATATAGTCAGAATGATCTTTCTGAAACCCAAATCACCGCACCACCATCTCCACACCTCCTCACATGGCTTCCTTCAGCAGTTTAAAACACATCACAGAACAGAAAGAAACTCTTAGCAGGATCTATAATCCCTTGTTCGTGTGAACCCCACCTACCTCTCCAGCCTTCTCTCTCATCATTTACTCCTAGCCCTTGGGTTTTAGTTATATTGTTCTTTTTACATTTCCTCAGATGTACCAAGACCTCTCTTGTCAGTTGGTTTTGCATGAGCTATTCCCTCATTCAGCCTGGCATAGTCTTCCTTTCTTTCTTTCTTTCTTTCTTTCTTTCTCTCTCTCTCTTTCTTCCTCTCTCCCTCCCTCCCTATCCCTCCCTCCCTCCTTCCCTTCCTTCCTTCCTTCCTTCCTTCTTTCCTTTCTCTCTCTCTCTCTCTTTCTTTCTTTCTTCCCATTTCACTTTGACTGATCCTTCAGATCTCAGTTCAGTAATTTTTTCTCCATTTTCTTACTGCTCTAATCAGGTCAATTCCTCCATCACACACTTTCATATCCCAATGTACATTTACTATATTATATCTCTTAGTTATAAATGTATGTTTATGTGCTGAGTCATTGATTAATGCATACCTCCTTCATGGCTGTTTAGTGAGGCTCTTTAGGTATAAGATATATGTATTCAGACAATACATCTGCTTTGCAAATTGTTGTATTATTAGGGTCTAGCATACATCCTGGTATGTATAATAGTAGTATTCAATAAATATTTGTTGAGAATGAAGGGTTATACTATATCCTTATAAGGAAATATCATGCATCACTAAAATCAAAGAATTTTTGAAAACATGGAAACATTTTAACACAAATACAAAAACATTTTGATACAAAAACATAAAACTGTGTAGAACGTATGATCACATATTCATAATTATATAACTATTATGCAAAAAAATTTGATAAAATTTATTGTTTCAGATATACCTCTATATTTTCTAGACAGTTAGCTTTATTTACTTGTTTCTCATTATCTTTTACTTTGGAATGTTTCCACAATGAGTGTATAGGACTTTTATTTCCAGGAAAAAATATCTTTATTTTAGGCCACATGGCTTAGAGCTACCTGAGTTTAGGAGATTTATCATTTTAATAATTGATCACCTCCTCTGTCTTGTATTATGGAGCTTCTGGTAACTGGACTTCTACTCCTGGCCTACATCAGACCCCCAGAGGGGGACCTGGGGCTAGCCTCCTGATCTGTGGGCTTGGAATTCTGTATGTACCTTCATGTGATGATTAGAGTAACTCAGCATTGAAATAGCCTGATCATTTTCAGTCTTCTGTCCTCATTAGAACTATGAGTTCATGCTGCTCCTTGGAGAGCCTTGGGGTCTTTGGGTTATATAGGTACGGTAGGTCAACCATTTCTCAAAACCTTGGGTGACCTTTTAGAATGGCTGTTCTTTGAAAACCAAATGACAAACTCTAATCAATAAACTAATATGTATATAATTTTCCTTGTAGTATCTCAGTACAGTTGTTAGATTATTGGAATTCTCAAGGACAGAATGATGAAAAATAAACATTAAAGAGATATCTGAACTTGTGATGGGATAGTTTTGAAACATTTTCTTGTATAGATTTACCTCTAGAAATTCACTTGATTCTTATTTATGATCATTGAGGAAAAATACAAAACTCTTTGCTACAGGGTGCATTTAGTCAAAACAAACTAAAATGCACATGTTAACTTGATCAGAAAATCAGTAAAGTTAAAATTAATGAATCTTCTTTCCTTTTGAGGAAGTTTGGCCACTATTTTTAATTGTCATCAAAATAAGTATCACATATGTTATTCCATTCTGAATTTTTAATGAGTAGCTCAGAATCTATCAATCTGGTGGATTTATGTTCTGCTTATCCAGGTAAGAGAGAGAGATAGAGAAAACTAAAGTATTTAATTTTTTGTTATTTTTATACAGCTAAGTAGCATTTGACATTCTGTCTTAACTGATTTCTCACTTAAAATTATTTACAGATACATCTTCCCACTAACCTTTATAATGGTAAAATAGAGACCCTGACTACTGACATTTTGTTTTATAAACGAAATGAACAAAGTCAAATTAAAAATTTTTGTGTTCCAATTTTTCCCTTAAGGGTGTCTGCGATATGTAATACATAGAATTTTCTATTAAATAGACAATTTATAGGACATGCTTTAACAAAGTTTCTAAGTTTGAAGACCAAAACAACATTGTCACAATTGGCTCCAGGCTCAGTAAGTACTAACCTGGGTTGAGAGGACCAGCTGACATCACTAGGGTGTGGGGGCCAATGGTTAACATGATGCTCTTATAATAGTCCCTGAGTTGAGGCATCCATTAGCCTTTAGCTCATGATATGGTCCAGTGTTGGAACTTGCCTTCTTTTATCGGCCCTAACTCCCAGCCCTTATGAATCAAGGATGGAAAGTCAGTGGCTTTAGAGTAGGAACCTAATTTCCTTGGACTCAGCCTCTTCACAAATATATACATATAGTTTTTTGTTGGGGCTCTGACACTAGTCAAAAAGCCGGAGTCTAAGGGTCTGAGATCTGCAACGTAAAATGTAATTTGGGTTCCTCCCCTTTTTGTGATGCACCAGATTTAGGAATAACTCCTTTGGGATAGAGACCATTCTCTTCCTCCATGACCATGGTAGACACTGCTAAAAAAAAATCAAAGCACTTTTTTTCATCCAGATAGTCTTCAATGCCACTTCTCAAACTATCTCAAATATGTCTCAAGTAGCAATGGGTTGTATTCAGGACAATTTGGCATTCTCACTTTAGGGAACAGAAGATATCATCTCAAAAGTATTAACTTCCTTTTGATTTCATATCCTAAGGGAAGGTGGTTAGATCTCTTCCTCACATTTTAAAATTCTCAGGGTCTCAATTTTTTTCCTCAATAAAACGAACTCTCTAGACAAAGGGTGACAAATGCATTCCATCTAAGTTGCAAATTCTGAGCAGCTATTAGTGGCTATTGGAGTCTTGAGAGTAATAAGGTCATGTCTGGGTTCAGGGAAAAGAGTTTTCTTGGTCAAGGATGAAAGATGCTATAAATTTCCCACACTTCTTCTTGTTCTTTTCCCAAACAACCTCCCTTTGGATGATGTTGACAACAGCATGCTTGTTCCCTGGGCTTATGGCTCATTTACCGACTCCTTAATCCTCAGAAACAACAGATG
The DNA here is from genome assembly GCF_039906515.1 of Pseudorca crassidens. Taxonomy (NCBI): domain Eukaryota; kingdom Metazoa; phylum Chordata; class Mammalia; order Artiodactyla; family Delphinidae; genus Pseudorca; species Pseudorca crassidens. The sequence continues at coordinate 137,214,809 of NC_090296.1, read as the reverse complement.
CAGCCTGTGAAACTTCTGCCATCTTAAAGAACATAATCTCACTGGCCCAGGTAACTTTGAAACCCATGCAGGACACCTAGTGTTTCATTTTAATTTAATTTCCCCTTTTGTGGTTTCTGGCAGCACAAAACAGAAGATCAGGGGCATAGAGTGAGGCATAAGCCATTGAAAGCTGCCCTGGCTTTTCCCTTCACAGTACACTGGGAGACACCATGTGGTGTGAGGCATTCATTTGCAGATATAGAGACTGTAAAATTGTGTTCTAAAATTAAAAATTTTTAATTAGAAGGCAACATCTGTGAACCTTTTCCTGGAAGCCACTGTTTTTTTTTCTGATAAATTATCCCAGCTCCGTGGCCCCTTATCCCCCTCCTACCATGTCAGAGATTAGAAAACCAGCCTTTCCTCCCCTTGTAATACTCCTGTAACAGTCAGATGGAGATTTCTCTGCTTAATATTTAACAAGCAACTGATACTAATTTCAAGAAATTGAAAAATATTTAATTTAGAGCCACTTCTTTCTTTATAGATTCTCTTGGCTTCCCTGTTTTCTATTCAATCCCTTATTTCTGAAAACTGCGTGAATTGAAGCTGGATATGGGCTGCTGAGGAGTGCATCAGCTTCTTAATCTCTACCTGCGACCATCCTCTGGTGTTTGAAACAATATAATCCACCCCAGCAGCCAATTTGGGAAGCCACGGGTAGAGAATTTTTTATTTCCAGTGGGAGATATTTTATCAGGTGCAAATAATAATAATCCTGCCTAGCAACGATGGTCTTACATTCTCTTTTTCTGAGCTGAATTGGGCAGAACTTGAACAGGGCAAGCTGTGAGGCAGCACCACAGCCAGTAGTGCCTTAGGGCTAGTAGTATCTATGGATGGTGAGATTCTGTGCAATCAGGGTTCACAGCCAGGAGGTTAGTTGAAGATGGATGACTAATAAATGCAGGTGGGATATTAGGGTCTATGACACAGTGGTGTGTTGAAGCAGAAAGAAGCAGATGAGGTGCTGGATATGAAGACCAGCTCAGTCTGAGCCTTTGAAATGAACACAGAGAAATAAAAAGAGGTGGTCAGACACTGAGCTTCTAGTTTTGAAGGCCAAGAATCAAGATTGACATACATATAGAGGTGGATGTCCCAGGACCAGAAAAGAAGAAATATATGGAGCAAGGAGTAGAGAGGATAGGTTAGACAGGCTGGGCCACAGGATTTCAGCTATTAAGTAGATATTATGGGTTGAATTGTGTCTCCCCCAAAGAAATTGAAGTCCTAACACTCAGTACCTGTGGATGTGACCTTATTTGAAAAATAGGGTTTTTGCAGATAATCAAATTAATATGAGGTCATTAGGGTGAGCTGTAATCCAAGATGACTGTGTCCTTATAAAATGGAGAAGTTTGGACATGTAGATAGACACAGGGAGAATGCCATGTGAAAATAAAGGCCAAGATTGGGGGATGCATCTACAAGCCAGGGTACACCAAAAATTTCCAGAAAATCCCCAGAAGCAAGGAAAGAAGCATAGAATAAATTTTTTTTAGAGACCTCAAAAGGAGCCAAGCACACTGACACCTTGATCTCAGACTTCTAGCCCCAGGATTCTGAGACCATAAATTTTGTTGTTGGAGCCATCCAGTCTGTGGGACTTCGTTACAGCAACCCTATCAAACTAATACAGTGGTATCACACCCACTGGGCAAATATGGCTACTTTCCAAATACCCAGTCTCCATTGTTCCTTAGTGAAACAATCTCAACTTTTAACTGGTTACATTGTTACCTGAAATATTGCCTATATTTCCCGGCCTTCTTTGCAGTTGGCTGGGCCAGTAAAAGGTACTGTGAAAAGTTGTGGAGAACTTTAAAAGGCTTCTAAAAAAGAGGGAACAGTGAGGGCTTTTTTCCCCCTTCCTTTTAAAAAATTTCAGCTTTATTGAGGTATAATTGGCAATTTCTTTCTTCTTTTTCTCATTTTTAGACTACTCTGCTTCCTAATTCTTCTGGAATTCAATTCACTTATGAGGATTGGAGTTCCAGGAGCCACAGAAGCCAGTGCTATAATAGTAGGACAGAACAGTGGAAGGACCTGGGTTCTCTGCTGCTCATGAAGCTACCGTATCAACACTGACCTGCCTCTCTCCATTCTTCTTTGCTATGAGAGAAGAACAAAGCTCTATCTAATTTAAGATGGTTGATTGAAGCTTATTGTGATAAGCCATGTAACCCATCTCTAACCAACACACAACATTTGTACATATGAGAAGACTTGGATTCAGGGACGTGATATGACTCATCCATGACCATACAGCCCCAGTGCTTGTGTTGGAGGGTGGATATTTTTAAAAATTTATGTTATTCAAGTATAGTTATTTACAATGTGTTAATTTCTACTATAAAGCAAAGTGATTCAGTTATGCACATATATATACATTCTTTTTCATATTATTTTCCATTACGGTTTATCACAGGATATTGAATATAATTCCCTGTGCTATACATTAGGACCTTATTGTTTACCCATCCTATATATAATAGTTTGCATCTACTAATCCCAAACTCTCAATCCACCCCTCCCCTACCTCTCTTCTCCCTTGGCAATCACAAGTCTGTCCTCTATGTCTGTGAGTCTGTTTCTGTTTCGTAGAATGAGAAGGAACTTTGAGACCAAAAACGAAGCAGGCAGCTCCATGAAATGCCATTATGAAGTTGATTGTGGGTAACTTACGATCAGGCAGATAATGATTCAGAAGCATTTGCAACAGCACTCTACATACAGTACTGCAAGGGGTACAGGGGGTGTAAAAGGGGCCAAAGATAAAAATAAAATCTGACTACTAGGGAGAAACATGTCTGCACCCATGAGAACCAAGGTATTTTCCTACCTCTGGGGTTCCCATGACCATTAATCACCTGAATCAGCAAAATGCATTCTTCCAGCATTTATTGTTTCTAGATTTTTTGATAATGGCCATTCTGACCAGTGTGAGGTGATACTACATTGTAGTTTTGATTTGCATTTCTCTAATAATTACTGATGTTTTCATGTGCCTCTTGGCCATCTGTATGTCTTCCTTGGTGAAATGTCTATTTAGGTCTTTGTCCGTTTTTTAACTGGATTGTTTTTTTGATATTGAGCTCCACGAGCTCTTTGTATATTTCAGAGATTAATCTTTTGTCTGTTGTTTCATTTGCAAATATTTTCTCCCATTCTGAGGGCTGTCTTTTTGTCTTGTTTATGGTTTCCTCTGCTGTGCAAAAGCTTTTACGTTTAATTAAGTCCCATTTGTTTAGTTTTGTTTTTATTTCTGTTACTCTTGGAGGTGGGTCAAAAAAGATCTTGTTGTGGTTTATGTCAAAGAGTGTTTTTCCTATGTTTTCCTCTAAGAGTTTTATAGTGTCTGGTCTTACATTTAAGTCTTTAATTCATTTGGAGTTTATTTTTGTGTATGGTGTTAGGTAGTATTCTAATTTCATTCTTTTACATGTAGCTGTCCAGTTTTCCCAGCACCACTTATTGAAGAGGCTGTCTTTTCTCCCTTGTATGTTCTTGCCTCTTTTGTTGTAAATTAGTTGTCTACGTGTGCATGGGTTTATCTCTGGGTATTCTATCCTATATCATTTATCTATATTTCTGTTTTTGTGCCAGTACCATACTGTCCTGATTACTGTAGATTTGTGGTATAATTTGAAGTCAGGGAGCCTGATTCCTCCAACTCTGTCAGGGCAGGAATAAAGATGTTGACACAGAGAATGGACTTGAGGACACGGGGTGGGAGGGGAAAGCTGAGGCGAAGTGAGAGTAGCATCGACATATATACACTACCAAATGTAAAATAGTTAGCTAGTGGGAAGCAGCCGCATAGCACAGGGAGATCAGCTCAGTGCTTTACGATGACCTAGAGGGGTGGGATAGGGAGGATGGGAGGGAGGCTCAAGAGGGAGGGGATATGGGGACATATGTATGCATATGTCGGATTTGCTTTGTTGTACAACAGAAACTAGCACAGTAAAGCAGTTATACTCCAATAAATATATTAAAAAAAAAAGGCATTCTTCCAGTTTTCATGTCAGATGAAGGCAAGGGTAAAAGTTGTTAGGGAACCTCTCTGGCTTGGGCATGTTCCTTGTGAGCAGGCTAAAGCTCAGTCATACAGAAAGAGCAGGGGGGTAGGACTGCAGGTCTAGGATCGAGCTCACAATATGTAGTCCGTGTGATTCAGCCACACAGCTTGGCTGAAACCTGAATTAAAGTTCAGTTTGTATGTTTTCTTCCATACTTCAGTTTTTATCAAAGTGAAGTCCTTGTGCCCCTGTTCAGAATTATTGAGAATGCTGGTTAAAGGCACCAGTAGGAAGGTAGGAAAAGCACCTGTGCTCTGCCCTTCTGAATTTCGGTCTCTGGAATTGGACCTTGGCAACCTACATTTTAATCAGCAACTAGGTTGATTCCCAAGCAGATGAAAGATTGAGAACCTCCCCCAGGTCAAGCACCTCATACTCAGGTACTGTATCTAGGATGCAGATTCGAGGACCGAGAAACAATGGTAACCTCTTCCTCAATCATCTTATAATTCACCAGCTAAAGGATGCCATTGAAGTGAGCTCTTCAGTAGTTGGTGAACAGAAAGCAGAGCCTCCTGCATTTTTTGGGGAATGCAGGATGGATCAGAGAAAAATAGTGGTTAAAGCAAAACGACTGGGCATTCTTCCACCCTTAACAGCCATCAGGGTCTGCGGTGGATGTGAGTCATCCTTGCTCCCTATTTCTGCTCTTACGTGATTGTTCTCCTTACTTTTCCCCTAAATCTCTAATCCTTTGAGGCTCCATCTGCTTGCCTATACATCCCTCTTTCTTTCCCATGTCAAACATTTACTATCCTCCTTGTCACTCCTCCTTAATCACTGAAAACGTGGGCAACTGGTTTACAGTCTCCCTTTCCATCTCAACTCTTTCCCATTAACCAATGACAGTCTGGCTTCTCATCTTTTCCAATGTTGTTCTCATCTCCCCACCTCAGCCACTCACTTCTATTCTCACACCCTGAACAGAATTGGCAGAAACTGTACCATTTCTGAAATCACCAACAGAAACAATTAATTTTCCCAAGGTAACCCTGTAACCTCCAAGTGCCCCTGCTCAAGTACCTCTGCCACAATATTTTATCACACCTGGAGTTCCAATCTTGACCCCTCCCCATTCTCTCTATCAATCAGTTTCTCTTTTATCCAATTTGTGTTCATCAGCTTAGAGCATCTGCTCCATTGAGGCAGACATTCTTTTGCAATTATGCTTATCTCCCTTGCCTCTCTGTCCATTCAGCAAGAGCAAAATCCCAACCCAGGCAAACCCAATCACTTGCATTCTCCTTCTCATATCCATCCTAAAAATTAAGCTCAACTAGGGAAAAAATTACACAATTAGGCAGATTATGATCATTATGAATTCATAATCTTTGAATCACCTGCCTCAGCTGGGCTCTCATTAATGTCTAGCAAACATTCTATTTCTCTCATCAGCTTGCACTTCACCATCCTATCAAAGGAAGATTTTTCCAAGTGCTGGCTCCCAGGGATTGCACTACCTTATTATTTTCTTTCTGCCCAATATCTGAATCATCTTCCCATCATCAGCAGATAAGTTTGCTTGATGCTCGCTCCTCAACAAAAACAGGCATGAAAGCTAGACAGAACCTTTCCTTGAAATTCACATCACTCCAGCTACCACCGTTTCACTTTACTCACCTTCACAGCCACATTTCTCAAGAGTTTTATGGATGCTACCCACACACCAACACCTTCCAATTATTTTGTCATCTGCCGAAGTCCGCTTCTACCCCTGCCACTGCACCAAAACTGCTCTTACTAAAGTCACTGATGCTCTTCCCATTCTTAGATCCCATCATAGGAAAAGATAATGGTCCTTATTTTAAGTTGGCTGTGGGCTGTCATGGCGCTGTTTCATGTCTTATTCCAGGGTGCAGGCTATTAGTGGCCCCTATCTGGATTATACCCTGGGACGTATTATTCGCATGATAGTGAGAAAAGTGCAAGAGCCAAGTGAGTAAAGGTTCTTATGTCTTCTACTGGGAGATGGCATAGGATAAGTCTGTTCACTTCCCACTGGCCACGTTAAGTCACATGTATGGCTGGGCCTGACATCAGTGGAGTGGGACTGTACCTGTTGCAAGATTGGGGGCAGGTAATGAATTGCTAGGCAATAGCAACAGGCAAGAATACATAATTCTTTTACAGGGAATGGGGAGGCAAATATGTGGGTACAGTATTACAATCTGCTACAATGCTTTGAACCCCTTGATTCTTTCTTGTTCTCTTATTCTATCACATATGTTGCTGTCACTCAGCTCTGTATTTTCTTGACCCTCATACCAAGGGAGTAATCTGCTAATTCATACCCACCTGACTCTCTGCCATTTTCATCTTTCAGGTTAACTTCCTCTATGCTTATTTTTCTTTTATTCTAGTTCTATTGTGTGTGTGTGTGTGTGTGTGTGTGTGTGTGTGCGTGCATGTGTGTGTGTGTGTGTGTGTGTGTATGCTTTGATGAGTAAAGGGGAAGAGAAAAAAATTGTGGATTGAGTCCACTACGTGGCTATAACTTTGTGGGGTCCTTACAGCTATAGTCTTCCTTCAGTGTCCTATTGACATCATGGTGCCTATGTTATTTGTGGCTCTTAAAGCAACTTCCATGTTTCTTTTTCTCTGTGTCTCTCCCACTGTGAATGTCTTCATTTTGGTGGATAAACAGGTCTTTGGTACATGAAGATGTTTCAAGCCATGTGATTTGAGTTCTATCAATTGTTTTCCTTGCTATCTCCAAATATTAATTCATATCCCCCCTCTTATTCTCCTTCATCCTTCACAGCACAAGAAGAAGTGTCCCTCTCTCTGGAAACATCCAATTCTTCTCCCTTTGTGTTCACTGGTGACAATATTATAACCTTATTGTATTCCATTTAGTGCTATTTACTGAGAATACATTAATGACTGGTATATGGAAAATACAAATAAATAATGTGGCTTTATTTTCCCAAAGACAAGTAGGGTTACATATATGTCAAATAGACCATAATAGATAGGGATTTATTCCTCCATTAGCTTTTTAGGTTTGCTTATCGTTCAGAGTAATTTAAACTGAAATGGAAGACAAATCCTTATTTGATTGTTAGGCAATTCGGTGCTATTTATTTTGTGTGAGTTGGTGTGGGATCTAAGTGTACTGTTGTTAAAAGGCTATTTAATGTCACATAGAGGGCCGATTAATTTTTTCAATAAATTGCCAACATGTCCAGTCAATTGAATACATTTAATTGGGAGAGTCCATTCTTCTAAAGTCTGTCTCTATACTTTGTGGTAATGGTGCTATAGTTTACATGCTCTTAGACATACTAAGACAAAGCCTTTTGTTATTAAAGTCTGGAGATAAATCTCAAAGAAAATGTGTGGTTCTGTTCAAAGAGGGTCAAAAGGATGATATGAGTTTTGTAGCACAACTTACAGTCAATAGAGCGTGGTGAGGATTGTTTATTAATTTTTCTGGATGATTTGCTTTGCATTGATAATGAAAAGTATGATCATTGATGTTGAATTTTAACATATTGTTGGTGAGGAAGCATATCTATTTAGGCTTAAAATAAGACCTTATCTTGGGTATCATTTTCTTACTTGGTCTGAAAGACTAGAACTCACAAATTTGTTCTTGTTTTCTTTCCTACAACTTGTCGTATAATGGTAAGTAATTAATGTTTATTCCTAGGATAGATGAATTGTCTGTTGAGAACAGAGAGAATAGGGAAGAAAGGGACAAGATTACCATGATTTTCAAATAAAATCATAAATTTACAAGTGACTCATTTTCTTTCACATATTAATTGTTGACAAACAATGTAAGGTAGCATACAAATAAAGTCCATACAATCAAAAGTTTTATATGGGGCTTCCCTGGTGGCGCAGTGGTTGAGAGTCTGCCTGCCGATGCAGGGGATGCGGGTTCGTGCCCTGGTCCGGGAGGATCCCACATGCCGCAGAGCGGCTGGACCCATGAGCCATGGCCACTGAGCCTGCGTGTCTGGAGCCTATGCTCCACAGCGGGAGGGGCCACAACAGTGAGAGGCCCGCGTACCGCAAAAAAAAAAAAAAAAAAGTACTCAGTGTCTAGGGAATAAAAAATTAACACAGAACAATCCAACAGTAAGACATATACTACTAAACTTACTGCATTTAAAGAATAAAGAAATATCCTTTGGAAATCCAGGTAAAAGTATCTAATCCCTAAAAAGTAAAAAAAGTCAGACTGGCCTAAGGGTTCTTATTCTCTTTCCGTGCCTGTCTCTCTCCCCACCATCCATCATATAACAATATAATGTATATATAAGAGATTTTATCATGAATATATATACATATAAAACAAAAGATTAGAGTAGTGGTTACAAAATCATCAAGGAAAAAGGAGCAGATGACTCCAGAATTTTATATCCAACCAAAGTCCTATTACTGTATAAATGCAACAGAAAAACACTTTCAAACATGCAAGAATTCAAGAAATAGAGTTACCATGAGCCCGTCTTACAAAATAAAAAAATTCTAGGGTTTCAAGTCGAAAAGATAAACAGAATTTCCAGGAAAAAAATTTCAAAGAAAATAATGGAGAACTACCTACACTAGACACCACCCTTATTATTTTAAAAAATCATAATAATTAAGACATGTGACGAAGAGAAAGTTTGGTGATAGCTGGAATGCATATAGGAATTTTATATAATGAAGGCTATATTAGTGAACAAAATACGACTGACCTAATAGAGGGTGAATGCTAATCTTGATCAAAAGGAAAAAGTTGGAGCCGTATCTCACAATTTATACCAAAATAGATTCTAGATATATAAGATTTTTAAAAGTAAATATTGAAACCATAAAATGCTCAAAACAATACAGGAGGGACTTTCCTGGTGGTGCAGTGGTTAAGAATCCGCCTGCCAATGCAGGGGACACGGGTTCGATCCCTGGTCCGGGAAGATCCCACATGCCACGGAGCAACTAAGCCCATGAGCCACAACTACTGAGCCCACATGCTGCAACTACTGAAGCCCATGAGCCTAGAGCCCATGCTCCGCAACAAGAGACGCCACTGCAATGAGAAGCCCATGCACTGCAATGAAGAGTAGCCCCAGTCGCCGCAACTAGAGAAAGACCCAGTGCAGCCAAAAATAAATAAATATTAAATAAATAAAATAGGAAAATTAATTTTTATGAAACAGGGAAGGTTTTTCTAAGAATGACAAAATCCCAGATGTCAGAAAAAGTCTAAATACAATTAGATAAAAGTCAAAAATTGCTACAGGACAAAAAATAATAAAAGGCCATCAAATTAAAATACCAACAACAAAATTGGAAAATAAATATTTGCAATTCATGTAACAGACCAAAATCTACTTTCACTAACATATTAAATTCTCTGGGTAATCAACAGTGAAAGACCAAGAACTTAAGGATAAAAGAGCAAGAATTAGACAACTAACAGAAAATGAAGTGCCCAAGACTATTAGACCTATGAAGAGTTGCTCAAACAATAACTCTTACCATAAGAGAAATAAAAATTAAAACTATGGGAAAAATTTTATTATGTATAAGATTGGCAAAGATCAAAAACTTTGAGGTTGAAGAAATTCAAGGAAAATACACACTCTTGTGTTTTGCTAATGGGAATAAAAATTGGCATACTTCTGGTATTTCCCTGGTGGTCCAGTGGCTAAGGCTCCATGCTCCCAATGCAGGGGGCCCGGGTTCGATCCCTGGTCAGGGAACTAGATGTCACATGCTGCAACTAAGAGTTTGCATGCCACAACTAAAATTCCCACATGCCTCAACTACAGATCCCGCATGCTGCAACAAAGATCCCGCACGTGGCAACGAAGAACCAGTGTGCTGCAACTAAGACCCGGTGCAGCCAAATAAAAAAATAAATATTAAAAAGAAAATGGTACACTTCTAAGAGGGAAACTGAGCAAAATCTGTTCAATTTTAAATTTCGGTGTACTCCTTGATCTGGAAATTTGACTTCTAGGAATTTACGCTACTGAGAAAAGCACAAAGGAATTTACATGGGTACAAAGATATTTATGGAAGCACTGGTTTAATAGTACAAGTTTGTAAAAATACAAGAGGGCTATAAATAGAGTACTATAAATAAATTATGGCATATTCATACTAGACAAGAATACTAGACAAGAAAAGAAAAAAAAGAAAAGAATAAGGCAATTCTATATAAAGCTATTTGGAAGGAGCTTCAAGAGATATACTTAAATGAAAGAGGAGAGATGTTGGAAAATGTGTAAAGTATATTGTCATTTGTTTTTTTGTTTTTGCTTTTGTTTTTTCCTTTCAAGGACCATTCATAATGGGTGTATATTCAGAGATATCTGTAAAGTTTAAATAAGAAACCAGTAACAGCCTCTGGTGAGGAGAATGAAGGAACCAAGAAAGGTTATGAGAACAACTTAGGTTTCCTTGATTTGACCTTGTAGTTCTAAAATAATTATTGAGGAAACACACAGAGATGCATTTAGATTCATTTCTAATTCATCTACAAGATTTTGATAATAATTCTTCCTTTTTATTAATGATTTCAAACAGAAGCTTTTAACTTCTACTCTGGTGTCAAATCACACTGGGTTTGCACATAGGTTTGCCACACTTGGTTAGGCTCCTGCTGCTTCCCTGACATTTGAAGATGTTTATTCCATTGGTGTTTCTCTCTTTTGGGCAAGAAAGAACTGACCTTGGTAGGGGGACACAAAGGAGTGGGGTTCAGTGTTGCAGGTTTTGCCCCTCTCTCAGAGACTGCAGCTTTCCTGATTCCCCAGATGGGGCAACAAACTTCTCCTTGGCTGGCTCCACCCCTACCCTTTCCCATTTCCTTTGGAACCTTCTCAACCTCAAGACTGAGAACTTATGAATGTAGTGTTTACATCTGTTGGCTCTGCATCTGTTAGTGTGGAAGTGCCAATCATCTTTTCCCTTTTGCAAAGTGCATTTCTTAGCTGTCTGATTCATTTCAACCATCCCCACCACCATCATCTCCTTAGAAAACAATTTGGCTGTGGGAGTTAAGTGGTCAACACTCAGCTCAGCATTTGCCGTGTTGTGTCTTCCTGATAGTGGAGCCTGATTTCTGGAAGTTGCTGTTGGAATATTTGGAATTCAAAGGGATGTTCCAGGAAGTCCCCAGTAAATTACTCCTTGATCTGTTGCAGGCCAATCCAGGGTGGCTGATACTTGAGGAGAATACGTATATCCTAGTTTACCCAGGAAGATCCTGATGTATCCATGTTATCTTGGCATAATTAATAGCTCTCCTTTGCACTCTGAGAGTGTTCCAGTTCGGACAATAAGCTATGTGGTCACTCTATCCCTCCTGATGGGTGACTGTCTAAAGCAGAGACCTTCAAGCAGTTGATACTGGGAGTGGAAGTAAGAGATCCATAGAGATGCCAATAAGCAAATGCTCTTAGACAGCCTGAGAGTTCACACAGGTGCTATGAGACTCCCTGTGATAGAACATAAGGACAGTTGGTAGAGATTCTGCTGTGATACCTAAATCTAACTTCTGAGATAAGACTTGTGTTATGTGTGTGGCTGTGGTTTGACACAGAGCAACAAAATGAGGCTTGTCAAATCCAAGTAGAGAGGCAGGGGAATTGCAAGGCTGTGGGCTGGTCTGAGGTCAAAGTTTCCTGGAGTTAATGAGGACCTGAGGGGACCTCGACAAAGGATGGGCTTATCAAAATAATTCACAAAGCTAGTTTATATCAGGGCTACTGGGACGCTGGGGTGGGGCTCTCCCTCATTACTGAACCCCATATCTTTTGCCGAAGTGTCACTTCTTAGACACCTTTGACTATAGATGAACCAATTTGATAATAGATTTTTTTTTTTTTGGTGGGGTTGGGGAGTTAGGGAACAACAAATGGATAAAAACAAAATGGAGAAGAACAAAAACGGCAGGTGTGCTCATCAGTGATAAGATGAATTCCGCTTTCAGACATGTATTGTAAAAATATATGTCTCAGGGCTTCCCTGGTGGCACAGTGGTTTAGAATCTGCCAGCTAATGCAGGGGACACGGTTTCGAGCGCTGGTCTGGGAGGATCCCACATGCCGCGGAGCAACTAGGCCCGTGAGCTGCAACTACTGAGCCTGCGCATCTGGAGACTGTGTTCCGCAACAAGAGAGGCCGCGATAGTGAGAGGCCCGTGCACCGCGATAAAGAGTGGCCCCCGCTTGCCACAACTAGAGAAAGCCCTCGCACAGAAATGAAGACGCAACACAGCAAAAATAAATAAATAAATTAATAAACTCCTATCCCCAACATCTTCTAAAATATATATATATATATATATATATATATATATATATATATATATATATCTCAGATTTACAGAAGTCTGGTTTAGGACTGAGGAGGTCATATGGCTCCGAAACCTCAGGCAGTCCCTTTGGAGGAGGACTCTGGGATGAGGCTCATGGTTTGTGAACGGGGTGGGGAGATCTGAGGGCTCAGTTACAAGGTCTGGCTCCCAGGACCCAACTGTACTGGCTGGTGTCTATTAATGTACAGTTATTACAATCATCATGTCAATGAGGCATTAGTGGGTCTGCTGGGGCAGACCCAGCAAAGGTGACCCAGATGGTGGTCACCCAGGACATCTGTCACATTCAGCATGACCCTCAGAATCAGGCTGAAGCTCAAGAGGTGGACCCTGTCCTTCAAGGGTAAGGATGATCTTGGAAAAGGTGAGAACCTCCCTGTCCTCTTTTCTTGTGAACTTTGGCAAAGAAGGGGCTGGATTGACATTGATATTTTGGGCTGAATAACAATGTGATATCACATTAAGTTGCAAGAAGTCATGGAAAGACCTGAGATATGCTGGGAATGACCTTTTTAGATTGTTCCATGTAGTTTAATGAAGAGCATACTTTTGGACCAGAACAGAACATGGCCTGCCTCTCAAGAGTTACTTTTCTACAGGGTCAAAAAAAGAAGACAGGGTTTCCCTGGTGGCGCAGTGGTTGAGAGTCTGCCTGCCGATGCAGGGGACACGGGTTCGTGCCCCGGTCCAGGAGGATCCCACATGCTACGGAGCAGCTGGGCCCGTGATCCATGGCTGCTGAGCCTGCACGTCCAGAGCCTGTGCTCTGCAACGGGAGAGGCCACAACAGCGAGAGGCCCGTGTACCGCAAAAAAAAAAAAAAAAAAGAAGACAGAGAGAAAGAAGAAAAAGGAGAAAGAAGAGGAGGAGGGAGAGCAAGAATGGAGGGGGGGAGGGAGGAAGAAAGAAAGAAAATGATATTGAATTATATAAAAAATTTAGGATCACAATACAACTTTACAATAAAGTTAATTCAATGCACATGGTATCAGACATATCTATAAAGAGATTTATTGTATCAGACAGATCTATAAAGAGATTTATTGCATGGATTTAGTTTGTGCTATTAGTGGAGCTGACTAGGCTAGTTTGAAATCTGAATGGCAGGGAGTCAGCAAGACTAGGAAGGAAACTCTCTCCCAGAAGCTACCTCCACAGTCCACAGGCTGACTTTCTTCTTCCCCAGGGACAAAGTTCTGTTCTTAAGGCCTTTTAACTGATAGGATCAGTTCTACCTACATTATCCAGGATAAACACCTTTATATAAAGTCAATTGATTATAGATACTAATCATGTCTGCAAAATACCTTCACAGCAACATCTAGATAAGAGTTTCATTGCATAACTGGGATTACTGCCTAGTCAAATTGACACATAAAACTATCACATGTATCTAGTGATCTCTAAAATGACATCCATTATATTTAAAAATGAGAAATAAGTGCTTCTCAGATATGAACTGATCTGTTATTCTTGTGCAGAGTCAAACCAAACTTTTACAATGTTAATACATTGTGTTGAATGCAGAAGAAGAGTGTTGGACATTTTCCTAAGCCAACATAATCCCCAGTGGTTTCCCACTGTCTCCAAAAAAGTCTAACCTGGTCCCAAGTTTCCATTCCTAATCCCCCTTTCTTTACTCCATGACTCCTCATTTCAGCTGCACAGAGCTTTTGGTTTTGAGGGTGTCATGTTCTTCCATGGCATGTCCAGTACATATTTTTGTACCAGCCTAGAACGGAGGAGAAATACCAAATAAATGAGTGAGAGAGTGAGAGAGCCGGAGTGGATGAACAGAAGCACAGCCATGCAAGGTACTCTGGCCAGTGGCTCATACACCACTGCGAAGCGCATATGAACCCTGAAGTCCTCGGGTACAATCATGCTGTGTCTCCTAGTCATCTACTCCAAATCAGGACCCCAGATCCTCATGGTCTACGCATGCCCCACACCCTCATAACTCCTGCTTGGGACCCAAGTGCTCCATGCAGTCCATGGACAAGGTCAGTATTAGGGCTCCTGGCTGCAGAAGAGGTTCAGCATCCCAAACTCTGGTTGGTTAAGTAGAGAATGGGAGGCAATGGCAGCCATTAGAGAAACTCCTCTTCTGGGGAAGGTAGGGGAGAGTTCAGTCAATTTTACCACAAGCTCGTAGCTGAGCCCAGAATGTGCTGGGACATCCTCTATCTGAGCTCTATGCCTTCAAGCTGTAGGGAGACCTGCCCCAAGCTTCCTCTTTGGGGGTCAGAGAGTAATTTATGGCAGGAGAGACAGTGCCTCCTCTCTTCTGTAAGATGCCAAGTAAGGCTAAATATTTTTACTCTTGGGGCTAGAGTTTGGACACCATGAGTTAATATGTTTGAAATTGCATTAACTAGGATTCAGAATTAAGAAATCTTAATTAGAGGTTAATTATTCAAGTGATTATTTGGCATTAAATATCAGTTTTATTGGATGTCTGATACAAGAGAAGGGTCTTGAGTGGGGACAAATCTTTTGGCCTTGGCCAAAGATAAAATATTTCCAACTGAACTCAGGTTGAGACCCACCTAACTGACTCTTACGCTGGTGGTTATTAGAAATTCTCCCGGGGCAGCATTTCTGATAGATCGAGGCCATCCTCAGCTTAGCTAAAATCGTCACAGACAACGAAATGAGAACACCTTACAATCCTGGTTACTGGGCAGATTTTTGGCAGGAACCCAATGTGACCTAACGTGGACAAGGTCAAATGTTTGTTTCTTATGCATTACGATTAGCGTGTGGCTCCAATAAATCACCCTCCAGTGGTAGAAAAATATAAGTGTGCTGGGCACTGAATTCAAAGGTAGGAATCTCCTAGTGATCTTTTCATCCCTGGTGAACAGCACAGTAACTGTTTTACTGAAGAGTACATTGAGTCAAGTTTCAAGAGTTCAAAGCCCAAGTCAGCCATGTGCTGTCTGCATGACTAACTCTCCATGCTTCAGCTTCTTTATCCAAAAAAAGGGCCTGATAATGGTAGCTCCCTTCTGGGATGTTGTAAAGAATATGTGAGTAAGAATTGCCACATTTTATGTTTGTAAAATGAACTCAATCTCAATCGAAATGCCCCCACACCTAGATGTGAGATATCTGAATGTATACCAGTTTTGGGGTGTCTCCTTTTTCTAGGATGGCACAAAAAATGCAAGGGTGGGGGACTGGTTAAGCCATGCCTGCTAACAGGGAAAGGACCTCTTGATTAGTGGCTGATATGATAACGACTGAGATGTGTCTGGTCCTATAGGCCATTTTCAGGTCTGGTGCTCCATCCTGCAAAGCCAATTTAGAGTTTATTCCCCAGCCCTAACATTTCAGGTCACCCCACCTGAAATCCTTCCACTGGTCCAGCCTCCAGAGCTAGATTTGAGCCCTCTCAGTCAGAAGACAGCAAGGGGAGTAACTGAAGGAACTGTTTTTGATGAAAATTTTCAGAAGATTTCAGACAAGAACCATCACTTGAAGCTGGTAGAATTGTTTAGGGGAGATTTGGGGGGCAGAAGCTGGGCTACTCTGAGTCAAAATAGCTGGTGGACAGTCAGAGAGAAGCTGTTCTCCCATCTCTGCTCAGAATGTTACCGACCAGGATTCTTGGCCTCCTCAATCAATAGAAATTGATAAGAGGACAAAAAAAAAATTCAGGCAAGACTTTCTTGGGGTCCCTGCTGTAGCAGGGGGGAGTGAGAATAAGTAACAAGTTCCCTTGCTCACTCACTCTCCAAGGGGGAGCGAGCTGGTTCCTTATATGGGGTGAGGGTAGGGGTGTGTCCAGGGGTTGGGCCGGAGGTGTGGCTTAAAAGGTTTGCCATCCTTTGGTGGTGCTGTGTGCAGGGGGCATGCTCAGTAACTGCTTTTGCTCCTGACACCCTGTTTTTGTTCCCGGCTCTTCAGAAGTGGCAGTTGGTCTGTTTGGTCTCTTTGTATCTTGCTGTCCATAATTTGGCCCAACTGTGCATGCATGCAGTTATTTTTAGTCCCTTATAGTTTCTTTGTATCTTGTTGCTTGAGGAGACTTTTGTCCAGGTGCAAGCACTGCAGCAAAGTGTCCCAGGTCCCGGGTCACAGCTTGTCTCAAGAACACAGTGATGTTTGGCAACCAAGGCCTAGAAGCTTCCAGAGCATCTGGCATCCTGCTTCTAGGTCCCAGGATGAGTAGCAATAATCAGACCGAGGCCTCGTGGACAGCTGGGAGAGGAACGGGGAGCAGGCCCACTGTGGTGTGGAGACTGCAGAACACAGAGTGGTTTGAACCAGAAATAACTGGAGGACACTTGGAGGGATATTAATTTTCAACAGTCAGGACTGCAGGGTCTCAAATGCCATAATTAGGTCATTAAAAGTAAATGCAATAGAATTTTATATTGAACCAAATGCTTCCTCAAAAGGGACCATGGAATAAGAATATTTTCAGATATTAAGAGGAGGATATAAAACTTCATTTTATGCACAGACAGGTATGGGCTGGGTATTAGATACACCTTCACATTTACAAATGAGTCTGGATTTCAGGTTGATAAAATGGTACAGTCTCAATCCTGGGTGCCAGTTACTCCTTATTCTAAAGCTTGGTTCTGAGACAGGCTGGGACCTGGGACCTGGGACCCTTTGCTGCAGTGCTTGCACCTGGACAAACGTCTCCTCGAGCAACAAAATACAAAGAAACTATAAGGGACTAAAAATAACTGCATGCATGCACAGTTGGGGCAAATTATGGACAGCAAGATACAAAAAGACCAAAAAACCCAACTGCCACTTCTGAAGAGCCGGGAACAAAAACAGGGTGTCAGGAGCAAAAGCAGGGCACTGTGCATGCCCCCTGCACTCAACAGCACCAAAGCGGTGGGTAGACTACCTAAGCCCCCACTCCAGCCCGACCCCTGGACACACTCCTACCCTCATTCTCTATAAGGAACCAACTTGACACAACCCATCCCGCTCCTGGGGAGAGAGCAAGCAAAGGAATCTATTGTTTGTTCTCGCTCCCACCTATTGCAGCAGGGGCACCAATAAAACCTTGCCTGAATTTCTTGTCTGGCCTCTCATCAATTTCTATTGATTAAGGAGGCCAAGAACCCTGTTTGGTAACAGTTCCAGAGCTCCTCAGACAGATTTCTAAAGGAGGAAGGTGAGTACTGGTTTGGGGACTATAAGTGTCTACCTACCCCTGTTTATAAAAGAGGTTGGAGAGACCCGGACAGGAGAAGTTTGAGATTGGAGAGCATGGTCTGGCTATCCCAAGAGGCTCAAACTTGGTGAATGAGTAAAGATCTCTTGGCGAATTTGCCATGCATGCCTGAAGCCTATGTTGCTTGATTCAGGCGCAAAAAAAGTCTTGAGGGTGTGAGTCTGGCCTTAGCAGCTAGGGCAGCAAAGTGGAGAGCTATAGGAGGTGCCCCTTCTCCAACAGACAGTAGGCACTCTGGGCCAGGTGAAAGCCAGTCAGTGAGGAGTTACCTGCAGGTGGCTGGGGGGACTGGAATCTTATCCGAAGGTGGAGAAAGGAGGAGCGGGCAGAGGGAAGAAACTGATCACACACCACCTTATTAACGTCAAGCTGCAGCCCAGGCGAGTGGAGAAGCTTTAGGGTTTTTTTTTAACGCTTTTTTTTTTTTAATTTATTTTTGGCTGTGTTGGGTCTTCATTTCTGTGTGAGGGCTTTCTCTAGTTGTGGCAAGCAGGGGCCACTCTTCATCGCGGTGCGCGGGCCTCTCACTATCGCGGCCTCTCTTGTTGCAGAGCACAGGCTCCAGACGCTCAGGCTTAGTAGTTGTGGCTCACGGGCTTAGTTGCTCCACGGCATGTGGGATCTTCCCAGACCAGGGCTCGAACCCGTGTCCCCTGCCTTAGCAAGCAGACTCTCAACCACTGCACCACCAGGGAAGCCCCGAGAAGCTTTAGTTTTGATGAAGTTCTAATATTGATTATCATATTGGACTGGCTAATTACTAACTGACTGTTTTAGTGAGTAATGTGGCAGAAGAATGCTTTTGAGCGGCTAGAAAAATCATGAGCCCTGCCCTGGACTTCATTTGAGGGATGGGGAGAGCCTGGGACCACGGAGTATTTTTTATTTTTTTTAGAAATGTGAACTTTCCTTTAAAAAAAAAAAAAATTATTTATTTTTGGCTGCGTTGGGTCTTCGTTGCTGCACACGGGCTTTCTCTAGTTGCGGCGAGCAGGGGCCACTCTTCCCTGCAGTGCGCGGGCTTCTCATTTCAGTGGCCTCTCCTGTTGCGGAGCACGGGCTCCAGGCGCGCAGGCTCTGCGTCGTTGCACGCGGGCTCTTTAGTTGTGGCTCGCGGGATCCAGAGCGCAGGCTCAGCAGCTGTGGTGCACGGGCCTCGTTGCTCCGCAGCATGTGGGATCCTCCCTGACCAGGGCACAAACCTGTGTCCCCTGCATTGGCAGATGGATTCCCAACCACCGAGCCATGAGGGAAGCCTCCACAGAGTATATTTGAAGGTGATGGTTGGTGGAATGTAGAGAGAAAATAACATTTTTTATTACATCATCCAAGTCCTTCACATAGTAACAACTGATTAGTCCCAGAAACTCACAGACATGTCCCTTGTGCCCCTGCCTCAGTTTCCTTGTCTCTATCTTGCCCAATTTCCCAAAACTACAGTGACACTCTCCTTGGGTACTCTGCCTAAATCTCTGCCACACATACATGCACTCCCATAGCCCTCCTGGCTCAGGGGCACTACCCTAAATCCAAGCTCTCTTGACTGGAGCCCTGAGATGCCACCTGGCAATCAGTAGCACCCTCCCTAGGAAATGAGATCTTGTCTTAACATATCCTCACTCCCGGCTGAGGTCCCGCTTAGCTGAGGCTTCCCCTCCTCCTTACCTTCATTCTCCTCCTTTCCTCCTCTTCTTCTTTCGCCTCCTCCCTAGTCCTGTATCACCGCCAGACTTCTCTATGCCTTGTCTGAGCCTCTCCATCATGACAGCTGGAGATACAAATGGCTTTTGGTTATTCTGGTTCAGGAATTTCTCTTAGAGCCAATGGCTATGGAATCATTTTCTTCTTTTTCCTTTCTCTCTCTTTCTTTTGAAAAAAAATCTTGCCCATTATATATACAGCACCTGTTTAGAATGCATCATGTCATTCTGGCATCATAACTAAAGTCTCTTTGCTAGTTCCATCTATTCCATTTCACTTAGAAGGATGAACTTAGTGTGAAGCAATAGTTAGTTGGCAATATATGCTGCCTTGAGTTGGTTACAAAGTTAAGATGGGAGAGAAACAGACAACAAACCTTATGCTCTAAATTCAGATTTTAAAATACATATATAAAATAATATAAAGGGGGGAACTCTAATTATTGTGAGTTCCAGTTGAGTTTCAATGGTATGTGTAGTCAGAATTTTTTCATATAATTGTCTCTTTGGTCACCCTGACAGCTAAATTATTAGGAAGTATGATGAGAACATGCTTTACAGTTAAGCAGGTGAATTTCTTAAGAAATAGACTAATGTTGAGGTTAAATTAATTTACTGAAAATCTGGAATAAACTCTTTCTTAATTTCCTCACAATTAGCCCTGGCCTCTGGGAATAAAAATGGTTGTGTGTGTGTGTGTGTGTTTATATTGTTATTTTTATTCTCCCTAAATTATCTGTTTGGTAGTGGAGATGCTTTTGTTCTTCATAATTATTTCCTTCACTTAACTAAATTTTGAGCTTGGATTTTGGTTGTTTTCTTGTTTTATCTTCTTGCAAATATTCAAATTATAGATGCTGTGTTAAAGGACTTTCTATTAGGGTAACAAACGTGAATGCCAATATATGATTCTTTGCTTACAAAAAAAAGAAATTTCATGTGGTTCAACTTAATGTATGGGTCTTGAGGTCAGCTGCTGACCCAAAGGTGAAATTAAACCATCTCCCCTTGTAGACAACAACTGCATATTCCTTGATTCCTCCAGATTCCCCCTATGGCTGGCTGCTTTAGTAACAATTTGAACTCAGTGTCAGTAATAAAGTGTAAACACTTCCAGCTGTGGTCATAATGGGGAATTGAGAACATGACTGGTGTGGTGGAAAGCATTCAAAACAGCCATCTGAGCATCTTCTCTTAAGACAGAATTGGGCTGACTACATATCTGATAAGACCATTCGTGTTGAAACTGTTTATCCAGAAGATGAAAACCCAACTCATTCAAAAGTGATCGGTTGAGTGGTTAACAATAAATCTACTCTATACGGCTATGAAATTGGTTAGGGTGAGCATTGAAACTCCTCATTGTGGGAACCCTGACAGAAAAAAGGACAAATTTCCTGGAATAGGTAGAGATTCTCATTACTCCCCTCTTATCACCAGGGGAAATTAAAAAAAAAAAAAAAAACACCAACTGGGAGTTTCCTATTATCCTACTTGACGGGAGCAACCACTTGTACTTTAGTACAAGTAACTAGACATTGCTGCCATTGATATGAACACGCAGACTTATGGCTGGGAATAATGGAATTCAAAGAACCAGGCAATCTGGAAGGATGCAGAACTCTGGCTAACAATGGCCACCTTCTCCAGGTGTATGGAAGAATCCCATTGGTCTGTGCTCTGGGAGCAGATGGCAAGTGGATCCAGAGTTAGAACTGAAGCTCACAGTGCTGTGAATAGCAAACGGGATGAATGGGGCTTAGATAATCAGGTACCTTTGGAACTGTAGAAGCCAACATTTCAACCCAGGGTTAAAGCTTATCAAAGAGAAGGAATGAGGAAAGTGTTAGAATGGAAAGGTGAATCTGTCAGGGTTCAGTCAGAGAAGTAGAACCACTAAGATAGATAGATAGATATAGATGTGTAACTGCAGATAATCCTACTGTGATTTGACCATCCACAGTTGTGATCTCTGTAAAGGCTGCAGTCTTCTTGTCTATTGCTGGAACTTGAAGACCATGGGACAGGGAGGGAGAGAAGATGGACAGGTGGATGCAAGGTGAGGGGGAGCCAGACCGAGCAGGAACCCATAAATATGAGCCAAAGCCCACGAAGATGGACTCTCACCTGTGTTAGTCCCGGTTGCTTCTGCCCTTGCTGTGGGTGTGGATGCCGTGTCCCGTGGAAGCTGGGTCTTACATCGTGGAGCTAAACATGACACAGCCCAGGAATCAGAGAAGCTCCTGGAGGATCCATGAGGAAGCTGAACTTGCTGCAGGACAGGCTACTGCCTCATGCCAAATGGGGGGGGGGTCAGTCTCTCAGCAACTACGTGTGTGAGCTACAAAATGGCCCCTGCTTCACATCTAATCTCACACCAGAAACTCTCTTGTGGCCGTCCGCAAAAGGAAACATATAGGTAATGGAATTCTGTGAAACATGGTTCAGCCTAGTTGAATTGACAGGACACAGAAAGAATTTTGGGAAGCCTGATCTCCATGTATTTCCCTAAATTTATCTGTCGGTATGCACTCCCTGACTATAGAATGCCACCAGATCTGGCCACCAGATCCAGCCAGGAGGAAGAAAGAGAACAAAAGGTAGTGCGCTAGCCCTGACTCGTCCCTCTAAAAGTGATGTTTTATATTACCCTGAAACCCAAGCCACAGAGGGAGTCAGTGAAGGCTAGAGAAATGGCCAGAGCATCAGCTATGTCGCTAGGAGACACACATGCAAAAGTGGGCTTGTTATTCAAGAAACACGATTCAGCAAGATGTTTGATGTTACTTATTAGAACAGGAAGACTCGAGAAATCAAGCTAAGGCAGTGTGTTGCCAGAAAAAGTCCAAGCTCAGCAACTGGGGACTTGCGATTGCTCCATTTCTAAAGTAATCTCCCAGTCCTGGTAGCTTAACTAAATGAAAGTGGCTGCTGCTAAAGTGATTCAGCCCCCAAAGGGGACTGACCCCTCTTATCCTTCTCAAGTGCAGTCATAGAGGGCGATGGATAACTGTGATCCTCCCCATGATCTAGGTGGAACGGACTGCGTGGCTAACACCTCATCTGCAGGTTCTGGGAATAAGCCTTTGGAACGGTCGTGTCCTAATGCACCGATGATTACAGGATGCTGTTTCCCTTCTCCAAATAGGGATTTTATTTGTAGTTATCCCAGATTAACAGACTGGAGGCCTCCACATTTGGACCCAACTAAAAAGAATGCATATCACCCAGAGAGTCTGTAGTTTGAGCAAGATGAAGCACGTGGACGTGCCTTTGTGCAGACTCCTTTTGGAAAGGAGGTGAGTGGGTTGCAGTTGTTCATGGCATCAAGAAAATGATTTTAAATAAATATACAGTAAAATGGCAGGTACATGGATGCTGCATGGCCATGGGTGAGTTGTAGGGGATGTGTATGGTTTTTGTCTGTTCGATATCCCTTCCTCTTGGGGACAACTGACTCTTCTCTCAATTTATACGACTCAGTGGGACCTTCCAACACAGCACTCTGCCCAGTTCCAGGTCAAAGCAACGGGCATAGGATTCAAGATATTCTCTTTCTCTCTGTTTCTTTGTTTATCTACCTATCCATTATCTCTCTATTTATCTGTCTATAGGTATAGATCTGTAGATGGATGGCCATAGATGAAAGTGCATGTGTGTGTGTACTTTTTATGTATGTGTGAAAAACAAAGCTCTCTTTCTGCTAAGTGAGCTATGATATATACATACAAGACTCTTCCCTTTGCAATCTGCCTCTGGCCATAAGAAAGAAAACATCTGGAGCCCAAAAGAATGAGACCAAGGCACTATGAGGGTCGAAGCTGAGAGATGAAGACTCGATGATAGAGCTTGAGACTAGGGGTGGAGCTGTGTCCGAACTTGGACTTCCAAGTGACTTGAGGCAACAAATTCCCATGGACCAACTTGAGTTTGGTTTCTGATACTAATATCTGTATGGTTCTTGACCAATATAAAATGTCTCTATGTCTCAGCTTCCTTTTACATCATCTATAATCTTCCCCAATCAAGCAGTGAGTATCATCTCTTCCTTTCTTTTTGAGATAACAGACACATGGAGAGTTTAGATGGAATAGTCAAGGTCACACAGCTTGTTGGTGATTGGACTGGGACTGGAACTGAGGCCTGGATGACTCTGAAGCACAAGCACATTCCCAAATTCCAATAATTTTTTTGTGTTCCAATAAATAAGACATTGCCTAAAGTCTCAGGCCAAAACACACGGTTGCACAAATAAAAAGGTGTAGGCATTATACAGAAAAGAAGAGCATTTAGACATGCTATTTTGAAAATAAATTTATTTATTTATTTTTTATTTATTTATTTTTGGCTGTGTTGGGTTTTCGTTGCTGCTCACGGGCTTTCTCTAGTTGCTGAGCGGGGGGCTACTCTTTCCTGCAGTGCACGGACTTCTCATTGCTGTGGCTTCTCTTGTTGCGGAGCATGGGATCTAGGCACACAGGCTTCAGTAGTTGTGGCACTTGGGCTCAGAAGTTGTGGCGCACGGGCTTAGTTGCTCTGCGGCATGTGGGATCTTCTTGGACCAGGGCTTGAACCCGTGTCCCCTGCATTGGCAGGTGGATTCTTAACCACTGCACCACCAGGGAAGTCCCCAAGACATGCTATTTTTTTTATATGTGAAAGAAGTAAATTTATCCAGAATTACGTTAATAAATAACATTATATATAAATAGCACCTTATACGTATGGCTTTTTATTTTGCAGAGTACTAAGATATATACCGTCCTTCTCAATAAATCATTGAAGTAATTCTTGTGAATTGGCATTACAATCATTACGATTGCAGAGGCCATTTTCAAGGCTCAGAGAGACTTGGTTCCTTGACTAATGTTTCACAGCTATAAAGTGATAAAACAGACTTGAACCCAAACCTTCTGACTCCAAGCCACAGTTCTCCAATGAACAGGAAAAATGGCATTTCTAAAGATGTGACCATTTTGAGGTTATTTTATATGTGATGTTTCAAACTCTGCTAGGTAATCCAAGTAAGACTAGTCTTTTTCTCCTTTCATGTTTCTATCTTCTACCTCCCTTCTCTAAACCCCTCACATAACCAGTAACCTGAATGTTAAGCCCAATCACAATAAATGGTTTAATATGTTGATTTCTATGTGCCTGACTGCAGTGTGCATTAAATAAAACCACTGCCATGCCGTTGAACTATTTGTTACTCAAATTCCTATCCCTTCTTTTTATTTTTAAAAATAAAATCCTGATGCCATTTTTATCATGTGAGTCTCTGTTTTAAAATTCACGCTCTGCTCTGTGCCATATCCCACCCCTTAATCAGGGTGAATCTGATGCACAGAGGGTATGGGATTCTGGCCCAGGGAGGGCTCAGGTGAGTGACAGGAGTATTCTGGGATTTGTGCTCCTGAGATGCAAGGCCAGGCCAGCTGCAGAGCAAGAGGGAAACAGCATGGTCCACTGCCAGCAGGCGAAGGACAATGGGTTGAATGTGTAAACATTACTGACAGTCAGACTGGGAGTGGTGGGCAGATAAAGGAAAAGGAAAGAAAAACAGCCAAAAGAATGCATGCCACAAGTTCCTGGACCAGGAGGCTGAGGATTTTGTAGCTTTCCAACTTGGTTTCCACAGACCTGAGTTGGTTTGTGAGATCAAGGTTAAAAAACAGAGGGGAAATGCTCTCATTCAAGTGAATCATATGCCATGAAAGCATGTGACTCTGCTTTAAAAATAGCGAGGAGAAAGAAAACATTTCAAAATGTGCTTTCTCAGGAACCTCCAAATTAAAATGAGAAAAAAAAGGGTCATGTGCAAATAGTCTGAATTTTAGCATTAATACAATTAAATGGAAATTTGATTATGCTGTGTTACAGCTACACATAATGTTCTCAAGCATAACTTTGGCAAATCTGTTAATTCCACTAGTGATTAGATATGTGCATTTCAACACATCTTGCTGCCCTTTGAAATCTAGTACAATCAAGATGTTAGATTGTAAGTTATTTTCTGGTTATTAAGATGTGTTTCAACCCTCATCTTTAATCAGCTGAAGATTTGCAAGATGGCTTTGATACGCACATGGGTGTGTGTGTGTGTGTGTGTGGTGCACACCCCAAACTGATGAGCTGTCACTCTCATCTCCTGGGCCTCAGGATGTACCCTCCGGTATATGTTGTTAATAAGGAATCTGTGTTGAGTTTCACTCATTTAAAACAGGGGATGGGGGTTGGAAAGGCTCTTCGCATCTCTAAATCCTGGCGGGGAGCCCCGAGGCTGGGCCCTTCCTGTCAGTGTCTATACAGGAAGGCGGAACTCAGTGAGGCGGAGGAAGGCAGCCAGTTGGTAGACAACGCCTGGATGCCCTCTGACCCTCGGGTTAAACTGCTGTCTGGGCGGCTCAGTCTGGTAAGTCAAGTTCCAGGGAGGGAGAGCTGCCAGTTATCTGTCAACGCGCCTAGACGTGGACTGCATCACAGGGAGGCACCAAGACGAAATCTTCCTAATGGCCTTCTCTCTCAGGCCTCCTGCTCGCCCCCCGTTGCAGAGCCCAGGCCACCCCAGTGGACACAGTTTAGGGAGTTTCCAAATGACCCAGGAAACGATGACTTCTCTGGACATTCCAGGGAGAGACAAGGAGGTAATGTGTTTACAGAACATTGTATTTCAGGCCTTCGTGTGGTTATCGAAGCTGAGAGGATGGTGATGCATATTCCCCCAAAGTGCGGCCGTCACCATAAAGAACTCTGCAATCCCGTGATTTAAATAAGTGGTGTCGAGAGCCTTGACCGGGGATCTTAGTCTGGGATGAAGGGAGGAATGGGAGACATAGTTGTCTTCCCAGACCGGGACACGAACCCGCGTCCCCTGCATCGGCAGGCGGACTCTCAACCACTGTGCCACCAGGGAAGCCCTGACATAGTTGTTTTATATTTAAGATGCCACAAGGACAAACATAAAGAAAAAACAATTTGGTAGAGAGTAGCAGAGACAAGGAGACAGAGAGAGACAAAGGGAGAGAGATATAGAAAAAGAAGAGAGAGAGAGACAGAGAGACAGGGAGATTGACCCAGAGACAGAGAGAGACAGAGACGTACACACTCAGAGGGAAAGAGAAACAGAGAGAGGCAAAGAAAGAGAGGCAAAAAGAGGACAGCAGTAAAAGAGCACGAGACATACAGACCTCCAGACAGAAGAGAAGACACAGAAAGACACAGACAAAGCTGCAGAGTTTGTTATGGGAGAGACCTTTTGGGCTCTGGAGCGGAGAAAGAGCGTGGCCATCTGGAAAGCAGGGCTTTAGCCGCAGGGTTGTTGGTCCGGAGGGAATGGTTGGTCACCAGCCCTTGGCTTGGGGCTCCCCTAAGAATGGAGATCCAGGGCAGGCTTGGGAAAGGAGTTAAGGGGTGGCCTGGACAGGTAGAGAAACAGAGGTGTAAGGAATGAGAATTCCTTCTGGCCGAGCTGGAGACACATGTACTGGCTTTTTCTCTCCCATCAGCCCTGCCTCTCTTCTCCCCAGAGGGCCACGCTTCTCTTTCCCCTCCTTCCCTCCTCCCCTCCATCGGTCTTTTCCTCTCTTCCTCATCCTTTCTTCTGTGAAGGCTCTCCCTGCTAGTATTTTTTTTTTTTTTTGTCAGTACGCGGGCCTCTCACTGTTGTGGCCTCTCCCGTCGCAGAGCACAGGCTCTGGACGCGCAGGCTCAGCGGCCATGGCTCACGGGCCCAGCCGCTCCACGGCATGTGGGATCTTCCCGGACCGGGGCACGAACCTGTGTCCCCTGCATCGGCAGGCAGACTCTCAACCACTGCACCACCACGGAAGCCCCTTGCTAGTATTTTTATTCATTCTCCATTCACTCACTCATTCTACACATATTCACTGAGGACCTACTATGTTCTACAATATTTTTGCAACACTGGGAATAAATCAGTGAAATGAACCTAGTGGGGGATCTCCTTAATTAAGGGCTTTACTATCTGGATCGCCAAGCATCCCACGTGATGGTCACCAGGATCACGATGCATAAAATGTAGGGACAGAAAAGTGGAGCCAGAAACTGAGGTGTTGAAAGAAGGAGGCCAGGTGGTGCCCCCGGTGGATTTGCCCATGTGGTACCTGCAGTGCTTGCCATCAAGGGAGTGATGCCTCTTCCCACTTCCAGACCGGATGGCTGGTGAATTTCATTCATCCATGTACCAGGCACTTATTAAGCATCTACTATACACCAGGACCTGGGTCAGATGCTTCATGGGGTTTGGGGTTAGCAAGTCCAACATAACGGGATCTTAAAGTTTGGGTTCTTCCACTCTTCCCCTTAATTTATGATGTTCAGGAAAGTGGGCAGATGCTGAAGAGATGAGCAGGTAAATAAGTCAAAATCAAATGTTGTTTGTTTGTGACTCATCAAGGACAGACTTCCAGGCAGTGCTGACCTTGTCCCTTTATCCAAGGCCATTGTGCTGCGGAATGTTTTGGTTAAATGCCCACTGTCCTCAGAAGAGACTCAGTGACCTCAGTCAGTGTTTGTACAAAGTCACACTTCTTAGTAAAGTGCAGCCAAATTATGCAGAAGACGAGTGTTGAAAAACTCTGGTGTGGTCCCTCACTGATGGCTAAGATCAGAGCCACTGGCTGCCTGCCTTCCAGAGTCACTGAAGCTCTTTGACAAGAGCCCATCAGAGCATAGAAGTCAGAGCAGGCAAGATAACCCTTTGCTTCCTGGACACGTTGTGCTTTTCACAATCATGTAGCTCTTTCACTTAAGCTCTGTTTAGACTTGGAGTTAAGGGCTGTGGTGTGGCCTTGACGTAGCTCCCATTGTGGTCTTCTGGAATATGGAAAAAATCACAGTTCAGTAGGTGGTGCTGTTTCCCTTTGCCTGAACCTCAGATCGGACCCTGGCCTTGAATGAGGGCAGCCTCAGGGTTGGAGAGATCACTTGTTATGTTACAGGAAACTCTAAATGTCACTGCAACATAAAAGAATGTGTGCTGTTTTATTAATAAGGATTTTAGGTACAAATTCAGCCAAATTCACCATTTTCCATGTTCTTCTAGAACTATTTACTTATGTCACACCGTTATTTATTTACTCATTGACTTATTCAGGCCATAAATATATGCTGAGTGGTTCTTCTGTGCAAGGGAATATGTGGGATTCTTTCTGAGATTCAGAAGAACAAAGAAAATATATACAATGTGATTTTTCTGCTACCTACAGTATTCAAACATATTAACAAAATATATTAGTTGAGTACCTACCATATGGTGGATACCAAGTGTTTGATATATATTATTCCTAATCTTTTAAGAATTTTCACTTTCCAGATTTGCAAATGAAATTTAAATTAGAAAAAAATTTGGAATATTAAATGATTTGCCCAAGATCGCACAGTTATCAAGTGGCTAAAATGGAGTTTGAGGCCAAGTCTATGACCTTAAATTTCATTTCGTTTCCATTGCAAGAAGATTATAGGGCCAGGACTGCAGTGAGGCAAGTGAGGTGGCTGCTGCAGTCACTCACACCCTGATAAGATGTAAGCAAAGATGAAGTATACATACCAGTTCAGAGCAGAGCCCCTGGAGCCTACCTGGCTGGCTTCCCATCCCAGTGTCACCTTTAAATACCTGTGTAAGCTTGAGACAGATGACTTGATCTCACCGTATCACATCTGTAAAATGGGGATAATAATAGTACACGGCTCCCAGAGTTCTGGTGGGGAGTGAATGCAAACAAATGTATACAAAGTGCTTAGAGTCGTGATTAACACATATATAAGCACTAGATGTTTCTATTACTGTACTGCAATAATGACATTAAAAAACTCTATGTGAGATGCCATTTAGGAGCTCAGAGGGGAAAGAGGGTGCTTCTAACTGGAGTAATTTTGGAGGTTGCATTTGGGTCTTGATTAGATTGAAGAATTTTGACAACTGCAGGTAATAATATTTGTAGCAACAATAACCTTGCTTTAGTCACTCCTTACTTTATGCCAAGTGCTCTGCTAACTTCTTTGTATTTATTTTCTCATTGAATCCTTGCAAGAACTCTATGATGTAAATACTCTTATTAACATTTTGAACTGAGTCAGTGCTTTCTCTGCCCAAGATCACCTCGCTGATAAGTAGTGGGACAAAAATTCAATTCCAGGTCTGCCTGATGCTCAAATTCATGCTCTTAACCCTTGGGGCAGCACCATGGGGTAGAGTGATTTAGACAGGGCATGAGGTGAAGGTAGCCCCACCAAGGGCAGACACGCTTGGCCTATTTGGAGACAATGAGGAATCCACATTAGCTTCTGTGACTGCCTTGGGGAAAAGATTTGAGAGCTAGGACAAGCTAGAACTTGAACCTGAAAGTCCTTCAAGGACAGGCTGAAAAGTTTGGATATCACTTGGTGCTGACTGGGGAAAAATATTGATTTGAAGATTTGGAATAACAACTGTGTTTGTCACATACATTTATATAATAATTGAGAAAGAGCTTGGATGACCTATAGTTTGTTCAGATTTACATTTTAGAGATGGACAATTTAGAATTAAATCCTCCTACAATCTTGTATTGTTGAAATGATAGGGCTATTTGTATCTATCCTAGAAGAGGCTGTTTGTCATTTTAGATGAGTTAAGGAAAAGGTCCTAAAGAAGTAAGGAATTTTTAAAGTGCCAACTGGTTATATTGAATTACCTGCCTTCAGCTCTTCATTTCCACCTCTTTCATTAATTCAAATGCATGGAACCACCTAGGGAAGCATTTTGAAAATGCAACCAGGTATTCTTGAGTGAGAGTATGCAATAGGACTTTTCTACAGATCCCAAAGAAAACTGTGCTCTGAACGTGGAATTTCACTCTAAATTGAGACCTCATTATTATCCAGAAAGATCCAACGGCCATGCTTTTTCTTGAATACTTAAATACCTGCACCTCTCTTCACCCTCATCTCATACTATATAACGGAGTGCAAGGGATTTCTGCTTTTCTTGGCTGTTCTAAACTCATCTCGCCTTATACCCGGAGCACTGCTAGTCAATGGCAGCAGACAGGCACCCAGCCTCTTTCAGCAAACAATGTTGGAAAAGAGAACTCCTAGCTATAGTGATTGTGGTTTATTTATTGTTTTAATGAGTCTTTGCTGTGTAACCACAACACCATAATGACCCCGGCCACACCTCAAGAAAAGGAAGTTCCCGTAATCCTCTCCTCACTCATCTTTTCATGTTGCTGGAAGTCAGCTCCTCTTGGCTGCCTGCTGCATGGGCTTCCGGAGTTTGCTGGGCCTTTGTTCTTATCAGTGATGCCCTCCTGTCTCCCATCCCTCCCTCTCCCCGCTTCCTTCTTCCTCCAGACTGCGAGACCTCAAGTATCAAGCCCAGAAAGCCAAGGGGAGCGAAATGAATACCGTTTCTCGGACCCAAACCATTGTGTCCAGCAATGCTGGTCAGGAAAAGGCGGCAGGCAGGCTACTGGAATGCCAGGGTCCCCCTTTCTCCTCCTGCCTTTGTCAGTCTTAAATAGAAACAGATACATTTCACATGATTTCCCCAGGAGACCACAGTTATTAAGAAAGTGCCGATGGTATATTTAAGAGGAATAGCACTGAGTGAGGAAGTGTGCGTGTGAATTGACATGAAATTGTACAGTGGGATTTCATGCACTTAGGGGGAAATTTGTTCTTTGATTTCAGAGAATAAGGTAGAGTGTCTGCAAATAAAGAACACGGACTCGTGTCCCAGGTTTTCCATCTCTTTTGCGACACCACCAGGTGACTTTTGATAACTCCTTCTGTGTTGTTTTCTTTGGGGCATCCCATCTTGCACAGCGCCCTGTGGCGTTCAGTTTAGTTCATCCACTTTGCCTGGGCAGCTCAGGGTAGTGGTGAGAAACAAGATTCAGAGTTGTTTGAACTTGAATCTCAATCTCACCATTCTCTAGTGTGTGCTCTGGGCGCAAGTCTTGTAACTCCTCTCAGCATCAGTTTCCTCCGCTGTGCAACAGGTAGAAGTATGCCTATGACATAGACATTTCATGGTAATTAAATAATGCAACATATATAAAATATCAGGTAGGTGGTAGTGTTGTAATGATAACTGTTCTCCTTCTGTCCCTTTTCCTCCTCCTCTTCTCCTCCTTCTTCTCCTTTTTCTTCTATTTCTTCTTCTTCTTCTTTTTTTTTTTTTTTTTTGTAATTCGGGGAACTGTAGAGCATAAGGGTTAGTTCTGAGTCCTGTTATGAGGAGGTTTCAGCTGACTGTGACCTTGTTTGGCATGGTCATATGCACAGCGGCTTGGCTTTCCAATTAGACCTTCTCAAATGGATACAGAGGTTCGTTGGTGTCATGAATGCAAAAGGAACTATAAATATAATGCAAGTCTGATTATTTGACAGTTTTTCAATCTTTAGAGCTTCAACCAGGCTCTGAGTCCCCTTTCCTATACACATACAGTGGCTAAGGGCTCAGAGGATGGAAGGTCAGACATTTCTTTGAAACACTGTGATTTGGAATGCAGAAGTGAAGCAGCTACCACTGATCACAACGGTGCCATTCTGTCTGTTTACTGAAAGCTAGGCTTTTTCAGAAAGAAATGTTATGCTAAGAAGGGTAACATTCTACCAATTTGAGTCAGAAAAACAAAACATTGAACTTTCTTCATTTTCTTTCTTTCAATACGTATTTATTGTACATCACTTACGTGTTAGACACTGGTGAAAGAGCAGAAAGCAAGTAGCCACAACCTTTGATTCAGTATCTGTGGTGGCTTCATGATGGCCAAGGATTTTTTGACACTGAGATTGTGTTTGAATCGGGGCTGGCTCTGTGACTATCTTGGCCAATAGTAATGCTCTGTCAGTGTATATGTTCCTGGGGCTGCTGTAATAAAATATCACAAGCTGTTAGCTTAAATAATAGACATGTACTCCCTGGAGATTAGAAGTCCAAGATAAAGTGCTGGCTTGGATTGGTTCCTTCTGAAAACTTTGGGAGAGATCTACTCCTCCATCCTAGTGTCTGCTGGTTTGCTGCCCACCTTTGGCTTGTGCCTGCATCCCTCCAATCTCAGCCTTTATCTTCACAAGACATTTTCCCTGTGTGTCTTCATATTGTCTTCTCTTTGTGCATGTCTGAGTCCCTGTCCAATGTCCCCTTTTTATGAGGATGCCAGTCATGTTGGAAGCAAATCCGCCTGAATAACCTCATCTTAACTTGACTATATTTGCCAAGAGCCTAAATAAGGTCACATTCTGAGGAACTGGTGGTTAAGACTCCAATACATCTTTTGCTATGGAACACAATTCACCCCATAACGGTCAGTATTTGAGCCCAGGTCATAAAAGACTGACCACTTCTACCTCCTATCTCTTGGAAACCAGCTACCATATTGTGAGGAAACCCAATGGCCTCATGGAGAGGCCCATCTGGAGAGG
The DNA here is from genome assembly GCF_039906515.1 of Pseudorca crassidens. NCBI lineage: Eukaryota > Metazoa > Chordata > Mammalia > Artiodactyla > Delphinidae > Pseudorca > Pseudorca crassidens. Next base: position 137,182,022 of record NC_090296.1, on the reverse strand, counting down.
AACTGGGCACTCCTAGCCAACAGCCTTGACTTGGTTCCCCAGCATCAACTTGCCAGTTGTGAGTGAGCCATCTTGGAAGCTGGCTCTCCAGTGGAGCTAACACAATGGACCCTGTGGGGAGCTGACATGTGCTGTTGCTGGTGAGCCTGCCCCGAATTGCATATTTGTGAGCCAAATAAATGCCTGTTTTTGTTTTAAGCTACAAGTTACATAAGCATAGCTAACCATAACAGTATCCTTGAAAGGAGACATTAAACAAGTAGTTATTTGTGCTAAGTGTTAGAAAGGAGACATACAAGACCCCAGGGGAGAGTAAATAAGAAAGCTAACCTGGTCTTGTCCTGGTCTGTTATGTTGCTAAGTAAATACTCTTGTCTGTGTGGGTCAATTGGAGGTGCTTTCCTTGTATGAAATTCCCCCAAAAAGGCATTTGTTCCGGCCACCTGACTTTCTGAAATGCATTTAATTTGAAAACACCTTCGCTCTCTTTGCATCTGTGTTTCCCTTTTGGGAAGTAGGGAGGGTGGGAGAGCACGTCCATGGATGACGGTAGCACCCATCCAAAGTGAAGTCCATTTACTTTCATCTCCTTTCCTAATGGCACAGAAAATGGAGCATAAAAATATCCTGTGGAAGGTTAAGTGCTCTATACTAAATGTGGAGTATCTGGAAGAGGTAATGAAGCGAGGGTCAGAGTGAACAGGGAGGGGTGAATTTTTTTCCTCTATTATTGTTCAAACAAAGCTATGTAACACAACATTTAATATTAAAGGGAGATTGAACAGCAGGTAGGCATGGATGACCTCTTTTGACAGGACTCCCTATAAAATTAGATAATCCGGAGAGGTAGCCTGCAATCAGTGGACCAGAACAAGGTTATCTTGCCTACAGAGAAAACCTGAGGCCAGGCTATTTGTAGTCCAAGTGTGGGGTGAGGGATGAGTGGAGTTGGATGGAGCCGGGTCCAGGAGCCATTCTGATCAGTTTTATGGTGGGAAAGCTGCTTAAGGAGCCTGGGGTATATTTAAGAACCCAGATGATCCAGGCTTGGAGTAGCATTAGAACTCTAAACCTGGGGTCCTTGACTCATTCACTTATTAAATGCCTTACATGTGCCAGGCATTGTTAAGTCATTGAGGGTGCATCAGAAAACTAAAACCTATTCATGGGACAAAGGAAGAGACACAATGTGCACGTAACAAACATGTATGTGTATAATTTTTGATGGTGATAAACTAGAGGATTGAAGTTGATTGTCAGTTCCTGTATTCAAAGATCTCACATTCAAACCCGATATTTCCTTGAGACATGAAGAGTAAAGGCCAAATGACTTCTGGTGGCATTTAAGATCCTGCACAATCTAGCTCTTGCTACTTTTCCCAAATTATTTTTCTTTCTCCTTCCCTTTTCCCCAGGACACATCTACACGCTTCTAACTTGTGAGGGGGTTCAGAGTACAGTCTCTGGAGTCAGACTGCCTGGGTTCAAATCCCAGCCCTGGCAGTCACTAGTTGTGTGACCTTAGGCAAGTTACCCAACCTCTCTGAGCCTTAGCCTTGACTTCTATAAAATGACTAAGGTGTGACTGCTATCTCCCAGGGTGATTGTGAGAATCAGATGAGATCATGATCTTGAGAGAACAGTGGCCTTGAGATAAGACTTGCTTCCTGCTGTTAATGACTGTATTATATACCGTATCTGTGTGTATACATGTGTGCATATACATACATAATCCAATCATGACCCTATTCTAAGTCAGGATATATTCATCTTAATGCCACATCATTAGACTTGGACTGTGCCTGTTTTACTCTGCATGCACCCTCGATAGATGCTGAAAAAATATACTCAACTCACTGGTGTGTTTTGCATCAGATGGTAGCAGTCCTTAACGAGGAGGATGTTGTTTCCCAGGGCTCGGAATGGGTAATTAGGAGCCTGTCAGTGCAAAGCCGTGAAGTACTGCACTCTTCAGCTTTCAGAACTGCAGTTGAGGGCCGTGTTATGAGATCTGTGTGTGCCACTTGGCAATATTAGAATTCCGAGACAGGGTGATCTTTAAAGATTTCCTCTGCTTGCAGCTGGGTGGAGAGGTGGCCTGGACTGCTCCAGAAACAGTGCTGGGCCTTTTATCATTTATATATCATTCCAGCAGGAGCAGAAAAAAGGGACAAAATACTGAAAATAAAAGTTAATTAAAAAATAAAATCAAGAGAAATGTCTCTCAGAGGCCACCTCTGTTACAGAGACCACCTGTCATTAAGCATTTTCCTGTCTATAAACTCGAGATTGGAAGCCAATTGACTCTTGTGGTGTTTAATTTTTAATGCCTCCTGTCTGGTCTCTGAGGTAGTTGTTATAGTCAGAGGCTGTCGTGCAGATAGGTACCTGGCCTGGAGAAAAAGTGAGCGATTCCTCTGCTGGAACTGACATCCACTGGGGGAAACCTGCTGTGGGTTATTCTCCTCTCACATACCCCCTCCCTGGGAATTTGCTTTTCCAATGATGCTAGTCTGTCCCTTCATTGTGGGTGAATTAGTATGATCAGAGAGCAAGAGAATGTCCTTGGGAAAAGGGAAGTCAAGTGTAGCTCTCCAGCAACACAGCATCTTGTAATTCAATTCTCTCCATCTTTCCAGTTCCTCAGGTCCCTCATTCAATATGAATTTATTGAGCATCTACTATGTGTTATGCCTTGTGGTAGGGATGGAGATGGAGGCAATGAAGACGTCTGGTCGGAGAAAAATCTCTATTCTGTTGACCCAGACATTCTACTGAGAGAAAGGTGAGAATAAACACTTTAACAAATGAGGATGCTGGGTCATTTTAGATGGTGATAGTGCAGGGAAAAGAAAAGTTGGTGATGTGGTGCCCTGGGATACAGGCTCCCTGACGAGGTCATGGTCGGGCAGTAAGTTGAATGGAGAAAGAGTCAGTGATGTCAGAACTACAGGGAACAGTGTTCCAAGCAGAGGGAACAGCAAAGGCAAAAGCCCTGAGTTGGAGATGAGCTTAGCTTCTTTGAGAAATAGATGGTCACTGTCCTGAGAGAAGGGAAAGCAGGAAATGATGAAAGATCAGGCAATTGAAGCAACCTGGGAACTTTAGGGAACCTGTGAAAAGAGGGAGGATTTGGCCTATGGATTAGGTTTCAAACCTGCGATCAAAACATCCAGGTAGTCTCATTCTGGAAAAAGTGAAACGAATGTGAATGAGGTGGATTTGCTCAGCCAGGCTTCCTAAAAGTGAGAAATGACTGCCCTGTGGCCCTGCTGCCTGAGTCTCTGCTCAGGACCCATCTCTTCTGCCTGTAGGAACACACTGCTCTCCCAGCCAGGAACTCTTCTTTCGCTCGGGGCCCCAGTATTCCATTCTTTGACTGCTTCACTGTCAGCTTCCTAAAATGCGCCCCAGGATGCCTGTCTCCTGCTCAACAGTGCCGTTCAGATTTCATCATGAAGTTCCAGTGCTTGAAATCCTGCCCAACAGGACACTACGGTCTGTTCCTTGCCCACCCCAGATTCCACAGGGCTGTGCATCACTTCCCCTCAAGCACGGATGCTGGTGGGGCACCTAAATGCCTCGTGGGTTTCCAGCGCCTGCACCTGGACTCTCCTTTCTGCCTGGACCCCTCACCCTCTCCCTCAACATCTGAGAGATGCTTTCTTATCCCTCCCAGGTCAATCCAAGCTGCCATCAACTCCTCTTGGGAAACCGTCCCCATCTTCCAGTCTGATATAAAGATCTTTCCTCTTCTGGAAGGAAAACCAGGTTAGGTGAAATGTTGGACTGGAGAAAAGGTAGAGGCCCAGCAAACTTCGGAAGGCAGCATATTTCAGCAGAGAAAATCGCAATGCAAAGGCCGGAGTTGGAAGTGAACTTGGTCAGGTGATTTCCAGTTTGCCTCCTAGGATCTAAGCGTGCTGGGCTCCTGGGGGTGGGGTGGGCCTATAGCTCATTGAATTTTGTGCCTCCCCCAGTCCTTGCCATTCACGATCAGAGTTTACCTTATTTCTGAGCTAGGATTTTGAATATCTTTGAAATAATTTACAAGGGAAAAGCAAAACCTGCAGTACATTTATTAAGTGACAATATTAAAATGAATTCGACTGTAGTTTCTATCATGAGAGTCATAAATAGCATTTAATGTTTATAATCTCTCTTTTAGAGGGCTTTAACGTTGTTGTTCAGGAATGTTTATAAAGTGAAAAAGAACTCCTGGTTGTATGAGTGTGGGAAGCTATTTCAGAGGGACCCGGAGAGATTTACAACACTCCCTGTTCCTGCCCTAATTAAGGCATTCGTTACTGTGTTTTAATAGCTCTGAGGTGTCTTATACTCCAGGTAGCTGGGTTTATAAACAGCTTTTCCTCAAGAGGAAAAGGGAAGCCTTCCAAATTATAAATTGTAACTTCTCCAGGGCAGGATGATGACATAACTTCCTCATTTACTGTCCTTAGCAGCTGGGGCCCTGCCCCAGATCTGCTGAACCCAAACTTGGCTGAGGGGACCAGCAAGGTGAGTGGTGACACAGCCCGCAGGCCACTGTGATGCCCACTCAAGTGTGAGGACCGCTGAGATAAGGTTTTCATTGCATCTCCACAGGCCTCTCATTCTGCTGGCTCTTTGCTACTCCAAGTATGGTCCAAAGACCAGAAGCATGCAGATCATTGGAGAAGCTTGTTAAAGGACTTTCAGCTGTCACTGAGCCCTGCTGAAACAGGGTATCTCAGACTCATCATCTCACTGAATTCTCAGCACTAACCTTTGTGAGAGGTGTGACTCTCACCGCGGAAATCTTTGCAATATGTTTTATTCTTAAATCACTCTTTGGCTTTTAACTACATTTTCTTCTTCAGTGTGCTATTTCCAGCGTCTCAGCAGCAATTCCCCTTTTCACAGTAAAGCTTCACTTTAACCTCATGCCCTTCATATGCTGAACAAACTTTCATTGACTTGACTTCTTTTTCCCCCCAGATCTCCTCTGTCATTCTCCCTTCCATCACCAAAGGGCTGTGTACCAAATCTCCTGATGGTACCATTTAAGTGCACCATCCAATTACTCAACTCCCATAATTTGGGCATTTAGAGTTGTCTTTTCCATGATCTCTGTGGTAGGAGGCTTCCAAAATAGTTCTCAGTGATCCCCATCTGCTGATACACACGCCCTTGTGGAGTCCTCTCCCTTGAGTTTGGCTGGACTTTGTGCCTTGCTTTCCATGAACAGATGATGGCAAATGTGATGGGATGTCCTTGTGAGGCTAGGTTATAAATGACTGACTTCCGGCTTGCTCACCTTCTCTCCCAGGCTTTTCTTGGGTGGCTCACGCTGACGAGCTGAGCTGCCACGTTATGAGCTACTCTATGGAGATGTCTGCTCGTCGAGGGTCAGAGGGCTGCCTCCGGCCAACAGCCAGTAAGGAGCTGAGGCTTCAGTGTAAGATCTCACAGGGAACTGCATCCCACCAACAGCCACTGAATCGGCTTGGAAGCGGATCGACTCCTCTGTTGAGCCCAGAGATGACTTCAGCCCTGGCTGACACCTTGGCTGCAGCCTGGGAGAGACCAGAGCCAGGTGATCCAGTTAAGTCACATTCGGTTGCCTGACCCACAGACGCTGTGCAATAATAAATGTCCTTGTATAAGGCCACTACATTTGGGGGTGATTTGTTATGCAGTCATTGATAACTAATATAATCTCCCTCAGTTGTGGTTGTCTAGGTCTAGCTTGTAGGACTGATGGAAGTTGCTCTGAAACTACACAGAAAAATCTAGTGCAGGAAAGACTGTAAATATTCACCAGATCTGGTTTTCCTCCCCTTCCTCTGTACAATGTAAACCACATTTCCCAGTTCACTTTGAATCCAGATGGAGGAGGACCCTGATAAAAAAGTGGCAGATGCACACAGCCTGGTTTTGGAAACACGACATTTTAGGAGATCCCTTTAGGCTTTTATTCTTGGCTTGTCGGCTGGTTGGATGCAGAAGACCAAGGACAGGACTTTAAGGAAGACTCAAAGGATATTGAGCTGATGAAAGGAATGTGGTCCTAAGTGACCACTTTGATGAGAGTCTCCTAGGAGGAAATTGCCAACCAGGAGCATTCATAGTGGACACTGTGGGAGCAAGAATCAACCTTTGTTGCATTAAGCCCTAGAGATGCAGGGCTTTTTAGTTACGCAGCTCACCTAGCCTACCCTGACCAAAACTTACCTATCTTATGTTTTTGGTCTATTTCATTTGCTTTGTACTTCTTATATTTTAATGTCAGTTTATTGCGTTTCAATCTCTTAAACACAACTGACCTCTGGTATACTTTAGGAAACATTCATTTATTTGCCTTGCAAACATTTATTGGTTGCCAGACAGCAGGCTTATATTGATAAAAGGACACAGATTTTGCCCTTAAAAAATAACTCGTAATGAATTAGGAAAATATACACAAAACGAGGCAATTGAATTGAAATATGATAGGTATATACTCATGGACATTGTTCAAATACCTTTTACACATGAAGCACTGCCTCCTCACTAATTTTTCAATAGCATGAGCACTTAAAACCTTCTTCAACACATTTATTAAATATCTATTGCGTGTGGAGGTAGGAAATTGTGGCTGTTTTGGATCCCAATAAATTTGGATCAAATAGAAGTATTTGTGTGAAGGAGACAAGAAGTGAAGTCACAGAAGGAAACCATGCCTAGATATTTGAAATTTATTCAGTAGGTGCTAGGGAACCATTGATGGCTCTAGAGGGAAAACACAGGATCAACTTTTATTTTAGGAAGATTTAGTAGGCAGAGGTAGGCAGTGTGTCCTAGAAGAGGGGACGCAACATGCTTTCAGGAAGACTAGGTTGGAGGCTCAGTGCATGGGAGATCAGGCATGAATCAACGGAGTCCTGCCTGAGGGCAGTAGGAGAGGAAATTAATGGATAGAAGTTAGCTTTGAAGGAAAAATCCATAAATCTGGCTGAGAGAAATTACCCCCACATTATCTGAGAACATGGCTTGATATTTAACTTTATTTCTTCCATTTGTATTTAGGTTGCTGTGTGTGTGTGTATGTGTGTGTGTTATCATTTTCACTATATAAAATTGCACTGTATCTAGGAAAGACACTATTTCTAATAATGCCACATTGAACTGTGTTTTGCTTTTATCCTATATTTTATATTTAAAATAAATAATTCGGACTTCCCTGGTGACAGAGTGGTTAAGAATCTGCTTGCCAATGTAGGGGACATGGGTTCGATCCCTGGTCCAGGAGTATCCCACATACTGCAGAGCAACTAAGCTCGTGTGCCACAACTACTGAGCCTGTGCTCTAGAGCCCGTGAGCCACAACTACTGAGCCCACGTGCCACAACTACTGAAGCCCGTGTGCCTAGAGTCCATGCTTCACAACAAGAGAAGCCTGGGCACCTCAATGAAGAGTAGTCCCTGCTTGCTGCAATTAGAGAAAGCCCGCACACAGCAACAAAGACTCAACACAACCAAAAATAAATAAATTAATTAATAATAAATAAATTTATAAAAAAATAAAATAAAATAAAATAAACAATTCGACCATATATGATTTCTCCCGTATTGCTTAGGGAGAATTAAAAACATAACCTTTATATAACTTTTTGGTGTGACATTATGGGAACAACTCTAGACTATGTAAGAAAAGGCTAAGAGTCAGTTTAGAAGTTGAAGGATTTCTCTAGAGAGAGAGTGGTGTCTATTCCCTGTGATTCCCACCCCCACCCTTTTAGAGGAGGGTGTGTCTTTCCATTTTTCTTGGGCTAATTGGTAGGTACCTTAGGAGGACCACTTGGAAAGTCTGACCTGTGCCCACTGATGAGTAGGTGTGGGTATTGGAAGTGGGGACAGATATTTGATTCTCAGATGGATGCCAGAGATAGTGATGCCCTTACAGGGCATTAGAGCTAAGAGACCAGGCTGTATTGGGAGGTGTCTATGCTCTGAGATTGGCTGGGCCCATGAACTTGAAATCCTCAGAGTGTGGCAAAGGCCTCTTGGAAAGAAGCAGGACTGAGTCCAGCTGAGAGAGCTCCAACCAAGAGGACTATGAGAGGGGACTTAGGAGTGGAACCATGGAAACAGGACTACTGTTGACTTTAAGTGTCCATCTGAAGGAGGCTTTGTCCATATTAAGGGAACTGGGGACTAAAGACAATGAACAATAAGGAGGTGTCTGAAGATCCCCCGCCCCAAGTGGTCCTATGAGAAAAAGATTCAGCATCTGGTTTCCGCCACACCCAGAAGCCATCAAAGTCAGCTTTCAACAGTGCCCGAGATAGAAGCCTTTTCCTGCACCTCACCTCTCCTCCTTACTGGAGGGTCCTAGCAAGGAAGAACAAGTGATAGAGAAAGTGGCTCAAGGAAGAGGAAAATCTGACCCTGACTTCTTTTCCTCTGCAAGTTCCCTTGCCCAGGGATTGAATTCTGAGCCAGACGAAGAGAGAGTTTTTCAATGCATTGGGCGTGGAAGGTTGAAGTGGTCCTGGGCTTGATATTCTATTACTCAAAAGTGACCAGATGATTTATTCACTGAGGAGTGATGACTAGAAAACCTTTGGGTCCTGCTCAAGTTTACAAGCAGGTAGGGAGGTTTGGGATCCCAGAATGGCTGTGCCAGAGCTCTGGGGAGAAAAGATCAATTACTTCCTCCTTATAACCACTGAGCCCTCAAAAAAAAGGCCTGGATAACTGTGTTTTCTGCCTTCTCTGGTTGGGTCTGACTCAGGAAGTGACTAGTTAGTCGAGATTTTATAAGCTCTTCAAATTTAAATTTCCTCCCCCAATTTCATCCCTAGCCAGTGCCACAGTGAGCCATTTTGGAGCCCAAGATAAAAGGGAAAATTAGTAGTACTGATCCTGTGTTTAGTTAAAATTTTGATTGTTGGTCATAGATTTTTGCATTAATTCTGACTTTAAAATATTGCATTAAAATATTACTTATCTTGATTACCTAGTTTTGGGGCATCTCTTGAATTGTATGCCCAAGGCCAGTGCCTCCCTCACCTCACCCTAATCCCAGTCCTGTCTCTGCCCCACCTTCCCCAGTTCAACCCCATTATCACAGGTTTCCATCCTGTAGGGAAGGAGGAAATAGGGAAAACCCTTAGGATGAGGAATAGTTTCCTGCAAAAACTTTCCGTTCTGTAGTCAGATGTCTCAAACCCCAAAGAGGCAACTTCTGGACTCTTGGTGCCCCAGACCAAACTGCTAAAATCTGAAGGTTATGTGTCCGCTAATGGGGAATATACATTGTTCCCATTTCCTGTCTAGACCACTGTTTACAGAGAACTGCAGCTGCCTCCAGGGTCTCCAATGTGCTTGTTTAATGGAAGTATTTATAGACAACCAGGATGCACAAATCCAGTCCTGCAAAGCCATTACATCTTGAATGTGCTCTCTCCTGGTGTTTGGAAGAGGGAGAAACTTGAAAAGTTTTTTTTTTTTTTTTTTTTGGGGGGGGGTCCTCTCCTGGTATAACTGAGTAGTTAAGAGTTTAGTTAGAAGCGAGGCTTTGATCTCCATTTCTGTCACATTCCCATTGTGCAACCTTACTTCCCACTCCAAACCTCAGTTTACTCCTCTGTAATATAGCACCTCATAGGACACATGTAAGCATGCGAGAGTCTACTGAGCTCACTGTGGCTGGAGAATATAGTTCAAGGGGGACAAGGTGAGAGATGAATCCATAGAAGTAGGTGAGGCCAGATCATAAAGTGTCTTTAATTTCATTGAGATCCAGTAGGATAATTCATGACCAGCATTCAGCTGAACACAAAGGATACACACACTAACTGACAGCTATTGTCATGGTTAGACTTTCACATGACCAACAATCTTGCTGACATTGAATACGGCTGAAATTTATGTATGGCAGAGGCATCTCTTCCTTGGGCTTGTCATTCTTCATTTAGTTATTTTAGTTACTTAGCTTCAATTGGGAAGGTTGACCTGAAAACCATGGTGGATCATCACCAATGTGGAAGGAGGGTAAAAAGGAAGACTTCAGGGTTGGGTGGGCAAGGAGAACCCAGTCTGGCTTGAGAAGACCAGTGGCGGGGGTGGGGGGTCGATGGAGTGAGACAAAGCATCTGTGGTTCAAGTAGGCACCAGGGTTAAAGTCAGACACGGTCAGGTATCCAGGCAACGGAGGAGGCTTAGGCTCACGTGGGCAGGCTGTGAGAGCAAGGCTGGGATCTAGGGGTGAAAGGTGGGCTTTGTCAGGCATTGTCTTTTGAGGAAAGTCCTGAGGCTGTGTCCAGCTCAGTGCTGACTGATTAGCGATGCCATCCCATGGCTCTGCCAGTTCCACAAAGTTGAGAATTTCTAATGTAATATTCCAGGCTTTCTTAGCAAGACCCCAGACAGTGACCAGGAAGAAGGCTCCAACGTCCCTGGAGAAGGTGCCACACAGATTTTCAGAACATTAGAAGGAGTAGAAAGCAGTCTGTGTCCTCTGTATCCCTCCTGCCCCCCACTTAGGGAATGGAATTCACAAGACCTAAATATACTAGGCCGAGCAGATGAGGCTTTAGCTCCAGTGGGTACACAGGTGACAGGGAGATGGGGAGGGATCTTGAAACCATGACAAGCAGTGGGGTGGGCTGTGACTCATGGGGCTCCACCCATGCAGAGGGACCCCTAGGTCTGTGCTCACAAACCACCCCCCAGCTGCATCCATTGGAGTGAGGGAGGCTGCCATAGGCTAGAGCCTTGATGGAGGAAGGCCAGGTTGGCCCGAGCAGGGCAAGCCTAGGACACCAAAGTCAAAACCAATTGGCAGTGAAACAAGGACACTTTTCAGTCACAAACTGGGACAAGATGCAGCTTTTCAGTCACAAATTGGGATGAGATGCAGCTTTCCATATCTCCTGAGCAGGCTGGGAAATGCTTAAAATCTATGTTATTTTATGTGAAACTGTTTCAAGTCAAGGCTATTCTATCTGGGCAACCTGCTTCAACATGTCAGGACACGGGAACTTCTCCCTATGTCGATTCAGTCTCTTGTCGTGCAACATTATCATTCATATTCTTGCTTTGTTTGTTGCAGAGATAAAGACTAGGCCATTAGCTATGTACAATGATTGGTGGACTTTGGGTAAGAACACTAACCTCTCAGTTCTTTTGTTCCTTTGTCTGTTCACGAGGGTATGGAAATTGGATAGGATGAATTGAGTTAACATATGTGAAACACTCCTGCAGCACTCAGTAAAAGTAAGCTAGGACCATCATTGCTATTATTGATCCATCCCTGCACAAAAAGACAATTATAGAACAGGCTTAAAAACGAAAGGACAGGGCTTCCCTGGTGGCGCAGTGGTTGAGAGTCCACCCGCCGATGCAGGGGACACGGGTTTGTGCCCCAGTCCGGGAGGATCCCTTATGCCTCGGAGCGGCTGGGCCCGTGAGCCATGGCCGCTGAGCCTGCACGTCCGGAGCCTGTGCTCCGCAACGGGAGAGGCCACAGCAGTGAGAGGCCTGTGTACCGCAACAAACAAACAAACAAACAAAAACCGAAAGGACAAGATCAAAACAAATGGTTGATTTAATCAATTTTTGAAAAATAAGTCACTAGTGAAAAGTAAAAGCATGTTAGCCGAATTGTTATTTGGTCTCATGGAAGGAAAAAACAAAATTTAATGTGATTTTCCTGCTTATCCAGATTTCTTCACTTCATACAAGCATGGATAAAGCAGATCTTTGGATTTATTTTACACAGCAAGGTATAAACTTAGAAAAGCTCAACAGGTTATATTATCTATTTCCGTCATTTATTTGTTTACCCATTTAGTCAACACATGTTTATTTGAACACTTATTTATTGAGCTATAATTGATATATAATATTATATTAGTTTCAGATGTACAACATAAGACTCAATATCTGTATCAATATATATTACAAAATGATCACAAGTCTAGTTAACATCCGTCACCATACACAGTTACAGATTTTTTTTCTCGTAATGAGAATTTTTTTTTTTTTTTGCGTTATGCGGGCCTCTCACTGTTGTGGCCTCTCCCGTTGCGGAGCACAGGCTCCGGACGCGCAGGCTCAGCAGCCATGGCTCACGGGCCCAGCCGCTCCACGGCATGTGGGATCTTCCCGGACCAGGGCACGAACCTGCGTCCCCTGCATCGGCAGGCGGACTCTCAACCACTGTGCCACCGGGGAAGCCCCATGAGAACTTTTAAGATCTATTCTCTTAGAAATTTCAAATATGCAGTACAGTATTATTATTACAGTTGCCATGCTGCACATTATATCCCCATGACTTATTTATTTTGTAGCTGGAACTTTGTACTTTTTGATGCCATTTACTCATTTTACCCTACTTCCGATTCCTTCCCTCTGGCAACTACACCTCTATTCTCTGTATTTATGAGTTTGGTTTTTTGTTTGAACTCTTATTATGTGTCAGGCACTGGCCTAGACACAGAAAATGTATGGTTTCTTTCAACAGTAGTTTTCAGCCTAGCAGATGAGGCAGCAAGGGTCAAATCAATAAGTTCAAAAAAAGGTTATACATACTTGATACAAAAGATGCCCTTAGGACTCTTGGGGGCCCCAGAAGTGAGGACTGCAGGGATCGCAGCAACATCCTGAGAGACAGACAGGGGAAGAGGTGAGTCCTGGTAGAGAGAGTGATGCAAGTGAAGACCTGGAGGCATGGAAGAGTCAGAAAACTCAGCCAGCTACATCCTTCCTACTCAAAGTCTCATTTGGGACAAGCAACGCCAGCATCACCCGGGAGCTTGGTTAGAAGCACAGCGTCGCAGCCTCCACTCTCACAGGGTGAGAGATGGACTGCAGAGCTGGCAAGGAGCAGATCTTGGAGAGACTTCACATGCAACAGCAATTTGGAAATTGCTGCCATTAGCCCTGCAAAGGCAGCGACCCAGCGCAATTCATCTCAGTACCTTCCTGGGGCAGTTGTACACGGATACCCACCTGCTTGTCCAAAGGATGCTGTGCAAAGTAACAGGAAGCCGAGATCTTTATCAACTGACCATCCCAGTCTCTTCACCGGGCCTCTCAATCTACTTTCTAAAGGCAGAGCTGTATCGTGTCTCTTAGAAAAAGAGAAGGAGGTGGCATTCTATCTTGTAAAATAGCTCAGCACTGTGATGGGCGACATAGGTGTGGGGTGTGGGGTGGGACACGGTGACGGGTGATACAGGGGAAAAAGAGACCCTCCTCTTCCTCTGTTGCTCCAGACCAATTGCTGGCCAGTTCTGTCTCTCCCACCTCCCAGTCTCCCAGGCTGAAGACTGGCCCTCCCATTTCAATGGCAGGCAGATCAAGCACCGATTACTGTTGGTCATATTTCTAAAGCGCCTGAAGGTCACCTGGGATTAAGACAGGTGCAGCCTGAATGGAAGGTAGCCTGCTGCTATTTGAATTATCAAAGACAAGATGAATAAAGGGAATCCCCTGGAAAGAAGAGAAGCAAATACCAGCCACAGCCCAACAGGTGAATAGGCTTTCTCCAGAGCCTGGGGCTCAGGCTCGGGCTGCCCAGGGCCTGTGATCAAAGAGGCCTGGCCTCTTGAGGGACAAGCTGTGAGGAGCTCATCTCCTTGACAGTGTGATTTTACTAAGCTACTTCCCCCTGTTCGGAGCAGTGGCTGTTTTGGAGAACAGCAATCGGAGATAAGTGCGCATAAGCATGGATCTCTTTTACTCTCAACAAAATGTTTATGGCTGTGAAATTGTATCCAACTCTTGCTTGGAAGGAAGAAGTGACTTGCTCTATGGAGCCACATGTGTTTGCTCTCACCGATGCCATTGGTGGCGATCCGTTTTCCTGGTGACAGAGAGGGTCTGTGCTGGCGAATTCACGGAAGCTCCAATGCTGCAGTTCCTCGGGAGGAGATTGTGTTGTTAGGTTCTGTAATTTTTTGATTTTGCTGCACACGTGATGTCTCCAAAGAGGGATCTGTCTTTTCTAACAACCATCATTTTTATATAAAATGGGAGGTATTCACACTATATCTTCATCTTCTACATCTCAACCAGTAACAATATCAGAACTACTCCCTCCTGACAACTATATTCATTTCTCATTAAAGATATTTCATGTTTTATTCAGGAATTTAAATGAAGCAATCAGAGCCCGGAATGGCATCCTTTTGGTATAATTGTATCTCACTGATGCCAGCCCCAAGAGTTCTAATTAATATATATTTAGTTCCCTGACTGTCTTTAGACCAAACGGTTGAGCAGAGAAGACATGAAGAAAAAACACATTGAGATTTGAGCAGGAAAGTCTTTTGTAAAAGAGAAAATTTGGGGTAATTGTGCATTTCAAGTGCTTTGCTCTTGTAACCATGTCAGAAATTACTTTCAGGCCACTGAGTGCTTTATGAAAAATGGACTGTGTGATGATAATTATTTTTATTGATCACACATTCAAGTTATTAATTTTTTAATCTCCTTTCTTGCTTTCTTTTGGTTGCAAGGATGTTCATACCCAGGGAATTATGAGCATTCAGTCCTCCTCAGGATAACTCTCCCCTTTCCTCCCTCTGCCCTTTTGTCCTCCGACCTCACACTATTAAAAAGAGATATTGTTCCTCTTTGCCAACGTGAAAATGTCTGGAGCCATCTTGGGATTACTTGGCCTCCCTAAACCCATAATATGAAAAGAAGCTAATTGGGTACCAGCCTCATTCCTTATGGGGTTTGCCGCTCCCCCTAATTCCCTCCAACCACATCCCCATTCTCACTTGCAGGAAATGAGTTTAGGGACATTTCTTGTGCTGGTCTAACATTGGGATTCACAGCACTTGTGTTCACTTAGAAGCCTCAATTCATTCCCGGTCCTGGGATGCTCTGGGATTGTGGTTTATAAATCACTCCTGTGGTGCACTATATGTGGAGATCAAGACCCCTGAGATCTCCAGTCATATTGAATTGCACTGGGCAATGGAGTGTCCTTAAGAGTTTACAGTAAGGAAAAACAAAGGCCTTATAAATAGGACAATTCAACTGACACTTACAACATTCACGAGACACTATTGAAAAGAGAGAGGATGCTATTTTCCTTTGTTCTCAATCTTGGTCTCATTCACAGAGGAGGATAGTTCTTCAATAGGATATAAATTGGGGTTTAGAAATAGCCTGTACCCAAACTTGAGTTGTTATTTAAAGAACTTTACTTTTTTTTTTTTTTTTTTTTGAGGTACGCGGGCCTCTCACTGCTGTGGCCTCTCCCGTTGCGGAGCACAGGCTCCGGATGCGCAGACTCAGCAGCCATGGCTCACAGGCCCAGCCGCTCCGCGGCATGTGGGATCTTCCCGAACCTGGGCACAAACCCGCGTCCCCTGCATCAGCAGGTGGACTCTCAACCACTGCGCCACCAGGGAAGCTTTCGGGATCATTGAGTTGTTTGGTAGCCTGCCATAAACCGACCATGAATCTGGTTTACACTGCAAAGAAGTGTGCTCATTCCTACTTCTCCACGGCAAGGATGTCATCACCACTTCCCACGGATGCGGGGGAGGTGACAGCTTCTTCCATTTACTGGACGTGTGATGTGGGTGAGGCAAGCCACTTGGTCCCCGTGAGCCAGTTTCCTCACATGTGCACCAAGGATATAAACATACGTTTAGTTCCCTGGGGTGTTATTAGACTCACTGTGACTGCCATAAAAAGAACAACAACTTAGTGTGTTGAATGTGTATCATGTCTAGGCATGGTAGCCAGGGCTCAACATCCATGTTCACACTCAGTAACAAGCAAGGATACATCATACAGAGTCCAAAATTACATTTTTACATCAATGTGAATAATATTTTAAAATCTATATTGAAGCAGGTTAATACCCACCTCCCCACACCCGAAAATCAGACTTGGTGTTCAGTGGAAATAAGCATTTTGAAAAGATTTCTGTTGGAAGGTGGATTCCAGTGTATTTCTCTCTCCAACCAAGGTAGCATCTATCTAAGTGAACACAATCCTCCTGACATGGGGGCTGGGAGAGCAGAAAAGTGCTCGGGCACTCATGCTGAGTTGATTTCCAGATACATTAGTGCACAGCCTTATTGACTACCACGTCCATTTGACCAGGCTCAGAGGGGTTTATATTATCTGAAACGCCTCACTGCGTGGGCACAATGACAGGTGTGTCGTGAGGAGAACAATAGCCAGAAACAGATGCAGGGAAGAGTCACTAATATGTCAGCAACTACGATGCATGTCAGGCGGGGTGCATCTCCACCAGGAAAAAAAAAGATCGGAAAAGAAAGAACATTTATTTCCATGAAGCCAATTTCCATGCCAAACTGAACATCTGTCTGGCTTTTGTGTTTGGAATAAACAGGACTTACACACACTCAAGAATAATGTCAAAAGTTCAAAGGGTGGAGAGTTGAGAATTCTCACGTGGGTGAATAAATGAGGTCTGCCGATTGGCTGGCCTTCACTCCGCTTTACATGAAGTGTCTCCTTGGGGCCCGGGTGATGTGTGGCTTTGATTCTCTGCCCTTGTCCTTCCATAACCTGGTTTGGAATGTAGCCCAGTCCTAAGAGATTGGGGGTCACTCCGGCTTGATAGTGTAAGGTCAGAAAATAGAATGAGGCTCGGATATCTCAATTGAGATTTGAGTGTATAAAAGTATAAATCAAAAAAGCAAAATCCTTGAAGGGACACCTTGCAGCTGTTGCAACAAATGAAAGGTTTCAAAATAAGTAGATACAAAAACGCTGAGGCTAGTGCAACTAATAATTCCCCTCTAGTCTGACTTGAAGAATAGGAGGGTGCGACCGAGCACAGAAAAGTAAAGAATACACCTTATTCTGAGCAAGAATTTTGGCCCTGAATTCTTTAATAAATTTTGTATCATTTCAGGGACAATATTTACAGGCCTTCGATTTAAAAAATCCCCTTTTATGTGCTTGTTTTTGCAGGATGCAAATTAGAAAATATACCAAGGGACATATGTAAATATTAGAATGTACATGATTATTTGTTCTTTGTTCTGGGAAGAGCTAGATAATCTCAAAGTTAAGTCATTCATTCAGGAAGGAAAAAAAAAAAGTAAGTAAAGTTAAGTGGATTTTTGTCTGCCTTTACTCCTAAATGCCACTGTCTCATTTGGCTGTAGGATATTCGTGCTTTTATGTTTATTTAAACAGACATATCTCTAGTTTATGGGCATATTCCAGAATAGAACCGCATGTTGCTTGGAGTGCAATTCTTATGGGCAAACACCTGATACCCTTTAATAAAAGATAAAAGGGAAACAATCCCCTTGCCATTCAAAGATGTTACTGTGCCTTGCTCATAGACTTGACCTTATTACTTGACCTTTCTAACCAGTACAAGCATCCCAGGTACTGAACTCCAGGTCTAGTGATTATAAATGACTCCTCTAGCTGCCACTTGAAATCAACTGTAGCAGAACTTGTTTGAATCCAGGAGGGCTCTAAGAGGATGATTACAAAGCAAGACTCAGGAGTTGCAGAGTACGGATGTGATGGGTGTTGAGAATTGCTATTAAACTATGTCAAATTCACACCTCTCTAAAATATTTTCAAGACAAAATTTTCTGGGAACCCTCCTTTAAAGCTGTGATTTCCCCCATGGTCAAAATATTTCGATTTTTGATTTTCAGAACATTCACCCTTGGTGCACTCATTTTCTAATTATTTTTTTCTTGTTTGGAGAAAGACAGTGGATGAACATTATACAATTGAATTTTGTGTATATCAGCTAAATCAACATTTTCCAAAGTGCTTTTTGTGTAACATAATCCCCAAAAATATTAGTAAATTTTAGGAAACTAAAGAGACTCTGGGTCAAAAAAGTGAGAAATACTGATTTAAACTTTGTCAAAGAGTTGTATTAAATGTAGAACTTCCCAGAACCTTTAATGTGCAAAGTAGCTTGTAGTTTCTCAGTGGAGGATGTACTTATGCTGTTTCTCTCTCTTTTTTTTTTAACCACAAATCTCTTTTTCTGAGACCGTCTTTACTGGTCTAATTCTTCAAGGAATTTACTTTAGGAAATGTGTTGCTAGGTGCAGTGATGCATATTTTAGACTAAGAAAAATGCTACTTTTTAAGATTGCTAATGTCAAGAGCAAGTGACATTGGAGTTTAAATTACCTTAACTGGCCTATTATTCTATCTAAACCAAACTGAAAGTGAAGGGACAAAAAAAGTCCCCCAAAGTGTTATCACTTGAAATGGAAAAGAATAAAAAAAAAAAGACTTTAAAACATGTTAAGTAAACTCTTCAGCAGACACCCACATATAACTTCATAAATCATTTAAAATGTGACAAGGAAAAGAAAACCTGATCAAATGACTGTCCAAATAATTATAGTTTATTCTGCAACTTTTTCTCATTGAAATCACATTATCATTTGAGTAGTCATCTTGACACAACTAATTATTGCTATCCAAGGAAAAGAAAAAAGCCTCAAAACATAGTTTAACCAATTCTCACTATCGTAAGTAATCATGGGAAAAAGAAAGCGGGCAGAATGGAAATTTAAAGATTTCCCCCCCTAACCTTCCGGCTCTGACTCCCTACACAGGCTTCCCTGCAGCCTGCACCCCTAGTGTCTCTCTTATCTCTTCCCTCTAACCTCTCCTGCCCTCCTTCATCTGTCTCTTTGGCCTACAGTCTTATCAAAGAGAACCTACAAGGTTGAAATCCACTGAGAAAGGCAACTTGAGCTGCGCAAAGGCAGCCTCACAGGTCATAGGGGTCCTGCCTGGCCCTACCATCCAAGGCTTGGATCTTGCCCGGCACTACATTTTCCCTGGCTGCATTTCTTCCTCCATGAAATGCTGCTGTTGGACCACATGGCATCTAGAGTCCCTTAGAGCACTAGGCCCACG
The DNA here is from genome assembly GCF_039906515.1 of Pseudorca crassidens. Classification (NCBI taxonomy): domain Eukaryota; kingdom Metazoa; phylum Chordata; class Mammalia; order Artiodactyla; family Delphinidae; genus Pseudorca; species Pseudorca crassidens. The sequence continues at coordinate 137,163,143 of NC_090296.1, read as the reverse complement.
TGGCTGCCCCACCCCCCTTTTTTTTGGTTTTTATTCCCAGTCTCCTACAGGAAGCAAAGCAATCTACAACCGTGAGGCAACCTCAGAGTTCTCAACAATTGGCTAACTATGGTTAGCCTTGTCTTTAAAGAGAAATGTCACTTAAAGAGAAGAGTCAAATTCACCTGTGAGGAGTGAGATGGCTTCTTGAATGTGTGTTCTGGAATTCTGATCATTGCCTGGAAGCCAATACGAACTTCTATTCTGGGGCTCTTTCATGGACAGCTCCAAATCAAGTTTCTTGTATTCATCCTTCTTCTGACTGTAAGTGAGGAATTAAATATCCACCTGAGTTCCTTGGCAGCAAGGGTAGTGAAAGAATTGTCCTTTTCACCATTTTCTTCCCAGGAAGAAGAAATTTCACACTGTGCATGTACACATCAGGAGCAGGTATTAAATCACTCCTGACTTGCTTTTCTCCATGACTATTTATTTTATTTTATTTATTTATTAAACATTTTTTAATTGAAGTATAGTGGATTTACAATGTTGTGTTAATTTCTGCTATACAGCAAAGTGATTCAGTTACACATATATATACATTCTTTTTCATATTCTCTTCCTTTATGGTTTTATCACAGGATATTAAATATATTTCCCTTCCACGGTTATTTCTTAAACACACCCTCTGTTTACACGTAAGCCCAAATAGAGGAAAATGAAAACATCTCATTGAAAGTAAAATTGCCTAAATATTTTGACACAAGCCCAATTTGCTTTTTGCTTTTGCCTGAATTCAGGATTGCTTCCCCATCCTGGCTGGTTATAAGATTCTTCCAGGGAACATGTTTCAGAGGATGAGAATGAGGCCAGTGGCTGCTGATGTTAAAAGGACGTGGCATCTGCACAAGGCCTGAGAGGGGGGCTGGTTGCACAAATTAAAGTCAAACACATCACAGCCCGATTAGCAGACATGGACTTGAGTGTGCTGTCTAGGAAGGGTGTTTTTTTTTTTTTTTTTTTTTTTTTCCCTCCAAGTAACAAGGAGGCAATTAAAAAAAGAAAAGACAACTCCATTTGTTTCCTATCGTCATTTCTTCTCACTTTCCCTAGTCCTGGTTTCTCACTCTTTATCTGGGAACACAAATTACGATTGCACCCAAGGAAAAAAATAATATATGTAGGTAGCTATTTAGTTTCTCTCTAACCTGTTCTGGTCAATGGGAATTTTTCCCTAGAAGAGCTTGGAAATATAAAGCCATTAAGTTAAAGAAAAAAATATATATATATTGTGTTGGAACAAAATTAGTTCTTTTACAGGCAAAATTCAGAAAAATAACATGTTAATATGTTGGGTTTTTTTAAAAACAAATTTAGAATCTGATGGAACCACCTTTTCATATATTAAAGGATCCCTCTCAATGGGTGAGTTCACCCATGAAGAACTTTAATTACTTGATATTTTAAGAGGATTCTTTATTCTGTTAAGAGAGAGAAGGAAAGCAGCTGTGAGGGAGAGACATTTGTGTGGGAGAAGTCTGAAGCTGCACGTGGGAGGTGGAAAGTTTAAAATACAGCGTCTTTACTGAACAAAAATTTCATTCCCACAGTAGGGAGCTGTTTTAAAAATGTTTTATGACCTGTTACCAGGGCACAGGGGACAATTCCATGAGGCAGCAGGGTTGTGAGTTGAGCTTGCAAAAACCAGGAACCCTTAGCTTAAACCAAGCCAAAGGACAAACTCAATAAAAAATTTGTTTGCTGTTTTATTTTTTTTTTCCCACATTAATTTGTCTCAGGGAACATGGAGTGCAGGGCTCACAGGCCTAGTAGGAGGAGTAGTTACAACAGACACTCAGAGGAACTGAAGTGGCTTCCTGCTCTCCTTCCGGCCCGAAACTTCCTTTGTTCCTCTAATCTCAAAACAGCTGTTTCCTCTGGAATCACAGCCCCCAGCTGGCAGAGTCCTTACCTCCTGGATCCTGCCGCACATGATGTACATCAAATCTGAATGTTGATACGAAATGTTCTTTTTCCCGTCCTCCTCCCCGGGCCCCTCCCTCCAGTCCTGTATTCACTTTGCCCTTCGTGGGAGGTGCACTTAGAAACAAAGTGACGGAAGCATTCAGAGTCTGTATGATCTGAAGTTCTGTAGACCTTCCAAATGGCCAAGTAAATCCGTGAAAATACTTAGAATGGCAGATAAATAGTTTGGAGACATGTCCAGAAACCTCCTTTGGGAGACAGAAATTGATGGTTGCATCCCTTTTACAGCTTCCTTTGAGAAATCAGTACATTTTAACAAACATTAGTGTCTTAGCTACTCTTTGGCAGAAACTGGGCTGTAATTAGACTCAATGTAGGAGAAGAAATGAACAGTAAGTGGTCATTCTCTCTTAAGAAATTTACAATTTTATTGATTGATACCGTCATTGAGACCTTGGAGGTAAAAAATAAGAAAAAAGCTTGGTCCTACTCATGGAACAATTTAGTAATAAGTTTGAAAGAAAAGACATATATAAAAAAGGTAGAGAAAAACACAAAACATTTTTGAATCATTGCCAAATAATGGAGCGTTTATCCTATGCCTTTATGTGTTGATGGAATGAGGGGTAATGGGTCTGAAGTATCTTGTGCTAGGTAATGGAAGGTGGGGGGATGAGTCAGGGAAAGCCCATGGATGGAAGTGTTCTGTCTGAGTGAGCCAGGAAGGAAGTCGTTAATAAAAACCTAGAAGGGGAAATGTAAGCTTTGGATTTGGAATAGACCTTAGAATTCATATGGGCTGCCGCCTCCTTAACCTCAGGCACCTTGAATTCTGGAGAAGGACGTGCCTCGCTCCAGGTCACAGAGGGCCCAAGAGCAAGCCAAGCTGCCAGCAAGGCTGGTACCTCTGTCCTCCACGGCACCACTCTGCTTCTGGCTTTTGCCTCTCTGAAGTCTGTGCGGGTGATTCTCATGTGCTACAACAGTGAGAGGCTTGCCCCTCTGAGTCAGAAGAGAAGATGGGTTCAGCTTTGCCACTCATTAGCCATATGATCTTAGGCAAGTCATTCTAAACTCCAAAAGCCTCAGATTTACCACAGGTAAACTGAAAAGAAATTGCACCTTACTCCTTGGGCTCTGGTGAGGATTCATCAAGGACTTAACCTAATAGCAGCACACTACAATGCATGTATGCTTTTATTATAATAATAAAACAGATTGTTATTATTAAGGAGCAGGGTGTATTAAGTTGGTAGGAAACTGACTGATCCAGAGTCCATATTTTCTCTGAAAAAATGCAAAGAAGTTAAGCTGGGCAGATAGAGGCATCAAAGAGATGCTGAAGAGTTATTGAGAACAGATAGTGCTGCACATGAACAAGAGAATCTTTGTATCTCGTTTTATTTTATAAAATGGTCTCTCCAAGTGTGAATTATCTTGTCAATTCTTAAACAAAAATTAATACCTAGTGGATAATTGATGCTTAAATGCATTTACTACAATTTATTGAGTTATCGTGTCACCATAGAGTATGGTCATTAAAAGCATGAATGGGGCTTCCCTGGTGGCGCAGTGGTTGAGAGTCCGCCTGCCGATGCAGGGGACACGGGTTCGTGCCCCGGTCTGGGAGGATCCCACATGCCGCGGAGCGGCTGGGCCCGTGAGCCATGGCCGCTGAGCCTGCGCGTCTGGAGCCTGTGCTCTGCAACGGGAGAAGCCACAACAGTGAGAGGCCCGCGTACCACAAAAAAAAAAAAAAAGCATGAATGGTTCAGCCAGGCTGCCTGGCATTGGAAGCCAGTTCTGCCACTTAGGAGCTGTGAGACCTTGGACAAGTCACTTAACCTCTCTTGGCCTCAATTTCCTTATCTGCAAAATGGAGATAAGGTTGTAGAGAGAATTGTTTAAGTTAATATAAACAAAAGTCTTCAAACAATGCCTGAAACATGGTGTCAGAGAGTATTATTAATACTAATTCTTTGATTATATAAATAATAAAAACAATAGTAAATAATAAAATAATAAACAAATACAAGAATAAACATAAAAGTAAGAAAATCTAAATAATAAAAATGACAACTAATAATTACTAAATAAATATATAGTAAGTAGATAAACACTAAATAAATATGATGTTCTGGACTACTCTTTTTACTATTAATACCAGGGAATAATCTAAATAATTTGTCTGCTAATATCTAGATTTTACTATGTACCAGGTGGCAGTAATCATGGTGAGAGGATCAGTGCTTGGGGGGAAATAATCAGCCTTATAGAGGTTGAAATTGAAATTCTAAGCCTGTAAGTACTTCACATTTTATAGGGCCTGTAACTACTTTTGTGTTTGATTTATGTCAGTTATGTCATACCTATGCTATGCATTGTGGCTGGGAAGGGGATTTCATTTAAACTCCCTGGAAGCCAAATGCAGTGGGGCTGCCTCTTTGGGCTTTGCCAAAGCGTTGGTGAAACATCCACCTAAGTCTGTGGTCCTCAAAGTGGCATCCCCGGATCAGCAATAGCAACATCAGCTGGGAGTTTATGAGAAAAGTCAAGTTCTTGGGCACCCGCCAACCCCACGTGCTGTATGGAAAATTCTGGGATGGGGTCCAGAGCTCTGGGCTTTAACAAACCCTTCTAAGGATTCTGATGCTTGCTCGGTCTGAGGACCACTGTGGTAAATCAAAATAAGTATTGGAGTTGGCATAAATCAAGCATTAAACATAGTAATTACAGTTGCTGCTGGACACAGCTGGGGGAGCATGCACACAGCCCCCTCCCAAACACTCTGTTCTCAGTCTGTACCTCCCTCTTCCTTTTAGATGTGTTAATATTACTAAGCAGGCCCTGGTGAAGTGACTTTCCCCTGAGTCTCAAAGTCATTTCTGTCGCCTCCTGTTAGGTATTGATTTAATTAGTTTAACCCTTAGAAAACAACCAACCACATTTTCAACTTCTTAAAGTGCATCCCATGTCTGTAATTTACCTGCCAGATGACTGCCCGTGATTATAATACTCATTTTAAGAAGACCACGCTCTTACAGGTGTTTGGGAATGATTAGTTTAGTCCCTGGAGTGCACTAAATGGGGAGGGTGTGTTTCACTAAGATACAGATGCTGTGATCTTGCTGTTTAAAGAGTTTCCACTACCAGATGTCCTGGAAAAGACAGTGAACAGATAACTAGAGGAATAGGCACAAGAAGCAAACCTGGACAAAGTTTTCAAAGTGGGACAGGAATTCTGGAGCAGAAATAAAATTTAAGGACCAATGGACATCTGAGGCTATGACAGTGACAATTTATTCTGTACAAATGTTCCTTACTACTTTGGTCCATGTAAGTCAAGGGTAGGTGTAGACAGATATATCCATCCATCCATCCACCCATCCCTTCATCCAACAAACATCTGTTGAGCATCCACTATATGCCAGATGCTGGTATAACAGTGGACAAATAGAAAAATATCTGCCCTTATGAAGGTTTCTTCCTGTAGGTGACAGAGATTTTTTCAATGTGAAATAATATGAATTTAACTGGGAAAGATCCTCTGCTTAGTGATGAAAAAAACGTGCAAAAAGAAGGAAGAGAAAATGGTCAGTGGCAAAAAGAAGACAGTAGTGATTCAGAGACCAAGAAGGTTAGTCCTCTTTCTCTCCATGAAAACTCTGGGAGTTGAACATAGGGTGAGGGTCTCAGTGTGTCCAGCCAGGCTAGCAGTGCCCAGTGACTACTGAATGTAGGGAGGTGGCCATTTCCCACCATCTTAACCCTGGAGGGTGGGGTGACAGACACACCCAAGACAGAAAATATAGCAGCAATGGGGAAGCAAGACTACACAGCTTCACACATCATCCCCTGAACTGGTGAGAACTAAATTGACTAGAATGATGCTAAAAGTGCCTGCTTTCCTGTCCATAGTTTAGATACCCCCAGAGCGTTGGGAGGGGGTAATATGGCAGCAAGAGCTGAAGCAGCAACGGTGGTCATATTCTAGGACAACCTTGGATATGAGTGCACTCACAGCAGTATCAGATATCCAACTCACTCGACTAGGGGTAATTATTGGAAACACTTAGTGGTACAAAGTATTTCAGGATCACAGAAGACAAACAACTGGCTGGAGAACCTAAGAAGGCTTCCAAGAAGAGGTGACATTGGGCTGGAAGGGCCTTGAAGGATGTCTAAAATTTTGGCAGGTAGAACAGGTGGAATTGATGTGCTACATTTTCTAAAAAAATCCTGAACTAAACATGCTTCTTTTGGTTTTTGTCCTTCCTTTACATGGACATGCCACTACTGAGGATGGCATAGCCAAATGGATCAGAAGCCCCATCACATTCCATTTCTATTTGTTTTTATGACTCTGGTCTTTAGTCTCAGCATCCCATCTCAGGAGGCAGCACAGTGTGGCCTGGGTATATAATGCCCTCTCTGCCTGGATGGCAGTGCTGCTGTGGTGAGCATGGTGAAGCTGCATCCTGGCTAGGAGAAAACTCACTGTTAATCAATGCTGTCTGCCAGGGACCCAGGGAATATCTCCATGAAGGAAAGGACCCTTGTGTGGGTCTCACAGCTATGTCCTTCTTAGCACAAGGCCCGGCCCACGGTAGGAGTGGCACAGAGTCTGTTGAATGTTGCATGGCTTGTGACATATGTGACAGGTATGTGTCAAACCTGGAGTTGTCGATGGAGCTTGGGTTTAAAGTCATGCCTTCCTAGGTTTGAAGCTCAGCCCTTCCATTTAGTGGCTGTGAAATGTACAAATGGTACTTACTCTTTCAGTGCTGCCATTTCTTTGTCTGTAAAAGGATAATGTGCAACTCTCAGGTATTATCGGAGAAGAGCTGTGTGTTGGAGGAGGTCGGTTTCAACGCAAACAACAAAAGGACAGTTTCTGATAATATACCAACACTTTAGTTTTGAAGAGGCTGATAGGATTAATTTAAAAACCTATGGTTAGAGTAAATTCAGTAAAGATTCTGCCATTAATCATGTGAGTTGTTTCAAAAGGAGTTTTTGGTTTTTCTTTTTCCCTAGTAGGTACACAGAGAGGGAATAATGTATACTTTGCCTAGAGAGTCAAGTTAGCAACAATAAGCTCCATGCTATCTCTACAAGTTTCCCTCTGAAATTTTTAATAGTTTATATAATGAAGGAAAAAAACAAAGTTGACAGACTTGATACATCTTTTATTTTTTATGTAATGTAGATTTTTAAAATAAACTGGTATATAGTTTTCTATTTTGTCACGCTGGCAGTAATAGAAAGGGAACATAATTGTAACATTTGTGCAATTATAAATGAATAAAAATACCTGTATTTCTTCCTTTATACTTTTTCTCATGGTTGCCACCATGTACTCAGGGTCGCATTAAGATAATGTTTCTTCTGGAGGCAGCAGCGGTCCAGCCTCACCGTGGCCAGCATAATCATGGCAATTCAGTGCTGCCCATTCTTTCTTACTCTCGTTCTGTCTTTCTCAATTTTTTTCCCCACAGTTTTCAAGATGCTCAAATTCATCACTTAGAAGAAAACAGAGATTATTACATGTGATTCTGTAACTTGCCCTATGGGAAAAGCAGGCCACTTTGAAGTTGTTTTTATTTTTATATTCAAACTTCACCACATTTATGTCAGTGGTTGTCTCAAATTAAGTTTAGAGAGAGAGGCATTTTGCAAATTTGTCATTTATAGATTGCAGTAAATTGACCCGATTTAGCCATGTTGTTTACAGAAATGATATAATGCATATTTATTCTCAACTATTACATAGTAAATATATAGCAATTACGAGAAGTGTGCAGACTGGCAAGAAATCCCATAAGTGATGTATCTGTTTTATCTAGCAACTCAAATGCTTTCTAATTCACTTACTTATTTAACAAAAATTTACTGAGCACCTGTTCTATCACAACATGGTGCTAGACATTGAGACCGTAAAGACCCATAAGCCTGGAGGGGTAGTGAAAAGCCCAAACAAATCTATACAACCCACATGAAGGGACTTGTGCTCTAATGAAGGACCCACAGGTGGGAGTAGAGGAGAGAACAGAAACTCCGCTTGGAGAATTCTAGACGATGCCACAGAAAAGGCAGCAACTCCCAGGAGACAAGAGATGAGTAGGAATGTTCAGGAAGGTTGGGGAAGAACCTTGTAAAGAGATGGGATATACAAGGCTCAGGGAAAGTGGAGCAGTCCAAGAGTTGGGAATGGAGGGAGCGGTGAGAAGCAGGGACAGATTGCAAATGTCACGCCGACATTCCTTTGGAGCCTGATTGCTGGGAAAGTTTTTAAGCCCATGAGAGACTGGTTACATAAGTGTTTTAGAAAACTTGCTATGAAAGCTCTGTGCAAAGAGCACAAGAAGGTTGGAGGATGAGGCTGAAGGAGGAACAAACTGTCCCCCAGTGTATGCAGGAGTCCAGAAAAGCATGATGAAGCTGCTGGAAAGCAGTGACAGTGAGAATGGTGAGGAGAGGAAGGATTAGAGAATTATTTCAAAGGTTCAATTAACTACTGAGATCCTTTTCCCCCACTGAGTCCATGTCATGGTCTGAGGGCAGTCTTTTTTTTAATTTAATTTAATTTTTTCTGATTTTGTGGACGAAATGTATTTATTTATATTTACAGAAGAGATATATTTAGTATATTTAGTATATTTAGAATGAGAACAAATCACAACAAATTATAAATTTTAAAAAGATGACAAATGCTATAAACTCACAAAATCCAGAAAAATAACACTACAATCAATTTTAGAACATTTGGTCACCCTGAAAAAACTCTCATACCCATTAGCAATTATTCCCCTTTTTACTTCCCCTTCCCGACAGCCCTAGGCAACCACTAATATACTTTGTCTCTATAGATCTGCCTATTCTGGACATTTTAAGCAAATGGACTCATACACCTTGTGATTCTTTGTAACTGACTTCATTCACTTAGCTTTCATTCTTAATGCTTTAAAGAATCAGCCATATTGTACCATGTAGCAGTACTTCGTTCATTTTTTACTGCCAGGTAATATTCCACTGTGTGGCTATGCCACATTTTACTTGATGGGTATTTGGGTTGTTTCCACTTTTTGACCATTATGAATAATGCTTGTACGAACATTTGTGTACATGTTTTTGCATGGGCATATATTTTCATTTCTGTTAGGTATAGACTGAGGAGTAGAATTGCTGGGTCATATGGTAACTCTATGTTTAACCTTTTTAGGAACTGCCAGATTGTTTTCCAAAGTGGCTGCATTATTACATTCCCACCAGCAGTGTGTGAGGTTTCCATTTTCTTCACATCCTTGCCAACACTCGCTATCATTTGCCTTTTTGATTGCAGCCCTCCTTGTGGGTGTGAAATAGTATCTCAGTGTGGTTTTGCTTTGCACTTCCTTGACGGATAATGATGTTGATCATCTTCTCACATGCTTATTGGCCATTTGTATATCTTCTTTGGAAAAATGCCTGTAAAGATACTTTGCCATTTTTTTTTTTTCTGGCTGTTCCATTCAGCATGCGGGATCTTAGTTCCCCAACCAAGGATCGAATCTGTACCCCTCACATTGGTAGCGCAGAGTCTTGACCACTGGACCTCCAGGGAAGTCCCTCCATTGTCAATTTTTAATTGGGTTATTTATCTTTTTTATTATTGACTTGTAATAGTTTTTTATTATATTCTAGATAGAAGTTCCTTATCAGATATATGATTGCAAACATTTTCTCCTGTTCTATGGGCTGTCATTTTTTTAAACATCTTTATTGGAGTACAATTGCTTTACTGTGCTGTATTAGTTTCTGCTGTATAACAAAGTGAATCAGCTATAGGTATACATATATCCCCATATCCCCTCACTCTTGCATCTCCCTCCCACCCTCCCTATCCCACCCCTCTAGGTGGTCACAAAGCACCGAGCTGATCTCCCTGTGCTATGCAGCAGCTTCCTACTAGCTATCAATTTTACATTTGGTAGGGTATATATATCAATGTCACTCTCTCACGTCGTCCCATCTACTCTTCCCCCTCTCCGTGTCCTCAAGTCTATTCTCTATGTCTGCGTCTATATTCCTGTCCTGCCCCTATGTCATCAGAACCATTTTTTGTTTTTATATTCCTTATATATGTGTTAGCAAACGATATTTGTTTTTCTCTTTCTGACTTACTTCACTCTGTATGACAGACTCTGAGTCTATCCACCTCACTACAAATTACTCAACTTCGTTTCTTTTTATGGCTGAGTAATATTCCATTGTATATATGTGCCATATCTTCTTCATCCATTCATCTGTTGATGGACACTAGGGTGGCTTCCATGTTTTGACTATTGTAAATATTGCTGCAATAAACATTGTGGTACATGTCTCTTTTTGAATTATGGTTTTCTCAGGGTATATGCCCAGTAGTGGGATTGCTGGGTCATATGGTAGTTCTAGTTTAGTTTTTTAAGGAACCTCCATACAGTTTTCCATAGGGCTGTATCGATTTATATTCTAACCAACACTGCAGAAGTGTTCCCTTTTCTCCACACCCTCTCCAGCATTTATTGTTTGTAGATTTTTTGATGATGGCCATTCTGACCGATGTGAGGTGATATCTCGTTGTAGTTTTGATTCGCATTTCTCTAATGATTAGAGATGCTGAGCATCCTTTCGTGTGTTTGTTGGCAATCTGTATATCATCTCTGGAGAAATGTCTATTTAGGTCTTCTGCCCATTTTTGGATTGAGTTGTTTGTTTTTTTAATATTGAGCTGCATGAGCTGCTTGTATATTTTGGAGACTAAATCCTTGTCAGTTGCTTCATTTGCAATGATTTTCTCCCATTCGGAGGGTTGTCTTTTCATCTTGTTTATGGTTTCCTTTGCTGTGCAAAAGATTTTAAGTTTCATTAGGTTCCCTTTGTTTATTTTTGTTTTTATTTCCATTACTCTAGGAGGTGGGTCAAAAAAGATCTTTCTGTGATTTATGTCAAAGAGTGTTCTTCCTATGTTTTCCTCTAAAAGTTTTAGACCTTACATTTAGGTCTTTAATCCATTTTGAGTTTTTTTTGTGTATGGTGTTAGGGAGTGTTCTAATTTCATTCTTTTACATGTAGCTGTCATGTTTTCCCAAACCACTTATTAAAGAGGCTGTCTTTTCTCCATTGTATATTCTTGCCTCCTTTATCAAAGATAAGGTAACCATATGTGTGTGGTTTTATCTCTGCGCTTTCTATCCTGTTCCCTTGATCTATATTTCTGTTTTTGGTGCCAGTACCATACTGTTTTGATAACTGTAGCTTTGTAGTATAGTCTGATGTCAGGGAGCCTGATTCCCCCAGGTCCATTTTTATTTCTCAAGATTGCTTTGGCTATTTGGGGTCTTTTGTGCTTCCATGCAAATTGTGAAATTTTTTGTTCTAGTTCTGTGAAAAATGCCATTGATAGTTTGAAAGGGATGCATCAAATCTGTAGATTTCTTTGGGTAGTAGAGTCATTTTCACAATGTTGATTCTTCCAATCCAAGAACATGGTATATCTCTCCATCTGTTTGTATCGCCTTTAATTTATTTCATCAGTGTCTTATAGTTTTGTGCATACAGGTCTTTTGTCTCCTTAGGTAGGTTTATTCCTAGGTATTTTATTCTTTTTGTTGCAATGGTAAATGAGAGTGCTTCCTTAATTTCTCTTTCAGATTTTTCTTCATTAGTGTGTAGTATTGCAAGAGATTTCTGTGCATTAATTTTGTATCCTGCTACTTTACCAAATGCATTGATTAGCTCTAGTAGTTTTCTGGTAACCTCTTTAGGATTCTCTGTATATAGTATCATGTCATCTGCAAACAGTGACAGCTTTACTTGTTCTTTTCCAGTTTGGTTTCCTTGTATGTCTTTTTCTTCTCTGAATGCTGTGGCTAAAACTTCCAAAACTATGTTCAATAATAGTGGTGAGATTGGGCAACCTTGTCTTGTTCCTGATCTTAGAGGAAATGGTTTCAATTTTTCACCATTGAGAATGATGTTGGCTGTGGGTTTGTCATATATGGCCTTTATTATGTTGAAGTAAGTTCCCTCTATGCCTAATATCTGTAGAGATTTTATCATAAATTGGTGTTAAATTCTGTCAAAAGCTTTTTCTGCAACTATTGAGATGGTCATATGTTTCTTATCCTTCAATTTGTTATTATGGTTTATCACATTGATTGATTTGTGTATATTGAAGAACCCTTGTTTTCCTGGGATAAACCCCACTTGATCATGGCGTCTGATCCTTTTAATGTTTTGTTGAATTCTGTCTGCTAGTATTTTGTTGAGGATTTTTGCATCTATATTCATCAGTGATATTGGCTTGTAGTTTTCCTTTTTTGTGACATCTTTGTCTGGTTTCGGTATCAGGGTGATGGTGGCATTGTAAAATGTGTTTGGGAGCGTTCCTCCCTCTGCTGTATTTTGGAAGAGTTTGAGAAGGTTAGGTGTTAGCTCTTCTCTGAATATTTGATAGAATTCACCTGTGAAGCCATCTGGTCCTGGGCTTTTGTTTGTTGGAAGATTTTAAATCACAGGTTCAGTTTCAGTGCTTGTGACTGGTCTGTTTACATTTTCTATTTCTTCCTGGTTCTGTCTCAGAAGATTGTGCTTTTCTAAGAATTTTTCCATTTCTTCCAGGTTGTCCATTTTATTGGTATATAGTTACTTGTAATAATCTCTCATGATCCTTTGTATTTCTGAAGTGTCAGTTGTTACTTCTCCTTTTTCATTTTCAATTCTGTTGATTTGAGTCTTCTCCCTTTTTTTCTTGATGAATCTGGCTAACGGTTTATCAGTTTTGTTTATCTTCTCAAAGAACTAGCTTTTAGTTTTATTGATCTTTGCTATCATTTCCTTCATTTCTTTTCCATTTATTTCTGATCTGATTTTTATGATTTCTTTCCTTCTGCTAACTTTGGGTTTTTTTGTGTTTTTTTCTCTAGTTGCTTTAGGTGTAAAGTTATCTTGTTTATTTGAGATTTTTCTTGTTTCTTGAGGTAGGATTGTATTGCTATAAACTTCCCTCTTAGAAATGCTTTTGCTGCATCCCATAGTATTTGGGTCATCGTGTTTTCATTGTCATTTGTTTGTAGGTGTTTTCTGATTTCCTCTTTGATTTCTTTAGTGGTCTCTTTGTTATTTAGTAGTGTATTGTTTAGCTTCCATGTGTTTGTATTTTTACCATATTTTTCCCCTGTAATTGGTATCTACTCTCATAGCGTTGTGGTCAGAAAAGGCAGTTGATACAATTTAAATTTCCTTTAATTTTCCACGGCTTTTTTATGTCCCAAGGTATAATCTGTCCTGGATAATGTTCCATGAGCACTTGAGATGAAAGTGTATTTTGTTGTTTCTAGATGGAATGTCTTATAAATATCAATTAAGTCTATCTTGTTTAATGTGTCATTTAAAACTTGTGTTTCCTTATTTATTTTCATTTTGGATGATCTGTCTATTGGTGAAAGTGGGGTGTTAAAGTCCCCTACTATGAATGTGTTACTGTCAATTTCCCCTTTTATTGCTGTTAGCATTTGCCTTATGTATTGAGGTGCTCCTATGTTGGGTGCGTAAATATTTACAATCGTTATGTTTTCTTCTTGGATTGATCCCTTGATCATTTTGTTGTGACCTACTTTGTCTCTTGTAAGAGTCTTTATTTCAACGTCTGTTTTGTCTGATATGAGAATTGCTACTCTAGCTTTCTTTTGATTCCCATTTGCATGGAATATCTTTCTGCATCCCCACAGTTTCAGTCTGTACGTGTCCCTAGGTCTGAAGGTGGTCTCTTGTATACAGCATATATATTGGTCTTGTTTTTGTATTCATTCAGCCAGTCTATGTCTTTTGGTTGGAGCATTTAATCCATTTACATTTAAGGTAATTATTGATATGTATGTTCCTATCACCATTTTCTTCATTGCTTTGTGTGTGTTTTTGTAGGTCTTTTCCTTCTTTGTGTTTCCTGCCTAGAGAAATTCCTTTAGCATTTGTTGTAAAGCTAGTTTGGTTGTGCTGAATTCTCTTAGCTTTTGCTTGTAGAGGTTTTAATTTTTCCGTCAAATCTTAATGAGATCCTTGCTGGGAAGAGTAATCGTGGTTGTAGGCTTTTCCCTTTCATCATTTTAAATATGTCCTGCCACTCCCTTCTGACTTGTAGAGTTTCTCATGAAAGATCAGCTGTTAACCTTATGGGGATTCCTTTGTTTGTTATTTGTTGCTTTCCCTTGCTGCTTTTAATATTTTTTCTTTGTATTTAATTTTTGATAGTTTGATTAATATGTGTTTCTCCTTGGGATTATCCTGTATGGGACTCTCTGCACTTCTGGACTTGATTGACTATTTCCTTTCCCATGTTAGGGAAGTTTTCAACTATAATCTCTTCAAATATTTTCTCAGACCCTTTCTTTTTGTCGTTTTCTTCTGGGACCCCCTATAATTTGAATGTTGGTCCTTTTAATATTGTCCCAGAGGTCTCTGAAACTGTCCTCAAGTCTTTTCATTATTTTTTCTTTATTCTGCTCTGCAATAGTTATTTCCACTATTTTATCTTTCAGGTCACTTATCCATTCTTCTGCCTCATTTATTCTGCTATTGATTCCTTTTAGAGAATTTTCAATTTCATTTATTGTGTTGTTCATCATTGTTTGTTTATTCTTTAGTTCTTCTAGGTCTTTCTTAAACATTTCTTGTATTTTCTCTATTTTATTTCCAAGATTTTGAATCATCTTTACTATCATTACTCTGAATTATTTTTCAGGTATACTGCCTATTCCCTCTTCATTTGTTTGGTCTGGTCAGTCTTGCTCCTTCATCTGCTGTGTATGTCTCTGTCTTCTCATTTTGTTTAACATATTGTGTTTGGTGTCTCCTTTTCACAGGTTGCCAGTTCATAGTTCCCATTGTTTTTGCTGTCTGCCACCAGTGGGTAAGGTTGGTTCAGGGGCTTGTGTAGGCTTCTGGGTAGAGGGGACTGGTTCCTGTGTTCTGGTGGGTGGGGCTGGATCTTGTCCTTCTCGTGGGCAGGGCTGAGTCTGGTGGTCTGCTTTGGGGTGTCTGTGAACTTACTATTATTTTAGGCATCATCTCTGCTATTGGGTGGGGTTGTGTTCCTGTCTTGTTAGTTGTGTGGCATGGGGTGTCCAGCACTGGAGTTTGCTGGCCTTTGAGTGGAGTTGGGTCTTAGTGTTGAGACAGAGATCTCTGGGAGAGCTCTTGCCAATTGATATTACATGGGGCCAGGAGGTCTCTGGTGGTCCAATGTCCTGAACTCGGCTCTCCCACTTCAATGGCTTAGGCCTGGCACCAGCCCAGAGAACCAAGACCCTGTCAGCCACATGGCTCAGAAGAAGAGGAAAAATAAATAAATAAAATATGTAAATAAAAAAAATTGAAAAAGTAGCAACAAAAAAAAAGAAGAGTGCAACCAAACCAATAAACAATCCACCAATGATATCGAGCACTAAAAACTATACTAAGATAAAGCTAAAAATGAGAAACAACCCAGTCACATACAGCACACCCTAAGGCTATAGTTGCTCCCAAAGTACACCTCCTCAATTTTGGGAACATTCGTTGTCTACTCAGGTATTCCACTGATGCAGGGTACATGAAGTTGACTGTGGGGATTTAATACACTGCTCCTGGGGTTGCTGGGAGAAATTTCCCCTTCTCTTCTTTGTTCGCACAGCTCCTGCTGTTCTCCTTTGGTTTTAGCCCCGCCTCTGTGTGTATGTCACCTGAGGGCATGTGTTCCCCATCCAGACAGGAGGGGGTTAAAGTAGCAGCTGATTAGAGGGCTCTGGCTCTCTCAGGCCGGGGGGAAGGAAGTGTACGGAATGCGGGGTGAGCCTGCAGCGGCAGAGGCCGACGTGATGTTGCAACAGACTAGGGCATGCCGTGTGTTCTCCCAGGGAAGTTGTCCCTGGATCACGGCACCTTGGCAGGGGCAGGATGCACAGGCTTCTGGGTGGGGGGAGGTGTGGATAGTGACCTGTGCTTGCACAAAGGCTTCTTGGTGCTTCTGCAGAAGCAGCCTTAGGGTTTCATGCCATCTCTGGTGTCCCCCCTGATAGCTGCAGCTCACGCCCTTCTCTGAAGCTCGTTTAGGCAGTGCTCTGAATCTCCTCTCCTCACGCACCCCGAAACAATGGTCTCTTGCTTCTTACACAATTCCAGACATTTTCCCGGACTCCCTCCCGGTTAGCTGTGGCACAGTAGCCCCCTTCAGGCTGTGTTCACACAGCCAACCCCAGTCCTCTCCATGGGATCTGACCTCCGACACCCGAGCCTCAGCTCCCAGCCCCCACCCGCACCAGCGGGTGAACAGACAAGCCTCTCAGGCTGGTGAGTGCTGGTCAGCACCGATCCTCTGTGTGGGAATCTCTCCGCTTCGCCCTCTGCACCCCTGTTGCTGTGTTCTCCTCCTTGTCTCCGAAGCTTCCCCCTGCCCACTCCCTGTCTCAACAAGTAAAGGGGGTTCCTAGTGTGTGGAAACTTTTCCTCATTCACAGCTCCCTCCCAGAGGTGCAGGTCCTACACCTGTTCTTTTGTCTCTGTTATTTCTTTTTTCTTTTGCCCTACCCAGGTACGTGGGGATTTTCTTGCCTTTTGGAAAGTCTGAGGTTTTCTGCCAACGTTCAGTAAGTGTTCTGTAGGAGTTGTTCCACATGTAGATGTATCTTTGATGTATTTGTAGGGAGGAAGGAGATCTCCACGTCGTACTCCTCTGCCATCTTGAAGCACCCTCCTGAGAGCAGTCTTAACTGAACCAGAGGTGAGGAAACATATGTTTTCTTTGAGCTGATTGACATATGCCAGAGGCTCTGTTTCCACCACAAATCCAGGGTGAAGGAGGCAGGACACTCCCTGCCTAATTATTCCCTGATAATGATAGGCTACCCCTGCCCCTTCTTCCTTCTCCCTTTGTAAGTGCTACCTGGATGGTAGATGGTGAACCCTCTCCCTCTCTCAGTGGGCAGGGTCAAAGCGCTTACAGTGCAGAGTCCAGCCTGGGACATCAGTGTCATCTACACCTCCAGTCATGGCAAAGGAGGGTGACAAGGAGGTGCAGAAGTTTCTGAGTTGCAAGTGTCTCTCAGGTATCTGCAGATTCCAGTAGAGGCTGTTGGGTGGGTTCACAGTGATGCTGCTATTTTGCTGCTCTGGTTTTACTCTTATAGAGTCATTGTTAACAATAGGATATACAGGAAGTAGCATAGATTTAGGCATCCTACATATCTAGTTTGCAACTTCATATATGTCAGCTCTGTTATCTTAGCTCACTTGGCTTGTGTGAGCCTCATTTATTGACAAATGTGGATCATAACCTAATCTGTTTTTTTGCTGTGAGCGTTGAATGTTATGAAAAGTACAAAACTCCTGACACAGTGTAATATCCTCATTCTTATTTCACCTTCCATAGAGAAAGGAAACTCCCTGACTGAACCTTCCAGCTGGAGGCATCAATGGGTGTTTAAAGGATCCCAGTATAACTCAACTTTTTCCTGTATCCACAGTTGCGTAACTTTTCTACAAACACATCCTCCTGGTGGATTACATTTATTTTGAAGATAGGCTATCCGAAGGTGCGTTTCCCTTTCCTGCACTTGAGGTGGTCCTAATCCACACAGAAGTGGTCCTCCATCCTACAAGATGGGACCATGCTGCATCTTGTCTTTCCAAATATTTATTACCAAAAATGTTGCAGAAGATTAAATAGTTTGAGAAAGATTGGAATCCATTGTTGTAAGCACTGGCATAAGTTAAAGATATGGGAGGAAGACAGGGAAGGGAATGGTATTTGTAGAATATGAGTTATGAGTCAGAATGTTTTTCCATACATTTTGACCCTCTTACAAACCCTGTGAGGTAGGTGCAGCCTTAGTATTAGGTATGACATAATAGAGTCCCTTTCCCCCAAGTATCAGTGGCTGAAAAAAGATCAAAGTTTATTTCTCACTCATGTAAAAGAATTCAGAAGGACAGTAAATATGATGGCTCCATAGGCATCCTTCTATCTTGATGTTCCACAAACCTTAGACTATCTTCCCCTTGGTCCAAAGTAGCTGCTTGAACTCTGGCTATCACGTGCATATTCTAAGCAGGATGAATGGAGAAAATAATAAAAGTTGTATCTTCTCTCTTTTAAGAGTATTGCCCAGCTGTGTGATCTCTGGTTTCCTCTTACATCTCTTTTGCCAGAACTTAGTCTCATAGTCCCCTCTGGCTACAAGGCAGTCTTAAAACTGTAGTCTTTCAACTGGTCAACCTGTGCTCAGACAGGGAGAAAGGACATTGTGATCAGCTATGACTGCCTGCTGCAGTAGGTATCATGCACTACCCCCTACCCAACTTTTCAAAGGTCTGGTGAGTCTAAGAGTGTTCTGGTTACCTACTGCCAACTGTATTGCAGTTATCTATTACTTAATGACTTAAAACAGCCAATATTTTATCATGCTCAAGATTTTGTAGTCAGGAATTTGGGTGAGACTCAACAGAGATGGCTCCTCTCTGCACCACAAGGATTATGGCCTCATCTGGAGTGGCTTGAAGAGAGAGAAATGGCTGGGAGGACTTGGCTGGGAACAAATGTCTAAGGGCCCATTTCTGACATTAGTTGGATTCCTCAGTTATTTTCTATGTTGTATCCTAGATGGCTTATTCACTCTCATGCTTGACACCTTGGCTGGGATGGCTAGAGAAGCTGGGGCTGGCCTGGTATCTTCCTTTTCCGTGGAGCTTTTCCACATGGTTAGCTTGGCCTTCCTTACAACATGGCAGTATTTGGGAGCTGGATTTCTCCCAGTGGCAGCTGGCTTCGTTCAGAAAGAGTGTTCCAAGAGACCAAGGCAGAAAGCTCCTTATAACTAGCATTGGAAGTCACACTTCTTCCACAATTCACTAAGGACAGTCCAGATTTAAGGGGTAGAGAACTGAACTCCACATCTCATTGGGAGAAGCAACAAAAGGTCTTCAGTCATCTGTAATCTACTGCAAAGTGATTGCTTAAAAAGCCACAGCTAGGA